>NC_137249.1:23131277-23773051 GCF_051294905.1 Botryllus schlosseri
TGGAAATTAGATTAAAATTATAATTCTACCTAACAGTTAGAATTACTGAAATCGCCAAAAGTTGAATCAAACTCCGTTATCATCAAATCATAGTTCATCTCATGAGCATGAGAATAGCAAATTTCTACTGTACAGTAGGGGTGTTCAAAAATGACTTTTTCTTTCAAATCTACTGGCTACTTGATAAAATTGTTAGTTTACCTAATTGAAGCCTGCACACCAAATTTGGTTTGATTCCAACCAGTAGCCGCATTGCTACAGGAGAAGAAAGTTTTTTATTTATTATATGAAAATGAATAAAAGAAGATTTGAAATTTTCTGTTCACCCCATTAAATTGTTAGGTTTTCTATAGAAACATTGCTCAACCGATTTGGCTCAATTCCAACTAGTGGAAGCGGAGTTATTGCCGCTGAAAAAAAATTGGATTTTAATATAATAGTATTTTTACGGTGACCGATTCTTTAATCAGTTATTACAGTTGTGCCAACCGTAAATACTATTTTATTCAAATCCAAATTTTTCGACATCAGTAACTCCACTCCGGCTGGTTTGAATTGTGGCAAATTTGGTGGGCATCGTTTATAGACAACAATTTCATGGGGGTGAACAGGAAATTTTAAATCTTTTTTCGTTCATTTTCATATAATTAAAAAAAAAACTTTCTTCTCCAGTAGCAATGCGGCTGCTGGTTGGAATCAAACCAAATTTAGTGTGCAAGCTTCAATAAGGTAACCTAACAATTTTATCAAGTAGCGAGTAGAATTTGAGAATAAAAAGTCATTTTTGACACCCCTACTGCACCGCAAGCTTGGCTCGTTCCGCATTCTACAGTTCTCCTGTAGCCTTTTCAGGAATCCCAGACATTAGATTAGAATTAAAATTACCATAGACAATAGAAAGATTTCATAAATTCGATTAGAATTAGAATTAGAGCATAGAAACATTTCACAAATTAGAATAGCTTCAATTAGTATAATTAGACAACTAGAATATCTAGTTGTCCAAGTCTAGCAACACCACCTGTACCAGGAATAGCTGAATATATTTTTGAAGATTGTTCCTGTTAGTAGTGTCATATGCCATTAGTAATTTTATATTAGTCGCGAAGATTCATATTGCAATTTTCAAAGTACAAACTTCCGAAAAACTACTTACCATACTTGACTATTTTTCCGACATTTCGTATTCTACTTCCACTTGACATAGTTTTGACTTGTATGGGGAACTGTTGCATCTACTTGTAATCGAGTATAAATTGACGGGGTATTTCTACATAGACTTGAGTAGCAACGCTAGTAACTTTGACCATCTCTGCTTTGGTTTACTTCATATATGCGACTACGAAAGTTGACATCAGGTGTCGTTAACAAAGTTGTCATACCTGCTGGCTTGATAACGAGTCTTTCAGTTGTCGCAGCATACTCCTAAACTCGGTTAGTTCCAGTGATATAATCTTGCTCTTGGAGCATGCAGTCTTTAAGCAGCATCCTAAAATTTAAAAAATAATCAGAGAAAGAGATGCATGGACTTGATTTAAATTTGACTACTTGGTATTAATCCAAAACACGAAACGTTTTCTAGTTGGGCAATATTGACTTTCAGAATGGATTCAAAGCGACCGCAGATACAGGTCTGATTAGGAAACCTTGACTTGCCTTAGGCCAGTGGTTCCCAACCTTTTTCGACACATCGCCCCCTTTTCAAGGTCAACACCGATCATCGCCCCCAAAATTTTGTGGACCGAAAATTGGGCATACAAACTGTAATCACCGGCGGGTTGACTAAAAAAAAGGTCAAATTTTCGGCTCGATGTCTAATTTGACACACTTTTGTAACTAAATTTCCGTGGGTTGACTAAAAAAAAAGCTCAGCCGTGACGCGTCATCGCCCCCCCTATCGACCCTTCCTATTTTCGCCCCCCGTCGCCCCCTTTGTCCATTTTCGCCCCGCTGTCGCCCCCTTCGTCATTTTCGCTCCCCTAGACCGCCAAATCGACCCCTGGGGCGATATCGCCCACGTTGGGAACCATTGCCTTAGCCTATACATGGAAATTTGCAAATTA
Source organism: Botryllus schlosseri (assembly GCF_051294905.1). Taxonomy (NCBI): domain Eukaryota; kingdom Metazoa; phylum Chordata; class Ascidiacea; order Stolidobranchia; family Styelidae; genus Botryllus; species Botryllus schlosseri. The sequence continues at coordinate 23,133,341 of NC_137249.1, forward strand.
GCTGAATGATAATGATTACCTTGGAATATAAGCTGTTTGATAACGATCCTTTACTGTTTCGCAGCATACGCTTCTACCGTTAAATGTGACGTCGATTTGGTTGAAATTCCATGATATTAGCTTGTATAGCAGCATCCTAAAATTGAAAAAATAACCATGAGGCATACGGTAAACGTTTAGTTGACAATTTGGATTGGATTCGAAAGGCCCACGACATCCGAAATGTGTACTGATGTTGTAGCCTTGACTTGCTTTATGCTTGTAAATAAGCGAGTTAAAGTACAATTTTGTAACTATCCTACGTATAGTATATTACTCACCAACAACATATTTGATTTCACATTCACAGAGTAAGAGTCTGCTACTAATAGCAATCAGTCCTTGAATCTAACAAAAAGCAGATTTGTGCATATGCACAGATCGTGTGTATGTCATATCATGAGTCAAGAAGTGCATATATTATGATTTGTTTATATTGATCGAAAGGATAGTTGATAAACTTTGGCAAGGCTATGTTTGCCTCTTCATATTGGTCAAAACATTGAAGACCCAGCTAATCCGTGCATTGTTGCACACAGAGTTGACCGCAGTAGTGCGCATTGCTACTCAAGCAATAGATGTCAATTTCTCATATAGAAGTGGCTATGTCAAATCCATGTCAAGCTGCTTCAAATTAAAATAAATATATGAACAGAACTCAGAGAAGTAGTTTCAAAAGAAGTAGTCTAGTTGATGGGTCACATACTCTTAGCAGATAGTCTGAGGGGGCCACTGCAAAATATGTTCAATGAGGTAAGCCTGTTCCTAGTCAAGTCTCTCATATTCATAGTGATAGCAATATAGCATCGTCATATTTTCACCCATGTCATAATATCATTAACATTTACTGGCCCCAATTTACGGGGATCGAAAGATTTCATCAAATGTCCATTGCTCACCTCAGATACCATTGCTTCATATGCTTCAGCCATTTGCTGTTTGTATGTTACACATGTTTTCTCATGAGGAGAAATCGATAATTTCATTCTTCAAGAGCCCCAAATTTGCGATCTTTGCCCATGCAAGTCTGAAGTAGAATAGATACCCGTAATATGTTTACCTTCCTACCATAACATAACATAATATATAATGTGTATATAGCTCAGTGATAATGACAGGGTGATAGGCCTATAAACATAGCTCTGCATAGTCAGTGGTAGGCTACCCTTTACACTTAAACAGGTCGTGATGTGCTTTGGTAATCAATATAACGACAATCGAGTCGATTTTTTTTCAATGCACTTACAAACGATGTTGCTCAAACCCAAATTACCGTAGTTTATAATCATAGCTAATGCTGGACCTGTCAACAGTATCTCCATTAGAGACATTGAGCTACTGTGTCTTGGAGATTGGTATCGGTACTGGTGATATAACAATTTATGTGAATTCAATGTATCGTCACTACCGGTACGTTTAAAATTCCAACTTGCTACATATAATTCTGTTCAGTACAGCTGCGACACTGAGTAACAGGAATCGGATCTGTACTGGAAACGCAACGGAACAAATGTTCTATACTACAATAGTACAGATACGAAATGTAACTCACCATCCAGATATTTTCAATCTCGAAAGAGGCTTTCTTCACAGATTCACGACGACTAATACGGTCAGTCGATAGCCAGTCTGGTCTCTTAAGCGCGGAAATACGGCATGTAACGAAACATTTTACATAGCTTAGCCAAACATAGCAGCAGCTGTTCTGGTGACGACGGTTTGTATATTCCATTATGATGTGACAATTGACTCACTGATGTAATAACTATATTGAAGTTAAGGATCTCCGGAATATTTGTATGTATACTATAATTGATTTATCGGAAATATCGATTTGATAGCTGTGAAGCTGCAGATTGCATCATAAGAAGCTTCAAAAAGTCTTGCAGTACTAGATTTATCTTCATAGATCGAACCATTGATACGATCCGAAAGCTGTATGCGAATTGTCGGTTAGGCTTAGTGTGCAATTCATAAAGCTACCAAATAGTGAATAACACATCAATATAGATATGAAAATAACCAGGAAACTTTGCCCAATTTAGTCCCTCTTTCGCCCAATTCAATGATTGTTCCGTGACGTAACCTGGTGTTCCATTCTAATTTGAATTCTTGCTACGCCCATATTGCGTACTGCTCATATAAGTTTGTGGCTGAAATTTAACTCCTTCTAGTATTCCCAGCTCTAAATACCCTTAACCTGCATTATATTGTGGTTATACACTAATGCTGTGCGGAATAGGCCCGATATATTTTGTACATATAGGCTTCGTACTATGTACAATTGTGCATTTGACGTGACATGAAAGAAATTATAAACCAGTATCGTGACAACTTCATAATGTGTCGTATTTTTGCGACACACTTGAGATACATCGGTCACAGTATAGTAGACAGGGTGAAATTTCAGCCAAAGTACGAGTACCGCAGTGCACGATAAATGTGAATTACAATATGATATTGCGGACTTAGCTATTATTCATTCATGTCAATGTAGCACACGAATGTTATACAACGAATGCTTATTTGTCACTGAAACTGAAACTATATGCGTAGGCGAATTTACTTGATCGAACCGGGTTAAATCCATAAAGACTGAACAATGGAACATTGCCGAAGCCTACCCAAGAAGCCTTAAAGACATGGACAACAATAAAGTGGGCGAAAACACGCATTTTCGGTGGATAATTCAACCCCAAAGAGAATATGTCCTACACGACCTACAGTTAGACACAGCAGAGAAGTTCTCAAGTGCCCATACAACGCTCAGTACAGTGATTCGACTGAATTTTTAACAAGAATGCAGACTTGCCGCACCCCTGCCTGCTTAACCAGGCTTCTGACCGACACAGACTTAAAACTTCAACAGTCAAGTTTTGTGGAAGCGGCTAGCGCGGATTGAATCCCAAACTTCATATTTGTCTGACAAAAGGTGTAATCTTTAACAATTCACCCCAAATGCCAATGCTTGGGGTGTATATCTTATGGTATATGTGTGTAGGGGTGTGTTCGGCTCATTTCCACCAATAGCTTAGGTGTAAATGACAAATTAAGTACCCAATAGGTGTGATGACCCATAACACACCCTACGTTAGGGTGTGAATTTCGGAAACACACCATTTTCGTTTACAGTGTGCGAGTTAAATTACGGGTTAGGGTTGAATTTAAGCTTGGGTTAGGGTAGGGCTTGGGGTCAGGATATATAGCAGTTAATTTCAGTATGTTTCGGGTTAGGGTTCGTTTTGGGGTTATGAAGTCACATACTGAAGTGACGCATGCTAAAGTGTTCCATGCTCAACTGTCGTTTTCCATTGTGTCGCATGCTCATATGTCGGGCAATCGTATGCAACACATCGACCAAATCTACTTTTTAAAAGTAATTACTAGAGCATATTTCAGAACTTCATTTTCGACTTCCATTTCAAATAGATTTGACACACCTTGTAACTTGTTACATCTACGTTTGTATAAATTCCTGACATTACTTCAACTTCAGTAGCCTACAAAAGATGCTTAATTTTGACCACCTCTGGTTTCTATATAGCAGTGGTTCCCAACCTTTTTCGTCTCGTGCCCCCCTTGGCCTATATTTGATCTAAAATTCCCCCCCTATGAAAAAGTTGCCTTAGACTAATCAAAATGTGCTTTTTAACGCGCAAATATTTGTTGACTGAGCAATTAATGGCCAAACATATTCAGATATGTCCGAACTATGGCGAATGCGGACCGCACTAAACTTTGATTAAGTACAGTCAAATTTGACCTGTTTTTGACCGGTCGGGTAGCCGCAGACGAAAAATAAATCACCAAGTCCGCTTTCTATGGACTTGAGTTGAATCGATGAATTTGGTACGGTATGTTTTTCACATTAGCTCCTCATATGTTGACTTAAAAAGTTAAACAATTTCACTAGCGGCCTTGTGCTGAATTCGGGTTGACGTTATCCTGCTTAGTAGCAATTTGGTCGAGTGACTGTCGCGGACCCAACGAAATCGTCTCGTCAGCCTCACTTTATCACGGGGTGTAATAGCATTTATGAGCATTTAAACATACACATAGCTTGAAATCCGCCAAAGAAACATACCGATACAATGCCAAAGCCGATACAATGCCAAAGCCAGATTTCCCCTTAAAAAATTAAGCCAGATTCCTCCCTAAAAATTTCAAAATCCCCCCCAAGGGGGGAATTCCTCCCCGGTTAGGAACCACTGCCATATAGTGTGTTCAATGTTTTAACCTTCGATTGCTTTCTGAGTTTTTCCCCGAGCATGGCGCAGCACCAATTTTGTATAGTAAAAGCAACGCTTGTTCTAGGTGGCAGTAGTTCTTCCAAACGATGTCGGCCCCAGTCTAGAAGGCATTCTTAGTACAGCCTGCTTGACGTTGTTACCATCAATTGAAGACATTGTCGATCTAGGAAATTTAAATGATTAGAATAGGTTTAGTGAAGGCATTTGCCAAGAACTCAAGCCAGGTAGCCATAACGTCCTGTTAAAAAACAAAAACAATGGTGTACAAGCTTGGCTATTCGCACATTATACTCACTAATCAGTAGGGCTGGGCACATGAGTACTCGAATCTAAATCGAGTATTAATTCGACTACCAGTGAACTCGGGCCATGGTGAATTGGGCCCATGGAACTCAGCCTACGGTAATCTCGGCCTTCGGTGAACTCGGCCTAAACCTAAGCCCCTCCAACCCTAATCTTGGGATACACCGAATTCACCATGTGTGATTGGATCCTTGACGTTCTGCACTCTTCGTCAACATTATACAGCTCCGTACGCCTAATAAAACATTTTATACATCCGACATACGATACCGCCCCCCAGAAGGAATAACATTCACACGACATATCCACCACCACCAATTCGCCAATAGCCATTCCCTTCAATTAATAATACAATTCACGACATTTATATTAATTTGTATTGACAAAGTCACCATGGGCCCAGTCACCGAAGGCCAAGTTCAATGGGTCGAATTCGTCATGGGCCGAGTTCAATGGTCACCATTAATTCTATTGATTCAAGCGAAGTAGATGGCTTTTTCAAGTAGGCCTTCTGAAATTATACGCTCTTTGCCACCAAGAGTACAGTTATCAATAAACTTATAATTTTTGATACCATTTTCCAATGTGGAAGTAGCATACAAAATACGTAGTACAAAGCTATTCACTTTAGTGGAAATGACACATCTGTGAAGTCATGATTAACCCACAGCATAATCCCAAAGTGCAATGAAATAGGTGTCGGTCGAAAATACACCAAATTATCTGTAATTTAGTCTGATGCAAAACTTGCATGGCATCATTGTATGTTCTTAGTGAAAACATAAAAGATACGTTTTCAACCTTCCATAATACTCATACTGTTTTGAGTATAACATGATGAGTGATTATCGAATACTTGACACTTAACACCAGATTCAGAATCAATCACTCTTCACTCAGGTGCTCGATTTTGCCAAGCCCTACTAATCAGAACAGAAGTGATGCGGCCAACCTGAGATATCTATAGAAATCATGCATACCAGATCAGCGCCACTGTGAATTATGGCACACATGGATTCAACGAAACATCGAGTCGTAGAGCTACAATATCAAAATATCATGCAGCAATTTTGAGCACCACTGGCGAAATCCTGATCGGGAACCACCGTCGCAGAGTCTATTTGCGCATCATTTATGAGACTTTTTTCAGGCTAATAAATCGCTGAATAATGAACATGAACAATCATAAATCATCACTACAACTTACATGATTCAACTTCTTAATCCATGGACAATGCACGACTGCGATGCGTTGCTCCAATGTTGAAAAGTACTATATAACATTGCCTGTTCCATATTTAGACTCGTGCTAAAAATGAAGCGATGTTGTATACGCAGATCCAGGTATGCCCCTGCCTCATCCGCATGACGAATCCATTGATAATAAGGAACAATATTGTGCTTTCTTATTCACGACAACATGACTATCAGCAATCAGTCATCCCTAGGCCCATCTACTTTGTGAATGTCGCTGTAATGTAGGCAATGATATTGCCGTGCAATATATTTTGTGAATGTTGGCACAATGTCTCCGTGCAATATACTTATTGGAAGGTAATGGGCGAAATATCTAAAGATCGATGTCAACTCAAGGTCCGAGAAGAAGTGAAAACTCAAATGGAATAATTATCTAGTTTCACCAATTTTAAACTTTCATAATACATGACGAGGAACGTGCAAGATATCCAATGAGCTAAATGCGACTATAATTTTTGCGACTAATATTTCTTACCAGGGATTTCAAGATATCGTATAGATAAGCTATATGTATATAAATTATAAGTTATCGTTATATTGCAAGTTATAAGTAAGCATTTTAAGTATGTTGCACTACGACATTGCCGACATTGCGACAACCCGTCTTCCCCATAAACATGTTAAAATCCATGTAGTTTATAATTGGTTTAGTGTTGGGGTATCATTAAATTAGGCTGAGGTTAAAGTTGGGTTAACTATAATGATTGTTCCTAGAATACCCTAACATTTAACTAATAATAAAGCCATACATTTTGACATGTTCACCGAAAGCCTCGACTAGTATCAATGGTTATAATGTTGTTGTGGTCTTGTGGACACAACACAAAATTACAACAAATACATTTATATACATGCCAGGGCCAGTCAATGGAATGCTAATATTCATTAGCATAGGTGCAACTATAGTTTTCAGCCACAAATTCAGCAATTTCGCATTCCGTAAAGGAACATCCTATAATATACTTTCAAATTATGTATCTACATAAACCACTGGCTAGGCTATAATACATTCATCGATGCTGCATCTGGTTTGCTGCATGTATCTTGCAGTCTTTGGAAATTCGTGTCAAACTTTTCATAGTATATACCGTACACATCAAACAGTAAGTTGGATATTACAACAACATGAAACCCACTGTGCTGCAAATCGAACTTCAATGATTGCATATAATTAAATATTATCATGATCATGCTCATCGCTATACTATATAGTATTACAAGTACTGCATAAGTTTACGATTAGCAGCGTGTCGATTAGTTTCATTCGTACATGATTAACCGCGGCGCAGACGTGCCACTAGAATGTTAGTGAAATTCATTACGGTTATCGCAGTTAATGATGACCGAAGTTGTTGCTGTTCAATAAATATAGGCAGTGGCTACCAGAGATGGCCAAAGTCCGGTTCAGGAGCCGGAGCCGGAGCAGGATTTTGATGAATTTTACTGTGGCCGGATCGGAGCCGGATTCTGAAACTGCCATATGAGCCGGATTTAAACAGGATTTGATATTCATAACAAATATTGGGTGATAAAGGTTCAACATATCTTATATTCAATGAAAAAAGCTGCTTAGATATTATTTCCGTAGTTAAATCACTGAGCTATATAAACACTGAAGTGCGCTACTCGCGATATTTACGTTGTCACTAGAAACAGTTGCATTGTGGGGAATAGGCTGGACGATTTAGTACAGGAGCTTATGGAAAAACGTCCAGTTTTAACATATATTTGATTCGTATTGGGTCTGTAGTATTTTATACGAATGGAGATTTGAATGAATAATCATCGTAACATTCAGGATTTGTTTCAGCCCAATATCTCGTGTTTATATCTGGGTTATTTGTGTATTTCGACATGTCAAAGATATAAGTGGTTTTGATTGTTCGTGGTAAAATAAGGTTGTCTATGTGTCATCGTATGTATTTTTTGTGGTTATATTCCTGATGTAGATTGCTTAACTCGTTGTATCCAGCATATTTTACGTGTACAGAAATACCCAAGCTGTCGAAAGATGTATAATGCCAGTTCAGTTATCTTTCAGATATATGTATCTATAGAAAGTAAAAGCATCTACGATTGCCACCTTGCAGTTATTATCGGAGCGTGCCTCAGAATTACCTATCCTGGATTCAAAATCTTCATACTGCAATGGAGCTGATGTGAATGCTGTAACTGCCAGCTACGTTGTGGCTGTGAATATTGCTGATGGAGAAAATTCAGCATCATGGGACATATCAAAAGGCACTGCTGAAATCAATTGAATGCCATTGTGGTTATTCTACGTATTTATTGTTTCAGCGTATTTAAATAAATCCGAAAAAGAGAAAGTAAAGATATGTCTGCTATGTGTAGCGATGGGGTAGTGACTTGTGTAGAAGTGACTGAATGAGTTCATTGAATGAGAGAAACAAGAAATGCATGGGTCCTTATTCAGATGTAGCTAGAATTGCCCAATTCACAGTGAAATTGAGGCTATGTTGGTTACAGCAATCTGTGTACTGTGGGAGTTCATAATAAATATTAATTTTATCGAATCAATACGGCACAAGATACAATCTAAATGGCGTACATGTATTTGATCATAATTACACCTATAGCTACCCATATACGTGTGTAGCCTACATGAAGCTTGGCTCGTTTTGCACTTTCATGAAACCAGAAATTAGATTAGATTTTCTAGTTCACAGTTTTTCTGCCCACGATACTTGCCTACCGTACTAGATGAAGCACTCGAACCTGGCTTTAGTTCAACCATTTCTGTGGTCACACGCAATAACGCGCTGTACTGCCTCGTCACACGAAATACCGCGCTGCACTGTCTCGTACCAAAATGCTGAACTTTCGTTTTCAGAAACACCAGCTTCAGTTATGAGAAACAAATTTTTAAATTTTTCTATTAAAATAACAACATAAAAAAATAGAAACAGAAATAAATTAATTAATTGTGATCGACTTTACGTCGCCTTCGGCGTAATTAACGGTGATCTGAAAGTCAAATGTGGGATAAGTTAGGGCTTAATATCTGCGAACGAGGTATAATAAACGAACCGATTCTGATCTTAGTTCCAATTTAATGGAATTTCTTCTCTTCTTACGCAGCACGGGCACAGTCACATTGAAGGCCACCCCACATTTCATCCGTCATTATGGAGCACATTACAGGATTTGCTGATGCCTCTACTTTTCCTCTGATAGCAGAAAAGGCAATACTAGTAAAGCCGGGCTCAGCGGGGAGTTTTCCATACCAGCGTCTTATCACACTTGGATGGGGAAGAGCAAGTTGAAAGTACTGACGCACAAAATTGTATGCCTTAGTGGAATAATACTGAAGCGTTATTGCAAATGATTGCAGTTCCTTGGAGTATTTGACTCCTCTTCCACCAGCTTGTAGCTTCATACGTTGCAAGAGCTCACTTGATAGACCACTGAATTTTTGTGACATTACCTCTACACACGAATCGCTTATCAAATTGTTCTTTTCAATAGATGCAATGACCTCATCCAGAGTTTTCACTTTTTTTGCAGACAGTATGTTCTCATTCTGGCTGCAACCAACCTCTTTTTAATTTCTGCCACCCTACGGCGTTGGTGTTGAACGACTTTTCGAGGAGACGTGAGCGCACAGTAGCTGTGGTCGTGAAGAACTACTTCAGGTTCAGTGGTTTGTGCTTCATAATGCCGTTTCTTATCTGGAACTGCAGAAGGTCTCACTCGTCCGTTATTCGAAGCCTGAAATTTGTGAATTTTATGTTAACTAGGGCTAAAATAAAGGTATAGTAATTGGAACTCAAACTTCATAAATATATAGTCACTGTCTAGTGTCTACCGCACCTTTGGCCTCATATATTTTGGAAAATTCAGAAATCTTGTCGGCACCGCATTCGTCTTTAAACGAATTTCTCCCGCCAAAACGGTAAATATCACTTTCTGAAAAATGATCAGAGCAGATGACCGATGATCTTGCTGGCTCCCAGTCTTTTCTTCTAATATATTCTATCCATCTGTCTTTCAGGGAATCATTGGTAGGAAAGCTGCGTTGTAGAGAACATTGTATCAGTTCACAAGTAATTCTATTATACGAAGCTCACCAAATTGACCATTCTTTGTTATGAACGATGATAAAAGTAGCAGGAACATATGTGAAATTATCTTGTTTGATTTAAATATATCTCTTACTTTCTACCCCAGAAGGATAAACTATTAGGTAACCTTTTAAATCTAAAGCCAATTATGAACCTAAAAAAACATCTTACGAGACAAATCGAACGTCTCGCACACACAAAGCTATAATGAACTCGACCAGGCAATTAGCAATTTGAACTTCAGTGTGAGCATCTGGCACCAGAAATATATAATTATTACTCAACTATATGCTGGACAAAACCGTGTGACCCTCAATTATACCTCTCCTTCTAGTCCTACCTCCAACCTTCACGACAATTTTAAGCAAGGATTGAGTACTAAGCTAGTTATTGGCTGAACTGCCCATACAGAATACAAACAGTGACCTGGCTGGTCATGCTATTACATGAATACTGATGAACTGACATGGTGCTGGGACTGCTGATATAGTCTGCTCTGATCATACCAACATCCATATACTTGTGACAAAATGTTCTGTTATAATTACACTTTAGCATTGCCTATTCATTAATGCTGTGGCTTATCTTGACATTGATTGACTGTGCTGGTCAGGAGATATTAAAAATAGAAACTGATGCTTCTAAGATAGTCTTGCTGCCCTGCATATTCTGCCATTCACTCACCGGTGAAATGTTCTTGGATGCCGACGCTTTACCAAAGACTCTTCATCGCTACTACCATCGCTATTACTTCTCATATATGACTCCGTGGATATCTTTTTCTGCCTTTTACTGCACCCATAGGCGCAACAAACACTAGCCTACCACCAAAACGAGATGTCTTCGACATGTCGAAATACACAGATATAAACACGGGATATTGGGCTGAAACAAATCCTGAATGTTACGATGATTATTCATTCAAAGCTCCATTCGTATAAAATACTACAAACCCAATACGAATCAAATATATTTTAAAACTGGACGTTTTTCCATAAGCGCCTGTACTAAGTCGTCCAGCCTATTCCCCACAATGCAACTGTAACATGGTGACAACGCAAATTTGCTTAGCCGGAGATGGCAGTAGTTCGGGGCTTGAGTTAAATGCATTCATTGCTATGGATCAAGCCCAGGCTGGTTCCGACAATAAATGACAACGTTGAGACCGCTGATACCGGTCACGTCGTTGAAATGGGTAAGCAACATAAGTAAAGTTTCTGCAATGATGAGATTACTGCTGGATGAGATGAGGACGAAGGCAGGCTCCAGCAAGCGAGCTGCAGAGCCTGCAGAAGTGTTTGTTTTCGAATTCAGTTGTTCCTCAGATATTGAGTCTTATACTTCCTGTTCATCAGCCATTATGGTACTTGATATCAGTTGTCAGGATGACAGAAAAGCGAGGTATCGGTATTGTTGCGGTATGCAGAGGTAACTGGTGGTTCTGATTTCTGATGTCATTTGGAATGATTGTGTGGTGTGGTAATGTATGATTAGTATGAATATATGCTGGCATGGTCAATTGGTCATGTTTATGATTTAGGAAACACACTAGAACTGAAGTACCACCTGTACTCTATGATTGATTGTGCACATCATCATGCTGATTATATAAAATTATATATATTTCCTATTCATTGCTGCTCTATTAAGTGATCATTTTGATTGATTCATCCATTTTGTTTGATACATGTCTGTTCTGTGAAAATTTAGTTCCATTCTTAAGTAGTACTATAGGCCTAGTTGTCTTGGCCAAGTCACAATGCACAATATCTGATTTTGTTGTTGGCATCATGGCATGCCTGGGTTACTATGTTTACCCTCTCCGTAAAGCAACTAAATTGCTTTCTCTGTTCTCACAGTCTTTTTAGCACATTTCCCCTGCCTAGTTCCTTCTACTCGCATTTATATTCAAGATATATACCGTACCTAACATTATTGATTCGAAATGTGATATAAATAAACCCTTGTAAGGCATTACTTGATACTAATTTGTTGATTATAATGTTCATATCTGTTTTGCAGGCTATATTTGATGTGAAATAGCACTAAAGCAATAGCAGGATTTTTTCGGATCCTAATTTTGTTGCTCAACTGTCGGACTCCGAAATCCTATTTGACTGTCGGATCAGGACGGATACGGATTCCCAAAATCTGGAATCCGCCCATCTCTGGTGGCTACTCGTCCGGTACCGGACGAAAAATTTCCCAGGCTATTCGTCCGGCACCGTGTGACGTAGGCCCGTTACTATGGAGACTGTATGCGTTTTTGACAGGCTACTGTTTTGTACATTATTTATTCGCATTTCTGGTTACTGATTTGAATGGTTACTATTACTGATTTTTATGCTCATACTTATAGCTCCGAGGGAAAGTTTACGCCATACTAATAATTGCAAATTGTTGTCGTGAAAGTACCAGAACTTGACGCCCACCTTTACCTTTACAAGAGATCTTAGCCTACGCTTAATGAAGTAAGAACAAGTAGGATACTGATCTGTATGCTCATAATTGGAGCTCCGAGGGAATGTTTGCGCCATACGAAGAGTTCCAAAGGGCTATCGTTAAATAACCGGATGTAGTCAGAACACGAACGATTCGCTGAAATTCTTGCTGCCTCCACCTATTTCTGAACTCATGCAAGCGTCGTTGACCTAACCAATTCTACGTGAACTTGTGCAGCTAAGACGGAATTTTCACCTCTGCTGTACTACGAGTACTCATACTTGATGTTGCTGCGCAGTAATGCTTGGAATACCAACTGAGAGAGACTGTGCGTCTTTATTTTCATACAACAGAAATACAGAACAAATGGACAGCAGCAATGATCATACAGAAAACATTTGCATGCACAGTATTTGGTGTCGGATAGGAGAGATCGATACAACTTTGGAAGTCCAGTGGTCTGATAAAACCCGCATGAAACAAGTATATGCCTACATCGTCTCTGCATGATTCGTCTGTAACGAATTGTAGTTGAAAAGATGAAGAAAAATTAAATGATAGTAGCAAATGAATGAATGAAGCAATGTCTGGGCGAAGTAGGGCAACTGTAAAACATTACGACGTTACACTCTAAGACTTTGATCAGCAGAGAAGCAATTTTGAATATCTTTACTGGATTGATCCTATTCAACCGACCTTGGTTGATACAAAACTCAACAATACTAAAATCACAGTATATGCTACACTGAAATCTACAAAAATGTGTTTGTATTGCTGTTCATATTAGTGATATCGATTTGAACTCCAGAATAATTGTCATCATCTAACCAAACTGCTGAAAGTCGTTGTCAATTTGTATGATGTTCACTGATTGCATACTAGAACTATTTGTGCAACGCACACGATCAGAGAAATTGGAAATTTTCCCATTGTCATTCGTCAAAGTAACTGTCGTCACAATACTCAGTCACTAAAAGACCATATACTTGTATGTGATTGAATCGCCGGCAATTAACTAGCTAAATCAAACCACTAAGAATTTTCACTCACTCATTGGATATTAAACAGCATCGCTTAATCGGCGTGGGTCGTTTTTTCTAAATACAAATCATACCCGTCCAGCCGAAAACAATTTTCACTCACTTGGGTAATGAAACCAGTGTGCAATATCAATACAAGATATTTTCCTCACACAAAAAATATTCAACTTCACTCAATATTCTCGTGAAACGAAACTATACAATGAATTCGTGTTTTTTGTATGACATGGAATTAATACCGACCGAAGTAACCGTATTGGAAATGACTTTCAAACAAACACACTCTACGTGGTTAACATTCTCATCGATTCCATTGTGATCAATGTATACTTCATGTGTTCTGGATTCATTTCGATATGGTTAAATATTCAACCTCGACAGATACGAATTGTCACATACTCAACTAATATCATACCAAATAGGTATTTACAACAACCAAGACACAGAAAATTTGTTTTGGTCGTTTCGATTTTATTACTGGAGGTACTCATCACTTCGCTTAATACAATCTAGATTTAAACTCCATCGAACCTTTGGTGTCTATCGTTTTGCTGGATACGCATTATGTCAGTGTAACAGTAAACAATTTTCACTATCTTGGGTTATGAACTCAGTGTGTTAGCGGTCATTCAATATTTTGTAGTATCAACTAGTTACTTTGTAGGATACGAATGATCATCCTCACAACTCTTACAAAAGTACGAAGGATATTTACATCACACAAAGTAATCGACTTTAGTCGATATCCTCACACTACGAACCTAAATGGTCGGTTAGACTCTACAAACTGTTTTTGATGTCACAAGAACATTTTTACACGAATGGTCACGCATCTAAATATTCAAATAATCCAACACACAACTATTGTACTTACAGAAATGTCATAGTTCTTGTAACAAAGTTGTATAAGTATAATGTTTATCGTAAGTCCTATACGGTCATGACATCCGTCCGAGTTTGACTTTTAGAAAACATTATATCGACATCGCGACATCTTTCAAAATTAAAATCACGGTGACTGCTCGAGAGACCTACCAATGATATCACAGTAATACAGTTACTTCCACAAAAGAGTATGTATTCGACTAACTTTCCACAAATCTAACGCACAAAACAATTTACTTTGCTAACGAAAAGTGCTGAGTCATCGTATGATTGTCCTCAGAACAATACAACTAAAACATACTATCATACGAAATGGTCGTTATAGTTTGTACACCAATGGTACATCGTACAAGTAACAAGTCTCGAGGATCAAGTTATTGAAAAAACGTTAAAGTGTTTCTCCTGCGCCGAGTGGTTATGTTGACGAAAGCGTATATTGTAATATCATGATCGATTTGCATTCGTTGGTCACAAACTGTCACTACTCTAAATAATTATTTTTCACTCAAACACAAAAGCATACTTGTCACCATTCGTTTTCATCAAGCACGAGTTCAAGAAACTTACTTACTACGACATGAATTGTTATTTTTATGTCGTGTAAATAGGTAATAATTAATTTTAGTAACACTATATCAACGTCATCGAGTTGTGCGAATAGATTTACATGTGGTCTTGTGGTTTTAATCGAAGCACTCAGCATGGTCTAATGTAGAGTCATCTCTATTGGACAGCAACTCAGTAATCGAAATACATGCATTAACATTTGAACAACGATCTTGTTTCGTCACGCGAAAAATATTTACACTGTTGCGACACTCTGATACTCTGCACAAGATGTTTAAATCCTTTTCACACTCATAATAGTACACTAACGGGATACCGACGTCAAGCGACAACGTTTAACAACTTTACTCACACTGAACATACGATACTTACCCAAGTAAAAATATCATTTTCGTTTGGACAACTGACGTTTACCTGGGTAAAATTACCATTTTCACTTGGCGGTCCACCGTTACCTGAGTAAAAACACCATTGTCCTTTGGAGATTTATCGTTTACTCAGAGTAACAATACATTTTCACTTTGAGTTCTATTCATTCCTGGAGTAACAAACCCTTTTCGTTTGCAAATCTATTTTTTTCCTTCAGCATTTTCACTTGGAAAAATACTTTTAACTAGAGTAACTAATCATTTTCATTTGGAAATATATTTTTTCCCTGAGTAACAACGCCGTTTTCACTTGGAAATCTATCATTTCCCTGAGTAACAATACCGATTTCACTTGGAAATCTATCTTTTCCCTGAGTAACAATACCATTTTCGTTTTGAAAACTGACAACCACGCCCGACAATTTGATATTTTTGTATTTTCTTACAACGGACAGCGACAAAATATACACCAACAACGACTCCGATACATTTCTGTAATCGCATATTCACTCGTTCCGGTGCATCCCATCAAAATCATCGGTTACCCGCATGCAATGTGTTGTTGTACATCGACATGTACGTTTTCGGAATTGGACAATAGGTTGCGATATGTCTGTGACGTCCGGGTTCATGCTTTGGGTTTTCCAGAGTCAAAATGTCGGAATAAAACACCTCCTCGACTTTGGTAATTTGTTGGTACACGGGTAATGGTGTTCGGAAAACGGTTGAATTTATGTTCCCCATCGTGCTAACAACTCCGGGTTACTTGTGAGTTTCCTCGCACATGTTTACTATATTGTGTCGTTATTGGTCAATCGCTACATTCAGTTTGAAATCGGGAGCTCTGATAAAGTATGTAACCGGATCCGGATATCAACTCTGAATCGATAAACCATTGAACAATATTCAAGTAAACATGTTTCACCCCGTGTTTCCACGAAAAAACACCAATGTACCATCCACACATACTTTGCGCTTGTTTGCCCACACAAGTAATCACGTAAACGATGTGTACATCTACATACAATGTGTCGGTATACAAACATCGGGGAATAAGCCTTCGATCCACAGACATTATCATAGCCGGTAATAATTTTGATGCAGATCGAATGTCATCAAGCACACCCGATAACAATGTCATACCAATAACACACATTGCAATGACTCTGAGTCTGTAAATTCAATCTGAAGCATGACAACAGACACACAAACATGGAACCGTAACATGGTTATTCGCACAACTACCTTCGACGGTGAAAGTGAACTGTACAGCATATACCAATAGAGCGTTCACAGTCAAATATGCGAACCGTGCACAATCATATACCCAGATTTTTGTTGGGTATGTACCAAATCACTACTATGAACAGCAATACAAACACATTTTTGTAGATTTCAGTGTAGCACATACTGTGATTTTATTATTGTTATGAGTTTTGTATCAACCAAGGTCGGTTGAAAAGGATCCATCCAGTAAAGATATTCAAAATTGCATCTCTGCTGATCAAAGTCTTAGAGTGTAACCTCGTAAATGTTTTACATTTCACGCATTCGACAGAGAGTGTGAACAGAGTTTAACACGGATTAAATGACGCCACCCGGAGTCCAAAGTGATTTTTGCGTACTGTGTAAGGTGCGTATGTTTCAATTCGCGGTCACAGAATCTGACAATAAAGTATTGCACAGGTTGTTAACCAGCATATGAAATTGTTGTTTCATCTTTAGTCTCGATAACCGGAAACAATTACATTTGTAAAATATTTTCTGATATCCGCGATACGCAGAGTGATTTGTACCAAGGTGGAATAATTTTCCAATCAAGAACATTTCAGACACGCATAGTTTTACAACTCAACATGTTAAAACCATGGTAGTGAAAAGTTTGTTGCTGTCATAATAACCTTTAACACAACCCCGGTCTAATTACGCCGTAATTTATTAATCAAGTTTTGATCGACTATTACAAATTCTCGTATGTCAAACCAATGTGTCAATCCTTATCTTTACAACATGATAACTTGCAATGTAACATCGGCGTTTGATCGTAGGAAATAAATTCTCAACTACATGGGACAGACATTCAAATCTCGTATACTCAAACATATTATGTTAATCTCAAATCGTGTGCACCGAGTAGTAATTACTTTATGCTACAGAATAAACCGAGTAGTAATTCCTTTATCTTACAGAATAGTAACGACTTTTACAGTTGAACAAAAAAAAAGACGAGTTGGCGGTATATGACTACAACCGAACTTGATATGGATTTTAGATTGTAGCGATTGTATGTACTCGCGTAATCTTGGCTACTTTCCATACGGATACTGTTGAGTTGGTTGGGTGAGTTACAAACAGATTTACTTGACTCTTGACAAGATTTTTCCTTGTTGACTTTTTGGAGTATGGCACGACATTAAAATGTCGAGACGTAATACTATTTCCGTTAGCTCAATTGCAACAAAAAATAACCAGATAGTTTGTTCAAGGTTTCGACAAATAGATTGAAAATATCCCGACTTAACTCATCGCGTCGCAATTCGATCGCGGTATGCACAAGTGGTTGTCAAGTTGGAAATATTTACAACAGCAGGCGCTATTTCATTTATTGACTCGATTGTGTGTAGTAACACATTAAAATATCGCGATGCCATATTGATATTATTTACCGAAACTCTATTTGACAAATAGAAAACTCAGGCGTGAATAGTTGTAAGGTTTCATTACTTGTTTCAAATCAATATGCGTATAATCTCGAAATGTGACTGGGTGAAAGTTGGTAGTCATGTTTGTCAATCCTATTTCAATTCACACTATGTCAAAGACAATATATTTCATTTTGGATTATCTGGATCTACCTTTTGTACATCTCGCGAATGGATTCCGACCCCGTACTATAACATTTTTAATAATAAGGACTCAAGGATTTTCAATCAATAATACCTGAATTTTTTGCTAATGCTAGAGTTGGCAAATGATTAGTTGCGTGTTTTTGTTAAGCTTTTAATTTCTCAGTAATAAATACAATGATTGTATGTGCATACTTGTGATTCTTGATTATTGTTGAGCAAGTTGGTATTGATTCAATCGGTGTGAAAACAGCGGCACGGAATGTGCGAATAATTCGATGCGGCTGAAAGTCGGCGTCAGTAATATTCAGGTTACGTTCGATTCAACAGATCGCGTTAAAAGGATTTCTCAAAGGATTAGAGTTTTACCAAATTAACACATTCAGATACGAATCAACTTGAGTTGTGTAGTGAATTTCATTTCAAGTTGACAAATTAACACATTGATTGAATATTCTCATGATCCTTATCACTCAACCAAAGTCGGCCACTATTCCAACGATGTGAAAACATTTAGCGATCGCGGGCAAGTGTCAAATTGTTGGTTTCCGAATCACCGTCTGCGAAGGTTGTGTTATTGGTTACTTATAGTAAAAACTATCAAAATATTACACTGTGGCGATTGGAATGTATGTAATGACAAGTCGCGAGAGATGGCTATGTCTTAGGTGTTATCTTGTGAGCGATCGCGGGGTTTGTAATATATTTCACACCTATTTGAAGTGTTAGTTTGTGAGCGTGGTTATTGTTGATATTCGAATCGCCTTCTACGCCGGCTCTGTGGCAAATTAAGTACCAAAACATTACCATGCGACTGATTCCTGCACACCTTCTTTTGCTGAAAGTACGATATGCCTTCGCAGCTTATACCCGAAAGTACGAATCATCGCCGCGCCCATAAGAATAACTATATATCGAAGTCGCAATCACCGTAAACGTTAGGATTACCTCGAATCGGTCATATATAATAATTTGGGATATACACAATAACTAAGGACCAACCACGTGACTAATTACCTGACATAGGACCAACCACGTGACTAATTACCTGACATATGTTCAACACCGCGCGAGAGAGGCCTATACCCAGGGTTGCCATCGACATGGACCAAAAAATAAGGACAGTCGAAAAATTAGATTAGCATGCAAAAGCGTTTTTGTACATACTTTGTATTTATACGAGCCGTGGCATAAGCACCGTAACTGCCGCACCCAGACCCCCCAATTGGGGGGGGGGCGAGCTCGAAGGGGGCCCAAAATTATTTCGTGTATTAGCATAAATAATAGAGTATTTTTTTGAAAATTTATGAGAATACCGTGAGAATACATGACAGGCGAATCACCGCCACAGCCTATAGCAAAAAGGGCGAATCACCACCACGAGTTTTCACGGCGAATCACCACCGCCGAGAGGGGGGGTCTAAAAAGACGAGTCACCACCACGAGCTTCCAGGCGAATCACCGCTGCACCCATAGGAAGGAACCCCATGGCCGCCCGCGAGAGATCGTACTAACTACTGCAGCAGTTTTTGGATTACACAATATCACTGAAGTTCCCGCTGGCGGGCAATGCCAACTTTGAGAACTATGACATAATGACAATGACTTTGGCTGGGCTGAATTTGATTGTGAAGTTGAATTATGCAGTGGCGATATGTTGGAATTTGGTGAAAAGAAAAAATTCAGGTAATTTAGTGTTATGGTTATACGCGCTAAGATTACCGATAGTTTTGTCTTGCAGAGACTTCGAAAGTTACTGATTTGCTTGGCGCTGGTGTTCGTAATTCAAATTGCACCAGTATGTGGATGTGATGCGCAAACGAATAGTAACTTTTTTTGCCCCCGACTGTTTGATGGTGTATAGCGGTGTTTCCAAATATTTTCTTACATAATGTGTACGTGACATTCACAAATTCAAATTACAAGCAACGCCATAGCTGTCAGTGTGATCACCAGTGAACTCAGCACTTGGTGAATTCGGCCACGCGAATTCGGCACTTTGTGAACTCGGCCCTCGGTGAATTCGGCCCTCGGGAAATTTTGTAGTAAATTGTATTAACAACTAATAATATTAATTATTAAACAACTAATATTATTATCGAGTGATTTGTCAATGTTGTACGTCAGGGCATGCGTAGATCACACAGTCGCGGCGTGATTAGATCGCAGATTGCGTAAAGTTTGTGGGGCTGAATTCACCAAGTGCCGAGTTCACTGGCAACCGTCAGTTTTCATATTCTTGATTATAGTATAAGTATAGGTTTCTAGTTCCGGCGTTAAAATGTAGGCGTGTTGCGCTACGTCATCTCACCGTCGAATACTTTGAGAAGGAAGAAGTCAATCAATATTTAGATTTTTCGGAATCAGTGCGACAGTTACATTCGATTATTGTATAATATTTTAAATTTATCTCCCCGCCCAGTAGCCTTGTTTGTAGCTAGCGCTTCCTTTGTGATCCAGAATGTTGTCTCATAAGTGACATTTTAATTGCAGGAGATACGTGCAGTGGTCTGCGAAATTCAGAACGACACGTTGATGCTTCATCCATCATGATTGATCTGAAGCCCTCTACATCTATAACTGATGTACGAGCAGCCCTCGATGCAAGTAATCCCGAAGTTCTGGTCTTCCTGCCAGCGAAGTATGAAATTACTATTTTTGTGGCACATTGGTCGGGAACCACTGATTCATATCATCAATTTAAAATTTCAGGTCGCACAATCTTTGAACAATGAGGAAAGCGGGGCTGAACATAAGTCGTATCATGTTCATCTAGCCCAGCCAAGGAAAAGCTGATGAAAGCCACTTTCAAAAGGCGTCGGTTAGACAGAAGCCTGCAACATGCAAATTGGGCAAGAAGCGATATGATAGGTTTGATTTATGTTTAACGATAACTGATAAGATTTCAGCTATTGGAGGGAATGAAGCTGATTAACAATGGTCTAGATCAGGGGTTCTCAGCCCTTTCTTGGCCGTGGCCCATTTTCCGGTTTGAAAATGTGCTGTGGGCCACCTGTTATCTGGAGTTATAATCCTGATCAATGCGTGGAAATCGACATCGCCGATATGCCTATTCCTCTTAAATATGCGCATTTTTCTATCTCTGATGATATAGATTTCCCGGCGCATGAAATCGTGCCAGGCGCGACAAAAATTTTCAAGTTGAGTAAATGTTCTCCTACAAACGACCAACGAAATAATCTTGGGCTCCTTCGAGCTCCCCAAAATGGGGGTTTGGGTGTAGCCCTGATAAATCATAGGCTAAAACCCCTCAGTATATTTTTTTCGTACGCTGCTCCATTTGCGTCTTGAACACAATGATCAGATCCCAGTATCCGCTGTGTGATTGGGACTTTTGTTCCACTATTGTGGGGAATGATATAATCATTCTGGGCAAGCATCGAACAATTCATTGGCGAACGGAGTACTACAGAGAAGTGGAGACAGATTATCAATATGCATGCTGTACAATGTAAATTGTATGTCTTGTACCAAAACAACTGAAGTTGCGATGTCAGAATATTCAATCCAATGATACCATCACTTCATAAGAATTTGTGTTCTTCCAGATTCTGCAGATAATTGGAAGGTCGGTATACCTGCAACGAATCCTATGGCAAATTCTTGATTATAAACCAGGTTCGTACCAAGTACATATCGACATAGCATTACTATAAAGTTTACTTTACTGCCCTCCTATTAGGATTACAGCTAGATATGTCAGTATAAGTCAGGGGCGGCCAACCCGTGGCCCGCGAGAAGGTTTTGTGTGGCCCGCGAGGTAATTCTCGAAATTAGTTGTAACATCAGGTAAAATTGCAAGGCCAGCCAAAATTTGATTAGTCTGACCGCAAAATTTGATAATGACTAAATGATCAGTTCCGACGCATTGGCATAGTTAGGGGACAGCCACATTTATCGCACATCTTCGTATATGGCCTTGAAGTGGAATATTTTGCAGTAGATTTAGTCTTGGCACTTTGCATGATTTATTGTCACTCGATTTCTTGCATTTAGTATTGGAGCCCTCCTGAAAATTTTAAACACGTGTAATTTACAGAATCTTGTCGTTCAACATGCGACTTTGCTTGTGTGCTCCCAGCTAAATCGTCGGCGATGAAACTTCGCACAGAATGATAGCGACATGTTCACCGATATTGCTATGTCTAAACGTCGAATTATCCTGTCCTTGCCAAATGAGCCCAGTGGTATACAAAGGCAACCCCCAATATATGCAAGTAACATATCTATTGATCGAATTCATTCATTATCTTTGAAAAAGTTTCCGTCAGGCCTAGCGCAACCAGTAATGTAAGTATTATTTTCAACGTTACCTAATTCGGTACGCTCCTAACGGACTAAAAAAAAGGTCATCAACATTCAAGTGGCCCGCGCAATTGTTCCTATATCTCGTGTGTTCCTTTGGCCGAAAAGGTTGGCCATTCCTGGTATAAGTGCTGTCATAGTCATCATTTCGACCAAATACATCAGCCATTATTACTCTGGTAGTATTATAGGCTATGTAATTTCATACTCTCCTTACCTTTCAGTATACAGTTGTGTGCCCTCTTTTTTTCAGGATAATTCAGAATCACCCAACCCAATCATACATCTCGACACTCAAGAGACCAAGTGGACGGTGCACTTCGACGGGCTAGTGATAAATGACGTAGTAGATTTCTCATACGCTTTACCTCTCATTGTGTCACTGCATTGGGTATTCAATATCCAGTTCGCGCACCGTGTGAATAACACTCTACATTTCTTGTCCATCTGCATTGCAAAAACGAAAGGGCTGCGTATGCCGTCTGCAGTCGCTTCAATGGGTGATGAAAATTTATGTGCAGTTTTGAAATTCTTTTGATCATTGATATACAAATTGGTAAGTTATGAAGTAGTTTTGCTTTTTTGGGATGCTAAAGTAGATTTTGCCTTAATTGATTATGTTTTCAGCATACTTCATTACTTGACACTTTTGATGCTGTTATGGAATAGGTTTGTACTGGACCAAATAATTAACTTTTAAAACTACATGAGTTCTTGTCAAACAATTCATCTTCAGTATGCTGTCTTAAAGCTGCACTATTGTGGAATAAATTTAGTTGCAACTCTCATTAGCTTGCCTTTACACCTTTTACCTCTTCAATATTATTGCTTCTTGCCTGAATATTCGAGTTAGCGTGCTGGGTCTGTTGCAGGCTAAGTCATGCAAATATTGTTTTTACACAATTGCCTTTTCTAGTGCTGCTGTTTATTGTCCATCTGTGCTTGAGCCTGTATATTGCCTATGCTGATCTGCTGCAGTTGTTAACTGGCTGTTAATAAATGAGCCTTTTGCTATACATTTTCGAACAGTCATGGCCACCGAATGCATTGGGTCTTTCTGCTTATAAGTACTGCCAGTACAGGTGCAAGATTTAGGTATAATGAGAGAGAGAAAAAGAGAGAGAGTTACAAGCTATAGACTTGTATTGAGTTAACAAGAATTAGCTTGTAAGCTTGTAATGAGTTACAAGAATAACCCTGTAAGCTTGTAATCGAGTCTAGCATATTTTTTCTTATAAACTAACAATAATAATTTTTACAGTGTGGTGACACACCGTGTTGCTTTATTCTGAGAATGGTGCCTACATCACAACTTTTCAACAGACGTCTCTTGATATAAGAACCAAGGAATACCCACACAGTCTTACCTCAGTTAGGATATTGCGGTACGTTGCATAACACCATGTCAACCTATTTATTTCATTTGAATGTTTATGATTCACAATGAGCAGACAATGGGCCTTCTACAACGCTAGGCATGTACAGTAGGCCACACGATGTAAAATGTCAAATTATAAGTTCACCGACAGAGCAAAATCTACGATGCAAAACGAAATGCAGGTTGCAAAAAAATTTTGACTTTAAAAACAATTTTGACATTTTTGGGCCATTTTTGACCTGTTGTTACATGTCAAAAAAATAATCGACCTACTAATCCGTAATTCGTAATCAGACGAATAAGCGAAGCCATCTCGGTGGTAGTAACGTCATCTCCTCTCTCCATCGGACGAGCGAGTCCACGTCGAATTTACGCTGTGTTGTTGTATTTGCACTCAAGGGCGTATCATCGCCGTGTTCAAAACAATTCGTCAGTGATTTTTGTGTTAGTTCGAAATTGAACAGTGTGTTCTTGTGTATGCCTGCGAATTGCTATTCATTGCTGCGCATAATAGCTACTCAACAGGACTTTTCAAACGTTGAACGAAAAATGCTCAAACTGTGCAGGGTGTAATATCGGGCGTTGAATTACTTCAGCATTTCAGCAGCAAAATTCTGATTTTATTCGATTCGGTTGAATGGGAATCTTCGATATTCCAATTAACTTGGTCGCCGCTGGACAGATTGGTAACATATGCACCAATAACAAATTTCAACTAACTTAGGGTTACCATATTTTTGTGAAGCAAATTCCGGACACTCTTTAGCGTCCACTAGCGGATTTTAAAATGAGGTGTAACACATTGACCGTCAATATGACGTCACACGAGCAAAGCATTGCCTTTCGACTGTATACACTATACAGGAACGAAGTGGAACATAGGTCATGAATTGGGCCATCCGTAATGTGAGCTGTGGTGATTGCTACTTGCTAGGGTTTCAACAGATTCTAGGAATGGTGTGAACGTGAGGTTACAAAAGTTTGCTCGAAATATCCAGCTTTCCGTTTGTGAATATTTAGTGACCATTTGCTGTGAGCTTGACCTGCAATCACACAATATAAAGAGCGAAACATGATGCTTATTCAACAATCAATAAGATTGATATCGTTTTTTGATGTCAAATATGTAACAGGTGTACGGGGTCAATCTTGATATTTCATCTGTTTATTGTATCAGAAAAACCAAATCCGTGCGATTGGGGTGTTGGCTACTGATGTATAACTTGTTAAAGGGTTAATGTCGGTAGCAAGTACAGAAACCCGTGTTACACTCTCCTCAATATCAGCGTAGGAATACTCAGATGCCGAATACATTGTCCGGTCTGGCCTGGACCGTTAAGGCGTAAACTTGTATTCCTTTGCAAGTCCTCGTTGAAATTGTTGGCAAAGTGACGGGAGATATTGATCTTATGAAATTATTATATCATTTGATTGCCTAGTTTAAAGCGTGAATATGTACTTCAGCATTGCGGCAATATGTGGCCCGAGTCGTCGCTTGGTATCGTGTCCGAGACAACATTTTTTGTCCCGCCATACTCCCAAAAAAGCACTGATCTTGGGTCCAACATAGGGTAGTCGATGTAACTTGTTGGGCACTTACTATATGCATTTGGCTGTTAAATTTCATGTATGAATTCTGTCAATCATATTGATTCTTCGATACTTAGGCTACTATAAAATGCACCAGCAGGTTGCACATCCGGTGATTTCCAACCTTTTATGGTCGCGACCTCATTTCCCACTTGAAAATGTACCGTGACAAAGCTCAAAACTTGATAAGCTGATTACTAAAAAAATTCAGCTTGCCCAAACTTACTCACGGCCTAGGAAGCTGATCATGTCCAATATCATAAAGGCGGACGACCCCAAGATTTGTAACCACTGTCTGTGATTGAAGCATCCAATAGGTCTTAACCAAATCTAGGAATATACCATTAGCTTATGTTTTTAGGTATTGATGGTGTTTATCGACTACTATGGTCATTTACACCAGGCCAATAGTTTTTTGTATTTTCCGTAACTGCCGACTTATAGCACGGCCCACCTCTAGGCTTTTTGTAAGACACCGCTGACGCGGATGAGGTGGCGAGGAGGAGCCTAGGTAAACCTCCAACACTTAGATATCGGAATTCGGAAGTCGAATTACGATCGAATTGCGATTACAATCAGACTTATTGCAGTAAATGATGGTTATTTATATTTATTTTGATTGCATTTTTTGGCGATGGTGGTGCCTGGTGGCCATACTAATATCATTATACGTTGCATTAACCAGCGCGTGGCGCGAAGAACAATTTTGAATAGCATAAATCTGCTTCAAAATAATATTGTTTATGTAGATTTACGAAAAACATTTGAGCCTGCTTCAAGCCTTCAAAATTCCGGACATTTAGGCATATTTTAGAAATTCCTCCCGGACGCAGATTTTTCAGTGAAATTCCGGACATGTCCGGGAATTTCCGGACGTATGGCAACCCTAAACTAACTGCACATTTGGCAAAAATCCAATTTCAATTGATAAGGCCATACATTTCCTGCTTTTCTTACTTCTTGTTATAACCCAGTGGGCTACACCAGGGTTGGCCGACCTGCGGCCGTGTAAGTAAATTTGTGCGGCCGTCGACACCTAATTCAATTAGTATGTGTTGGCAGCCGTCGATGTACAAATTTTAACTTACGAATTGACTCCTGATTTTGATTAAGCTTGAAATTTTCTTCGCTTTGTGCACGATTCAATGTGGCTTCATTTTTCGATTCTAATATAGTAGCCCTTGTTACTGCAGTAATCTGCAATATGAGTCCAACAAAACTACTGTAGTAGTAGTATAGATCGCTCTGGAGGTGGCAGGGGCTCTTATGGGCCCGCTGGTGAGGTGCCGCGAAACTCGTGGTGGTGATGGCACCCTTTTGACCCGCCCTTCCACTGGTGAGGTGCCATGTGTTCTTATGGGATCTCTGGTGATGGTACCCTTTCGGGTATAGGCTGCGTCGGTGATGTGCCGTGAAAACTCGTGTTGGTGATGGTACCCTTTCTGACCCCCTATCGCTCGTGATGTGCCATTGTTTCTTACGGGATCTCTGGTGATGTGCCAATGGTTCTTATGGGATCTCTGGTGATGTAACGAATAACAAAACCGTCGCAGACGGTGATTCGAATACCGACAAATTCTCACTTATTTCTGATCCAACCCTAATCCTCTGTGAAGTTGACGCTTATTCAAAAAGGTGTGAAATAATTGTAAAATCCCACGTCGCGGACGCGATAATGCATCAGACATAGCGATCTAGTTATAGTTAGGGCTGGGCAAAATCGAGTACCTGAGTGATTCGATTCTGAATCACGTAAAATGCTTCGAGTCGAGTCGAGTATTCGAGTATCACTCATTATGACGTCACAACAGAATGTACTATGTAAAAGTTTAAATATGTACCTTTTATGCTACCATGAAGAACATAATGCCTGTTACCCGTCACATTAATGATACTTCGGTATGTTTTCGACCATACCGACTTCATTGCACTTCTTGACAATGTTGTGGAACGATCATGACTTCGGAAATGTGTTATTTCCAGTAACGTTCGTAGCTTTGTACTATGTCTATCATACTACGACACGGTCAATCAAGGTTTCAAGGCTTCCTCAGTGAAAAATATTATCAAAACCATAATTCTCGTTAGTTCATTAACTTTCAGTTGCGAGGAGCGTACAATTTCAGTACTCGAAAAAATCGTCTTTTACTACTCGACTCGAATCATTAGAATTAATACTCGATTCAGATTCGAGTACTCGAATCATTGTGCCCAGCCCTAGTTATAGTACGATGTCGGAATCCATTCGCGAGATGTTCTATAGTTAAATTGAGATAATCCGAAACCGAATATTTTGACTTTGGCGTAGTGTGAATTGAAATTGGATTGACAAACATGACTACCAACTTTCCCACAGTCCCATTTCGATATTATACGCACATTGATTTGAAACAAGTAATAAAACATTGCAACTCTATTCGCGATCCCGCTTTCCGTTTGTCAAAGAGACATTTCAACATCTTACCATACTCAAAAGAATTATTCACAACATTAACAAGTGTTAAAAATCTAGTTTTCACTTACTTGATTATATCACTACGACTAACAAACTTAAATTAATTCATCCCGGCTGTATTCGTATGATCGGTCTTTTTTATTCAATTGTAAAGGTCGTTACTATTCTGAAGACAAAGTATTTACTAAACGGTGCATATACGACACGCCATAAACATATTATATTTTGAGTTTACGAGATTTGAATGTCTGAACAATAACTGACAAATAATTTATCACAATTAAATTCGTATATTACAGCGTAAAAGATATTGGAATGTCAGCAACTCTGTACGGTCATAGTTACTACCACATTACCTAATTTACCCTAATTTACCCGTCATGATCAATCCTGAAATCAACACAAACATGACCACTGACTTGAGTTAACCACATAACAGCATCAAGTTTTAAATCCACTTGTAGCTTACGGGTTATTTGAATGCGGGTTATGTTTTGCTGTAATTGAGTGTACGGAAATAGTATTACGTCTCGACATCTTACCATCTTACCATATTCAAAGGGTCAACCACAAAAACATGGTCAAGTAAATCGGTTTGCAACTTACCCGACCAACTCAAACAGTATCAGTACGAAAAACAGCCAAGCATACACGAGACCATACAATCACTAAAACCTAAACTCCATAACAAGTTCGGTTCTACTCATATCCCTACGACGCATCTTTTTTATTCAACTTTAAAAGTCGTTACTATTCTGTAAGATAGAGGAATTACTACGCGGTATATTCTGCAAGACAAAGTAATTATTACTCGATATATTTTGTAAGACAAAAGTAATTACTCTTCGGTACAGGCGACTTGAGATTAACATAATATGTTTGAGTATACGAGATTTGAAAGTCTGACCAACGTAGTTGATAATTCATTTCCTACAATCGAAAGTTATCATTCTGTAAACATAAGGATTGATACATTGATGTGACACATGTAATAGTTAATCATGACTTGATTATTAAAGTATTCGCGTTAATTAGATTCGGTGTTGTGGTAAAGATTATTATGACAGCAACAAACTTTTCACTGCCATGGTTATTAACATATTGAGTTATAAAACTATACGTGTCTGAAATGTTATTGATTGGAAAATTATTCCACCTTGGTACAAATCACTTTGCATATCGCGGATATCAGAAAATATTTTGCAAATGTAATTATTTCCAGTTACTGAGACTAAAGATGAAACAACAATTTCGTTTGCTGATTAACAACCGGTGCAATACTTTATCGTCGGAATCTGCGACATCGAATTGAAACATACGCACATTACACAGTACGAAAATATCACTTTGGGCTCCGGGGTGGTGTCATTTAATCCGTGTTAAACTCTATTCACACTCTCTGTCGAAGATGCGTGAAATGTAGAAACATTACGAGGTCACACTCTAAGGCTTTGATCAGTGCAGAAGTAATTGGAATATCTTTACTGGATGCAACCTATTCAACCGGTCTTGGTTAAAACAAAACTCATACCAATAATAAAATCGAAGTATATACCACACTGAAATCTACAAAAATGTATTTGTATTGTTGTTCATAGTAGTGATACCGGAATAATTGCCATCATCTAACCAAACTACTGGAAGTCGTTGTCAATTTGTATGATGTTCACTGAATGCACACTAGAACTATTTGTACAACGCACACGATCAGAGAAATTGGAAATTTTCCCATTGTCATTCGTCAAAGTAAATGTCATCTCAATACTCACTCACTAAATACCTTACTTGTATGTGATTGAACCACCGACAATTAACTCACTAAATCAAACCCCTCAGAAATTTCACTCATCAGATTATGATATTTAACAGCCTCGCTTAATTGGTGCAGATCGTTTTTCTAAATGTAAATCATATCCATCCAACAGAAAATAATTTTCACTCACCTGGTAATGAAACCGAGGTGTGGGTGTTCATTCAATATTTTGTTTGTGCCAAATACTTTGCAATAAACACACTGGAGTGATTGAGCTTTACATCATCAGGCTGTCATCTGTAAATCAAGATTACATCCGACTTGTAACTGTATCGTTTAACTAATCGACATTCAGTGATTGGTGAACATACCAAGCGATACACATCCACCCCCGAAATACTGCGTTGGTCTAAATTTCCATCATCGCTATAATCAAAGTACTTTTGTTTCGAATTCGTAACAGCCGACTTTACTATGACATGATAGATTTTTGACAAGTTATGATTAGAAGATAGACAACGTTTAACAACATCACTGACACTGAACATACTATCGATGTTTGTATACCAACACATTGCATGAAATGTCACACACCTCCATTTACGCGTATACTTGTGTGGGCAAACAAGCGCGACGTATGTGTGGATGGTATTTTTTCGTGGAAACACAGGGTGTAACATGTTTACTTGGATATTGTTCATTGGTTTATCGATTCAGAGTTGATATCCGGATCCGGTTACATACTTTATCAGGGTTTCCGATTTCAAACTAAATGTCGAGACATACATTGAACAATAAAGACACAATATAGTAAACATGTGGGAGAAAACTCGGCCCGGAATTGTTATCGCGATGGGTGACATAAATCCAACCGTTTTCCGAACGCCGTTATCCACGTACCAACCAGTTACCAAAGTCGAGGAGGTGTTTTATTCAGACATTTTGACTCCGGACAATCCAAAGCACGAACCCGGACATCACAGACCTATCGAAACCCATTGTCCAATTTCCTAAACATGCATTTCGATATACAAGATCACATTGCATGTGGGTAACCGATGATTTTGATGGGATGCACCAGCGCAAGTGAATATGTGGATTACACAAATGTATCGGAGTCGTTGTTGGTGTATATTTTGTCACTGTCCGTTGTAACAATATACAAAAATATCAAATTATCGGGTTTGGTTGTCAGTTTTCAATACGAAAATGGTATTTTACCCAGGGAAAAGATAGATTTCCAAGTGAAAACGGTATTGGTACTCAGGTAAATGATAGTTTTCCAAACGAAAAGGGTTTGTTACCCAGGGGAAAAATAGATTTCCAGAAGAAAATAATTAGTTACTCTAGGTAAAAGTATTTTTCCAAGTGAAAATGGTTTGTTGCTGTAGGTAAAAGTTAGATTTGCAAACGAAAAGGGTTTGTTACTCTAGGAAAGGATAGAACCCAAAGTGAAAATGTATTGTTACTCTGAGTAAACGATAAATCTCCAAAGGACAATGGTATTTTTGCTCAGGTAACGGCTGACCTCCAAGTGAAAATGGTGATTTTAATTGAGTAGGTATCGTATGTTCAGTGTTAGTGATGTTGTTAAACGTTATCGCGTGACGTTGGTATCCCGTTAGTGTACTATTATGAGTGTGAAAAGGATTTGCACGTCTTGCGCAGAGTATCGCGACAGTGAACATATTTTTGGTGTGACGAAACAAGATCGCTGTTTAAATGTGACCGCATGTATCTCGATTACCGAGTAGCTGTACAACAGAGAAGAGTCTACAGTTAGTTCGTGTTGTTTGTCCCGATAAAAACCACAACGAAGACCACTTATGAATCGATTCGAAACATTTCAACCCTTCTTGCATTTAGTCAATTCGAATCAATTGTAATACGGAACCCTCAAGTATGACACACACACACACACACACACACTAATATCGTAAACACCCAACTCGATTACATTGATATAGTGTTACTAAAAATAATTATAAAATATTTACAAAACTAAATCGAATTCATGTCGTAGCAACTAAATAAGTTGTTTGAGTGTCGTGTTCGATGAGGACGATTGATGACAAGTATACTTTGGTGTTTGAGTGAAAATGAATTATTTAGCGTAGTGACCGTTTGGGACCGACGAATGGAATTCGATCATGATATTACAATATACGCTTTAATCAACATAACGACTTGACACTGAAAAACACTTTCATGTTATTCGATAACTCGATACTCGAAACTTGTTACTTGTAGAATTTACCGTTGGGGTGCAAACTATAACGACCATTTTGTATGACAGTATGTTTCAGCTGTTTTGCGGCTAGGACAATCGTGTGATGACTCAGCACTTTTCGTTAGCAAAGTAGATTGATTTGTGTGTAAGATGTAAGGACCGTAACTAGAAAACATATGTACTCTGTTGTTGGAGTAGCTGATTTATTGCTATGACATGGACAAATCCTGAAGGTTTGGTTGGTTTGTTGTCTTACGAAAGATGACGCGACCTCGGTGTCATAAATTGTGTCAACTAAACTCACATGGATACCACAATTGTGCTGGACTTACACATGGTATTCACATACTGTACACATACACACTTTTGTGTAAACAACTCTGATGTTTCTGTTCGTACTAGTTCTGTGTTGAACTATTTGATTATTAGGATACATGAACAACCATTCAGACAATAAAGTTCTTGAGGTATCGAAACAGTTTGAAAGCACCACCAATCATTGTACAGGTTCGTGGCATGGGAATATCGAATATTTTCGTGTGCCATGAATATATGTCATATACCTTTGGTAAGAAATGAGTTGTGTGGGGTAATCATACGCAACCTACAAAAGTTAAACTTGTCGCATTTGATTGCCTACTTTTTATCGATGTCTTTGTGATGTTAAAAGACGGATGAGTTTACATTTACATATAGTAAGCGGAGAAACTCAAGTAATAAATTTTACTCGTTTGAAAATACTGATCAATGGAGTAACAGTATCAATATAAGTGGTATATTATTTTTCGCGGCATGCAACCAATCTTCTAAGCATAACTTGTCAAAAATTTATCATGTCATAGAAAAGTCGGCTGTTACGAATTCGAAACAAATGTACTTTGAATATCGCGATGATGGAAATTTAGACCAACGCAGTATTTCGGGGGTGGATGTGTATCGCTTGGTATGTTCACCAATCACTGAATGTCGGTTAGTTAAACGATACAGTTACAAGTCGGATGTAATCTTGATTTACAGATGACAGCCTGATGATGTAAAGCTCAATCACTCCAGTGTGTTTATTGCAAAGTATTTGGCACAAACAAAATATTGAATGAAGACCCACACCTCGGTTTCATTACCAAGTGAGTGAAAATTATTTTCTGTTGGATGGATATGATTTACATTTAGAAAAACTATCTGCAGCAATTAAGCGAGGCTGTTAAATATCATAATCTGATGAGTGAAATTTCTGAGGGGTTTGATTTAGTGAGTTAATTGTCGGTGGTTCAATCACATACAAGTAAGGTATTTAGTGAGTGAGTATTGAGATGACATTTACTTTGACGAATGACAATGGGAAAATTTCCAATTTCTCTGATCGTGTGCGTTGTACAAATAGTTCTAGTGTGCATTCAGTGAACATCATACAAATTGACAACGACTTCCAGTAGTTTGGTTAGATGATGGCAATTATTCCGGTATCACTACTATGAACAACAATACAAATACATTTTTGTAGATTTCAGTGTGGTATATACCAGTGGCGGCTCGTGACAATATCGGGTGGTGGGGCAAGGGCTGCGAGCGACTTTTATCAACGTGACGTCACAATGGCGTTTTCCAATGTAAAACAGTAACTTTATGATGGTCACATGAATTTCCCAACAACAGTGATTTTAACGTAGGTGCCGCGAGAGGTTTGCCGGTGAGCCGTGACTTGAAGTGTGGTAACAAATTTGTTTTACTCATTTTTTTTAAATCAAAGGAATATTTTACAAAATGTACGTGAACTAAGAATCGTCCCTGTGCCACGAATCAATTATCAGGTCATCTTTAGTAGCATGCGTCATGATTTCATGGTAGAGTTAGAGATTTTGCAAATCGATAGGCCCTAATTTTTCTAAGCCCGTCCGAGAGTGTTTCGCACACGATCCTGGTGTGTTACGACCACTGAGCTGGTGGTTACGACCAGGTGATAGGCAACCAAAGCGGAGGCACCCGGCGTACGATTGGATCAATGGACTGGACAACTTAGACCTCTAATTTTCGCTCAAAAGGCAACTGCGTAAACTACGTACGGAGCAAAGATTCAATACAATTCATGTTCGCACTTGACTTGACCTGACTAATTCCAATGACTAGAACTCGAGAGATTGCGTCAGCCTAACTGGAAAGGTCAACGAGTTCGGATACATACGCAATTGTTATCTCATAGATTGGGCCTGTCATATTGAATCTAGATCAGTGGTTCTTAACCTTGCCCCCAGCGCCCCCCAGGGGGCGCTGGCGATGTTGAAGGGGGGCGGAAACGCTCAGGGGGCGATATGGGGGGCGCTGGGCTCAGGGGGGCGGTATGGGGGGCGCTGGAGAAAAATGGCTTCGCAGTAGATGATGTGGTGATAGGACATATCCTTAATGAGTATTCAGAGCAAATTAACAGTGAAAACTTCGTTACATATAACCTTCAAAATACATATAGGTTTAATTGTCGATGGGCGCCTAAATGACTGACACCGAATGTTCCTGTCTTGGAAATCTGAACCCCAGAAGACGAATTCCATCAGGCAGGGAAAAATTATATGTCAGTGAAGAAATACCAATCTGAAATCGTGTGCGTACCTTAGTTTAGTACGATTGGGCGACAGGGATATTCCTGTTGGGCGATATCCCCGTTGAGCGATTCTATATTTTTTGATATTGCAGACAAGGGGTCACGAAATAACATCATGCAACGAGGTCATACCAACGGGTTCGCCTGCCTGAATATGTTTAATTATTGGTAACGGGCCTTACAGTTTCCAAGAAACCTCACAATGTTCGCTTTAAGTTTTGATGAGTCTGCGCACACTCAACAACTCACTGCGCTGACCCTTGGACAACAGTGCGTAACGACTAAAAAAAGGTAATAACTCCGGATTTGTTGTGCGCAACGTAGATTTTCTGTGCGCAGAGACCGTGTCAGCACTGCGCACGTGCGCAGCTTAGAGGGAACATTGCACCTAACTCAGCTCTACCGGTAAATGTGTTTATGTGAGCAGAGACAGGATAAAAATTGATCTCAATTTACATGCAATTCCCTATGATATTGACCAATTCAATCATTAATTAGTGAAATTTTTCGCACTTCGCGCGACTAGGCGAGAATAGCTCCCTCAGTAAATGTACACCTAATGTAGATACCTAATAGGCTATCAGCAAATAGCGGACAGCCTAATGGGGGTCTGGGAGCGAAGTCCCCCGGAAGTTTGGTTTATCACCCAATGGGGGACAAGGACCAACGTTTTATGTTTGGGGAGGGGGGCTGATGAAGTGCTGTTACGGCCCTGGTAACGAATAATTGTACCTGCGGGAACGCCCGAATATGTTTAATTGTTAATTACGTGCCCCTTATTTTCCTATACAACAGCTCACTCAGTGCTACTGGTAAATCTGATTACGTGGGCTGAGAGGATAAAAAGTTTATAGCGACTTATAAATGTAATTACCATGCATTATAGCAAATTTTGGTACCTAGGGCGACCAGGCCACACAAACTTTGCTGACCATCAAAATCACGATATGGGGTTTGTGGGGGCGAAGCCCTCAGAAGTTCGGTTTATCACGCTATGGGTGCGCAAGGCAATCGTTTTTAGGGGGGTTGACGAAGTACTGTTACGGCACTCCCTCTTACTCATTGTCTTTATTACATTCCTTACAATATGAAGTTGAGGGGGGCGCTGGAGCACGATAATTTTTGAAAGGGGGCGCTGGACGAAAAAAGGTTAAGAACCACTGATCTAGATGATCAATTTGAATGGTCTTTGAAGAACCAAGGACAGCAGCCTCGGAACTTCGGTCTCGGAACAACATAGGACATTTTGGCCTTGAAACTGGAGACTGTGACACGACACATACGGCTTACTGTCTATAAGTCTGCTGGGAAATCGCCGTTGGAAAATATATTAATCAATAAATACATGAATGAAAGCCGCAAACTTAGTATACTGTTACAAGAAATCATCAAGAAGTAGCATAGGCCTACGCAGTCTCATACATAACCCATTCCGGCATGGTACACTGTCAAAATCAATACAAACAACCGAACACCGAACGTCTTTTGCGTAAATCTGTTAGCGATAAATGAAGAGTCAGCTCTCACTCGACTTCGGAAACGAGATTACCTCCAACATAGTTCAGTGACAAATTTAAAACTTGTTTGTTACAGCGGTCGATACTAACATTAAGACTTACCGTGCCAAACTGCCAAATGTCATGACTAGGGCGATTTTCTTTTGACATGTCAAAAAAAGTCAAAATAAGGTCAAAATTTTAGCGTTAGGTCAAAAAATGTCAAAATTGACAAAATTTTTCGCAACCTGTATTTTATTTGTATCGTAGATTTTGCGCAATCGGTGAACTTATCGCTTGACATTTTACAGTTTATGGCCTGCTTTATAGGCCTACGGTGGCAGACGGCGCATTGTCTGCTCATTGTGAAGCATAAACAGTCAAATGAAACAAATAGGTTGACACGGTGTTATGCTCAACGTACCGCAATATTCTAAGTGAAGTAAGACTGCGTAGGCATTGCATGGTTCTTACAAAAATTGAGATGTACACCATTGTCAGAATGAAGCAACACGGTGTGTCACCAGCAGTGTACGCACGCACAACTTCAGTGTTGCCAGCCAATAGCTGCTACAGTTGAACGTTCTTACTCCATTCTTCTTGCTGTTGTTGTTTGTATATGCATGGTGTTTGTCGACTACAATGGTCATTTACAACATGCCGATATTCCTTATTTTCGATTCCGTATCCGCCGAGTATCTGCCGACTTGTAGCACGGGCCACTTCTATGCTTTTTGTAAGACACCGCTTACGCGGATGAGATGGCGAGGAGGAACCTAGATAAACCTTCAACACTTGGGTAGGAATTCTGGAGTCGACCTCGGTCGGACTAGAACCTAAAACCCATTGGTGTTGTAGCTGTGGATTATCCCACTACGCTATCTCGCCACATCTTCATCCTTGGCAAGCTACTTAGTAGAGGCAGACACTTTTTACCCGAGAATCAGGGATATCTAGAACTAGATATCTAGATATCCCTGCAGAGAATGCAGGAAAGTATCTTTCGTTGTACTACATCAAATTTTAATTATTTTCACCATAGTACATCATGTACTGGAATTCATCATAGGGCCAAATTTTGTTAAAATAATATTTCGTCATGTAAAAATTTGTCAGTTTTTGAGTGAAACAAGTTTTTCAGGGAAAACTACTTCGTAAGGACAGACAATTCAAACCAGAAATGAGGTTAAGTAGTAAAATTCTAACATTTTTTGGGAAAACACCTAATTTGCATACGTTAGGTCAAAATTTGGTCAAAATTTAGTTTTTTAAGGTCAAAAAATGTCAAAATTTAGATTTTTGAGGTCAAAATCTTTCGTTTTTAAGGTCAAAAAAAAAATCGCCCTAGTCATGACCAATCTCGGTATACAACATCGTCAAAATCAATGGAGACCAATACCGGCTTTTGAGTAAAATCTGTTTGCTGTGCAATGTACAATTGTACATGATAGATCAGCACACACTATACTTCGGAAACGAAATTACTACCCTTATCTTTAAGTAGCAAGCCTGAAACTTGGAACAGTGTTAAATACTACCTTCACGACATATCATACCAAGTTTCAAGAATTATCATGGTGCGAAACACCGTCAAATCGACCTATACCAGCAAAGGTCGACTCAACGCATATTACGGTAACCGAGTTCAGATATAGATGCGATTGTTACATCACACCTTAGGGGTGACTAGGCATATTCGCCCCGGTTGCTCGGCCATTTTACGAATAGGAGAGAGTAAATCACCGTTTCTTTATTGTGCGCGGCTTTGAGAGAATAGATAGTGAAAGTTTGTTATGAGCGCTACCGGGGCAAGCCCCGGCTAGGCGTTCACAAAGCGAAAACACAGAAGAGAATTCGATTTTCGCAGATACTTCGCTATGTATGGGCATTTGCAAGCGAAAGCACAAGAAGAACGCGGGTTTCGCTGTGATCTCGGTATATATTGAGCGCTGTGCGTCTATAAATGGTTAAATTAATTGTTATTGAACAGAATTTTAGGTGGGGCAATGCCCCAGTTGCCCTATAGGACGAGCCGCCACTGGTATATACTTCGATTTTATTATTGGTATGAGTTTTGTTTTAACCAAGACCGGTTGAATAGGTTGCATCCAGTAAAGATATTCCAATTACTTCTGCACTGATCAAAGCCTTAGAGTGTGATCTCGTAATGTTTCTACATTTCACGCATCTTCGACAGAGAGTGTGAACAGAGTTTAACACGGATTAAATGACACCACCCCGGAGCCCAAAGTGATATTTTCGTACTGTGTAATGTGCGTATGTTTCAATTCGATGTCGCAGATTCCGACGATAAAGTATTGCACCGGTTGTTAATCAGCAAACGAAATTGTTGTTTCATCTTTGGTCTCAGTAACTGGAAATAATTACACTTGCAAAATATTTTCTGATATCCCCGATACGCAGAGTGATTTGTACCAAGGTGGAATAATTTTCCAATCAATAACATTTCAGACACGTATAGTTTTATAACTCAATATGTTAATAACCATGGTAGTGAAAAGTTTGTTGCTGTCATAATAATCTTTACCACAACACCGAGTCTAATTAACGCGAATACTTTAATAATCAAGTCATGATCAACTATTACATACATACATCACATCAATGTATCAATCCTTATGTTTACAGAATGATAACTTTCGATTGTAAGAAATGAATTATCAACTACGTTGGTCAGACTTTCAAATCTCGTATACTCAAACATATTATGTTAATCTCAAGTCGCCTGTACCGAAGAGTAATTACTTTTGTCTTACAAAATATATCGAGTAATAATTACTTTGTCTTGCAGAATATACCGCGTAGTAATTCCTCTATCTCACAGAATAGTAGCGACTTTTAAAGTTGAATAAAAAAGATGCGTCGCAGGGATATGAGTACAACCGAACTTGTTATGGATTTTAGGTTTTAGTGATTGTATGGACTCGTGTATGCTTGGCTGTTTTTCGTACTGATACTGTTTGAGTTGGTCGGGTAAGTTACAAACGGATTTACTTGACAATGTTTTTGTGGTTGACTCTTTGAATATGGTAAGATGGTAAGATGTCGAGACGTAATACTATTTCCGTATACTCAATTACAACAAAACATAACCCGCATTCAAATAACCCGTAAGCTACAAGTGGATTTAAAACTTGATGCTGTTTTGTGGTTAACTCAAGTCAGTGGTCATGTTTGTGTTGATTTCAGGAATGATCATGACGAGTTGGCCGGGTAAATTAGGTAATGTGGTAGTAACTGTGACCGTACAGAGTTGCTGACATTCCAATATCTTTTACGCTGTAATATACGGATTTAATTGTGATAAATTATTTGTCAGTTATTGTTCAGACATTCAAATCTCGTAAACTCAAAATATAATATGTTTATGGCAAGTCGTATATGCACCGATTAGTAAATACTTTGTCTTCAGAATAGTAACGACCTTTACAATTGAATAAAAAAGACCGATCATACGAATACAGCCGGGATGAATTAATTCAAGTTTGTGAGTCGTAGTGATATAATCAAGTAAGTGAAAACTAGATTTTTAACACTTGTTAATGTTGTGAATAATTCTTTTGAGTATGGTGTAAGATGTTAAAATGTCTCTTTGACAAACGGAAAGCGGGATCGCGAATAGAGTTGCAATGTTTCATTACTTGTTTCAAATCAATGTGCGTATAATATCGAAATGGGACTGTGGGAAAGTTGGTAGTCATGTTTGTCAATCCTATTTCAATTCACACTACGCCAAAGTCAAAATATTCGGTTTCGGATTATCTCGATTTACCTATAGAACATCTCGCGAATGGATTCCGACACCGTACTATAACTAGATCGCTATGTCTGATGCATTATCGCGTCAGCGACGTGGGATTTTACAATTATTTCATACCTTTTTGAATAAGCGTCAACTTCACAGAGGATTAGGGTTGGATCAGAAATAAGTGAGAATTTGTCGGTATTCGAATCACCGTCTGCGACGGTTCTGTTATTCGTTACATCACCAGAGATCCCGTAAGAAACAATGGCACATCACGAGCGATAGGGGGTCAGAAAGGGTACCATCACCAACACGAGTTTTCACGGCACATCACCGACGCAGCCTATACCCGAAAGGGTACCATCACCAGAGATCCCATAAGAACACATGGCACCTCACCAGCGGAAGGGGGGGGGTCAAAAGGGTGCCATCACCAACACGAGTTTCGCGGCACCTCACCAGCGGGCCCATAAGAGCCCCTGCCACCTCCAGAGCGATCTATACTACTACTTACTGTCAACGGTGGCGAGATGGCGTAGTGGTAGGCTACGTTTTGCATCTTGCAACACGAATGGGTTGCGAGTTCGAGGCCGGCCGAGGTCGACTTCAGAATTCCTACCTAAGTGTCTAGTACAGGGGTTCTCAACCTTTTTTTAGACACGCCCCCCTTTTTGATAGTGAAAAATCTCGCGCCCCCCCTTATCGTCATATCAAAAAATCCAACCGGGATGATAGCAGTCCCAACATATCGTATGATGGCATGGAAGGTTATGACTGTTGATTAGATAATTCAAAAATATGAAATTCGGTCTATATATAGAGAAACATGTGTGAGTTGGAGGTGAATCGAGCAGAGCGCGAAATTTTTTTTCAGTTGAACGCTTCTTCGCGCCCCCTTCAGATGCTTTCACGCCCCCCAAGGGGGGCGCGCCCCCCAGGTTGAGAACCACTGGTCTAGTATCTAGGCTCCTCCTCGACATCTGATCAGCGTAAGCAGAGTCTTAAAAGGCCATTCTATACAGGTCAGTATGTACGGAATGCTAATGAAAAATTTCGACCTGATGTAAAACGACCAGTGTAGTCGAAACACCTTGAATATCGTGCTTTATTTCTTCTTAACCCTTTGCGACACCACCGAGTCGCCCGTATGTTATGGTGCGTAGGCTATTTGGAAATCTTTTAGCTGCAGTTCGAATACGGTGGTTTTCCGAAGAAAATGGCTTCAATGGCTTAACTTCAAGTTGAGACTGCATCATCTTTAGAGCGCAGTTCCTCTTCAAGCATAATGTGATTATCTAGTGTCGTGTAATACAACAAAATGTAAAATCTGGAATTTGATTCTATCAATAAATCACGTGGCTTGAATGGACACACGCACGTCTGGTGTCACGCACTTTTGTCCAGGGGTCCGCTTAGTGAGTTAGGTGTTTGTGCAGACTCGTGAAAAATTAGAAGGAACATTGGTAACAAATGTGAAAAACGTAGTCATGCGGGTATCACGGGTTGCCAACCACTATCCAACTAAACCAAAAGAGATTGTTTGGCCCTGATAATTGGTTTGGGTTGGAATTTCATGCTAATTTTAATGCAGAGTCAACCACCCGACTAAGCAACGTTATATAATTTGTGCAACTTATCGAACGGAATTACGCAGTACTCACCGTTATATAGGGTTACCATATTTTGGAATCGGGAAAAGAAGGACACTTTTTCAAAATTTTCTGACTTAGAATTGCTGAGTAAAGTACGGAAAAAGTTGTAAATTTGTCCCAACTTTGTGGTTGGTTGACAAAAAAAGGTCAACGTTTCTTTCACATTCTCAGTTGGTTAACTAAAAAAAGTCGTCACTTATACGTTCGAACCACAAATTTCCTGTTTATCGTCATTTATGCCAGTTTCCACTCGAATCCATCCATCAGCTTAGCTTAGTAAGGTGTAAAGGAGGACGAATTGCCAAAAAGGAGGATATTTAGGCGTCCTCGGAGGACATTTTTAAAAACCCGAAAATGGAGGACAAATCCTCCTAAAGCGGGACCCTACCGGTATACGGCCCGATTCCACCTCGACTTTTTGGTTACTGCAGCAGGAATAGTACTACAATATACTATATTCATGTCGACAGTAAACATCCCGGTCCGAATAGAATCGGTCGCATACCGTATACTGTACAACGCCACTGACGCAAAAGTTAAGTAGGGTTAGCAATTTATGAAGGATGGTGAGAACGTGAGGTTCACGTTCGCGTTCTGTGTGTGAGCCTCTGAAATTTAGAGGTTCACGTTCACTAACCAACCTTGGTAGGATACTGTGAACCTTATTGCTATATTACAATTATCCACGTAATTATAATATGTTTGGTTGAACTTCTTTGCATTTCAACCTCGGACCACTCTATATGCATGGCGATGGCAGCATAACAAAATCTACACTAAACGAGCGTGCACCTTGCCAATCTCGACAATTTTACTTGCTTTGTTACAAAACTTTGCTCTAGAGAATAATGATAAATCATTTTGCGAGAGAATGATGCCCGTTTATCCCTACGTAATATTCCAGACAATGCATTGTAAGCAGTTGCTATGTAAAGTTATATATAGAGGCATGTGAAAGGCGGCAGTTTTAAACCGTGTTTGCATTCGGAAGAGATGATAGAGATTCCAAGGAGTTCTTGAAATCACAATTCACTTTAACGATTGAAAACTCCTCTCTTATTGACATTTGTTTTTTATACTCCACCATGCTCTAAATAATAATACCGTTTCTACATCCAGCGAATGTTTGCGCTGCAATTTGCGTCGTTTCTCATAAAATTACATACAGGGTAAGCCCCAAACGTCAACCTTACACACGAAACGATTGATGGTAAAGAGTCCTGCGTGGAGTATTGGCAATAATTTTTCGGTCTTCGAGCGAGCCTCAGCATAAGAGGTTCTTCAAGAGAATAATTTATTAATCGATTGCAGGAACCTGACTTAAAAGACACAGAAGACGTACGGTATACCACATATAGCAACACTGCAACGTAATAAATAAAGCTATAAGATATAATAATTTAAAGCAGTATGGCTCTCAACATTGTTTTGTTCGCGGACCCCTTTTGGATCGAGCGCCGAAAATTCATTTCCACGGAGATATGTGGTTGCGAATGTAATAATACCGCGTAACGCTTTCAGCGACTCCTTTGTCATGATCGCAAGATACGCCGCACCAAAATTTAGAAACTGATTTTTCCGATCTCTGCATCGAGCGAGATGGTGTAGTGGTTATGAGTACGGCTTCTTGATCGGTAGGTCATGGGTTGGATCCCCGGCCGGGTCATACCAAAGACTCAGAAACTGGTATCCGCAGCTATTCTGCTAGGCGCTTAGCATCCACGAATAGCATGCATGGAGGAGAAAAAAAGCGGGAGTACTGACTAGACGACCTTACGGTCGTATCGCTCCTCCGTCGTCAAAAGTATATCGATGGAGCAGGCGGAAACGAATACATCCTTCTCTCTCTCTCTCTCTCTCTCTCTCTCTCTTTCTCTCTCTCTCTCTTTCTCTCTCTCTCTCTCTCTCTCTTTCTCTCTCTCTCTCTCTCTCTCTCTCTCTTCTCTCTCTCTCTCTCTCTCTCTCTCTCTCTCTCGCATTTCGAAGTTATTCTGGAATAGTTGATATGTAGCCTATATTACAGGAGAAAACGGATTTCAAGGTGAGGTTTCAATCTATCTTTGCTATTGATTATGAAAGAAAGTTCAGAAATTTCCATTTCAAACGACTGTTCATTCCTTTATTGCAACAGACAAATTCAAATCGAA
Source organism: Botryllus schlosseri (assembly GCF_051294905.1). Taxonomy (NCBI): domain Eukaryota; kingdom Metazoa; phylum Chordata; class Ascidiacea; order Stolidobranchia; family Styelidae; genus Botryllus; species Botryllus schlosseri. Next base: position 23,176,806 of record NC_137249.1, read on the forward strand.
AATGTTTGGCGAACATTTCGAAGTCACCTTGATTGACCTTACTACTTCAACTTACTATTTTCCACAAATCCCCACAAAACGTTTCTAAACAGCCAGACCAACAGTAGGCTATTGCCAATTAGGTAATCGGAATCGGTTTGGACAGTAGGATATTACATTCTCTTGATGTGAGACCTGAAGTTTTATCAGTTAAAGCGAAACTGCGGCCACAAGGTTATCAATATTTTTTGCAAATTTAGAGGTCTCGCGGAACCCCTGAAATCGCTTCGCGGACCCATTGGGATCCGCTGACCCCCGGTTGAGAACCACTGACTTAAAGCGTGACGGAAATTACCGGATCCGGCACATTGTCCAGTACAAGGAAACATGGTGTCGACGAAAGGTGAAACTAGCCGACCGGGCGCAGGAAATCAGTCGGGCATGACGAAACAATGGTGCATTCGCGTATGTAACCCTCTGCAATGCAGAGTCTGCATACTACTGGATGTATTCAGATATATTACATTGATGTTATGAGAAGGAGTAACTTAATACTATCATAAGCCCATAATTGAACTGAATGCACATATTATAGCCCGAAAATTATGACATAGGTCGTTAATAGCGCAAGAGACTGCAATTGTTACGTTTGGGCGTTGAAACCTTAATTTTTGCGCAATTGAAATATATTTTGCATTGTTTGAAAGACATGTTTTCGCATCGGGTATGATACACTATACTCTAGACCAGAGGACTCAACAACTGTTCAAACGTTTATCATATATGTAAGGTCGTAGCCATGACGATATCGTAACACTGTTGATGCATTCTTTGGGGACGGTGCCCCCTATCAGTTCACGTTTGTGTTCGGGCGTGTATATTTGTGTGTACTGACGAATGCTATTTATAACACTAATGTTTCCACATCCGAAAAGTATTTACAGTGCCACTTCTCATAAAAATATATCGGGTAAGTCCCAAACTTCAACATGACGCACGAAACGATGGCTGGTGAAGGGCGATCCAAATATGAACTTTATTAACGTCTTGCGACCAATGTTCTCTCAAATTCGTCGTGAGCCTGCGCGCACTCACCCACTCGCTGCGCGGTCCCCTGGACAACAGTGAGTAACTGCTAAAAAAAGGTTACTACTTCGGCTTTTTTTGACGCATTTTCTGTGCGCAGAGACCGTGTCAGCGCTGTGCGATTGCGACGTGCTTGCAACCAAAGCCTCACACATCGAAAGAAATATACATCCAATGCTGGTATTTTACGTTTTACGGGCGCTATCTAATGATTTTTAAAACCACGAATGGGACCTTCCATCAGAATTTCTATAACTGTTCCGCGTTCCAGTTTCTCGCTCCACCGCAGTGAGCGAGGACTGGCCAGTTGACAAACGTGGCTGTGATGTCGCTGGTATAACCTGATCAAATCGGTCACCAGCACCTGCTGCACCTTGTCTGTCATCGTCGCAAGTTCAAGGTTTCTGGAGAAAACTACATGTCGGATAATCTCACTATGACATCCGACCGACTGGTATAATATGGGGGTGTGCACACTTTTGAGATCAGATAATATTTTCGTATCATTGACTTGTCATCGCGTATCGCTCAAATCCGTCACAGTCTTCATGTATAATCAGGAGCTATATTCCACCAACATCCATTTGTCAAATTTCGAAAATCATCCGACAAGACTATCACCAAATCAATGGTAGTCTGAAGTTGGTAATTTTAACAAAAACCGCTCTACCGATTCCAATGGCTGTGTACCACAGCACTCTAGGTCGTAATATATATGTTGAGGGTCCATGATCAAGTCGATATTCATATAAAACATAGGAACATTTCTAACCATATAATTTATACGCGATGGAGGGAGCAAATTTAGTCATACAAATTACGATGAAAATAGATAGAATTTTCAAGCAGGGCTGTATATGATGCGAGAGACATAGGCGGGAATGTCAATTTTAGTACGCAGGAACGGCACGAAAAGATAGATTTATGGACGTGACGGAAACTGTAATTCCTTTTTCTCAATCTCTCGTTAGGATATAAAGATCCGATTTTACGACTCTCTCTCGAATTCGACGTATGCAACGAAGTAATGATTAAGCAATATTGTTCGCTACGTCTCGCTTACGAAAGATACACTGCTGTAAATCGTGTCACAATATAGCTAAATGCTATAAACGCAATACGTGAACACGCAGTTGCCAAGGCGATGATATGCGGAATGATTCTCCAATCTCCATAGTAGTAAACAAATAGGTTTCTGTCTCTGTTCAGCCAGGAGATGCACCTTAGCCAAGTCGAGATAATTATCGAACAAGATAGTTTGACGCAGTTCCATCATAACTTCCACTCCCATTGCTTATTTGTGGTTTGAGAACCGTCAACCTTCTACTCATACCTGGGTGGCATCAATGAAGACATAGTCTCCTTCGACTATATTCTGTCAATCTGACCATGAACCACTTGGTTGATTATGTATATAGCCGAATGTTTGATGGTCGATTTGTAGTTCTTTGTACATGTTAACTTTCCGTCACAATACCAACACATTTCTTGAATGTTGAATTTAGTTCCACGTATTACTGATGTCCGTTCTTATGAGAGTCGACCGAAAGCACTTTTTGTTAATAAATTAACAATATGATGTTATTGCTTGCAGCAACTGCATGTTTGATAACTTTACTTCTGATTATGATAGAAAACGCCTTTAAAATGCTTGAAAAGACATATTCTAAACAATCATTTAGCTCTGGTGCGAAACGCCAAGAACTAAGACCCTAATTCGACCAACAACTTATTTGTACCATACCTCGAAGAAGACGCTGGGTAGCTGCTCCGCAAGGTCACGTCAATCGCATCTGTTGGCGTGTAAAATATCAGCAGTAACTAATTGTTTAGCGTTGGTATAACAGTGCCAATATACAGGAAAGATTACTTTGAATTATATCGTTTACGATAGCTTCCCCGAGAGGAAACAGAACGGCAAGAATAATCACCCTTTGCCATGGCAATATAGTACACAAATCCAATGCTCAAATGCTCCCAGTCGCACATTTTTAACACACCGAAATCGAATGATGGCCAAACGAAACAGAGGAATGCCTATATAAACGCAAGACACGCGAGTTGTGGGCCACAGACATACAACCTGCAAATCTGTTGGCGCATATGTTGAATTTTTATTTACCGATGATGCTTCCAAGTATCCAAAATGGCATATTAGTCTTCGCAATCTTCGTACAAACTGGATCCGGTAATCAAAAGATGCAGTTTGCAGACAAGTCGTTCAATCTGTTTGTCGAAAATAACGTGATCTTTCGAAGATTTGTGAGTGTTTTGCTACTCTGATGGCGCTATAGGTAGGCTATTGCCTTTAGAAACTTTGCTTTGGTATAAGTAGCAATGTGAAATCGTGAATGTGATATGACACGCATAAATTGTGATTGGGTCATGATTTTCCAGTGATTTTTAATACTTATAAGTATAGTACAACTCGTTTCCTGGTCTTTCTATGAGAATCACAGAGACGCATTATCAGTGCTCAAAATTTATAACCACGGTTCAATTTATATTATATTTTTAATGTGCACCTGATGAAGTGCTGCAGTTACTCACAATAAAGCGATGACTCTTCCTTCATTTCCATTCTCTGTCAATTAATATTCCAGATTGTGAATAAATCAAACTGCATGTCTGGGGTGTGTACACGGGACACGTCTCTTGAAATCAGCAAGATACCCAAATTTGAAACGCTTGATTCGCAGGTAGGCTACAGCTCACGGTTGTTTCGTAGAAGCTTAATTTTATTATCTTACATTTCAATCTAGTTAAATTCGATAAATTCCACCATCCAAAGAAATTTCGACTCGATACACAAATATGCCGAGTATATGCTGCGATACCTCACTAAAGAAGCAAGACCGAAAGCAATATTGCGATCGGCTGGGATTTGGCGTCTTTTGAAGCATGCAAATCATTTACTGGTCTCGTTGATCAGCCTACGACAAGTCGAATTTGTGAGCAAAACCAGATCCTACCTTGCATCTATGAACAACAGCTCGCCTCTTTTTGTATATTCAGTTTCAAAACCGCTGTCTCTCAACGCCGTTCGGGTATGAAAGCAACTCTGTTCCCGCGAGAGAGGCCCCGAATGATATGCTGGTAACTGTCCGAATCTACCACTTTTTCAGACAATACACGGATATTTTATCCGGTTTGTCGGATGCTTTCGACGTGATGCAATCTTATTGTTAAATAACAAACTATTTACACATTGTTTTATTGCAAAATATTTATCATTATGCAGTGTTATGCCTCCGTGTTGAGCGAGGCGATGTATATTCAAGCTTTTATTGCTTTAGAGTAGTGCAGGGCTGGCCAACCTTTTCAGCCAAAGGGCTACATTCGATCGACGAAATATTGCGCGGGTCACTAGCCGCGCCAAGCGCGAAAATGTTCGAAGTTCATAGCTCAGTATATTGTCACTTGACTATATTGCGGGCCTGCAGTATATTGCTGGGCTCAGTTTGCCAGGACTGGACTATTCAGCGCCTGGACATATCAATTTCGAAAGCTTCGACCAACATGCGTCAATCATTTGTGCCTAGGTTTCATAGTCCACAGTCATTCTGCGAGCGCAAACGCTAGGTCGCATATGTTGAACGACACTATGTCTCGTAATTCAGAATATAGTTAGACTCAATCTGATACATTAGACGTTCTTTCATTTTCACAAAGGGGTACCAATATTAAAAGCAAGAAATCGATTGACAACATGTTGCGCGAAGCGTATAGAAATATTTACTTTTGATAAATTTATCGTAAATTATTCTGCTTTACTGTGATGTACGAAGATCAACTAAAGTGTGACTGGCTCGTGGAAATGCCAATGCGTGAACTGATATTTTAGTCATCACATCTCAAGTGTTGCTTCCAGACGAATCAAGTTTTTGGGTGGCCTTGCAAGTTCACAATCTGTGCAATCCATTTTTTAAAACAATACCAATTTCGGTAATTACCACGCGGGCCACTCAAAACCTTCTCGCGGGCCACACATGGCCATGTCTTAAAATATGTTCTGCACTCCTATCCAAAACACAGCGTATTTTTTACGAGAGAAAAATGCTTACTGGCAGAAATCGTTATTGAGAGCTGACACAAAGGTTCCGGAGGCTCCATGCAATTTGTCGAAAGGGTGAAAAACCGACATGTTTGTGTTCAGGCCTTTGCCTTATGTCTTTGAAAATGAGGTCCAAAACGATCAAGAAGAGTAGGCACATTAGAGCTCGCTACTTTATGATACGTTGCTCCAACTTCTGTCTCGTGAGTACGAAAAGAGCAAATATAAACTCATGATACTGTGTGTTCTGCTATTTGGCTCAATCTAACTCGAGTTTTCATTAGAGTTTACTAACGATAAAGCAGCTTCTTAGACTACCACCAAAATCTGAATTTTTCTGGCATCTCGCGACCCGAGCCTCACCCATGACAAGAATTCATTTTTAATAATACAGTTCTATGCTAAGATTTTACAGACATTTATGACATGCAGAGCGCGCACACCACAATTCTACCCACACAGCCCTATACAAAACATGTCTGACGCACACGATTTCAAATTCGAGTGAATTATATTCCTCTGCGCGTAGTAGTTGTACTACTGTCTGTTCAGATTGCAAGAACGAGACCTATTCCATGCAGACAACGAAAAATATATCCATATCGAAAGGTTTGGCCATCCAGCATCGGACATTTTTGGCCAAGGATTTGTTGCCGCATTTTATCAGCGGTTTGTGGGCCAAAATTTTACGTCTTCATGTGCCCCGACGCAGAAGGGGTTGGCCTCGAAGTGAATGACTCTCATATGCCTGAACTCGCTCGTTGCACTCCCCAACGGTCTTCGACCAAGATTTCCAGAAAAACCAGTCGGACAAATCTTATGAATTCTCACGCAAAAGCCATATTATCTGCGTGTCACGCTTTTGGCTACATTACCCAACACAGTGACCCTGGATATCTAAAAACTATCGGAGGATTTGTTGCAATAAATTCAACAAATATTACATACATATTAACAGGGAGCTCTGGCACCGTGCCGACCCAAACTCAGACCCTCTGTGGTCCTTACTTTACTAACACGTGAAAGGGTGAAAATTTGCTTCACAGTAACTTGGAAATGTGAGTCTGTAATGATGGTATTTACTACTATCCTCGTGCATCTCGCTAATCGAACAGTTATTACGAAAATATGATGATTGTTTAGCGAAAGAAAGCAGAAAGTCAATTTGACGTCATTCTTCCAGTCTTTCGCTGGCTTAGACGGGCTGATATCCTGTATGTCTGCCACTACACCAGCTTCCAAAATCCGCAAAAATATTAATTCACTACGTCTTGCAACTGTGAGAGCTACGATTAGTTGTGCGTCGTAAGTTGAACAAGTTTGTACAATTGCGTCGCAACTACAAAAGTTACACTGTCCTTGAATTTCCTAATTGGTTTATTTGAATTATTTCACGTCAGAAAAATTAACAATTGTTAACCATTTATATTCGCATGTTAAAGCTAGGAATCATCCGCCGTATTGATCTTTGAGCCAATGGTCTTCCCCTTTGCACATGCTACCCAAGGGTTCCGGAGGTTGGCGGCCTAGAGGCGTCTTAATACCGCCACGCAACCAGACCGTTATCCCATCCCACATCTTCAAGACTTCACCGCTCGCTTCGCGGGATCAAATGTAATTTGTAAAATCGACTTGGTGCGTGGCTACCATCAGGTTCCCGTAGCACCTGATGACATTCCGAAAACAGCCATCACCACACCATTCGGATTGTTCGAATTCCTACGTATGCTATTCCTGCTTCAGAATGCAGCCCAGACATTTCAGCGAATGATGGACATGGTTTGCCAGTTACTTGATTTTGTGTTTGTCTACCTCGACGATATCTGAGTAGCGAGCGAATCACTCGCACAACACAAACGACATCTTCAAGAACTCTTTGGAAGGCTATCCAAACACGATCTTGTCATTAACATCGATAAATGCAAGTTCGGCGAACCCGCCATACATTTCCTCGGCCACCGGGTTAATAATCTAATCACGGTGCGAAACCGCTGCCAGGTAAGGTAGACGCAATTTTGAAATTCCCCCGGCCCGCAACGGTGAAAGGCCTCCAAGGATTTACGGGGATGATCAACTTCTATCATAGGTTCATACCTTGGGCAGCGTAAATCATGATACCACTGTATGGTGCTCTTTCTGGAAATCCAAAAACGCTACTTTGGACAACAGAGATGGATACAGCAATGGTAAAAGCAATAGAAGCTCTAGCCAGCTCCACACTTCTCAATCATCGTTTACCAGAGGCAAATACTGCTTTGACGGTCGAGATATCAGAGCCTTGGTCGGCGCATCAGCAGCCTCGCCTGTCGGCAATCTCTGAGTATACCACAGATATACAGCACATTGATGGGAAAAACAATCGTGTAGCTGACGCTCTTTCACGAATTGCAATTTCTAACATTCCTAGCCCCTTACTCGACTTGGATTATGAGGCAATGGCGAAAGCACAGCTTGACCCGGAGGTACAAGCATATCGCACGTCACAAGCAGATCGCACGGCAATATCAAATCTATGTACCGAAAACGTTCCGCTTGGAACGGGCGTCCTTGCTCTACTTTGCGACACTTCCAGAGGCGCTTGCTTTACTTTGCGGCACTTCCAGAGGCACGCAACGTCCATTAGTCCCTCGCTCTAGACCAGGGGTCACCAACACGCGGCCCGTCAAGTCATATTATGCGGCCCGCGACCTGATTTGAGATTTAGGAAGAAAGCTAAGAAAACCAATTTGAAATGATCAAATTAACTACAGTTTCAACATGTTGTTGTTGTTTCAAAATAAGCTATTCTCTTGTGCCCAACATCACTATTCGTCATTATAGCTAAAACGGCTGTGGTGATGGCAACAGCATTCCATCGAGGGAGAATCAGCTGATGTGAATGGGCATATTGTCTTGACTTGCAACGGCCCAAACACTGCCAAGACCGAGACGCATAGAAAACGGCTTAGGGCAGTGGTTCCCAAACTAGGGAGCGCGCGCCCCTTGTGGGGGTGCGAAAGCATCTGAAGGGGAGGCGGAAATGCGCTCAAATGAAAAAATTTTCGCGCTCTGCGCGATTTACCTCTACTTCATAGTTATTGCAATGTGTATAGTCCGGAATTCATCTTATAGAATTATGTTATCAACAGCCATGACCTTCCATGCCATCAAACTAGCCGTTGGGATTGCTAGCATTCTGGATGCATTTTGTGATATGACGATTTTTCAGTATCATAAAGGGGTGTATGTCTAAAAAAGTTTGAGGACCACTGGCGTAGGGCTTCCCCACAAGATCACGCTTTAAGTGGCGATGGTCTTTCAGCTAGTAACGAATCTCGCTAGTCCTAATATCGATTCCCTAGTCGCTGAAAAGCGTTTCCAGGCATCGTCCACACCTCACAGTTCAAAATAAAATATAATTGGTGATAATGATTTTTTGTTGTATTTGCATTCCTTTAATGAAATATTATTTATTTTGTGGTCAAATATGTAATGTACTAACTTAAGACTTTATTCATGCGAACATAACAGAAGGTCCTGACGTGCAGGGCAACAGAAAACGAATGACTATCGTCGTTTACTCGACGCAGTACCACACAATTCAGTAATTGTAATCAAGTAATAATAATGTCCAATCACGATACACATCATCTCCCCTCTTTCATCCGAAGCGTACTGTACGTTCACCCCCCGATATAACGTTCAGGGCATCGTCGATTGCGCGAACTTCGACGTGGTTGATTGTGGTTAGCATCCATCTCCCACTTCTCTCCCTCCTCTGTGGTTGGCGAAACGTGATCTATTCTCAGAAATCGTCGATTTCGCCACCATATCCGTCCGCTGCTCAGTTTAACCAAGTAATCCCGAAACTTACCAATGGCAACAATGATACCGCGATGATGCCAACGTTTGGTGGTCGGGTTTTGAATTCGAACGGAAGTTCCTATTTTGAATGGCGACAACGGATGTGCATCTCTGTTATAATGATCCTCATTGTACGTCCTCACAGCCGCTGCTATGCTTTGGAATCACAATCTCGAGCTAGTTTATGCCACAATGGTGCAAACAGCTTGTGATGTGCCGGTAAACAGATGCGAAGTGGGCGTCCAAAAAGAACTTGTGCCGGAGAACGTCCGTCCACTCTTGGCGTGTTTCTCCACTCTAGCAAACCTCGCTGAAATGAATCTGAAAAAATATCCCCATTGGGCGACGTTTTTGCCAAAAGATATTTCATGGACTTAACGGCAGCCTCCGCAAGACCATTTGATTGCGCGTAATGCGGCGTCGATACAACATGATTAACACCCCATCGGTCCATGAATTTTCTGAAGTCATTCGAAGAGAATTGCGGTCCTCCGTCGCTTCGTAAACGCACTGGAGCACCTGTGTCGGAAAAGAATTTGCGAATTACTCTGATTACCTGACGAGAGGTTGGATCCTTGTCCCATTCACAGATGCTCGGCCAACCGGAGTACCTATCGGTGTATACGAGGTATTTCTTTCCGCAATATGAAAAGAGGTCGGTTGAGACATCTTCGAAAACTCTGCTAGGAGATGGCTCAATTTCCGTTGGTTCTTTTGGTAAACTTGGCAAATATTCCTGGCATCTCCCACATGACTGTACCACATTCTCTATGTCAGTGCTCATCCCTGGCCAGTATAAAGTTTGTCTCGCCCGCCTCTTCATTCTGACTATGCCTTGATGAGCATCATGCAATCGTGCAAGCGCTTCTCCTTTAAATCCACATGGGACTACAATTCGTGCATTGTATAGAACCAAGCCATCGTCTATACTTAGATCATTCCGAATCTTCCAATACGGCTGCACGGCAGTAGGTGCGTTTTCGCATTTAGCAGGGAACCCCTTTCGGATAATCTCGATTAATGACTGATAATTATTGTCAGCGAGTGCAACTTGTCTCATGCGCGATAAGACCGGGTCTTCCAGTGCGTTCAACGATCCACCCGCTTGCTCGCTTCTGAAAATTTGGCTCTTGATGGTGAGATGGCATGCCATGCAAGCGGCGTCGTCTCTTTCCGCTGCTTGATCCTCTCTTGTTGGGTCTTGCACTGGCGCTCTTGACAATGCATCAGGAATGGCATGAAGTTTTCCTTTCCTCCATGACGTCGTAAATACAAATGCAGATAACTTCTCTTTCAGTCGCTGAAGTCGTGGGTTCTCGATGGAATCCAACGTTTGAGCATTTAGAATGGAAACTAGCGGCTGATGGTCGACGACCACTTCAAAATGCTGCAATCCTGTCAGAAATAGTTTGCATTTGCGTGCTGCCCATACAACTGCAAGAAGTTCCAGCTCTACCATTGCATATCGCGATTCTGTCTCACTTAGAAACCGGGAGCCGCATTGAACCAGTCTCCATGTGTCACCATGCAACTGTAATAGAGCGTATCCCAAACCTCTTGTCCTGGATGCATCTGTTTGCAAACTCGCGGGCAACTTCGGATCGAATGTTGCTAATACAGGTGTATTAGTCAATGCTGCTTTCGTCTTCCGAAATGCGTCGGCCTGTACGCTTGACCAGATGAATTCATTTCTCGTTTTGAGTAGACAGCGAAGAGGCTCTGCCACTGTGCTTATCTCCTTCGAAAATTCCCCCAATTGATTCACCATTCCCATGAAGCTACGTAATTCTGTGATGTTGGTTGGAGCAGGAAATTCTGTAATCGCCTTCACTTTATCAGGATCTACAGATATTCCGTCCTTGGATATAATGAATCCAACAAATTTGACTTCGCTTTTTGCGAATCTCGTCTTTTTACGGTTCAGCGTTATTTTATTTTCACGACACCGCTGCAGAAAACTCCATACTCGATGGACGTGTGACTTGAAGTCTTCGGAATGAACGAGGATATCGTCAACGACTTTTGCGACATCCTGGAGCCCTCTCAGTGCTTCGTCCCCTCTGCGACAGTATTCATCTCCCGTTGAAACTAGGCCCATTGGTGCGCGCAGAAATTTGAATTTTCCCCAAGGAGTCATGAACGTAGTGAGCAATTGAGAGTCCTTCTCTAGCGGGAGCTGCCAGTATCCGTGTGTTGCATCAAACGTGCTCATGTACTTCGTGTTGTTCGGTATCTGCGCGACAGCTTCCTTTGCTGTCACCAAAGGGTATCCCGGACGTTTCACGAACTTGTTCAATTTGGTCAAGTCAACACATAAACGTATACCTCCACCGGGTTTCTGCACCAGTACCATCGGATGGCACCACTCTGTGGGCGAGGTGACCGGTTCAATAATACCCTTGACTATCATCTCGTCGATAAGTTTTTTCGCATCTTCCCTTTGAGGAAACGGAACCGCCCGTGCAGCGTGTATGGCATAGGCTTCAAAATTTTCTTTGACATGTATCTTCATATCAGCACCCGTCATAGGCGACAGCTTGACATCGTTTGAAAAAACGTCTTCAAAATGCTGGAATATACGTTGCTCGATTCGACAGATCTCAGCCATGTCCGGTTCTGTAGGTATATCACCGATAACCTCGTGTAACATGTCTCGTTTATCGGTAACTACTTGTTTCGCAATAGGTAATGGAGACGGATAATTTGCCGGAAGAATTCCCAGCTCCTTGCAAACATACCACGCAAGCATCGCTCCTTCGCAATCATTACAGATGAGAACTTCGAGAGTCACCTTTCTACCGCCGTATTCAATCTTCAAAACAACATATCCTACGCATTTCATCGGTTGCAAATTTGCAGCGAGGACAGCGTCGCAAGGCGGCTTGGAATAATCAGCCCGTTTCAATCCGATCGACATGATCCACTCTTCGCACGCGATTGAAATTCCCGCTCCACTGTCAGGCAACACGGCATGCCGTCCCAAATTACGATCTCGAACATCATATACAGTAATGAATACCGATGGTGGTGCTCTTCCAACGACACTCCCCGATAGATTGTAGCATGTTATCGCCATATTCTTCGGTAAGTTTGTTGCTTGACACATTCGAGAGAAATGTCCACTCTTTCTACAAGAAAAGCATATTGCCTCTTCTGCTGGGCATCTAGCGGCTTCTGCATGAGGTAGCCCACAATTCCGACATGTGTTCGCCTCTTTGCTCGCTGGTTTCCTGTTCCTTATGACTTTGCTCACAGTATGCCCATTCCATTCTGAACTTGCAGTCGCCAAGGCTTGGTCACCTATGGATGTCGATTCCATACTCCGACATATGTCCACAGCTTCCTTCAAACTGGGAAAGGATTTGGTTTGCATCAGACGTTTCCTCACTTCTCCTGATATGACGCCTGAAATAATGCGTGTTGTCAAACGCGTTTCAAAACAATGCTTGCAAAGTTCGGAATTATTGGCAATCTTCCTCAGATCCATATAAAATGAGTCAAAGCTTTCGCCAGCTCGTTGTTTGCGTTCTTCAAACTCCACTCTATCAAGAGCAACATTCCGCTGATCTCTTAAGTATTTATAGATTCGTTCTAAAATATCTTTGACCGTTAGATCAGTTTGTTCGGAGTATTGTGGGTAAATTACGTGGATAAGTGTGTCCAGTAATTTTGGGGAAAAGAATCCTTTAAGATGGGATACTTGTTCGCCGTTCGGTAAACTCGTTAGTCTCATAACTGTTGCATAATCCACCCATAATTGCTCCCACCCTCGAAAGTCTTTTATGTCAATATCTGCCTCAAGTCTTGGTGGTTTATTCGGAGACACGTGACTGGATGTTTTCTCCGAACGTTCCGAGTTAATCTTAAGTTGCCCCAAAAGAGATGCAATGACATCTTTGTGATCAGCTTCCATGCGCCGCAACACCTCTTTGTGGTGATCTTCCAATCTCTTCAACTCATCTTCCCTTTGTTTTTCGCGTTTCTCTGATTCTCCAACCAAGTGTTCGAGCAGTTCCTCCATTTGCTTTCCTCTCGTAGCCATCTATGATAATTTGTGTGGCCTTTCTTTTAGATAGATCCTGCCGACAACGCCATGTAATGTACTAACTTAAGACTTTATTCATGCGAACATAACAGAAGGTCCTGACGTGCAGGGCAACAGAAAACGAATGACTATCGTCGTTTACTCGACGCAGTACCACACAATTCAGTAATTGTAATCAAGTAATAATAATGTCCAATCACGATACACATCAAAATATGGCCATTGCATATGTTAGGTAGCTCACCGTTGTACTGACGTAGAGTTTTAGAACGTGGTTTCCTATTTTACATCGATATCGAATTCATGCGGCCCGCGGCCTCTACGGAATTTGAAAAGTGGCCCTTGACCCGTTTTGAGTTGGAGACCCCTGCTCTAGACGTAGGAAAGTTTTTGGAGTTGTACACGGACTCTCGCATCCTTCGATTCGAATAACACGAAAACTGGTGGCATCAAAATTTGTATGGCATGGGTTGAAGAAAGAGGACGGAATATGGGCATAGGTCGGAATACGTGCAAAACAATGCGTTCCGTGTCAACGAGCTAAAGTACACACACACGTTCGGGCGCCGCTAGCGAATTATCCACCCACAACCACATTGACATCGTGGGACGGCAATACTGACAGCGGTAGATCGTTTCACTCGCTGGCCGGAGGCGATACCAATGGAGGACTCGACAACATTAACGTGCGTGTTTTATTCAGCTATAAAGGCAACCGTTTACACGTAACGCGTATGCCTATATGCTGCACCAACATGATTAGCAGCGGCGTGTCGGGAAGATAACTCGGGCCTGGAATTATCTATGCTAGGGTTACCATTAGGGCTGGGCAAATTCGAGTACCTGAGTGATTCGATTCTGAATCACGCATTATGCTTCGAGTCGAGTCGAGTATTCGAGTATCACTTATTATGACGTCATAACAGAATGTAATATGTCAAAGTTGAAATATGTACCTTTTATGCCACCACAAAGGATAAAATGCCTGTTATCCGTTACATTAAAGATACTTTGGTATTTTTTCGACCATACCGATTTCATTGCACTTCTTGACAATGTTGTGGGATGATCACGACTTCGAAAATATGCTATTCCAGTAACGTTCGTAGCTTTGTACTATGTCTCGTATGCTGCGACACGGTCAATCAAGGTTTCAAGGCCTCCTCAGTGATAAATAGCATGAAAACTATAATTCTCGTTAGTACTTTAACTTTCAGTTGCGAGAAGCGTATAATTTCAGTACTCGAAAAAATCGTCTTTTACTACTCGACTCGAATCATTGAAATCAATACTCGATTCAGATTCGAGTACTCGAATCATTGTGCCCAGCCCTAGTTACCATACGTACTCTTTTAAGAGGATTTGCCCTCTTTTTTGACTTTTTTGAAAGTGTCCTCGGAGGACGGCCGTTTGTCATCTTTTTTTGAGATTTTGTCCTGTTTTTTGAAAATTTAGGTGACATTTAGAGCAAAATGCGAGTGATATGACGCGAATTAGAAGAGAAGTGAAGCTCCGGCGGGTATTTCGGAGTGGGAAACGGTGCTTTAGGCTCTGAAAAAAAGTTCAACTTTCCGCTCAGAGCCCAAAATACCGTTTTGCTCTCGACTTTGCTAGGTGGTTGACTAAAAAAAAGGTCAACTTTTCGCTCAGTCAACCACCTAGCAAAGTCGAGAGCAAAACGGTATTTTGGGCTCTGAGCGGAAAGTTGAACTATTTTTTTAGTCAACCGATAACAAAGTGGAAAAACTTCACCGATTTTTGAGAATTGTTCTCCGGTTTTGCAAGTCTCAAATTTCTGAAAAAGTGTCCTCTTTTTAGATTTCCAAGATTTCCAAAATATGGTAAGCCTAATCTATGCGTGAGTCACTTGATATGGTCTGCTTGTTTGTTTTGAGGTATTCATGGTGTTTGTGGACTACTATTGTCATTTACACCGGGCGAATTTTTTCCATTTTTATTCCGTAGCTGCCGAATTGTAACACGGCCCACTTCTCGGCTTTTCATAAGACACCGCTTACACGGATGAAATGGCGAGGAGCCAAGATAAACCTCCAACACTCGGAATTCTGGAGCCAACCGTGGTCGGACTCGAACCCGCAACCCATTGGTGTTGCAGCCAGGGCTTTGGAGCAACCGTAAATTTGCATTGCTCCAGCTATGGCTCCGGAGCTTTCTTCTATCATACACTAGCTCCGGCTCCAGCTCCGGAGCCGCATTATTACCACTGCTCCGGCTCCAGCTCCGGCTCTGAAAACTATCGAAGGTGCCTGCGTATATCTGGGGTGGGCAACTCGCGACCTTTGGGCTACATGTGGCCCACAAGAAGGTTATGAGTAGCCCGCGAACTAATTTCCCATCATATTATCGAAATCCTGTTATATTATCGGAACTGAATTGCTCAGATTGTGAACCTTGCAAGGCCAACCAAAAATATGATTGGTCTGGCCGCAACACTTGGGATGTTGATGACTAAAATATGAGTTCTGACGCATTGGAAGATCTAGGGTCCAGTCACATTTCACTATGAAATGTAGGTACAACATGATTGTCGTATATTAGCGGAAATCTTTGATGTCGATATGTCCAGATGCCGAATAGTCCTGCCTTGCAAACTGAGCCCAGCGGGCGGAATACAGTCGACCCGCAATATACCCAAGTAATATCAATATTAACTTTCAAAATTTTACGCGCTTAGTGGCCTGCGCACTCGTTCGTCAATTTCATGCGGCCCTTCAGCCGAAACGGTTGGCCGCCCCTAGTCTATATAGATTACCAATTTACCCGTAGGTTAGTTATCTATAATATCCCAGAGTCTGTCAGCCGTCAGTAACATCGGATGCAGTAACGACGACATAGGTACCGCCATGTCGACTTGTGACGTCATTATGAATACTTGTCAATCGTCGATAACATCAAAGTTGCACCAGAACGCACTTTACTACATGCCATTGCTGTGTACGGTATGGAAATTCTGATGCGGTGTTATAATACTGGCACTGTACTCGTTTACATTAAGCCATACAGCTCAATTCAATCTTTACATAAGCGATTATTACTCAATTGTAACGGTAGTAAGAGCAATATGGGCGGAGATCACAAACTCATCAATAAAATTCGATTCGTACCAAATGTTCGATATTGGTGCACTCGTTTCCAGTCCATCCGGTGTTGATCAAGTTTATCGGTATATAATATTTTCCCGTTGAAACGAATCGAATAAACGAATTAAACACTGCCATGAACGTTGCGCCATGCCCATAACGAATTAAACTATGCAGTATGCACATTGCACATTTACAAGTCACATTGCGCGATAATCCGGGAATACTAGAGTATCAAGCAGACATCAAGAATGAATTACCGAAACAGATGATTACAAATTGGAAATCGCGTATCAAATCAGTAATTTGTCTGCAACATGAATACACTGGGGCACTGACATCGCATTGAGTCGCTCGCACCGCGACAATTGTTCGCTGAGTGAAACGGCGTTTTGGGTTACTCTTCTGCTATCCCCTATTCACGTTCGAAAGTCCTTACTGGAGTGAATGACGATCATGCGCAGTAAGGAATTTCAATTGGCATGCATACTCAACAACACTGTTCAATTTCGCGGCCCGATTAACGAACTATCACGAATGAACGAGTATTTGCTACAATGAGATGGAATTTTTCGGCTCCTGCTCGTCATATCGGCATGTGCAACGAAATCACGTTTTTATCCTCTCTCCCATTTCGCGTAATACATAGTGATCATTATTTTAGAACCGTTCAATTGGCCAACAAGGTTGTGCTGATGATGAAATTGCGGGTATGACGAATACCCACATATTCATAGGCATATCTAGCATACCGAGGTTCGGCATTCATGTATGAAAATTTACCATTTAGCATATGACTGCTCTGCTGTTAAATCCCCAGAAATATGGTCAGTCGGATAAGGTAGCGCCAAAGAGGAAAATATTCTTAATTTCGCGAAGGCGTTCTGTTGAATTATGTGAACTCAGCAGATATGGTTGTTGCATACATAATAGCATCATATGAAATACGTCGGAACCGGAGCTACCCCTGAAATAACTAGCTCCAGCTCCGGCTCCGGCTGAATTTTATCTGGAGCTCCGGATCCGGATCCAGCTCCGGCAAAATGCATGACTCTGGGCTCCGGCTACAAAGCCCTGGTTGCAGCAGAGGATTATATCACTACGGTATCTCGCCACATATAGTTGATACGGTATGGAAAGACATAGTCAAATGGAAGATTCAAATTCCTTGTTCCATACCAAGTAATACGATGTTCTGCCTATGATATCGCTGTTATCAATGAACTCAATTGTTTCGAGTTTGATGTTGTGGTGATGACTTTGTTCTTCATACGTCACAAGGGAGGCGTGATTGTGCGAATATATCTGCTCATCTAAACTTCTGTTCTAGCATCACTAATGGCCGTACAGATGGCATATAGTTGCGATACCGTCATGTTTGCAGAGCGTTCAAAATGTTTGGAATTGACTAAATTATAATGATTGCTTGTTGTCAATTAACCACCACTTGTCCATTCCTTTTTTCATACGCGAATATACAGTGGATCTATACCGAACACAATAAATAAGAATTGTCGTTTCGATTTTAGCAAGACCTTGTGTATAGAGACAAAATCTCGATCTTTTGAGACTGCTCGATCGCCAACACATCGCAAACTGTCAGTGGCGGCTCGT
This sequence comes from Botryllus schlosseri, assembly GCF_051294905.1. Lineage (NCBI taxonomy): Eukaryota > Metazoa > Chordata > Ascidiacea > Stolidobranchia > Styelidae > Botryllus > Botryllus schlosseri. The sequence goes on from NC_137249.1 coordinate 23,194,528, forward strand.
CCTATAGAGCAACTGGGGCATTGCCCCACCTAAAATTCGGTTCAATAACAATTCTTTACCATTTATAGACGCACACCACTCTATATATACCGAAATCACAGCGAAAATGGTACTCTTCTTGTCCTTTCGCTTGTAAATGCCCATATATAGCGAAGTCTCTGCGAAAATGGAATTTTCTTCTGTGTTTTCGCTTTGCGAATGCCAAGCCGGGGCATGCCCTGGTAGCGCTCATAACAAGCTTCCACTGTCTATTCTCTCAAAGCCGCGCACAATAAAGAAACGGTGATTTACTCTCTCCTATAGTCATAAAATTACCGAGTAACCGGGGCACAATAGCTCTGTGCCCCTAAGGTGTGATGTAACAATCGTATCTATAGCTGAACTCGGTTACCGTCATATGCGTTTAGTCGACCATTGCTGGTATAGGTCGATTTTGATGGTGTTTCAAACCATGAAAACTCTTGAAACTTGGTACGTCATGTCGTGATGGTGGTATTTAACACTGCTCCAAGTTTCAGGGGTTCTACTTAGAGTTTAAGGTAGTAATTCCGTTTCCGAAGTTGAGTGTGTGCTGATCCGTCATGTATCGCAAGCAGATTTTACTTAAAAGCCGGTATTGGTATCCATTGATTTTGACGATGTTCAATACTGAGATCGGTTATGACATTTGGCACAGTAAGTCTTAATGTTAGTATCGAACGCTGTACCAAGTTTTAAGTTTGTCACTGAACTGTGTTAGTGGTAATTTCGTTTCCTAATTCGAGTGAGAGCTGACTCGTCATTTATCGCAACAGATTATACGCAAAGCCGGTATTGGTCTCTATTGATTTTCACGGTGCTCCTTACCTAGATCCGTCATAAGCTTTTGCACGGTATGTCTTGATTTTAGTATCGAACGCTGTGCCAAGTCTCAAGATTGACACTCAATGATTAGGGCAATAATTCGTTCTCAAGGTCGAGTATGGTAGAGATGTGCTCCGATCTGACACTTTAGCCTACAACGCATTGCGGATTTCACGCAAAAGCCGGTGTATCTGCGGTAACGTTCACTGAGATGATGATATCATTCTCAGTTTGCATTCAAATATTTACTTTGATCTCCAATGTCAATTTCACCGTGAAATTGTGGCCTTCAAGCCATTTGCTTACAACCCCCTGTCAAGCGCGATAGCTATATCGTTTTCGATGGCGGCTAACAGCTGATCACTTGATCAGCCTATTCCTCAGTAAATTTTACGCAAAATTCGGTGTTGGTCTGTTCGCATTAATTTTGACAGTGCACCATACCGAAGAGGGCCATGAGGTCACTTCTCGATGATGTCATGTAACAGTGTACTCAGTTTAAGGCTTTCATCCACGTATTTATTCGGTAATATAGTTTCCAAAGGCGATTTCGCAGCAGACCTATAGACAGTAATGAAGCCGTATGTGTCGTGTCAGTCTCCAGTTTCAAGGCCAAAATCTCCTATGCTGTACCGAGACCGAATTTCCGAAGCTGCTATTCTTAGTTCTTCAGAATGATGTTTTGGATTCAATATGACAGGCCCAATCTATGAGATAACAATTGCGTATCCGTCCGAACTCGTTGACCTTTCCAATTAGGCTTACGCTATCTCTCGAGGAATAGTCATTCCCATTTCTGCAGATAATTAGTCAGCTCTAGTGCGAACATGAACCGTGTTGAATCTTTGTTCCGTACGCCGTTTACGCAGTTACTTCACTTCAAGTCACAGCTCACCGGCGGACCTCTCGTGGCACATACGTTAAAATCACTGTTGCCGGGAAATTCATGTTACCGTACCATCATTAAGTTACTTGTTTACGTTGGAAAATGCCATTGTGACGTCATCTTGATAAAAAAGTCGCTTGCAGCCCTTGCCCTACCCCCGATATTGTCACTAGCCGCCACTGCAAACTGTGCACATGTAGCCCTCGCGATGTTTAAATGATACAATATTAATAATATTATATTTTACGCATTAATATTATATTTTACGCGATCTCCTAATATTAGCGATGAAAACATCATTCCAGTCGTTTATGAAATCCTCATATTGCCTCCAAAATGGTATATCCGAACCTTTTCATGGGCCAGGGTTAATGTCATTTGCTGCTGTTCTGTTTTTGATGACGCTGCCATATCATTCCTAGAATCTCATGTTATTACTGTAGGCTGACTTGAAGTTTACTTACGAAGTTTACTTACAATTCACAACAACACAATCTTTCTTTATCCAATTAAGTCCGGGACTGCTCAATTTGTGGGTGCAAGACATCTCGAAACCCTTGGTTCGGATCCTCGGATCCTCAAATGGTCCACTGACCCCTGGATAAGAACCCTAACTTATGTGTATTGTAGCAGTCATATTTGCTCACCAAATATTTTCTGATGAGACCCATCAGGATGTATAGGCTATTTTTCAATTTCGCATTGAGTCGCAATGCTACCACTATTTTTGAATTACCGTATAAGTGCGTCGTTATAATTTATTTTTGCACAATAATTCCTGCCGAGAGTCAATCGAGCTTTGGCAAGAAGTGTTATTGCAGTTATTATATATTGCATATTAAATTAGAGTTCTGTAACACAAATGATATCTTCATAAAAGCATTATACGAATAAAATTAGTAAAAATATACGGTATACATAAAATTGCGGTATTCGGGAGCTGATTTGGAGGTTATTGCCGCTTAGCACTTTCTGGTCATTTGCGCGGACACTCCTCCATTAATATCGACGTTATCAATTTCCAAGGACAGGATGCTTGCAGGAGGACAGATAATACATTTGTTGTGATACATTTCCACTATTTCACTGAGGTCGAGCAGTCTATCCCATAATGCAAGATTGGTGACTCTTCCTTGCAGTGACTGTGCCGCTTCGAAACCACCTCCAACAAAATCCTGTTCCTGGCCGATGATAAATATTCCGCCTCCTTTTACGATTCCAGGTGTGTGACCGATCACTTGATGCAGTTCTCCATTAACAAACACGTAATGCTTTCCAGTAGTCGATGAAGCCGATGCGATGCACACATGGTAGTCAGTACTAGTAGGAAAAGGAAATGGAATATTGATGCTTTTGTCATTTATCCATAAATGCAATGCGTCTCCATTCGTGAACACTATGAAAGCATTATTGTATCGACCGTCACTGTACGATATCCACGGGTCGAAATTCTTTGAGTATCTTTTCATCCAGAGGCACGTGGTAAACTGTTTGAGATCTGGCACTGGAGTTTTGACCCTCAGATAACTGCGAGTTTGATCGCCGGTTGGAAAATGATACGTCGATTGTGGGCAATCTAAATAAATATAGGTACACAGGCAATTTGAACGGTGAACAATATACGTAATATTGAGCGTTCAAGGTGCCAACATCAGCAACGCGAAAGACTTTCTAGTACATAAAGTCGTTTCAATGCTTTAGCGGACTTTTTTGCCGATAGTGAGCGGTAATTCGAACAAATAACTGAAGCCTAAGATCTTCTGCCATGTTTTTTCAGGGATTTTTCCGTATAATTGCAATGAGCAATATTGAAGGATTTATGGTTTTTGCTCCCGTGATTATCCACGTAATATTTCATATGATATTTTATAATAGCTAAATATTTGTGTGGATTGGATCAATGTTGAGCAACTATCCAGTGGCTCCTGGTCACATACCGAATTTCCCTGCCCTAATTGCATATTGAGGAGGTAAAACATCAACTGACACTGCAATTTAGAATTGTATTCGATCGAGGTGACCGCCACCGATGTCTATATGCTAATGCTACTATCGACCCGATGTATCGGCTGATGGCTAACCGATATACCGTCCGGGATCTAGATATGTGCGATATTTTTCGAATTATACCGGCCTTTATCATTCGATGACTATACCACTATGGTATGGATAGAGACTAGCGGTATTCTGATACCACGTGACGTCTTCCAAGTTCATGCCATTACTACTCCAGCAACACTTCAAGACGACGAGATGACAAAAACCGATTTGTTCTTGAATAGTCATTATAAGGTCAAGCGGCGTTATGGTGTAATGGCGCGCTTGTGCACACACAAATGAGGACTTTTCAGGGATTCTAACCATCCTGATCTTTTGAAGTGCGACGTGTATGCTTTACAAGATACGCTGCATATTATCGGACTTATACTTAAACATTTTTTACGCACTTGCCAAAATATTTGCCGTCCGCAGATGCTTACTCCCAGGATATTCTGCGTGTTCCTGCAACAAAGATAAAGATGAAATATCTAATCGGTACGTTAACCGTACAATCAACTCTAGCTTATATTATTTACCACTGCTGTAGCGATGGCAACGTATGCGATGCACATGAATAGGGATTGGAACATGCTGGGATTCATATTTTCCTGACGGTGAACAGTTACTAATAATTATTCGATGAGCTAGAACGGTGCAACGGTAATGAATTTGGTGAAAATGCGAAATTGTTTATTACCAAATAAATAAATATATAAGTATATAAATAATATAAATATTAAATACATAAATAATACAAATAATAAATATATAAATAAATATATATAATGTAATATAATATATAGATATAAAAAAATTTAGAAGTGCAGTAGAGACCGGTGAAGCCCCTGTGATTACAAACGAAGCTGATAAGGTTTGGGCATGTGACTATTACGTGTAGATTGCCTGTATAGTCCCAGAACGATTATACGTTTGCATACCCTGACGAGAGTTGAAGGCCGCTTTGTTGCTATAGGGGGAGACCCGATCTCATAACGTTTAATAACTGGTATCAATCGAATGATATTGTAGCATGTTTCCAAATATGTAAATATTTTATCTCCTGGTCGGCGCGAACCGCTCTAAATCGAACAGGCACAAGCACAAACACAAGCTGGCAGGCACAAGCTGCGAACTATCCAAGGAAAAGTCGAGGCGACCCCTTTGACGTCCACTGCCTCAAATGTTATGGTATGTCTCTCTCATAAATTTTCAATCTTTCATTTATTTCGCATCTTATTTATAGACATTGATGCAATTAATTTGTAATGTTTTTGTAACATAATTCAGGCGATAGCAGAAACAAGTGTCTGTATGGTGAAGACGGTGACGTCTGCAGGGGGTTTTAGGGACTCCCTTTACAACCATATATAAAATCCATATCAAAATATTACTCGCTGATAGTTGCTCACTTATCCATCCAATAGGATATTTTTTTGCAATGGGTAAACTATACCACCTTCAAATGCGAAACTTGTGTAACCGCTATAACAAAGTTGATCGTGTGTTGGCCACCACCAGACATGGGATGATTACTTCACGAATGTAATCGATTGCGATTACTTGTGAATCCCGCGATTACGATCACAATTACTATTACAGCAAAATCATGAAGTAGTCGATTACGATTACGATTACATTTCAAAAGTAATCACGATTACTCACGATTACGTCTGTTTTGCTCCTCAGAACGAACTTCAGAAGAGATATTGCAGCAAACAATACGTTCATATTGTTAAATTTATTGCACTGGAAGCTTTTCGACTGGCTCTCTTCAGCAGTGAACGCCAGTAAATGAGGTCAGTCGAAAAGCTTTCAGTGGAATAAATTTAACAATATGAACGTTTTGTTTGCTGCAATATTAAAGTTCTGTACTTCGAAAAGCCCATAGAAGAGATATTGGAATACAATATAAGGCTTGCGATGAAAAGGTATGATGAGATCAGACATGGGGTGATTACTTCATGAATGTAATCGTTACGATTACGATTACTTCAGAATCACGCGCTTACGATTACGATTACGATAGTAGTTATATAGATCGGTCGTGATTTGCCTGGGGTTCTTATGGGCGGGGTGGCATGGTGCCTGAAAACCGGGGGTGGCGAGCGGCTCTTATTTCTTATGGCGGGGGTGGCGAGCGGCTATTGCGTCTTATGGCGGGGGTGGCGAGCGGCTCTTATTTCTTATAGGCGGGGTGGCGAGCGGCTGGAAAACCGGGGGTGGCAAGCGGCTTTTATGTCTTATGGCGGGGGTGGCGAGCGGCTATTGTGTCTTGTGGTCGCACAGTAACCCTTTTCAGCATAGACAGCGGTCGCACACGGCTTCGTTGTTGGCATGTCGTACTTCGTGTTGAATATGTATCAAGTAAATAGTCATGTGAATGAACCTTTGTTAATGTGTATATCGTCGTGTATTATTACACGGTCTCTACTGATTCACCATGTGTTCTTACGGGTGCGGTCGTGATTCGTACTTTCAGTCATCTCTCGCGCGGTGTTGAATAGTCACCAACAATAACCGCACAAACGGAAACGTGGCTTGTTGTGAGGATTAAGCAGTGCGACCTATATTTCGAATGACCTGCGCGCTGAATTGTTTCACGGCCAACCGCGTGCTACTATCGAATATTACACTATTCCATTCAGTACGAAATAGTTTGATCGTAAATTATATATGATATCGTAGTTTAGTCGTGTCAAATGACCGATCGTGTTCTCTTTCCTCGCTATTGATTGCTAGCTGAATAATACTTTCGGCTTATTCGCTGTTTCGCGCCTACAAAATAATCTGCTGTTCACAGTCGCAACTTCACCGCGATAGTACAATTTTCACACCTCGATCAGTAGAAAAACACCGCGCTAATCCAGTTGTCGAATCACATAGGTCATACATTTTACGCGAAATGAAATATTGTATTGTGGTATACAAATATGCAAACTATTCTTTCAATTCAACAAGTCTAGTTAACGAATCGATTTTCAAGCTGCCGACACAGTTTTTAACACGAGTGAGTTGATATTTCTTCCCGGGTACGAGCGAGGCTTTGTTCCATTGGTCCAAAACCACCTCACCAGTATCATCCTTCAATGTAAAACTGTATAATTTCAACTCCTTTCCGGCACCAGAATTGACCGTCTTCTCCTCTCGAGAAACACAAGTAGCGGCGATCGAGACGTATTCATCTTTATTTCCGCATACCGATTCACAGGTGGGTATTCTTCAGTCGACTTGCATACTGTTGACGCTGTTCGATGCCATATCGTTTGGTAAAGTGAGAGTCATCAGCAAATCCTTCGAAATTTATAGAATTAGGTGCGTGGTATTGAGGGAGTTAACAGTCTTTGTATAATCCTTGGATTGGCTAAACAGGAAATTCACTAAATCGCAGTGCGCTGTGCGATTTTGAAAAAAAACAGATGTCCGTGGCGGGGTTTTGATCTGTGTGACACACTAAATACGTCCGGTTCTGAAATTCGGAAACGCGGCCTGTTTGCAAGAGGATTACGCAGCGCGCGACCCATATTGCACATACAATCGTAGTATTTATTACTAAGAAATCAAACGCTTAACAAAAACACACAACTAATCATTTGCCAACTCTAACATTACCAAAAAATTCCAGTATTGTTGATTGAAAATCCTTGAGACCTTATTATTAAGAATGTTATAGTGCGGTGTCGGAATCCATTCGCGGGATGTACTAAAGGTAAATTCAGATAATCCAGAATAAAATATTTGAACCTTGGCATAGTGTGAATTGAAATATGTTTGACAAACATGACTACCAACTTTGATCCAGTCACATTTCGAAATTATACGCACATTGATTTGAAACAAGTAATGAGACATTACAACTCTATTCGCGATCCGGCTTTCCGTTTGCCAAAGAGACATTTTAACATCTTACCATACTAAAAAGAATTATTCACAACATTAGCCGGTGTTAAAAATCTAGTTTTCACTTACTTGATTATATCAGTACAACTAGCAAACCTGAATTAAGTCATCTGGTTGTATTCATATGACCGATAATTTTTATCCCACTGTAAAGGTTGTTATACTATTCTACAAGACAAAGTAATTATTCCTCGATATATTTTGTAAGACAAAAAATAATTACTACTCGTTGTAGGTGACTTGAGATTAACATAATATGTTTGAGTATACGAGATTTGAAAGTCCGACCAACGTAGTTGAGAATTCATTTCTTACAATCGAACGGTGGTGTTATATTCAAAGTTATCATGCTGTGGACATAAGGATTGACACATTGATTTGACAAATGAGATTTTGTAATAGTTGATCATTACTTCATTATTAAATTATTTGCGTTAATTAGACCCGGTGTTGTGGTAAATGTTATGGCAACAACAAACTTTTCAGTGCAATTGTTATTAACATATTAAGTTGTAAAACTATACGTGTCTGAAATGTTCTTGATAGGGAAATTACTCCACCTTTATAAAAATCACTCTGCGTATCGTGGATATCAGGAAACATTTTTACAAATGTAATTGTGTTCCAGTAACCAAGACTAAAGAGGAAACAACAATATCGGTATTATTACATTCAACAACCAGTACAATTATTAAAATCCATCGTTTGCGATAACCGGTGCTAAAGATGTAATAATTCCATTATTCATATATTGAACACCCGATACAAAATGCTTTATTATCCCGATTCGCAGCGGGTAATTGAAACGACTAAGTGTAGAGTCAATATATCACAATATCGTTAGTATTGAATCCAGCAATTGATACGATTTATTGTCGGGATTTGTGACAGCGCATTGAAACATACACAACTTACAGAGTGTGAAAATATCACTTTGGTATCGAGTACCGTTTGAAGCGCGCGATCAATACATAACTCCGTTCGCACTCTCCAAGACATTGTGAAGTCTACAGATTTACACTTCAAAACTTTGATCAACACAGAAGCAATTTGGAATATCTTTACTGGATCATCTTATTCTACTAGACTTGAGTATACTCATAGCATTGATAAAATCGCAATAGGTGCTACACTGAAATCTATGTTTGTATTGGTGCTCAAAGTAGTGATCATAAATTATCATTTGAATAAGTAATTGTAATCATAAAACCAAACTTACGAAAGTCATTACCATAACAAAAGAATATTGTAGGTTGCTTGCTAAATGTATGCCGGAAATATTTGTAGAACGCTCACGACCAAAGCATTCGGAAATTTCCCCCATTGTCATTCGTCAAAGTATATGTTGTCACAATACTCATCCCGTAAAAGACGTTACTTGTATGTGATTGAATCCCTAACAATTAAACCCACTAAACCGAACTCCAACGAAATTTTACTCACTCGACGGATATGAAACAGCGTCGCTTAATCGGTCTATATCGTTTTTCTAATCGGTCTATATCGTTTTTCTAAAGGTAAATCATATCCATCCAATAGAAAACAATTTTCACTAGCTTGGTAATGAAACCGAAGTCTTCATTCAATATTTTGTTTGTGTCAAATACTTTGCAATAAACACACTGGAGTGGTTGAGCTTTACATCATCAAGCTGTCATCTGTAAATCGAGATCACATCCGACTTGTAACTGTATCGTTTTCCTAACCGAGTTGTATGCGCAGTTTGATATTTTTGTCATTTAGTGATTGCTGAACATACCAAACGATACTCATTCACTTCCGAAATACTGCGTTGATCTCAATTCCCTTTGTTGTGATAATCGAAGTACATTTGTTTATTCATGACACATGAAAATATTCGATATTCTCATGCTACGAACATACGCAATGATTGGTGACGCTTTCAAACTGTCTCGATATCGCAAGAACTTTATTGTCTGAATGGGTGTTCATGTATCTTAATAATCAAATAGTTCAACACAGAACTAGTACTAACAGAAACATCAGAGTTGTTTACACAAAAGTTTGTATGTGTACAGTATGCGAATACCATGTGTAAGTCCAGCACAATTGCGGTATCCACCCGAGTTTAGTTGACACAAATTTATTACAACGGAGCCACGTAAACTTTCGTGAAAGAGAAGCATACTCACTTGCAGAGGGTTATGTCAAAACCATAGCAGTAAATCAGCTACTCCAACAACAAAGTACACATGTTTTCTAGTCACGGTCCTTACATCTTTCACATAGATCAATCTACTTTGCTAACGAAAAGTGCTGAGTCATGGCATGATTGCCCTCACAACAAAACAGCTAGAAGATATTATCATACAAAAATATTCCTAACCCTTTGCGCACCAGTGACAAATCATACAGCAAACATATTTTGTGAGTCGAATTGTTGTTCAGTGTCAAGTCTACCTGTTGAAGCGTACATTAAAACAACACAGTCACAATTCAATTAAAACCACGAATCTATTTTCATTTCGTCACAAACTGTCACATACAGAAAAATAAATTTTCTTTCCCCAACACATACTTGTAACCAATCGCTTTCATTAAACACACAACTCCATAAAAGTATTTACTTTCTACAACATAGACATTCCGATGTAGTCAAGAAATATTTTTATTAATCAAAATCATCGATTTCTGTTCACGGTGTTAGTGTGTGCATGTCATACCTGTGGGCCCCCCCGTATTAAAATGGACACGACACGACTTAATGTAAGGGGATAGAAGTCTATCGCATCGATTTACATGTGGTCTTCGCTACGGTTTCAAAAAACGAATCATCTATTTTGCATTGGTCGAGACCGAGCGAGTCAGTTACATGTATTCGCGGTAATGATTGTGCTTGTCATATATGCGAATGTTAGGTTTGCTACTCCGACAAATCAAATCAACATACAGCAATCTTCTGACGATCATAATAGCAATTTCATTTTCCGCCACTTCGTAATTGTATACGCACGAAAAGTATATTGTACAACTCGGCAACTACGTTTAACAAGACCAATCACACTACCAGCGTTGAACACAAGATACCTACCCTAGTCAAAAATATCATACTGGTTTGGACAACTGACGTTTACCTGTGTAAAATTATCATTTTCACTTGGTGATCTATCCTTTCCTAAAGTAACAAACCCTTGTCGTTTACAAATCTATTTTTTCCTACAGCAAAAAACTATTTTCACTTGGACAAATACTTTTACCTAGAGTAACGAATCACTTTCTTTTATAAATATATTTTCTCCCTGGGTAACAAACCGTTTTCGTTTGGAAAACTATCATTTACCTGAGTATCAATACCGTTTTCACTTGGAAATCTATTTTTTCCCTGGGTAACAACCCTTTTTCACTTGGAAATCTATTTTTTCTCTGGGTAACAAACCTTTTTAACTTGGAAATATATTTTTTCCATGAGCAACAAACCTTTTTCACTTGGAAATATATTTTTTTCCTGAGCAACAAACCATTTTCACTTGGAAATATATTTTTTACCTGAGCAACAAACCATATTCTCTTGGAAATATAGGTTTTTCCTGAGCAACCGACCATTTTCACTTGGAAATATATTTTTTCCCTCAGCAACAAACCATTTTCACTTGGTGGGTCGTCGTTTACCTGAGTAAAAATATCATTTTCCTTTGGAGATCTGGCGTTTACCCAGTGTAACAATACATTTTCTCTTGGTCATCTAGATTTTCCTAGAGTAACAAAACCATTTTCATTTTGAAATCTGACAAATACACCTGACAATTTGGTATTCGTTGTATTGACGATAGTTTGAAATAGATTACAACGAACAGTGACGGAAATATACACGGACCACCGGTTTCAGAGTATACCCCCATCAGTCGTATCACATCAATATCATCGGTTAACCACATACAATATGCTCTTGTACACCGAAATGCATGTTTTGGAAAATTGGACTATAGGCTTGGATAGTTCTGTGATGTCTGGGTTCGTGCTTTGGATTTTCCAGAGTCAAAATGTCTGAATAAAACACCTCCTCGATGATGGTTGGTACGTGGATAACGGTGTTCGGAAAACGGTTTGGATTTATGTCACCCATCGCGATAACAATTCCAGGTCGAGTTTTCCCCCGCATGTTTACTATATTGTGTCTTTATTGGTCAATGTATGTCTCGACATTCAGTTTGAAATCGGAAACCCTGATAAAGTATGTAACCGGATCCGGATATCAACTCTGAATCGATAAACCAATGAACAATATTCAAAATAAACATGTTACACCCCGTGTTTCCACGAAAAAATACCATCCAGACATACGGCGCGCTTGTTTGCCCACACCAGTATACGCGTAAATGGAGGTGTGTGACATTGCATGCAATGTGTTGGTATACAAACATCGGGGAGTAAGCCTTCAATCCACAGACATTATCATAGCCGGTAATTTTGATGCAGATCGAATGCCATCAAGCACACCCGGTAACAATGTCATATCAATAAGCCACATTGCAATGACTCTTGAGTCCGCGCTATTACATCGATATTTCGACACCGTTACATAATACCGTAAAACTCTGCACTGCATCCTAAAGTTAGCCATCTTGAATGCGCAACCGGTGGTCCAACCTCCAAGTAAGCCAGATCATCATCAGCATTTCCTTGAATAATTGCCCAGCACATTTATAAGCATATAACTGGTCCTTACTTAAGTCACTAACAATTTCTTATGGGAGCTTTTGAAAGGCCATAAGTGGTGGCGAGAGCTTTTTGAATTGAGTAACTGGCCAACAAGATACACTTCCACGTAGTTTTTTTCAATTGGGTGTGACCAAGGTGCTGGCGATTCGAAAACATGCCGCTGAATAAAATTCACTCCTGGACATTGAGAGTCATAGCAGTTCCAACCAATTGAACTGCGCAGTTCCAACCAATTGAACTGCGCAGTTCCAACCAATTGAACTGCGGTCCTGTTCGTTTATTCTGCGTCTCAAAGTTGAACTTGGAAGCAAAGGTATACCACGAGTTGGTTGATATTGAACCATATATCAACAACTTTCTCCAGCGATTGAGCACTTAACTGATGCAGAGTTAGAAGAATGCCGCGAGAAGCCTCTGATTTTGTTTCTTCCATGCCGCAATCAAACAGTGCATGGAACATCATGTAAAGCTCGTAACAGAAGCATCAGGGCACGTTTCGGGATTTCAAAGACGAGATGGCCTCATTTGCCGAAAAATTAAGTCTCGTAAACTGATGAAAAAACTTGACAAAAGAATGCATTTTTAATATAAGACGTTCAATGTGAATGTTTCATTATGATGTTTTGAACCGATTTTAAAAGGACTGTGTTGTGAATATATTTGTAATATGGGCCCAATATTCGGTATCGCCAGTGTGTTACTTTACTTTTAAAAAAAACTAATGGCAGATCACAGTTCGTCAGAATAAATGCTGAATTTCAACAAAAATGTGCGTATATATAGTTTTTTGGCTATAACTCATTTTGCGTTCACAATAGAGAAAACTTTCCTCAGAAGACAGATAGAAACATGATGCTTCCGCAGATTTTGAGCTATATATCATGACTCTACGACCAGCGGTTGCCGAGATGGGCCATTTTACCCCCCCCACGCGCAGAAATTGGGGGGTTGCCGGCTGGAAAATGGGGGAAACACCCTGAAGTCACTTTTAATTGAAGTTTTAGGTCATTTGTCAGGATTGAGGAAGGCCTTTTTTGATTTGAAAAAAAAAAGTCATTTTCACTCCACCCCCTTTTATTCAGCTAGCTAGCAATCAATAGCGACCCGGCAAACACAGTACAGACCAAAGATGTAGAAAAGCCGAGCCGATATAGTAGATATTAGATCTCGGCAGGTCGTAGAAAGGGGGATTTTGTGTCGACTCAATTCAACGTCTTTTCCATGTCCTTCAATAATGTAAATATTATGCAGATGCTACAGCCTTTAAACATGGTGAGTAGAATGTAGATCCTACGTTAGAAGAAGAAGATCCTGATATAATAACCTGTTTTCTACCACTATGGGCTTAACCTGATCACGGCTGCGTACAAACACCACATTATTTACTACATATTAATCACATTTGTGATAATTTAATTTCAAACGAATTGGCAATAATGCCGTTGTAAAAAATAAAACGAACAAACGAACGAATGTCTTTAGAAAGAAAGTGAAAACAGTCCTTATCATCAGGTTTCATCTTCTGATGAGCCAGTTAAATAACCAGCATGCGGCCTTTTTTTTTCAACACCCTGCAGAAATAAAATGAAAATGATGATTAATAGCTAAGACATTCGTACTGCGAAAATGGCAGAGGTAGCGACTAACGAATGACTCCTACATTTTTTTCGCCCATACTTACTAAAATGGATTCGATTCTGAACTATTTCCACTCAAGTTTTCAAGTTTTATTATTATATTTTTTAATATTATATGACTAGAGAACTGACTTCAATCGTCACTTCTACTTGATTATCAAGATCAACGATGACTACTTCAGCACTCTTTGAAAACAGCCACTAACACAAAAAGAATTCTTGACTAAAATTTCTTCACATTCTGTCAACAATGATCAATTCAAAAATCCAAATGAATCAGTTATTTGGCAGCTAGTTGGGGAGATATATACTCAAGTCTAGAAAGTGGAATGATACTCTGCCTGGAAAGCTGAAGACCTAACAATATTGTGTACAGAGAACAAAACATTTGAGTGGCGGCACTGGTATAGACATTAATAAATTATTAGAATTGACAGCAAGATAACCAGCAAGACATTAAAATGAGAATTAGTGCAGTTTCTTAGGCTGTAGTGATACTCAGCCAGTAATTGACCTAGCAGAGAGCAAAACGTTGTAAATAAAGCGAGCGAAACCTCCGACAAATGATACGATAAAACATTAGAATCGACAGTCTTACTAGAAGCAGAATAACAATCATGAGGGGTTAGAGAACAGAAGCCCGGGAAGTGGCCATCAGAAATTACTGCATACTGGCCGAACAAATCCATGACCACTAACAAATGGTCTTTCAATAGTCAATATTGATACCAAATGACACCACCCCTATTTCATAGCAACATTTAGCAAATACCGCGCTGGAGTCAACCTTATATAAGCCCTAACCAAACGCCCATTAGTTTTCCCACCTACTACTTCGCGGATGGAAATACGCATTAAAGCGAACGGACGCGACTTGTCACACTCTTGCTATTTCTGCTCCTTTTTTCTCTTCGTTCCTCTTCTCTGTCGCTTCCGCTTGAGGAGAGAAACAGTCGGCCGCGTTTACGGATCGTGAATTCCCGGTGGGTGATTCTTCCTCGAATGGTCAGCACCTTGAAAATTGAGAACAATGTTGTTGCAAAATGCATGACAATTTGAAAGTTACATCATTCTAATTATTCCAGTTATGGCCGTGAATCGTTACAAGTGCGGTAACCATAAGAATTATTACTATACTTCAACTACAAATACAATATATTGTATAAAATGATTACCAATTCTTTTACGTTGATCG
This sequence comes from Botryllus schlosseri, assembly GCF_051294905.1. Lineage (NCBI taxonomy): Eukaryota > Metazoa > Chordata > Ascidiacea > Stolidobranchia > Styelidae > Botryllus > Botryllus schlosseri. The sequence continues at coordinate 23,209,706 of NC_137249.1, forward strand.
AGTCCCAAATAGATGAAATATGTCAAAGAATTTGCTAAATTTTTGTATAATTTGACAGATTCCGAAATCTTCTCAAAGTGCACCTTTCAAAAATTTGATATCAAGACTCCCAACATTTTACAATTCGAAGTTGGATGGCTTTACCAATACAAAGCAAACAGTTTGTATCGCAATTGACAATTATGTAGAGAACGCTGCGAGACATATGAGTAGGCCTACCCTAAAACGTTTCTCTGACATGGACATTAGGGCTCTTAAAATATGACTTTTTTCACAAATCGTTCTGGCTACTTGATAAAATTGTTAGGTTACCTAATTTAAGCCTAAACACAAAATTTGGTTCAATTCCAGCCAGTAACCGCTTTGCTACAGGAGAAGAAAGTTTTTATTTATTATATAAAAATAAATAGGTAATAAAAATTTGAGAATTTTCTGTTCACCCCATGAAAGTGTTAGGTTGTCTATAGAAACGATGCTCACCAAATTTGGTTCAATTCCAACCAGTGGAAGCGGAGATATTGCCGTCGAAAAATTTGGATTTGAATAAAATAGCATTTACGGTGACCGATTCTTTGTTTACTTATTAAAGTTGTGCTCACCGTAAGTACTATTTTATTAAAATCCAAATTTTTCGACAGCAATAACTCCGCTTCCTCTGGTTGGAATTGAACCAAATTTGGTGAGCATCGTTTCTATAGACAGCCTAACACTTTCATGGGGTTAACAGAAAATCTTCAAATTTTTTATTATTCATTTTTATATAATAAATAGGAACTTTCTTCTCTTGTAGCAAAGCGGATACTGGCTGGATTTGAACCATATTTTGTTTGTAGGCTTAAATTAGGTAACCTAACAATTTTATCAAGTAGCCAGTACGATTTGAGAAAAAAAGTCATTTTTGAAGAGCCCTACTGTTCATGACCGTCCACGTTTAGAGTTGCATCTCAAAGATGCTAAAATAAGCCTAAATATAATCCAAGCAATACGATCGTCCACTTTGACTGACTGAATTTCTAAAAACACCTTGATAGCTTCCACATCTTACGTTTATATATACCGTCTGCTATCGGCACAACAAAGTAGGCCTATTTAAAAATACCCAAACATATTCAACATACCACATCTCTTGCAAAGGCTTTTGCTTTCATTCAATTTTCCATCAAACTTCTTTAAATCCTCCTTTGTGGTGAGTTGCTTTGGAATTCTTCTAGGATCAATTCCAATATTGTTTTATCATATACAATCTATGGCGGAATAAAAGTTTCGGATAAGTTCTAAAACGAACACAATTTTCCACACAAAAGTCAATTGCCAAATGCTACGGTCTCATTTTACAAGGTATGGCGAGGAAACGTAGTGGTACGTTCCATTATAGCTAAACACCAATGAATTGCGGGTTCGAGCGTGACACGTCGACTCCATAATTCCTACCGAAGTGTTGGCCGTTTATCTAGGCTCCTCCTCGCCATCTGATTCGCATAGCCATGTCTTAAAAAGCCTAGGAGTGGGCCGTGCTGTAAGTGGGCAGATGGTTGCCGATGCACCCGGCACTTGGTGAATTCGGCCGCACAAACTCGGCACTTGGTGAATTCGGCCTCGGGAAATTTTGAAATGAAGTGTATTTATAGCTATTAATATGAATTATCAAACTAATAATAGTATTATCAAGTGATTCATCAATCTTGTAAGGAGGTCAGGGCATCCGTAGATCGCGCAGTCACGGCGTGATTAGATCACGGATTGCGTAGCCACGGGAAATAACACAGCGCTCATATACCGACCACGCGCGGTCTACTTGGAATCGATGGCGTGAGTCACGGGCCTGTGTCGTGTAAGTTTTGAGAAGATGGATCTTGACGTTGTATGTGAGATCAAAACTGTGGAACATCAAGCGGCGCTTCTTCGTTTATCGATCACGACAAGCCAGTGTTCCTCATCAACAAATGTTTCGCATGATCACGTCAAAATAAATTATTTTTTGCCTTTGGAGAGACGATTCCACTCCGGGATTAGGGTGTCTCGATAACACGGTTGAAGGATCCCAAGATTACGAGATCTACCACGAGCCACGACACGTTTAAATTTCCTTTTTGATACTGTTCATTCATACTTAATGCATTTCTAATGCGAAGGTGTTCTAGTGCCAATTCCTTCAAGGGCCGAGTTCACCAAGTGAAGAGCGTCGCGTTATTTCTAGGGCTGGGCACAATGATTCGAGTACTCGAATCTGAATCGAGTATTAATTTTAATGATTCGAGTCGAGTAGTAAAATACGATTTTTTCGAGTATTGAAATTATACGCTCCTCGCAACTGAAAGTTAATTTACAAACGAGAATTATAGTTTTGATATTCACTGAGGAAGCCTTGAAACCTTGATTGGCCGTGTCGCAGCATAATAGACATAGTACAAAGCTACGAACGTTACTATACTAACACATTTCCGAAGTCATGATCGTTCCATAACATTGTCAAGAAGTGCAATGAAGTCGGTATGGTCGAAAAAATACCGAATTATCATTAATGTGACGGGTAACAGGCAATATGTTATTCGTGGTGGCATAAAATGTACATATTTGAACTTTGACATAGTATATTCTGCTGTGACGTCATAATGGGTGATACTCGAATACTCGACTCGACTCGAAGCGTTTTACGTGATTCAGAATCGAATCACTCAGGTACTCGATTTTGCCCACCCCTAGTTATTTCCCGCAATTACGCAATCTGTGATCTAATCACGCCGTGACTGTGTGATCTACGCATGCCCTGACCGCCGTACAACATTGACAACCACTCAAAGTGCCAAGTTCACCGGCAAACATTCTAGTAACCAATCATGGTGACCGGTACCGCTACGAGATCTACCACGGCCGAATTCACCAAGTGCCGAGTTTGTGCGGCCGAATTCACTAAGTGCCGAGTTCACTGGTAATCGGGCAGATACGGAATAATAATAATAAGAACCGGCCTGGTGTAAAATGACCAGTGTAGTCGAACCACCACTATGAACACCACAAACAAACAAATAAACATCTAACAAGGAAAAGAAATTACCTTTGCAGCCTTTGACAAACACAGTTACCATTGAAACCAGCAATTAAGGTCTTATTCGAAAGCAGAATAACAACTGTTTTAGTGGACATATCAAATGAAATGTTGGAAAGTTCATGTAAAATAGCCCAAAATATTATCTTACTGTGACCATATTCCATCAATATGGTCTGGCTAGCCAAATTCTCTGGGCCAACATTATCAAGCTGCGTTTGGTTTCAACGATTAATAATCTTGTCACTGGATTCGAGGTATAATTGCACTTAAATATCAAATTTTGCTCCATTAATCAACATCAAGTTGAAAATTCCATTCTTGCACCAACTTTTATAAAATCATGAATCAGTGTTCTACAGGAATGTATCTATATGACTTATATACCTAGAAAATTCAAGCATAAATATTATGATATACCGTAGGTATAGGTACCGGTAATTCAGATGTTTGAAGCGAATTATAGTGGTATAATTTCACTAAATTAGAGCGAAATGCCAGCAATATAATTGTAATCTAATTCGGAAAAACGGTTTAGCTCTAATTCTAACCTGGAAAAGCTGAAACTTTTCTATAGTTGTCTACACCTGTTTTGCAGAAAGTCAAACAGCTCTAGGCGTCATATACTACAGGCAATTCGAAATACCCCATAAGCTATATGCTACTGCATATATACCTTTAACCCGCTACCTCAGTCAGTCACAATTCCTATATATTTACGGCATTTACCATACAGAAAGAGCGAACTATGCCTGGCTGCGACCTGTTGCGCTTCAAATCTTTGCATGGCGCGATGACGTAAAATTTGAATCGCCGAAATATTCTAGAAGTCACGCATCGATAATCATATTCCTAAACGTACAACAAATCACTTATTTAGTTATTCTCTGAATGAAACTATTAACCATACTCGTTGAACATGCGAGATTACCGAAAGAGCGAATATATATATAATGAAGATCATATATATCAGAGGAAAACAAAACTATTCGACCTTGGAGCAACAACACGAATATACAACACCAGTGACATCCTCACGCAATAAAACGAAGGGAAAACATTGTTTTCTAATGAATAGAACGAAGCTACCGCATGAGATCGAACAAAACCGGATAGAATTCATCGTTATTGAATGTACCGAAAAAGTCATCCTTTCTACGTATTTTAGTCGTACCCGCGAGAGATAGAAAATTTGCATTATTAGGTTAACTACCGGATATAACGAAGCCTAATGCATGAAATGGAACAACACCGAGTATGAATTTATTCTGATTGAATATAACCACAAGACCATCCTACTACGTATTTTAGACATTCCCTCGACACTTAGAAAATCAGAACCTAATCGAGATGATCCCGGATGATCCTTTTACGGTTTTGTGTTTGCTGGGGAGGAAAGAGAACACGATCGGTCATTTGACACGACCAAACTACGATATCATATATAATTTACGATCAAACTATTTCGTACTGAATGGAATAGTGTAATATTCGATAGTAGCACGCGGTTGGCCATGAAACAATTCAGCGCGCAGGTCATTCGAAATATAGGTCGCACTGCTTAATCCTCACAACAAGCCACGTTTCCGTTTGTGCGGTTATTGTTGGTGACTATTCAACACCGCGCGAGAGATGACTGAAAGTACGAAGCACGACCGCACCCATAAGAACACATGGTGAATCAGTAGATACCGTGTAATAATACACGACGATATACACATTAACAAAGGTTCATTCACATGACTATTTACTTGATACATATTCAACACGAAGTACGACATGCCAACAACGAAGCCGTGTGCGACCGCTGTCTATGCTGAAAAGGGTTACTGTGCGACCACAAGACACAATAGCCGCTCGCCACCCCCGCCATAAGACATAAAAGCCGCTTGCCACCCCCGGTTTTCCAGCCGCTCGCCACCCCGCCTATAAGAAATAAGAGCCGCTCGCCACCCCCGCCATAAGACGCAATAGCCGCTCGCCACCCCCGCCATAAGAAATAAGAGCCGCTCGCCACCCCCGGTTTTCAGGCACCATGCCACCCCGCCCATAAGAACCCCAGGCAAATCACGACCGATCTATATAACTACTTACGATTACAGCAAAATAAGGAAGTAGTCGATTACGATTACATTGGAAAAGTAATCACGATTACTCACGATTACATTTGTTTTGCTTCTTAGGACTATAATATTAAAGGATATATTGGAAGACAATACAAGGATTGTGATGACAGGGCTTAATGAAATATCAAGTCTCTTCATACATCATGCGTCATTTGCTTATTATGTCATAATATACCAATTGCCCAACTTTATTGGGATAATTTATCGCACCCAGCGATTTGCATTATGGCCAGTAGGGCTGTTCAAAAATAACTTTTTTTCCTGAATCTGGCTGGTTACTTGATTAAATCGTTAGGTTGCCTTAAAAAACGACGCATACCAAATTTGAATTCATTCCGACAAATATTCGCCGGTTACGTAGAGTTTGAAAATTTTGGATTTGCCCAAAAACGCAAAAAAAATTTTTTCTCAATTTTTTTTGCCAACCCCATGAAATTGTTGGGCTGTCTTCAAAAACTATGCAAAACAAATTTGACTCAATTCCAAGCTGTAGAAGCGGAGTTATTTCAGTTTTTATTCGATAATTCTGGGATTATCCTTGATTGGTGGATAATCCAAGAATTATCACCGAAAAACTGGAATAACTCCGTTTCTACGGCTTGGAATTGAGTCAAATTTGTTTTGCATAGTTTTTGAAGACAGCCCAACAATTTCATGGGGTTGGCAAAAAAATTTGAGAAAAATTTTTTTTTGCGTTTTTGGGCAAATCCAAAATTTTCAAACTCTACGTAACCCGCGAATATTTGTCGGAATGAATTAAAATTTGGTATGCGTCGTTTTTTAAGGCAACCTAACGATTTAATCAAGTAACCAGCAAGATTCAGGAAAAAAAGCTATTTTTGAAGAGCCCTAATGGCCAGGTCTTTACCTGGCGCACCCCAAATTCCTTAATAGGGTGGGGAGCGTGCTCGAAGGGGACTCTATAATTTATGTAACATAAATTATACATAAATTATAGAGTATTTTCGAGAATTTAATAATTCTTGAAAAGGTTCTTGGAGCTTCATGATTCAAATGTCTCGTGTACAGGGGTCGCCAACTCGGACCAAATGAGTCGCCCGCGATCGCTGTAGCAAATATTCAAATGAAAGATTTGAAAGTTGAAGCTGGTTTCATATGAGCAGCAGTTGAACATGGCTCGGCCGACCCCAAGCAATATACGAACGCAGTCGCTCGGGGCATTACTCGTCTTCGCCCACGCGGCGGCTCAACGGGAATCTATAGTTAATATTCCCGAGTCTCGACGCGGAGATTAGTGCTTTGGCGCGCACTGCAGCAACGCAACTGAGCCCTGAGGAGCTGGCGTGAGTCCCGGCGAGTGAGCGTTTTTTGTTCTTGGTAAGGGGCGGAAACCCGGCCCAGTGCTCTGATTGTCTTTACTATAAATGAATAAATACAACTGAGCACGGATCAACGGCGGGAGTAAGAGCCAAGAGGTAACCCGTCGGTGGTCGCAATAATCAGTACACACTACACAAGATGTAGTTTTTTTGTTTCAAAACGGTTGGTGACTCCTGCGCCAGTAGATAGCTGGGTTTGAAATACATACCTCTCCCCCTAGAGAAAAAACATGCATATGCTATTTTATGGGAACAGGCATTTTGGAGCCGGTCATCACCGCGCCACGATCCCACAACACACCAAAAGACATATGCAGTTTCAGCCAACACGCATCTCAATGGGATGTGATGCCAAAGAAATACCTTGGCCGAAACTTAGGGTATTCGTCCATTGTCAATAGCCGCGCTGGGTGGGCGTGACTAATAATAGTTCCATGGCAATTTGCGTGTGCGTCTCACGAAAGATATTCTTTTAGTCTGCTACGTTTGGGCGAATACAATATCTTTTGATTAATCAACAGACTGGATGTCACGGCTTAATTGTCAAATCGTCAGGTTACCTGAAAAACGTTGCTCACCAAATTTCACTTAATTCCAACCAGCAGAAGCCGAGGTCACTCAAATTTCGTCACACAGTCATGACTAAAAATCGTGACCTAGGTATGCCAGAAGAGGCAGGGATGTCTTTTCCATTTCTTTTGATCTTGACAAGGGCATATGGTGGAGTTAGGATGAGGAAATCGCCAATAAACGAAAAGAAAGAGGTGACACGGATTAGCTGGAAATTGGTCCATTGGTCCACTTCATTGAAAGAGCACGTTAAAAGGATGGTGAGATAATTTTGAAATAAAGAACTTTACGCACTGAAATTAACGACCAAGAAAAGTAAATGAACTGACAAGCTGGTAAAATACGGGTAAATATAATTCTCAAGTGATAGTCATATCTAGAAGTATCCTTTTTTGTTGGACCAGTTTATATTTCACGAAATCAATCCCAGTTATAGCCTACAGGGCATACCGATGTCTTTCTGCCTTCATTCGAAGTGTTTACTGATTGCAAAGTCGCCATTCCTAAAATCTTATCGGCAGAGACATCGCTTGCATTCCCCAGCAGCTCAGTGATCTAATATGTCTGTGCTACTTGACATTGACTGGTCCAGGGCGTTAAAATGGTTCTGATTGCAATTGAGAATGATCTATGCCAGAGGCAGGCAACTTCTCCGGTCACCGGGCCGGATATAGGAAAATGAAGTACTTGACGAGCTGGATTACAGAATATAAACATTATACCTTAATCGCGTATTCATCCACCTGTACAAGTAATCAATTACGTTTTTTGTAAACTTCACGTTTAAAGCATTGAGATCCAAAACATCAGTGGTCGTTCAATTTTGTCAACTAGTTTTTTTGAACTCTGGTTGCATATCGTATGCGGAAACCCTTAGTAAAGACTGCATGCGAACATCAGTTATATTGGAACGCAGCCTTCCTCGTTAATGTTCGTGGCGGTGTTGGGATCAAGTCACTACCTTCGAGTCACAAGTCATCTCGAGTCATTCCACATTTTGACTTGAGTCAAGTCAAATCACTCGATTTTGGAGGTGACTCGAGTCATTTCGAGTCAAACTCAAGTCAAGTCACTAGTCAAGTCAAGTTGAAATTTCAAAGTATCAGACATGTTATACTCCTACAGGGGGACTGTGTACTAAGGCCTTGCGGCCCCTCGTCGTTATCCTGGTCCGTACCGGATTTTCACTGGTGTGACAAAATAAATGATTCATTGATTGATTCAAAGTCATTAGATCTGGCCAACTGTTTTAAATACAGATGAAGTACCCATTTATTCTAAATCGAGGAACGAATAAAGAGTTGATTATGCGCGCGAAAGGCGGCGTATCGCTCACGCATACGTAGATCTGTTCAACTACGCCAGTATAGCAGTATAGCTATCAACCAAAATACAGGATAACATAGGAAACCGCTGAAAGTTTAAAAATGATATAGTTCAATACTCTACCTACCTACATATCCATGAATATGATATACAATTATAAACGAATGAGCGATATTAGTTTGATTTAAATTATATACAATATAGGGTTGGCTAAGGTGAGCAAGTTCACGAGAACGTAAGCTGTTGTATAAGCTCCGATCACTGCGTTTGCGATCAATTTATTTGTGATAAGCAAGCAGTAAGCAAGCACCTTGACAATCCAAAATATTTTACTTGCTTTGTTACAGAAGTTTGCTCGAAATATCCAGCTTTCCGTTTGTGAATATTTATTGACTCCCTGTTGTGTAGGCTTACCATACGTCCTCTTTTAAGAGGATTTGTCCTCTTTTTTGACTTTTTTTTGAGATTTTGTCCTCTTTTTTGAAAATTTAGGCAGATTTAGAACAAATTGCGAGTGATATGCCGCATATTAGCACAGAAGTGAAGCTCCGGCGGGTATTTCGGAGTGAAAAACGGTGATTTTAGCTCTGAGCGAAAAGATGACCTTTTTTTTTTTAGTCATCCACCTGGCAATGTGGAGTAGTCAACCGATCACAAAGTGGGAAAAATTAACCGGTTTTTGAGAATTCTACTCCGGTTTTGCAAGTTGAAAATTTATGAAAAAACTTCCTCTTACTTGATACAGTACATGTAAGTAGTCAGCGAATGATGCTTACAATGAAATTGATATCGGGGTATGATGTAAAAAAATCTAGCAGGCGTACGTGGCAATCTTGATTTCATATTCATTTTAGCGTTGGCTACTGCTGTTCAACTTGTTAAATGGGTAATATCGGTAGCAAGTACAGAAACCCGTTTCACACTCTGCTCAATATCAACGTAGAAATACTCAGACGCCTAATACATTGTCACAGTCTAGCCTAGACCGTTGAGGCGTAAGCTTATATTCCCTTGCAAGTCCTCGTCGAAATTGTTGGCAAATCGACGGAAGATATTGATTTTATGAGATTAATATCAGAGTTGGATCAATTACTATATTTTAATTCAATTACAATTACAAATATAATTCAATTACAATTACAAATAAAATTACCTCCTTGCATGTTTCAATTACATTACAATTACAATTACTCAATGCTAAAAATATCAAATTACAATTACAATTACTGTTAAACATGTAAATAATTACAATTACATTGGTTCGAATTTACATTTCACTTTCTCGGAAACTGTTAGATTGCATTTGATGAACATTAGGTCGCAATAAGTTTCTGGCCCCAGTGAATTTGGCCAAGAGGTAAGATTAGGATAACATCTCTACAAATGTGTGATCAAGTTTGATGAAGCCTTGGTTGAAAACTTGATTTTTTATTACTATTATTGCAGCAAGCCTGGTCAGAGATTAGGAAAAACTTTGACCGTTGTGTAGGAAATGATTCAGCACAGGTTTCAGAAGAGTTTATTTGCCGTTCATCCATTTCTGAAATAAAAATATTTAGTTTAGCCCACGGGTTCTCTAACTTTTCTAGACACGCCCCCCTTCATGTTATAGTGAATATTTCCTGTCGCCCTTATCGTCATAGCACACAATGAAATTAAAGTTAGCAATCCTTACATATAGTTTGATGGTATGGAAGGTTATGACTGTTGATGAGAGAATTCTCCAATGCGAAATTCAGACTATAAACCGGTTTGTTTATTTTGGGGTATTGCTGGTATTTGTCGACTACTATGGTCATTTACACCAGGCCGATATTCTTCTTATTTTCAGTAACTGCCGACTTGTAGCACGGCCCACCTCTAGGCGTTTGTAAGATACCGCTGACGCGGATGAGGCGGTGAGGAGGAGCCTAGGCAAACCTCCAACACTTAGGTATCGGAATTCAAAAGTCGACCTCGGTCGGACTCGAACCCGCACCCATTGGTGTTGCAGCCGCGGATTATACCACTAAGCTATCTCCCCACATAAAACAGAGGTGAATCGGGCCAAGCGCCTAAAAGATTTCAGTTCACTGGAGCGTCGCGCCCTGTTCAGATGCTTTCACGCCGCCCTAGGGGGCACACACCCAGTTTAAGAACCACTGGTTTAGCCTATATAGTAATTCACAAAGTTTTCTGTTGTTACTGTATGGGAAACAGTTTAGCGTGACTGAATTATCTAGTTATAACGCAGCACGCATAGAACACCGATGTAAATAGGCTAATTATTACATGTGGTGACTGTTTACTAAGGCCTTAAGGCCCATCATCGTAATCCTGGTTTGTACCGGATTTTCACTGGTGCGACGAATAAATGATTGATTTACTGGCGTTCACTGCTTAAGAGAGCCAGTCGAAAAGCTTCCAGTGAAATAAACTTAACAATATAATTACAATTACACAAAATAGAAATGCTTCAATTACAATTACAAATACAATTACATGAAAAAATGTAATAATTACATTCGGCTCAATTACAAATTACAATTGATCCAACTCTGATTAATATAGCATTCGATTGTTCCATATAGTTGATACATTCAGCGGTTATAGGCTATCACTTCACTGAAATGTAGAGTTGGAATTAGCGACATGACGCATGCGAACCACGAGTTCATTTTATGCGGCCCGCGACTTGATTTGAGATTTCGGAAGAAAGCCAAGAAAACATTTGGAAATGCTTAAATTGGCGTTCAATGGCCCAAACACTCCCAAGACCAAGGCGCTTAGAAAACGGCTTAGGGCAGTCGCTCTGAAACCCCGCGCGAAAGTATCTGAAAAGGGGTCGTGAAGCTGCGGTCAACTGAAAATTTTTCGCGATTTACCTCGGATTTGTGGTTGCAGTTATTGCTCTGGTGTATATTTTCCGGAATTCATATTAGGGAATTCTCTCATTAACATTCATAACCTTCCATGCCACCAAACTATCTCTTGGGATTGTTAGTATCATGGATACATTTTGTGATATGACGACAAGGGGCGTGAAATTTTTCAGTATCATAAAGAGCAAAAGGGGGCATGTCTAAACAGGTTTAAGAACCACGGGCTTAGGGCTTCCCAACACGATCAAGTTTTACGTGGAGTTGGTGTTTCAGCTAGTATCGTCTCTCGCTCGCCCCCAAAAGCGTTTCCAGGTATCTTGCACAGCTCAGAGTTTAAAATGAAATGAAATTGATGACAGTGATCCTTTTCTGTATTTTTATTCCTTTGATTAAATATTACTTCTTTTGTGGTCACTATATACCCTTCGCCTATGTTCGGTAGCACAGCGTTGTACTGACGTAGTGTTTTAAAACGTGTGGCCTACTATATATCGATATTAAATTCATGCGGCCCGCGGCCGCTTGGAAATTTGAAAAGTGGCCCACAACCCGTTTGAGTTGACGACTCCTGCCTTATTTAGTGTCCACTTGTAACGTAATAATTTTATTTATCACACGAGCTTTCGGAGCTCCGCTCCTTCGTCAGGTGTTAAAGTAAAAATAACGCAAAACAATTTTGTACTGACATCACAGAGAACTTTCAGGACCTAAAGTGGGTACCTTTATGACGTCATAGACATTAAAATCGAAATTGTAATTTGAAACGACTAAAGCAAGTTGTGGCACTGAAAATGAGGTTTGATAGCGTATATACAGTGATTGAATGCATAAATGCACCGAAATTCTCAACTGCAGCTTCGCATGGTGTAATGTGACATGTACCCTCGATCTATATTAAGCCCCGAACGTCAACCTTACACGCGAAACGATTGATGGTAAAGAGTCATGCGGAGTACGGGCAATAGTTTTTCGGTCTTCGAGCGAGCCTCAGCACAAGAGGTTCCTCAATAGAATAATTTAATGATCGATTGCAGTAGCCTGACATAAAGACACATAACACGTCTGGTATACCCCATGTAGCAACACTGCAACGTAATAAAAAAAGCCATAAGGTATAATAATTTAAAGCAGTGGTTGTCAACCATTTTGACTTCGCGGACTTCTTTTGAACCGTTACGGACACTCGCGGACCCTTGAAGACAAACTTTTGTAATTTTAAAGCGAATTTCACAGCTTCATTTCTTGAAATACGTGGTTGTATCTTTTAAATCTGCACATTCGATTTGTCATGATCGAGTGCCTAAAATTCATTTCCACAGAGGTAGGTGGTTGTGAATGTAATAGTACCGCGTGACGCTTCCGGCGACTCCTTTGGCATGATCGCAAGATGCGTCGCACGAAAATTTAGAAACTGATTTTTTATGATCATATCACGTTAAGACTATATAGTCATTTTTATCCCTGCACCTAGCGAGATGGCGTAATGGTAACGCGTCCGGCTTCTTGATCGGTAGGTCGAGGGTTCGATCCCCGGTCGGGTCAGACCATATACTCGAAAACTGGTATCCGCAGCTATCCCGCTAGGCGCTCAGCATCCACGGATAGGATGGATGAAGGTGAAAAAAGCGGGGGTGCGGGCTAGAGTGGTTCTCAACCGCCGGTCCGCCAGGTATATTACAATTGTATATCGTAATTTCAAGATGTAATGTTGAAGACTTTTCCGTTGATAAAATAAATAAAACATGGAATTTTAAAATACTTCAGAAGTTTGTGAGGTAACATTAGGACTGGAAACATTATCGATTTGACTTAAAGTCCAAGACGTGTCATTTGAAGACATTGGAGCGACAAGTGCAGAACAGATAAGAGGTGAGTCATCGCTAAACAGCGCAGTTTGCGTTGCGTTTTCGATTCATTCATTTTGTACAGGACTGCAACGAGGGCATCCCAAACCGCACAATTGGAGAGGGACCGAGCTTTAATAGAGCCAAAAATTGTTTTTCAAATGAACATAAATAATAGCGTATTTTTTTGAAACTTTTCACGCCATTTGTCAGTTTCTTTTCGAGCTTTATGGGATTTAGTGTCACTAAGTGTCTTGCTCATTAGGTGCCCTAGGCATTTCGGCGTCAGCCATTACCGCGCCACGACGTACTAACACATAATGAAGTTTAGGCGGGCATGGGACTCCGAAAGGTGTGCCAAAAATTCGGCAGCGAGAAAACCGATTCAGTCATGAATGATCGAAAACTTCCACTATTGTAGCGATTAAGCTATATAAACTCTCTGCTTATACTGAGTATAACATGAGTGTGCTTACAAGAACAGGTGAGAATATCCACCCAACTGTAGGGTGTGGGGGCGAAGTCCCCGGAATTTTGACTTATTGCCCTGTGGGCCCAAGTCTAACGCTTTAGGGGTGGGCTGACGAAGTGCTTTTTCGGCCCGGATTTGCGGATGGCCGGTATAGTTGCTGAAAGCTGTTTTCTTGCGGCACACATTGTATTTGTAGTTGTCAGTGTAGCCCATGGTGGCAGTGAGCAATGAGCAAGGTAGCACGACAAGGTTCCACTCTGAAACGCTTCTTCTCTCGATATTGTCAAAGAGAATAATATTACACTGGTCTACACAAAATTTCAGGTTTGGGTTTTGACAACTGATTTTGGCTAATTTTGGGGCGCTGAATCCGAAAATTACCTCAGATTTTCTCCACCACATCACGTTTTTGAGATATGAAATATCCTTGATTTTTCAAAAAATTCAATTTTTGACCCCCCCTGTTGTCAAAACAAGAAATTCTGATGCAATAAACACTGTTTTACCTGTATTAATCTAGCATTAATCAGCAAACAAGCATTCTATATTAGATTCACGCAAAGTTGAGTTGTTTTTATTAAAATTTTATGCCCCGGAATAAAAAAATAGGCATGCAAAAGAGCAACCATAATAAAATTAAACGCTACATTATGCAGACGAAGATTTCGATAGGACAGTAACAAGGTATCATCTGAATTTCAGCCAAGAGTTCACACACTATGCACATATACATTTCAATGAAGTGCGGAAATTCTTAAGACAGGGACTTGGGCAGGGCGAGATCAGAAACAGTCAAAAAAAGAGCTTTCATAAAATATGAACTCGATCTTCACTTATAATCTTTTGAGGGACGAACAGCATCTGGAATTTCTCTTTTCCAACTCCAGCAATAGTCGGCTATCATACGAAAATCCAGGTACAGGTGGCGACTATGTCCTAGTCCTTGCTCTTACCGGATTTTCACTGGTGTGGAAAATAAATGAATCCATTAGTCCCACCGACCTTCATAACGTGCCTCCATAATATTAATATCTTGGCTGAAACGTTCACCCTGTTCTTCACTTACTTTCCCAAGGTTTTCTCTAAACTCATCCGCATGGCTCTTCAAATCGTTAACTTGATGTTCATCATGCATTCCTAATCCCCAAAACTAAGCAGTAGCTCCCTTAAGAGGTCTTTCATAATTTTCGACGTTTCTGTTCCTCAAAAAAACAGCACCGAAAGCATTCCAAGCTCTAGACTCGAATGGCAACGTTGATTATATACAAGAATTTAATTCTTTGAAAATTGCCTTATTTGAGGTCCATTGAAAATCCCAGTTCTTTTTTCTCTTCACTGAGACCAGAAAAAGCTTAACAATATCATTTAAAACACCCCCCTTCACGATCCAAAGCTTTTACACATTGTTTCACACATTGTTTCATGAGACCAAGTTTAATGTGAAGAGGAGGCAAGAGGATCTTTTTGATATCAACAAACCGATCACGTATGATATTTTTGTCTCCAGCCGTCAAAGTGAGCCATGGAGGCCACTCTTCTTTGTTCCAGTGCTGATCCTTGACCCTGCTGTCCCAGTAGCATAGGAAACGTGGGTATTCGGTGTAGCCACTTTGCTGCCCCAGCAAAAAGTTCACCATTTTTAAATCTAGACATATGATCCAGCCATGGTCATGGTGCTACAACTTTTCGAGAACGATTTTGATGTTCTGATACTCTTCTTTCATTTTTCATTGCGATAAAATGTCACGCTTGTACCAGCTTTGAGAGTTGCTTTTTTGCATGCCTATTTTTTATTCCAAAGCATGAAATTTTAATAAAGACAACGCAAATTTGTTTGAATATAATATAGAATGCTTTGTCGCTAATTAAAGCTGGATTATTGCAAATAAAACAGTGTTTACTGCATCAGAATTCCTTGTTTTGAAAACAGAGGGGGGTCAAAAATTGAATTTTTTGAAAAAATATGGATATTTCATATCTCAGAAACGTGATGTGATAGAGAAAATCTGAGGCCATTTTCGGATTCAGCGCCCCAAAATTAGCCAAAATCAGTTGTCAAAACCCAAACCTGAAAAAAAAGTTCAAATTTGTAGACCAGTGTTATTCGAGTTGGTGTGGTCAGTTAAACCCACGGCCCTCGGCGCAAAAGACTGTAAACGACTCTCCGCGGTAACATGTTTATCTGGACAAGGCAATTTTACCTCGACTGAGCAGACTGACTACCATAGAATCACATGGACGCCACCATGAAGATAATTATTTGCGATCAAAACCCTGTAAATGTCACTCTCTAGCACCATATAATTCCGGAAAACGGTTGCATACTTCCCATTTTGGATTGATTTCAATTTTGAAAGTTCACCGATCCGCCAGACATTTTTTGAAATTTTACCGGTCTGCGAGGCGAAAAAGGTTGAGATGACCTTACGGTCAGGGTTTGGAGCCGGAGTCCCGGAGCCGTCAATTTTCACCGGAGCTGGAGCCGGAGCCGGAGCTCTACATAAAATTCAGCCGGAGCAGGAGCCGGAGCTGGAGCCCGTTATTTGAGGAGTAACTCCGGCTCCGACGTATTTCATAAGATGCTATTATATATCCAACAACCACATCTGCTGATTTATCATAATTGAACAGCAGGCCTGAATTTTAATGCTGTGCAGAGCAATGGCATAGAGCAGGGGTTCTCAACTTCGCATGTACAACGGGCCGCATTTTGCCCGCAAAAGACGCTGCGGGCCGCAAAACACTATTACCATGCATTTGTGAGCTTTTATCAAATGTAGGCTACTGGAGCCTATTTATTAGTCGTATACGGGCGTCTATAGTCCATTTTTATGCATTTCAAAGCATTAATGGTCACTTGGAAAGCGTTCGTATGTTTTCAATCGCTGTTTTTTGTGAGAATATGCATCTTCTGGCGTCGCAAGTAAATCATTTCATTTAGAGTGCATTGCATTCATTTCCAAGTCGGTATATGTACCTTATTATTATTATTACACACGGTATTACTGTGACGCTTATCGCCGTTTAGGCCTTGTGCGTCACAACACACGCACTTTTTTGTTACAACAGAGGCCATTATCACTTTGAGCTATCAGTGAAATGAGAAGAAGTCTGGCGTTTCGGGGTCATTTCAGAGCAAACCAATTAACCCACGTCTTTTCCTTCCATAGCTGGAGCCCTCCACCACTAGTTACAGAAGTCAACTTTGTCAAGTTGATGTTTTTCGCTGGCCACCTCCCCACGTTTGCCATGCCAGCATTCCTTCTGCAAATATGTCCACTCTGATAAAATGCACCAAGAAAATTAGCCATGCAATGTCTGTGAAGTCGGTGGATTCGTCCAATGCTAGGCTAAAGTAATATACGCGGCAACGTGTTTCAGAACATGCGATAAAATGTCGGCGTGCTACTCTTCTGGTCACGGTTGAATCGGACAACTTTAGCTTCAAAATTTTTCAGGTAATGTTGTCCTTGCTGCTAAGCAGAGTTCCCACTAATTTTTGACGAGTCTGCGCACACTCACCAACTTAACGCAGACCCTTGGACAATCGTGCGTAAAGACTATAAAAAATGTCACTATTTCGGATTTTTGTGCGCAACTTAGATTTTCTGTGCGCAAAGATCGTGTCAGCACTGCGCATTTGCGCACGTGCCCAACTTGGAGGAAACATAGCTGCTAAGTCCCGGAAACAGCGAATATTCGCACAGTATGTTAAAGTATTCGTGAAATCACAACCTTCTCTAGCAGATTTCTTGGGTTTAGCGATATTCCAAAGCGTCTGTAACGTCGTCGGCAATTTTAATATTTTTCCTCGAGCTACGGATTACTGGGCTTGACGCCTAGGTGGTAACGTTTTTTCTAAGATCAGGTGATATGTAACCTAGAATAAATTTTAGTGGTATCGTTTTAAGCTTCTACGCCTCGTTACGACAACTGTTCTTCGATAAATATGACAAATATAGGGTTTCTATTTATATATGAGAAAGCAAATTCATCAAATTCAAGATGCGCGCGTGCGCAGCCGCACACTTCTGACAAAGTCGCCACGCACAGAAAATCGGTGCGGCGCACAAAAAAGCCGATGTGATGACCTTTCTTTCAGTCGTTACGCACTGTTGTCCAAGGGAGCGCGCGGTGAGTTGGTGAGTGCGCGCAGACTAGTGAAAAATACCAATACTGATTCAGAACAATAACAATCTAAGCTCGAGTACATATCAAGAGACCAGAACACGTCAAAGAATGGGATTCAAACGAAACAGCGACGGTGCGATAAGAGAGCTAAGTAGCTAAATTAATATGCAATAATGCTGGGCCACTAGTAATTGCGTCCGTAATGAAAAAGGCCGCGGGCCGCAAAACAGACCTCTGCGGGCCGCATGCGGCCCGCGGGCCGCGGGTTGAGAACCCCTGGCATAGAGTAAAGTGCGCTCTAGTGCAACTATGATGTTATCGACAATTGACAAATATTCATTATGACGTCACAAGCCGGCACGGCGGCAATTATGTCTTCGTTGTTACATCGGATGTTACTGACGGCTGGCAGGCTCTAGATCAGTGCTCTTCAACTGGGGTTTTCGTACACCCTAGGGCAGGGCCGGCCAACCCGTGGCCCGCGAGAAGGTTTTGGGTGGCCCGCGAGGTAATTTCCGAAATTAGTAATACTATACAAAATGGATTGCACAGATTGTGAGCTAAAGAAAGGACAAAGAAAATTTGATTAGTCTGGCCGTGAGATGTGATGACTAAAATATCAGTTCCGACGCATTGGCAGATCCATGAGTTTGGTAGATCTTCGTACACTACAATACAGCAGAATAATTTGCGATAGATTTATCAAAAGTAAAAATTTTCTACACGCTTCGCGCAACATGTTGTCACTCGATTTCTTGCTTTTAATATTGTTATCCTTTTGTGAAAATAAAAGAACGCCTGCACACTGGCTTTGCGACACGACTAAAATAGGTAATTCCCCTATCATGTCGCGCTCACGATCGCGGTAGTTGCGTTCTGCTGCACACTGGGACACCAGGTCGGAACGTAGGCCTATCTGTTCTGTACCAACTTAATGATTTCATAAAGGCTGCTGCACACTGGCTTTGCGACACGACTAGAACAGGTAATTCCCCGATCGTGTCGCGCTCACGATCGCGGTAGTTGCGTTCTGCTGCACACTGGGACACCGAGTCGTACACTCGTAACGTAGGCCTATCTGTTCTGTACCAGCTTAATGATTTCGTAACAGCTAGTATAGGTTCTTGGTTATTACTTTTGAAGAACACATCAAGATGCTTCCTACACATATGTGTTTTCTATGTGTACTGACAGCATTTTGCTGATGCTCCGAATTTTGATAAGGAATACACCATAATGCCACTAAGATATTCTCAAATTCGAAAACTCAGTTTATTATTTCAACTCAAGACGCAGATGCCGAATATACAGTACCCAAGATACAAAGAATATAAACAAGAAGGTGTCTAATCGTTGATACGCCCTAACATACTCCATTAATCAGATATATTTATAATATATAGGCCTATACTCTTCTTGGCCTACCGGTACTTTCGTAATGTCAAGCATGTTAGTGGCATTGACGGGCTAGCGGTCATGTTCTCTGTTATTCATCTTGTATTGTGAACATATCGTAATTTAATTATCAAATATGTCTTCATTTCGTTCATCCATCTTCAAGTTATCAACTTGAGGTTGAATCATTCTTTTTCTGGGCTTGTTGGATATCATACAGCGCCCTGAGTCAATCCCAAGACAAATTACGCATCTGGTACACGAGTATGTTAAATTTGGAATTTGAACGATTAGAAAAGATTGCAACAGCACCGTCGAAATAAGAGCGCGTGCTTATTTTCTACGGCGACTTAGCCCGCAACTCGCGACAAAGTTGGATTTTTTCAACTTTGTCGGCGAGTTGCGCAGCCCGCTCGCCGACGCTTTGTTGCGTAGTCTGGCGACGCGGTGTGCATGGTTTTGTCACAGACAGGCGCGATTCTCTCGTTTTGTCGTGTCGCGAGAGCCAGTGTGCAGCAGCCTTAACAGTATAGGTTTTTGGTTATTACAAGATATTCTCAAATTCGAAATCTCAGTTTATTATTTCAACTCAAGACGCAGATGCACAATATACAGTATCCAAGATACAGAGAATGTAAACAAGAAGGTGTCTAATCGTTGAAACGCCCTGACATAGTCCATCAATCAGATATCTCAGATATCTTTATAATATACAAGCCTACTCTTCTTGGCCTATCGGTACTTTCGTAATGTCAAGCATGTCAGTGGTATTGGCGGGCTAGTGGTCATGTTCTCTCTTATTCATCTAGTATTGTGAACATATTGTAATCTAATTATCAAATATATCTTCATTTCGTTCTTACATCTTTAAGTTATCAACTTGAGGTTGAATCATAATTTTTCTGGGCTTGTTGGATATCATACAGCGTGCCGCAATCCCGCACAGCCTTCACCGTGTAACCCAAGATAAATTATGCATCTGGTACACGAGAATGTATTAGGAAGTTGAACGATTAGAAAAGATTGCAACAGCACCGTCGAAATAAGAGCGCGTGCTTATTTTCTACTGCAACTGAGCTCGCAACTCGCGACAAAGTTGACCAACGCTTTGTTGCGTAGTCTGGCGACGCGGTGTGCATGGTTTTGTCACAGACAGGCGCGATTCTCTCGTTTTGTCGTGTCGCGAGAGCCAGTCTGCAGCAGCCTATATGCGACCTTGCTTTTGCGCTCGCAGAAAGACCGTCGACTATGAAACCTGGGCACAAAATGTTTGACGCATGTTGGTCGAAGCTTTCGACATCGATATGTCCAATTGTCCATTGTCCAGGCGCTGAATAGTCCAGTCCTTGAAAACTGAGCCTAGCCATATACAGCAGGCCCGCAATATAGTCAAGTGACAATATTATTGACCTATGTACTTCGACAAATTACTGGCTACTGGCCCGCGCACTAGTTCGTTAATCGAATGTGGCCCTTTGGCTGAAAAGGTTGGCCACCCCTGCCCTAGGGTGTACCAGAATTTCCAAAGGGTATACCACTCGGATGGGGTGTACACTGTACAGTAGGGCTGTTCAAAAATTACTTTTTTTTCCGGATTCCAGCCATTCAGTGATTAAATCGTCAGGTTACCTTAAAAAAACGCTGCACACCAAATTTGGTCCAATTCTAACAAGTATAGGGCTCCGCGGATCCAATTAAAATTTTTAATTTATACAGGAAAATTGAAAAAAAAATTTTTCAAATTTTTCTGTCAACCCCATGAAATTGTTGAGCTATCTTCAGAGACGATGCAAATAAAATTTGACTCAATTCGGACTAGTAGAAGTGGAGTTATTGGAGTTTTTCGTTGATAATTCTCCAATTATCCTTGATTGGTGGATAATCCGAGAATTATCAACGAAAAACTCAAATAACTCCGTTTCTACTGGTTGGAATTGACTCAAATTTCATTTGCATGGTCTTTGAAGACATCTCAACATTTTCATGGGGTTGAGAGAAAAATTTGAATTTTTTTTTTTTTTAATTTTACGTATTAAATTAAAAATTTTAATTGGCTCTGCGGACGCTTAGACATGTTCGAATTGAACCAAATTTGGTCTGCAGCCTTTGTTGTGGCAACCTGACAATTTAATCAGTGAATGGCTGGAATCAGGAAAAAAAGGGTATTTTTGAACAGCCCTACTGTACAGGGGTGTACCAGATCCGAATTACAATGAGCCGATGCCCAGCAATCACAAAGGCAGTTTTTTGCGTCAGTACAGGTTGACGCACAGGTTAATGAGCAATATGGCAATGCTCTTCAACCGGGTGGTTCGTACTACCCAGGGTGTACCATGATTTTTGAAGTGTGTACCACTCGGATTGGGTGTACAGGGGACAGGGGTGTACCAGATCCACATTATGATTATCCGATGATACGATGACCATAAGCCAACACAATAGATACACCAGTTTACGCTTCAAAACAGATTGACTGAATGTGTAATATCGTGCAATGTGATGTCATAAGCAAATGTTTCTTATCAGTTAACCTTTGGTAATGGACTTCTTACTTCCTTTTCGAGGGTTCCATATTATGCATAACATGCCTGTATTGCATTCTCGGTAATGTCCATTCTCGGTTGTGTCCATTCTCGGTTGTGTCCATACTCGGTAATGTCCATTCTCGGTATTGACCGGACACCCTTTTCGAGTAGACCAGGGTGGACTTAGCATGTGTTCAGCTTGCGATATATGTCTGATGATTCTCGAGGAAACCACCGCTACAGCTCAAACATTTTGAATTGGTGCTTCCTTCGGGGCCATTCCATACACAGACAACCGATGTTCACATCACTACCTCTTCAAATCTCCTGAAATTTGGTACACACACAGAGGAGCTAATTTAATACAGGATGAACTTTATTGTATGAAAATGGGACTTCGGGGTCAAAAGTTACGCCACTTTGAAAATTGACAATTTTCTCGTCATTTCGGGTCGGCACATCTCAGGTTTTATCAATGAAATATTCAAGAAGGTGTAGCTAGATGATGGACGACAGTTGAGATACCGCACTTGGATTTATTTGAAGCTTGTCTGATCGTCCACATTTCCAAGTGAAATTTGATGCCCTGTAGGTTAGGGCCAAAGGTTAAATTGAGGGGGAAATCTAAAATCAGTCAGGCGTTACACGATTTCGACTGCGGATTACTCACAAACATATTAATATATTTTGGAAAAAACGATCTTAAATGAAAGTTTGCTTCAAGGAGAATTCGGTCATAGCTGTTTGATTTTGGTTTTTAGACTGCAAAGTGATGAAATTGCAGTTTCAAGAGCACACTTCATTTGTACATGGAAATACAGTACTAGTAGGGCGTGTTCTGACATCGAGTCCGGGGTGTGTGTGGACATCATGTCTGGGGTGTGTTCGGACTGTGTTGCCATTCGAACACCATGTCTGAGATGAGCTCGGACTGTTTTGCCCCTCGGACATCGTGTCTGGGGTGTGTTCGGGACATCATGTCTTGGGTGCGTTTGGACAGTTTTGCAACTAGGACATCGAGCCTAGGGTGTGTTCGTAATGTGTTACCATTCGTACATCGTGTCTAGGGCGTGATCGGACATAATATCCGGGGTGTTAGGACTGTGCTGCCACTCGGACATCGTGTCTGGTGGGTGTTCGGACATCATGCCGGGGGGGGGGGTGTTCGGACTGTGTTGCCATTCGGACATCGTGCCTGGGATATGTTTGTGCTGCGCCAGACATGCCTCAGACCTAATATCTGCGTACTATTTTTATCCGGACATGCTCCGGTGCTGATACGTGCGCACTAAATACCCCCAGGCATGATCCGGACCGGATATCTGCGCGCTTAATGGACACAGACATACGTCAGACGTGATACCTGCGTCCTGAACGACGCGTAACCTATATATGACCTATATGTCTGCGGTTTTTGCTGATATCTGCGATAGCTGGGTATATTCACAGTAGTGATAGATGAGTATATATCCACGTCCACAGTAGTGATAGCTGGACATGTCCTGGAAGAGTCATATTCAGTCCCTAGACACTAAATTATCACCGAAGTGCGGCCTGTTCTACAGCGATGGTTCTCAACCTTTTTTTTAGATACACCCCACTTTATGATAGTGAAAAGTTTCGCGCCCCCTTATCGTCATATCACAAAATCCATGTTGGCTGGATGCTGGCAACCCAAACATATTGTTTGATGGCATGGAAGGTTATGACTGTTGATGAGAGAATTCAAAAATATGAAAATCGGTGGGACGCGCCCCTCAGGTTGAGAACAACTTTCTACAGCATTAGACACTTCATGCCAGCCTGGGTTCTTCTGATACTCTTTAAATCCCTAATCCAATCTAAGTTACAATATGGCGTCCTCTGTTGGGGTACTGCCAGTAATACTACACTCGAGTCACTGCAAAACTACATCATAACGTATCCGTATCATAGCTAGGGCCTCAAAGGGTCCTGGTTGTCAATCCAACAAGTCGTTGCTGAAGAGATTCGGTGTCCTAAACAGAAGATATGCGGAAACTAGAAATCGACAAGTTTATGTATCAGTTCCACTGCGGTCATTGCCCCGAATATTTCAATGACTTCTTTACTTCGGAATCAAAAGTGCCCAAGTAGGCTACTACACACGCGCGTCCACGTCGTCCAAATATCATCACATTATGATAGACCGAAAAGATCAATGCTCTATCAAATATGCCTAACCTGACGTGTGGAACAGTATCCCGCAGGCCATCCGTCAATCGACGAGCATGTCCACATTCAAGTCGAAATACAAACGATTACTACTAAATGAACACTAGTCCATCCTCAAGATTACCGGACCGCGACCTGACCTATCGATCTCGCCTTCCATGACATGCCCCCCCATTTTTATCGCTTGCTTTTTCCATACTATCTTCTTTTACTTTTCATTCAGTGTGAATGCCTTCTCTTTACATCGCCTAGGCCAGTGGTTCCCAACCTTTTTCATCTCGTGCCTCCCTTGGCCGAAATTTTAGCCAAAATTCCCCCCTTAGGATAAATCTGCCCAATGATTAAAAATGGTCATTTTTACCGTGCAAACACCTGTTGACTAAGAGAATAAGACGGGCGGTACCGAGTGTTTGTTTCTAGCAGTGCTGTAAAACACTTTGTAGACCTCCAAAAACCATGGTCTTGGTCCCAATCACACAAATTCTGGAAGGCTTGACTCAAAAGACCGCCACACTTACATTTGTGTTTTCGGCTTACCATGCACCAATCGCTAATATAACTGCTGTGAAAAATCAGTATCCATAAATTGACTGGTCTCGCGTTTTTTTTCTTCTCAAGTTTGCGCATGCATTTGGCCAACAATAGTGGTACGTTGATATATAGCAGGGTTGACCAGACTCGAATGTGACTCGGGTCACCATTTTCTGATAACTCGACTTGAATCGAGTCATTTTCTCAAAATACGGAAACGAAACGACTCGACTCGACTCGAGACAATCTGAGTATTGACTCGACTTGGACTCTAGTCATTGTGCATGACTCGAACCAAGTCATATGACTATAAAACTATAAAACGGCCAAGACCGACTGGTCATTGTAATTTCGAAGCACAGTAAAGTGACCACCCTGTTGGAAGTTCGTCTATTGATCCTGGTACTTGACAATGCGACAAGAAACTGCTCAAAGTGAGGAAAATTAGTATATCATAAATCCAAATCATTAAATATCACCAAACAGTGTTGACTTGAGTGTGACTTGGACTCGTACTCGAGTCATAATGCCATGACTCGGATTCGACCTGCTGCTCGGTGACTTGGACTTGAATCAATGGTGAATTGAAAATGACTCGACTTGACTCGAGTCAAAACTATGAAAGTGAGATTGACTTGTGAATCGGAGCCTCTTGACTGTGTTACAGCCCTGATATATAACATACACGTGATCAGATTCCCTGCTGGAGCTCATTGAAATTTAGGACACCCTTTACGTTTCGGCAACATTGCACCGAGTTTACCATGTCTTTTTACGATCGGGTAGCTGTTCACTAAAAATGAAGCAAGGCTAGCGATCTCTCTGACTTGAATCGATGACGTTGGAATATTTAGTCACAGTCTGAAAATGTTGACTTGAAAATATAAGATAAATACTTTCACTAGAGGCCTTATTGTGATAGATTCGGCACGCGTAGGATATATTTGATTGAGAGGCCGTCGCTGGCCTACAAAATTGTCTGGCGAACTGAAGCACATCTGAACTAATTGAAAAAGGGGTGGGGGGATTTGTATGTGAAAAAGAAATTTCAAATAGCATTGGAACATACTTTCAGCAAACAAAAAACAGCCATAAGGAGTATACGTTCGGATATAACTGGTTGACTAAATGACTGTTCGAATATGAACAATTTGGGTATTCCGTTACAATTCTAAAGTCGAATTCCCCCCTAAAAATTGCAAAATTCCCCCCAAGGGGGGAATTCCTCCCTGGTTGGGAACCACTGGCCTAGGCCAATGGGGGTGTCTGATTCCATAGACTACTCCAAGTCGCTTCGACACCTTCCTATCCTTTCATTGCATCGCATTTTTGTGGTATATTGAACTAATAAAATTGCTAACAAACCAATGATGATGATGATGATTATGATGGATATACTCAGCTATCACAGATATCACTACTGTGGATATGGAATTGTGGATATACTCAGTTATCGCAGATATCACCAAAAACCGAAATCATAGAGGTCATATATAATTCACGCATCATTTAGGACGCGGGTATGACGTATGAAACATATCTGTGTCCATTCAGCGCGCAGATATCAGGTCCGGACCATGCCTGAGGGTATTTGGTGCCCAGGTATCAGCTCCAAAGGATGTCCAGATTAAAATATTGCGCATCACAAACATATACTCATCTATCACTACTGTGGAATGTGGATATACCCAGCTATCGCAGATATCAGCAAAAACCGCAGACATATAGGTCGTATATAGGTCACTCGTCGTTTGGACGCAGGTATCACGTCTGACGCATGCCTGTGTCCATTAAGCGCGCAGATATCCGGTCCGGATCATGCCTGGGGGTATTTAGTGCGCAGGTATCAGCACCGGAGCATGTCCGGATAAAAATAGTACACAGATATCAGGTCTTAGGCATGTCTGGAGCAGCACAAACATATTCCAGGCACGATGTCCGAATGGCAACACAGTCCGAACACCCCCCGGTATGATGTCCGAACACCCCCCAGACACGATGTCCGAGTGGCAGCACATTCCTAACACCTCAGATATTATGTCCGAACACGCCCTAGACACGATGTACGAATGGCAACACATTACGAACACACCCTAGGCTCGATGTCCTAGTTGCAAAACTGTCCAGACGCACCCAAGACATGATGTCCCGAACACACCCAGACACGATGCCCGAGGGGCAAAACAGTCCGAGCTCATCTCAGACATGGTGTTCGAATGGCAAGACAGTCCGAACACACCCCAGACATGATGTCCGCACACAACCCGGACTCGATGTCCGAACACGCCATACTAGTACTGTATTTCCATGTACAAATGAAGTGTGCTCTTGAAACTGCAATTTCATCACTTTACAGTCTAAAAACCAAAATCAAACAGCTATGAACGAATTCTCCTTGAAGCAAACTTTCATTTAAGATCGTTTTTTCCAAAATATATTAATATGTTTGTGAGTAATCCGCAGTCGAATTTTCATAAAATAAAGTTCATCCTGTATTAAATTAGCTCCTCTGTGTGTGTGCCAAATTTCAGGAGATTTGAAGAGGTAGTGATGTGAACTTCAGTTGTCTGTGTATGGAATGGCCCTTCGGCAAGCTTATGAATAGCGCAGAATACATGCTTGCGCATTAGGGTTGTCCAAAATTTGGAAAATCTCAAAAAAGATGCGTATCCATGTCTCATTCTGCAAATTATTGATGAAAAAAAACGTCAATTAACTTACAATAAGCTTACAGGAAAGTCGTTAACATTTGTCTAAATGCGTTTGAATGTAGCTGCCCCCGAGTGGGCGTGTTAGCGACCATAGAACGGCGAGAAGACTAGTAATCACGAAATCACGTCTCTTGATTGGTTAATCAACTATGCTTGAATGATCACGACCACGGAGGCTTGCTGATTATGTGCTTCTACTAGTTCAAGAAGCACGCTAACGGCAATGATGAGTCTGTAAGCGCATTGTACGTTGGTGATTAAATAATAAAATGAGACACTTGGTCATTGAATTTTTAGTGTTAAAACTAGATAACGATAGGTTCAGAACAACAATACCCTGTTGCAGGCATGACAGAGGTGAAACAGCGAATGCTTGTTAACTGTTATAGATCCCAGAAATACCTATCTGATATGATTGAGATTACGCCAAGTGGTCCTGCTTTTCTGGGTGCAGTGCAGGTAAAGTATATTAGTTATCGCCAAACTGGTGCAGCACACCATGTGTGATGGATTCTGGACACAATCCTGTATGCTCAGAAGATATGTGGGCCGACCAGGTAGCTTACATTGGGACTCTAAAGAAATGTAACTACCGCTCCGCTTCAATGCATTCTTTTTTATGTCCATGTCTGGTTTAATTCAAGCATTAGTCGTGATGCAGCCGGTAATTATCTAAGATTCATTATGGACACGCTAAACAATGCAAGCGAACAGTCTTTTTGCTGGTCCTACCAGCATAGTCTATGCTTGCCTTTAGACCTTTTCCCGGGGCATCATTGAGGAGTAAGACAGCACTCGCGGGTATGATTCATTATGCTGCAAGAATGTGACAAGTGCCAAGCATAAATGGCTGATTCATCCAGCGCGTACAGCTTTTAAGACTTAAATTATATAGGCTACCACGACAAGATAAGATCAGACACAGTAGTGTCAATGTCAAGTTTTATATTTGTATTCAATCATGGAACATCCCCTCTGAAACTAGAAGTTCGTTCGCCACTGGCATAAGCGCCTTTGCAATATTTCTTCTCGTGTTTTTGTGCCTTCCCTCGATGAAAACAAGGCATACGGGCTACAACGGTTGCCTTCACAATAAGCCATCAAGTCATGTATTTAAAGTTTTTGTGAAGCAGCTGTTCCTTGTTCATCATGTATTTCGTCACTCAACATGTTCTGAATTAATCTTAAATCATTATCTGCGGAGCAACCTACAATGCGCTTACAGAATCACCGCCGTTAGCCGACACCTTGACCAGCTGATCAGCAAGCCGCCACCGTCGTGATCATTGAAGCACAGCAGATTAGCCAATCAAGCGCCGTGATTTCATGATTACTAGTCTGCTTGCCGTTCTATGATCGCTGACACGCCCACTCTACGGCAGCTACTTTCAAACGCATTTAGAGAAATGTTAACGACTTTCCTGTGAGCTTATTGTAGGTTCATTGACGTTTTTTACTTATAAGCTATAATATGAGACATGGATACGCATAAATTTTGAGATGTTCCAAATTATGAACAACCCTATTGCGCATGCGTAGCCAGGGGGACGAGTTTGCGAACCACTGCGTTAGATGGTGGTCCAGTAACCTCGAGCCCTGATTCGTATTTAGCATTTACTATACGTTGCAGCCTTGCTCAAATGTTCATCCTTATTTCGGCTAGGCCAGGGGTGCTAAACCTGCGGACGTACGGCCTCATTCAGCCGCAAACCCATAATTTTGCGACCTTCTACACATATTTAAATTAGCGTGTGTTGGCTGCCGTCATTATGCAACAAATTGTTGCTGGTTCCAGTCTCGGCTCAGCCATGTTTCTATGTGTCGGAGGTTTATCTAGGCTAGGGTTACCATATTTTTGTGACCCAGATTCCCGACGCTCTTTAGCGCCCACTAGCGGATTATAAATGAGGTATGAGCACATTTCAGTCAATATGACGTCACACAAGCAACGCTTTGTGTATCGACTAGAGGTGGTCACGATTCGGTTCAGGAGTATGTGGCTGTGTGTTGTAAGTTGTAACCACGGCCGAAGCCACATTTTTTCACCTCACTCCATCACAAATGAACACTGATCGGCCCACCGTACGTTAATCGATGCAACTTCTGGGGGCTTTTTACTATATGCATCTGGTCGTAAATGATTCGATGAATCACAGAAGAGTGCGGAGAACTAATGCTCTTCGATAAGCGATGAGCAATATAGATAATGATAATAATTTATCGTTGAGATATTTTTTATCTGAACACAAGACACACAAGGTAGCCTACAATGCGATAAGACACAATAATGCGTTGTAATGAACAGACAGGCCTATAGTGCCCGACGTCACAGTTCTTTTCGGCCCGGTTAGTGGGCCCTAATCTTCACCACTACGCTGTATCCCTCGCGTATTGTGGAATTATGTCAATAATATTGGTTCTAACAGATATTATTATATAATTTTGATCCTCTCTCCGCCCACATGATGAGTTAGCGGTCGAGCTGGTGGAGGATGATGACTTCGAAAATGCAAGTAGCGCAATTGTATGTCATGATCATGTCACATCGATAAGATCATTTTTCAGCCTGCACCACTGAGCTTCATAAACACCGCACATCCGGTGGTTTCCAACCTTTTATGGTCGCGACTCCATTTCCAACTTGGCGTTGCCCAGCTGATTACTAATAAATGGTCGGCAAATTTGCCCAGATTATACTCAGAGCCTATTTTGGAAGCTGATTACGTTCAACCTCTTCGTAAACCCCAGAATAAAGGCAAACTATCTTTGAATAAAGCATCCAAATGGCCTCAACCGACTCTATGAATATACCGTTGCCTTGTAATTGCGATTACAATTAGACTTATTTCTGTAAATAATAGCTATTTTATATTTTTTATCGCAGTTTTTGAGAGGGTGGTAATCCCGACATCCAAACGAATACATGTGATACTAAATCGCGCGCAGCGCGAATAAAAATTTCATACATCTGCGCCCAAAAACAATCTTGCCTATGTTCATTTACGAAAAAATTATGAGCTTTTTTCAACCCTGCAAAATTCCGGACATTTGGGCATATTTTGGAAATTCCTCCCGGACGCAGTAAAAAGAGTGAAATTCCGGACATGTCCGGGAAATTCCGGACGTATGGCAACCCTAATCTAGGCTCTCGTCGCCATCGTAGCGTTTTGAAAAGCCTAGCTAGAAGAAGAGTGAGCCGATCTCCAAAGTCATCAGTGGAGTCTTGAAAGTGGACGCACGTTAGCGAGAGAGAATGAAGAGTGGGAGTGCGCATGCAAGCGAAAGTCGTCCTCATTACCCAAAGCAAAGGCAACAAACTTCAAGAAATGCACTGTCGTGGCGCACAAATTCTAAACATGCGATTATCGCCACTGTCATTGATGTGTAATAGAAATACCAATGGCCCTTTTCATACCGGATTTACGAAACTCTTTCGGGAACATGCGCCGAAACAGACGATGTTCATATAGAGCAGAAATTACGGTAACATTTCCGAGAACAGGTCGTGTTCACACCTATTTAGAGTTACCGCGAACTTTTGTTCAGACAAGTCGCTTTTTCGGTAAATCCCCGGGAAATCATGGCCAGTATGAACGCGATTCTCCGTAAGTGTTGATAGTTACGAAACCATGTCTATGGGGTGTTACAGTTGTAATATGCTTCGACCTGACTAGTATTTTGGTGTCGTGGACTTGTGGAAAACGATGTGGGAGAGGCTTATTCGTGAGATGCGGAGAAGTTGGCTTCAACTTTAAGCTATGGGGTGTTGCGGATATGCCTTCTCAATGTATTTGGGGATCTATACTCAATATACCTGTATCAGTAATAGAGCCCGAACATGTTCCTGGCTTGTATATTGTCAACCGAAGCTGAGAGCTGAAACTCAAAGCCAACGAAGAGGATAGAGTCAATTGGAATGAAAAGAACAACCGATCACATTGCAGTTGCTCGGCAACTTAAGGGTTTAAGTTATTAAACAACCAACCAATAATTAGCATGGAGCTTATTATAATTACATCACGTACTACACATCAAGCATGCTTTAATAAATACTAATGACGCAATATTTCACGTAGTCACTCTCTCGTTCGAGAGACTGCAAAACAGTGGAGTCTCTCTCATATCAGATTAGACTCATTTTACGCTACCTACGATAAACATCGACGACGAATAAATACTGTATTGAGCAATCTCTTGTGTCAAGAACTTACTGCAGAGTTGACGTTCAAGTTAAGTATAGCGCAGCAATTACCTACAATACACAGGTTACGCTACTTTGCTACTTCAGGACGATACAACCGCATGGTGCCCCGAGTGAGGACTATGACAATCTCGAGGACGATACCAAATCTCCCGCAGACTCGACAAAGGTCGCCGAAACAACCACTACTTCCGACCCAGATGCACACAATCAACCGATGACTCCGACTATCGAATCGGACACATCGACCAACGACCTGACTACTTCTGACGATTGTGTACCAGTCCAGGAGATAACACAACCTAATGCATCTGGCGGCGACGAAACCGCACAACAACAACAACCCCAACAACAACAAAATCATGTGCCAATGGAGTATGCGAGAATCACTGCAGTGATCAACGACCACAGCCCGAGATTCCGCCCAAGGATTCCCAAAATTCTGCACAATGCCAAGCAGAAGCGACCACGTAATATGAAGAATCGTCCGCGTCTGCCCATGAACGAGTAAATCCGAGTAACACAGTATATGCCAGCCCGGCGGGTATGTTATATACTGTTATATATTGACTGACTGACCATGCTCAAATAGATGGTCTGGATAACGAGGTATCCACAGTTTATTAGCCCCGCGCGCGCGGTCACGACAGTGACATATGGACAGATGTGACGCTCAGCGTGAGTGATTTTTAGGATTAGATTTCTTTATTGTGTATTTGTTTCATACCAGTTATGTATATTATAAAATGAATGAATAAAAACTTGCTCATTGCTACATCAATTAGACTTGAACATTTGGATATAATTTTTCCACTAAGACATTTCTCTAATTATGGGAATACACTCCATGCTACAACTGATTAATTACCTAATTGTATGACATTTAGACCTATTGTTATCTCTTTTCGGAAGGGGGAACGATGCAGTTGCTCGGCAACTTAAGGGTTTAAGTTATTAAACAACCAACCAATAATTAGCATGGAGCTTATTATAATTACATCACGTACTACACATCAAGCATGCTTTAGTAAATACTAATGACGCAATATTTCACGTAGTCACTCTCTCGTTCGAGAGACTGCAAAACAGTGGAGTCTCTCTCATATCAGATTAGACTCATTTTACGCTACCTACGATAAACATCGACGACGAATAAATACTGTATTGAGCAATCTCTTGTGTCAAGAACTTACTACAGAGTTGACGTTCAAGTTAAGTATAGCGCAGCAATTACCTACAATACACAGGTTACGCTACTTTGCTACTTCAGGACGATACAACCGCAACATCTACGTGCAACAAAGTCGGTTTATCTTTGTAATTGTTGTATAATGGTTTGAGTAAATACAATCTTATTTACATCTTACAGAGAAACCAGGGATTTCTAGAAATCCGTGAGAGAAACGTTTGGTATGCTCTGTAACGAGCTTCGAGACCATAGCGAAAACTTTTTCGCCGAAAAGCAGCCAGCAAATTATACGAACTCAATTTCTCCTGATTGCTGAGTAGCTGTTGCTCTTTGGAGGCTAGCCAATGGAGCCAATCGTTCATAGATCTAGGTAAACTTTAGATGCATTTTTAAGATGGCAACTGTCACAAGGTGATTTTAATAGAAATTATTGCTGATGCCTTGTAATATTTCTATATTTGTCATGGTGGAATGTCAGTATGAAGCCAGTTTTTGCATAGCATAGCGTACCACCACATCACACAAATTTGGTCTTGAATCATTATGTTAGAAAAGGAAGTCTGAAAGACCAATTGGTCTTACCGAGTAGACTACTTTTTGTCTTAAAAGTAATACCCAAATTGATGAAAAATAGTTGGCCTAGCAGTGCTGTGGTGGCAATCTGTTCAGCATTAAGTTATTAGTGAAAGGAAAGCGTGAGGGACCCGAGTTCGCAGTGTTGGGATATTAATGTGATAATGACAATTCATTCACTACCATCAAGGTACATGCCACTTACCACTCATTACACAAAACCCAAGAGCAATCTATACGGCTGTCTGAGTCAATACTAGAATTTGTGGTGTTCAAGTCGGTAGCTGATAGCCCATGAATGTGTGTGTGTATTAGGGTTGTCCATAATTTGGAAAATCTTACAAATCCTCGGTTGTAATGTCTTATTCGATAGATTATTGATAAAAAACGACACTGAGCCTGAAAGAAGCTCAAAGAAAGGCCGTTAAGATTTCGTGCAAAGCGTTTGAAAGTAGCTGCCGAAGAATGGGCGTGCCACCGACCATAGAACGGCGAGAAGACTAGTAATCAAGAAACCACGGCTCTTGATTGGATAATCGGCTATGCTTCAATGACCACGTCAGCAGCAGCTTGCTGATTAGGTGAACAAGGAGTCTGCTACTGGCGACGATTCTGAAAGCGCATTGTATGTAGGTTGACAGATAATGATTTAGGATTGATTCAAGGTATCTGGAAGTACGAAATACATGATGTACAAACAACAGCTGCTTCACAAAAACGTCTAAAGCATGACCGCTTCATTGTGAAGGAAACCGCTGTAGCCTATATGCCTTGTTTCGACGAGGGAAAGCATAGGCGCTTATGCAAGTGGCGACGGATTCCTAGTTTCAGAAATAATATATCATTATTGAATACAAAGATAAAGCTTAACAATGACACTATAAGTTAGGTGATCTTATTGGGCTCAGGTTGCAGTACATAGTTGAAGTTTTGAATGCTCTAGTGATCGGCTGAATCAGACTGTTAGGCTTAGCACTCATCAGATGTTTGCAGCAAATTGAATTCACTTGTAAATGTTTTCAAAGTCCCTAATGATGTCGCAGAAACGAGGTTTATATATGCAAGCACAGGCCCTGCTTGATATGATATGCAAACTATGTTGGATACTATGCACTATGCAGCATTGTCTGTGTTTACCTTTACACCCCTTTTCTGCGCGATTATTAAGGAATTTGACATATCATATCCAGCATATTATGTGCTTACTTTTAAGCCTCTTTTCTGCGTCATCATCAAGGACTCTGACAACACTTGCAAATGAATACAGTTTGATGCAAGCATCTGACAAGTGCCAAGCATAACCCGCTGATTCAGCCGACCCTTGGAGCTTTCAAAACTTCAACTATGCACTACAACCTGAGCCCAATGAGATCACACAAACTATAGTGTCATTGTTAAGCTTTATCTTTGTATTCAATAATGATATATTATTTCTGAAACTAGGAATCCGTCGCCACTTTCATAAGCGCCTATGCTTTCCCTCTTGAAAACAAGGCATATAGGCTACGGCGGTTTCTTTCACAATAAAGCAGTCATGCTTTAGACGTTTTTGTGAAGCAGCTGTTGTTTGTTCATCATGTATTTCGTACCTCAACATACCCTTAATCAATCCTAAATCATTATCAGTCAACCTACATACAATGCGCTTTCAGAATCGCCGCCAGTAGCAGACTCCTTGTTCACCTAATCAGCAAGCTGCTGCTGACGTGGTCATTGAAGCATAGCCGATTATCCAATCAAGAGCCGTGGTTTCTTGATTACTAGTCTTCTCGCCGTTCTATGGTCGGTGGCACGCCCATTCTTCGGCAGCTACTTTCAAACGCTTTGCACGAAATCTTAACGGCCTTTCTGTGAGCTTCTTTCAGGCTCAGTGTCGTTTTTTATCAATAATCTATCGAATAAGACATTACAACCGAGGATTTGTAAGATTTTCCAAATTATGGACAACCCTAGTGTGTATCAGTCAAAGTAATGAAGTACTTTGAATTCTGGTTGTGGTGCAAATACTCATACATTTGATCATGTTGAAGGGTGGTATGCAACCAACAGCCTGGTACCACCTAATGTCCATGTCCGGCCTTTGTCAGTAGTATGTCCGATTCCGGCAGATTTAATCCATGGACCTGGAGGGCTCATCACTTTCAGACCACAAGCCATTGCTAACATTTAGGGAAAATAGGTTTTGCGACCGAAAGTGTATGAGCCTGGTCCAGGTCCGTGAAAAAAAAAGCAAATCCATTTGTCTCAACAAGTTAGTTATCTCTTGTGCTCCTGGCTCATGATGACTTATCCGCCTGATTTTTAAAGACGAGGCTCAATTCGTCTTAATATGAGAGTTGAAAAACGTAAGCATCAAAAATTGTCTCAATCAGCTGGTTGTGTCTTGTGTTCAGGTCTCGTTAGAACTATTTGGTCTCATTTTTAAGACCACAGTTTACATTGTTTCTTCGTTACCAAAATTCGCCTTGAAATCAAGACAAAAAAAATTTCTGCAATAAAATACTGTCTTGATTTGCACAATCTGTCTTGCGCTTCTCTGTCCTATTTATAGATTAAAAAAGCGTGAGAATTTTATATGGACTTGAAGAGCTGCATCAGTCTCAATTTTTAGACCTCACTTCCAGGGTTGTAATGACTCGAGTCACAATTTTCGGATGACTAGAGTCATTTTCTCAAAATACGGTAATGACTCGAATCGCGTCAATCAGTGTATTGACTTGACTTATTGCAATGACTCGAACCAAGTGATATAACTCGAGACTCAGACGACCAAGACCAACATTTCACTATAATTTCGAAGAATAGTACAGTAACCACACTATTGGGATTTCGTCTATTGGTGCTGGTACTTGAAAATGCGACCAAAATCTGATAAAACTAAGAAAAATCAGTATATTATAAATGCGATATGTGAACCATTCGATATCACCACACAGAGTTATAACAAGTGGGTTTAACAAGACTTTAACTGGAAACTGAGCAGTCAACACAATAATGACTTGGACTCTACACCCTGCTCGATGACTTATACTTGATGGTGAATTGAAAATGACTCGACTTGGCTCGAGTCAAAACTATAAAAGTAAGATCGACTTGTGACTTGGTTACAGCCCTGCTCACTTCATCATTAAGACTGAAATTCTAATTGTAGGTTTTGGAAAGTTGGTAGTTCTAATTGCTTGTTTTGAAAATCGAGTAGTTCTAGTTGAAGTTGCTGCTTTGTGGAATTCCAGTACTTTGTACAAGTCCGAGTGTAGTTGGTGGATAAAAAATTACCACAGCAACATTTGTACCAAACATGCATTTGCTGCATTAAGTTTTTCCAGAATGACTTCATGGTTGGGAGCCACAGTGTTCCGTACTAGCCTACACAACTGATGACGCAGCCTATCCATTTCAGCCCTGGCTCATGAAGCCTTTTCTCTGAGATACAAACAGAGCATAAGCTAGAGCTAATTTCAGAGCATAAGCTAAAGACAATTTCCAATATGTAATATAAATTTCTTTTCTGCTGCCATTCAAATTCATAATTGATTTTTCAGAAACTTAGCGAAGAACACATGAAGCTTGAAAGATGTTGGTCGACTGAAGGCGCGGTGGTCGGCTTTGCTCAGAAACTGCAACCAGCTAAGGCCAGAATGATACAGAGGATGGTATGCGCAATGAAGACCTGGTGGTGATCCAAGTATCGCAAGCCCAGATGTCGGAAATTCCCTGTGTGACTTTCTCAATAAACAATGCTCTTGCTTAACCAGATGCGCTTGTGCTGTTTCATTTTATTCATCAGAGAAATTGTAACTTAATGCACAGTTCCATCTTTTTCATCAGTATCCTCCATCTAGACCTGCCAAAAGATCAGATATAAGTTACACTTGCCTAACATCGCATGGCAAAGTAATGACATGGTTGTAACTATATTAAAGCAAGAGAATAAATGCATAGGTAAAAACCCAATTATGGCTTGGATGACGTGTGATGGCTTACCAGTCCGTTCGTACAATTTCAATTTTGGTTAGTGATTCAGAGCTAAGGACATCATTCTCTGCTGTGCTGCAGATGTTACCAAATCCCCTTTTCAGTCTGCAGGCGATATGATGGTGACTAACCTACGCACAACATATCCATGGTTAGAAACTTGCCTCTGATGTCAAGGGTTAAGATCAGCAACGAAATGAGTGTTGAAGTCATAAAGTTTTCAGGCAACTCACCCAATTGGTAACTGCATCATTTGGAGATTGTGTTCCACCTTTTTAGCCATGCCATGTTTACAAAACCACAGAAAAAAAGAAGCAGACTACGTATTGTGAGCAAACATAATATAAATCCAAGAATAATTCCGCCCAAACGCCATTACCCATGAAGATCAAACTGCTGAAGGTAGCTGACCTCGAAATACACGCAGCCTGAATGAACAGCGCTTTACCGTAACTAAGGGTTTGATTGACAGGGTTCCGGGAACCCAGCTGCGCCATTCGTGTTCATACTCAATCGGTCCCGTAAAAATCTCCGAAAATAAGCGCGTTCATACTGCCCCGTAAAACCAGTGTTATGTTCACATAATTAAACTGAATGCACATATTAGCCCGCGAATTATGACATAGGCCGATAATAGCGCAAGAGACTGCAATTGTTACATTTAAGCGCTGAAATCTGAATGGAACTTAACAATTGAAATATATTTTGCCTTGTTTGGAAGACATTTTTTCGCATCAGGTATGCTACACTAGACTCTAGACCAGAGGACGTAACAACTGTTCAAATATTTATCATACATGCATATTCGTAACCATGACGATATGGCAACACGGTTGCTGCATTCTTTGGGGATGGTGCACCCTATCAGTTCACGTTTGTGTTCGGGCGTGTATATTTGTGCGTACTGATGAATGCTATTTATAACGCTAATGTTTCCACATCCGGAAAGTATTTACAGTGCCGCTTCTCATAAAAATATACCTGGTAAGTCCCAAACTTCAACATGACGCATGAAACGGTGGCTGGTGAGAGGGCGATCCAAATATGAGCTTTATCAAAGTCTTGCGACCAATGTTCCCTCTAATTTGTCACGAGTCTGCGCGCACTCACCAACTCACTGCGTGGTCGCCTGTACAACAGTGATTAACTACTAAAAACAGTTGTCACTTCGGCTTTCTTTTGCGCATTTTCTGTGCGAAGAGACCGTGTCAGCACTCCGCAATTGCGCACCCGCGCAGCTTAGAGGGTAGAGTGCTTGCAACCCAAGCCTCACACATCGAAAGAAATATATATCCAATGCTGGTATTTTAAGTTTTATGGGCGCTATCTAATGAGTTTCAAAACCACGAATGGGGCCACAATGCGCATCTTTATTGTGAGAAAGGTGGTCTGTAACTTGTATCAGAATTAATCTACCTACTGTTCCGCATTCCCGTTTTACGCTCTACCGCAGTGAGCGAGGACTAGTCAGTTGACAAACGTGGCTGTGATGTCGGTGGTTTAACCGGATCAAATCGGTCACCAGCCCCTGCTGCAGCCTGTCTATTATTATTATCGCAAGTTCAGGGTTTCAGGAGAAAACTACATGTCGAATGATCTTACTATGACATCAGACGGACTCGCATAATCTGGGGTGTGCACACTTTTAAGATCAGGTCACATTTTCGTAACATTAACTTGTCAACGGGTATAGCTCAAATCAGTCACAGTCATCTATATTCAGGAGCTATTCCACCAACAACCATTTGTCAAATTTCGGAAATCAGCCGACAAGACTATCAGCAAATCAATGGTAGTCTGAAGTTGGTACTATTAACGGAAACCGCTCTACCGATACTAATCGCTGTGTAACCCAGCAGTAGGTCGTAATATATATGTTTAGGGTCGATGATCAAGTGGTTATTCCTATAAAACATAGGAACATTTCAAACCATATAATTGATACCCGATGAAGGAAAGCAAATACTGGAGTAGGCCTACATATTACGATGAATATAGATGGTATTTTAAGCAGGGCTGTATATGATGCGAGACATATAGGCTGGAATGTCAATTTTAGTACGCAGGGAACGGCACGAAAAGATACATTTATGGACGTGACGTAAAATGTTATTCTTTTTTCTCAATTTCCCGTGAGGATAAAGATCCGATTTTACGACTCTCTCAAATTCGACGTATGTTACGAAGTAATGATTAAACTATATTGTTCGCTACGTCTCGTTTACGAAAGGTACACTGCTGTAAATCGCGTCATAATATAGTTATAGGCTATAAACGCAATACGTGATCACGCAGTTGCTAGGGCAATGATATGCGGAATGATTCTCCATAGTAGTAAAGAAATATGATTCTGTCTCTGTTCAGCCAGGAGATGCACCGTAACCAAGTCAAGGCAATTATAGACCAAAATAGTTTGACGCAGTTCCTTCATAACTCCCCCTCCCACTGCTAATTTGTGGGTTTTGAGAACCGTCAACCTTCTATTCATACCTGGGTGGCATCAATGAAGACGTAGCCTCCTTGGGCTATATTCTGACAATCTGATCATGAACCACTTGATTGATCATGTATACAACCGACTGTGTGATGGTCGACTTAGCTCTTTGTACATGCTAACTTTCCGTCATACTAACAACATATTTCTTGAATTTCGAATTTGGTTTCACGTATTACTGATGTCCGTTCGTATGAGAGTCGACCGAAAACACATTCAAGTAATAAATTAACAATATGATGTTATTGCTTGCAGCAACTGCATGTTTGATCACTTTACTTCTCATTATGATAGAAGACGCCTCTAAAATACCTGAAAAGACGTATTCTAAAGAAGCATTTAGATCTGGTGCGAACTAAGACCAAGAACTAAGACCCCAATCCAGCCAAGCAACTGTACTGTACCATACCTCGAAGAAGGCGCTGGGAAGCTGCTCCGTGAGGTCACGTCAATCGCATCTGTCGGCGTGTAAAATATCAGCAGAAACTAATTGTTCAGCGTTGGTAAAACAGGAAAAAAAGTCTCTGCCGTTGAATTATGCCGTTTTCGATAGCTTCCCAGAGAGGAAACAGAAAGGCAAGAATAATCACCCTTTGTCATGGCAATATAGTATACAAATCAAACGCTCAAATGCTCCCAGTCGCACATTTTTAAAACACCGAAACTGAATGATGGCCAAACGAAACAGAAGAATGCCTATACAAACGCAAGACACGCGAGTTGTGCGCCACAGACATACAACTGGCAAATCGGTGAGAGCATGTTGAATTTTTATTTCCCGATGATGTTTCCAAGTATCCAAAATGGCATATTAGTCTTCGCAATCTTCGTACAAACCGGATCCTGTGACCAAAAGATGCAGTTTGAAGACATGTCGTTCCATCTGTTTCTCAAAAATAACGACATCTTTCGAAGACTTGTGAGTGTTTTGTTACTTCGATGGCGGTTAACGTGCTATAGGTATTGCCTTTAAAAACTTTTGTTATAAGTAGGCTTACCATACGTCCCGTTTTAGGCGGGACACTCCCGCTTTTTAACGTCTTGTCCCGGCGTCCCGACCAGTCAGCCAAACGTCCCGCTTTTTAAGGCCGCCGGGTGAAAAACGGTGATTTTAGCTCTGAGCGGAAAGATGACCTTTTTTTTAGTCAACCACCTAGCAATGCGGAGAGAAAAACGGTATTTTGAGCTCTGAGCGGAAAGAAGACCTTTTTTTTTTTTTTTTAGTCAACCGATCAGAAAGTGGGATAAATTCACCGGTTTATGAGACGGTTTTGCAAGCCTAGGATTTCTGAAAAAGTGTCCCCCTTTTAGATTTCCAATATATGGTAAGCCTAATTATAAGTAGCAATGTGAAATCGTGAATGTGATATGACACGCATTAAATGTGACTGGATCATGATTTTCCAGTGATTTTTAATACTCGTTTGTACAACTGGTTTCCTAGTCTTTTTATGAGAATCACAGAGACACGTTATCAGTGCTCACAAATGATAACCACGGGTTCAATTTATATTATATTTCTAATGTGCAGCTGATGAAGACTGAAGTGCTGCAGCCAATCCCAATAAAGCAATGACTCTTCCATTCACTGTCAATTTGTATTCTAGATTGTGAATAAATTAAACTGCACGTCTGGGGTGTGTACACGCGACACGTCTCTGGAAATCAACAAACTACCCAAATTTGAAACGGTTGATTCGCAGGTACAGCTCACGGTTGGTTCGTAGAAGCTTAATTTTATTATATTACACTTTTATCTAGTTAAATTCGATAAATTCCACCATCCAAAGGAATTTTGACTCGATACAAAAATATGCCGAGTATATGCTGCGATACCTCACTAAAGAAGAAAAACCGAAAGCAATATTGCGATCGGCTAGGGCAGTGGTTCTCAACCGGTGTGCCGCGGCACACTAGTGTGCCAATTGGACTGCTCAGGTGTGCCGCGAGCAAATGTGGTAAACTATGTCGAAGTATAACAAAAATCCAAATTTTGAGTGTGTCATTGTTGGTTTTTCTATTGAATTTGCCCGATCAAGACTCGAGATGCACAATCCGATGCAGTAAACAGATAAAAGGATGTCGAGGCGACCGTATAGTTCGGCATCTCGATAGTATCTCAATCTGACATCCCCATTAGGTCGTGGATTGGGTCCTTTTCTGGGTTATTTATTGTAAAGACGCTCTGAGCACAGCAACGTATAGGGGCAGAGAATCTCATAAATCTGCCACGCTTCGTTACTTGCTGCACTGCACTGCCATGAATCAAACTGGGCTTCCACAAGCAATTGGACCGTGATATTGAGGTGTGGCCGAAGTGTTCATTTTACTTGCCACCCCCCATCAGAACCGGAGGCTGAACAGGGACATGACGCAGGTTGATGACCTTTTTCTGTTTATATTTCTACTCGTCTTCTTGCCATGTCTTCGTCATCGATGATCATTTTGCACTATACCGATATTACTTATTTTGATTCCTGAGATGTCAACCACTTTTTGTAAGACACTGCTTTCGCAGATCTGAGGACGAGTAGGAGCCTACATAAACCTCCAACACCTAGGAAGGCATCCTCACCACCGAGAAATGAACTCAATTGGAAGTGATGTTCACGTTTACAAATTAGAATTGCCAACATACCCATTCACATTGCGATTGTTAGGTAGCGTACCAGCACTGCAGGTAAAATGCAGGCTCAGGGCGTCCCGTTATATTGCAGGAGTCAAATTCGAGAAATGAGAAGTAAAGTTAATCAAATTATATCAGTTACAAATTTCCCAGCCGCTGAGGTTTATTATCCCGGTTTTTTGAACTACAATTGAACTGCGGGTGGCTGCCAGTAACACTATTGAGGTAGACTATCCTCACAGGTGCTATTACACGATCTGCTTGGAAATGCTCCTCTACGCCTCTGTATTTGTTAGTGGCGATCGTGATTGGACGCTTCGATGCGACAGTTAATTACATCGACAATGCGGTAGTGGGAAGACTCTATTGTCAAGCCAATATTACGAAATTAAGCTCAGTCTGAAGTTTAAACGAGATCTCAGCAGGCCAGTTATATGGTAACAGAGGTAATAACTGATAATTCAAAACCTCACACGGAAGCGGAGAAAGTTCTTCTTCCCGCCTGCAATAAAAATGTAAAGAAATGTTTTGGAAGAATTGAAAACGATCCTCATGTCAAATGATACCATTACTAGACGTATTTGTGGGATGCCCGCAGAGATAAAAGACAACTCAAGCAGAGAAAAACCTACTTTAGTGCTCCGAAAAGGTAGAAGTACTTCGTCAGTGACCATCTCGGTAAGACTATGGTTGCTGCTACAAGCATTCTGGTAGTTTGCCAGTGCCGTAAGCCAGAAGAGTTCGGAACCACTGTGCTAGTGTGCCGCGAACTCTTTTTCATTTTCAAAGTGTGCCGCAAGGTAAAAAAGGTTGAGAACCACTGGGCTAGGGTTTGGCATCTTTTGAAGCATGCAAACCATTTACTGGTGTTGGTGATCAGCCTGAAAGACGTGGAATTTGTGAGTAAAACCAGTTTAACTTTATGTCTTTGAAAAACTGGAAACTTCTTTTTGTATCTTCAGTTTCGAAACCGATGCCTGTCAACTCCTCTCGAGTATCAAAGCAACTCTGTTCCTGCGAGAGAGGCCCCGAATGATATGCTGGAAACTGTCCGAATCTACCACTTTTTCAGACAATACACCGATTTTTTATCCGGTTGGTCGGACGCTTTCGACGTGATGCAGTCTTATTGTTAAGTAACAAATTATATAGCCTACGCATTGTTTTATTGCAAAATATTTATCATTATGCACAGTTATGCTTCCGTGTTGAGAGAGGCGATGTATAGTCAAGCTTTTTATGCTTTAGAGTTGTATTTCCTACACATATAAAACACCTTTTGTTACCTTTATTGTCACATCTATTTGCTTTTAACTTCACTAATAATAATAATCACTACATGGAATTTCCACGGATAATAATGGCAGCTATGTACGTTTACTGAAGTATTTTCGATTCATGTACTCTTGCCTTCAGAATCAGAACTGGGCAACTAAATAATCCTAGTTATCCAACTTCACTAAGTTACCTCGAAATGCCAGTAGTCAAATTCTAATCCAATTTGTGAAATGTTTCTACACTCTAATTCTAATTCTAGTCTAATTTGATTAATGTTTTTATACTCTACTTATAGTTCTACTAATTTATTGTTTTGCTGAAAATGCCTGTTTGTCCGTGGGGATTTGCATGGAGCTAACAAGAATATCCCTCTCGCACAGGGAAATCAAATTACTTACAGCTTACATCATACATGCATATTGCATAGTCATTATTGTGACGCATAATAGTAATCCTGGCATGGTAGCTTGTATTCTGCGAAGAACATTCATGCTTCGATCACAAATAGAACAGCAGCGAAGAAAAAGAAATAATCAACACAGGCTTGCTCAAATTCACGCATTCAACTATCAACAAAAAGAGGCTGAGTTCTACAGATTATACCAGAGAAAATATATTAGAGGACGAATCGGAAAGATATTTCGCAGCAGAACGTGGGAGTATTCTTGGCTGTGATGTTTTGAGTTACTGGAAAAAGAAAATTATTTTCCTTGTGTTAGGCCGCTGCTCGATAACTCGTAGGCATGACTGCATCATCAGTGGAAAGAGTTTTTAGACATAAAGGAGAACTGTATATAGTGTACGGGTCGTCATCTCAAAACGGGTCATTGACCACTTTCAAAATTTGGTAGAGGCAGTGGGCCGCAATAATGCAATATTGAGAAAAAATAGGCCACACAGCTGAGCAAACACTATTTTAAAACTTTACATTAGTACAACGCAGTGATCACTAACATGGGCGATGGGCATGTTACCACAGAAGAAGTGATATTTTATTGAAGACGTACAAATACAGCTAGAAGTACAATGATCATAAACATCATTTTAGTTTCAGCTAAAAGCTGTGCACGATACCTGACCACGCTTTTCAGCGACTAATGAATCGATATTGGGCTATTCAGAAAAGTTACCTGCCAAAAGACATCATCAAGATGATCATAAACATCATTGTATTTTGAACTATGAGCTTTGCCCGATACCTGACCACGCTTTTCAGCGACTAACGAATCGATATTGGGGCTAGCCATAAATTTTACTAGCTGAAAGACTATCTCACCCCAAAAATTGATCTTGTGAGAAAACAATTGCATTTCCTAAGCGTCTCGGTCTTGGCAGTGTCTGAACCATTGCACGGCAAGGCAATATGCTCATATCAGTTGACTCTCCTTAGATGAAATGCTGTTGTCATCGCCGAAGTCGTTTTCGGTAGTGTTGTCGAGCACAGGCGAATAGCTTATTTTGAAACAACTACAATAATTTGAAACTGAAATCGGTATCAGCATTTCAAAATGCCTAACTTCGAGTTCTTCCAAAATCACAAATCAGATCACCGATCGCATGTGGCGAAATGT
This sequence comes from Botryllus schlosseri, assembly GCF_051294905.1. NCBI lineage: Eukaryota > Metazoa > Chordata > Ascidiacea > Stolidobranchia > Styelidae > Botryllus > Botryllus schlosseri. The sequence continues at coordinate 23,254,684 of NC_137249.1, forward strand.
TGGTGGCCCACGGTTGGCCTGTAGTGCAAAACGAGCCAAGCTTGGAGTACAGACGTTGAACATTCTCCTACTGCTCATTGGAATGCACTGTGATTTGATATCAACTGAACTTGATTTTTGCTGCATTTATTTCTCATTTCTCAATATATTTCAATTTCAAAGATTTTGCGAATTTAGTAATTCTAATTCTAATCTAATTTGAAAAAAAATGTGTAGCTCTAATTCCAATTCTAATCTAATTTGAAAAAAAAAGTGTAGCTCTAATTCCAATTCTAATCTAATTTTTAAATAATCGTGTAGGTCAGGGCTCTCCAGTGGTGGCCCTAGGATTGGGGGGGCCCTCGGCGAAACTTCCAGGGGGCCCATATATATCTATAAATGCAGCTTCTTGGGGGCTCTGCCCCCCAGACCCCCCTCCCCTCTCCATACAGCTGTTATATATTGCATGTTTACAGATTCCGTGATAGTAATGGAATGTTGATGACTGTATGTATCTATTTACTACAATCACAATCTACACAGGCAACTGTTTCATTCAAGTTCAAGACGTGATTTTCATGCGTGAAAGTAATCACAAATACAGTGGCAATGGAAACTAAAAAAGGAAACGGTGGCAGGATTCCAATAACTCGTGTCGTGATATTTTGGTGACTCGACTTGGCTCAGATCAAAATATAACAACATACATTGCTGTCACAACTTAAAAATTATATCTTCAATAAAAACTCATTTTTCAGCATTCTTATAATACGGTAGCCTCCATATGATGACTATAGTGATGAAAATTTTCACGTTGACAGAAATGAGAGGGATACTCCAATGATTTTCATTAGCAATGACTTTTAAACTTGAGTGTCGTACAGAAAACAGCTAAATTGTAACTTGAATGATATATTAGATCATGTACAGACCTACCAAAAATTCTATCAATTTTACGATTGAATGAGCCGGAAAAGCTTGTTTTTATCATGCGCTGGCTTGAAAAGCTGGATATTGAATTTAAAAACTTTAAATTGTGATGTAGGCTACTCGGATATATTTCAAAATCACTTTATCCAAATTTCTGTCAAATCTAAAAACTGAAATAAACCATTAATTTCTTTTAGGGCTACTGACGAGGAGTTGGCCTATTACTGAAAATGAATGAGATGCACCAGTCACTGAAAATATATACTTCCTGTATACACCGTAGTAGTTTCTTGTCAATGTTATTGTAATATCATGGAAGTGATAATCATTCACGACGAAATTTTACGTTAGCGGATGCGATCGCGTCTCTCACACAAATCACCAATTTGATGATCGACAACCGTTTACGGTACCGGTACCATATTTTACATGGGTTCATATATTTTCACGGTTATTCGCAAAACGATAACTATAAATTTCATAAATGTAGCAGGGGCCCACCTCTTAAAATATAAGTAAGCTCTTATAACGTGTGCAGAAATTTAATTATCGACAACTGTTTACAGTGCCATATTCTACATGGGTAGGCCTACATGTATTTCAGTTATTCGCAAAATGATAACCAAAAATTAGGTAAATGTAGGAGTGCCCCACCTCATGAAATCTAAGTAAGCTCGTACAACGCGTGCAGGATTTAATGATTGACAACTGTTTACGGTACCGTATTCTACATGTGCACATATATTTTCACGGTTATTCGCCAAATGATAACCGAAAATTGTGTAAATGTAGGAGGGGCCCCCTCATAAATCGAAGTATGCCCCATGCACAACGCGTGCAGAAATTTAATGATCGACAACTGTTTACAGTATCATATTATACATGGGTAGGCCTGCATGTATTTTCAGTTATTTCCAAAATGATAACAAAAAATCGCGTAAATGTAGGAGACCCCCCGTATAAAATCAAAGTAAGATCTTTTACGACGCACAGAAATTTGATGATCGACAACTGTTTACGGTACCATATTCTACATGGGTACATATATTTCCACGGTTATTCGCAAAATGATAACCAAAAATTGCGTAAATGTAGGAGGGGCCCCTCGTAAATCGAAGTAAACGCGCACGAAGAAATTTAGGCGCTTCTTCGATATACGCCCCAGATCGAAAGAGTGTTTCACATGACATCAGCAAGTGTTTCCCATGAACACGATTAAATTTTATAAACGTCAAAATAAATTGTTTTTTTGCCTGTGGAGAGACGGATCGACAACTGTTTACAGTACCATTGTAGCGTACCGCTCCATGAATAACCTATAATTACCCTCGCTGATCACTGATTATGTTACTGCTACGTCTTGTTGTGTTGTACCCTTTTATACCAGTCGATTTTAGTCACCGTCTGACCCAGTCGCTTTCAGTCACCGTCCGAGCCAGTCGTCTTTTAGTCTCCGTCTGACGAGCATCGTCATGTTTTAGTTGTTTTAATAAAAGAGCAATGCTGACTTGTCTACTTTGACTTATCGCGCCGCGGACCAAGAAGAACGCGTGCCCACGATAGAGCACGCTATATTTTGGTGACCCCGACGTGATTTCGCTAACCTTCCTAGCCGACGTGATATCGCCAGCCGACTTCAAACCCGACGTGCGCTAGCCTCGACTCGAATCCCTTGCTCACTCTCAGCTGTATTTGAAATGTCTTCTCGACGACGTCGACGACAACAATCGATAGACGATATTGCGAGCTAGGCCAATTTCACTGGTGCCCCGTGGATGCCGCCACCGGTGGTCAATTTCTGGTCCCATTCGCCAGAGTCGTGGTTTGTTTCGGTGGAAGCCGGATTTTCCAGTTACGGTGTTACCGACTCTGCGGCGAAGTATTTTCACGTTCTGAGATGTCTTGACGGCAAGCAGCTCGAATCGACTCGATTGAAGTTACCTGGCCCAGAAGACGACGACTGCTACGAAGTATTGCGTGATCTTCTGATGCGTGAGTACGCCATTCCCTTGCGAGACCGTGTTAAGGAGCTTTAAAGTGATCGCTGTAGAGATTTAAAACCCTCTGAACTTCTGAAAAAATTGCGAAATGCAATGGGGGCTCCATCAAACACACCAGGTTCTGACTGTTATTTAAAGGAAACGTTCCTTCACTATTTGCCAGATCATATTGCTGGGATTTTGTCGTCATATGTAGACGATACCGTGGAACAGCTTGCCCGACGAGCTGATAGTATATACACTCGTGCGTCTCCACCTGTGGTTCCCAATCATTACAGTTATCCTCCCACAAATCAATTAGATGAATTGCAACGAACTGTTCAATCGATAGCTCGAGAGGTCATGGAATTGAAAGCGATACCTTCGACACGACAAGTATCTGTATCTGACGGACAACGATCACGTGATTTCAATCGTAGTTCCGCTCCCCGTCCTGAACCATTTAGAGACGATCGACCTGCTTTTCAAACGCTGTCAAACCGTTCAGAGACACGAGGTGAGGTAACTCGATTTGCTCATCTGCGTGGTACGAATCAGTTGTGCTTTTATCATGATAAATTCGGTGATCGAGCTCGAAATTGCCGTCCACCCTGTTCCTACTCCTCAAATCGCCCTTTTTTAGACTGAGGCCTCGTGAGGGATCGCAACAATTTTCAACAGTGAACTCCGAACGTGAAAACCCTTTATTGCATGTACGAGATTCGATTTCAGGGAAGATTTTCCTCGTCGATACAGGAGCATCCGTTTCTGTTCTACCGACTTCAAGTAACGTTTTCAAGAATAAACCAGGACCAAATCTGTACGCTACAAATGGATCGAAAATTGCGACGTTTGGAACGAGATATTTGCGGATCGAGTTCTCCGATAGACACAAGTATGGATTTCGATTCTATATTGCCGATACACACATTGCCATATTGGGGGCTGATTTTATTAAGCGATTTTCCCTCGTCGTTGATTTGAGGAGCAATTGTCTGATTGATACTGTTTCAGGAGGTTTCATTCCTGGCTGGAAGTGTAATCCAGTAGTTCGCGGTTTGAACTTTATAGCGCCCGATCACAATACGCCACATGTAGATCTTTTGTCGAACTTCAGCGACATTACCATCCCACGGAATGCAGCAGGACGAGCTAATCACGGTACTGTACATCGAATTATTACTAATGGATGTCCCACTCGATCTCGCTGTCGCCCATTGCCGCCCCATTTGAAACGGAAGGCGAAGAATCGATTGCAAGAGATGTTGAAGTCCGGTGTAATCATTGGCTCAAAATCGCCTTTCGCCTCTCCCATTACTGTCGTAATAAAGGGGTTAGACGATATTAGAATCTGTGTCGACTATAGGAAATTAAACAACCAAACGGTCAAGGATCGCTGGCCTGTCCCATTTCTGCGTGATTTTACCAATGAACTGTCGAACTGTAATGTTTTTAGCAAAGTTGACTTAGCGAAGGCGTACCATCAAATTCCTCTTCATCCGGACGATCAAGAGAAAGCTGCTTTTATTTGTCCCGAAGGACTATTCCAACCAACGACGATGATGTTCGGCTTGACCAACGCTTGTAGTACTTTTAGCCGTTTTATATCCGAAGTAACCGAAGGACTGGACAATATTTTTGTGTTTTTAGACGACATTTTGATTGCGACTCGGACTGAGGATGAGCACATGGCAACACTAAAGGAATTATTCTCAAGGTTTCGTAAGTTCGGACTGGTCATAAATGTCGATAAGTGCAGTTTCGGTAAGGAAGAAATCGAATTTTTAGGTCACCTTGTTGATGCAAGGGGAATTAGTCCCTTGCCGTCCAAGGTTGAAGTAATCTCTAACTATCCTCGTCCCGAAAATGTAAAACAACTACGTTCATTCCTTGGACTAGTCTGCTATTACCACCGTTTTGTCAAAAAGTGTGCCGAGATTTTGAAGCCACTGTATGACGTGGCCAATGCAGCATCGAAGAAGCGTGATCGTGTCAAATGGACAAGATATTGCTAACACAGCTTTCGAACGCATCAAGACCGAACTGTCCGATAATGTCATATTGTTCTACCCGATTCATGATGCCAAACTGTCACTCGTGGTAGACGCTAGTCAAATCGGAATTGGAGCTGTTTTGCAACAGAAAAGTGATTATTCGTGGTTACCCTTAGCATTCTTCTCGAAAACCTTGAACCCGACACAGCGAAAGTACTCCGCATTTGATCGCGAGCTTTTAGGGGCTTATTCAGCAATATAGCATTTTCATGTCCAGCTAAAAGGGTAGGAAATTTCAACTGATTACCAATAATGACGGCCTCGTAAAATCGTTAAGGAATCCGCCAGACAGACTTCTGGATCGTCAAGCAAGACAGTTGGAATTCATCTCGGAATATACCGGCGACGTTGGACACATCAATGGGACTCTGAACACGGCTGCGGATACTCTCTCTAGACTCGAGGTCAACGCGATTTTTCCGAACACTGTTCCCATCACAGCGGAAGCATTACTACAAGCCCAGAAAGACGATGATGAGCTCGAAGAACTCCTCGCCAACACCAATAACCATTCCTTGCATCTCGCGGAAGTACATTTCGAAGAGTTAACGATCCTATCATCTTCGACAAATCGTTACCTGGCAGAGAACGTCCCTACGTTCCCGCGGCGCTTCGAGAGACTGTGATGCACAGTGTGCATGATATTTCGCACCCTGGTATACGCGCGACTACTAAATTAATAGCTAAACATTATGTATGGCCCGGCATGAAACGACATGTGAACGATTTCGTCCGGCATTGTCAGCAGTGTCAACGATCGAAGATTCATAGGCATACTCGAACTGCAATTAACAATCTTCCCGTCCCTTCCGAACGCTTTCATACGTTTCACGCGGACATTTTGTCACTCCCGAATAGTTGCGGCTACTCGTATATTTTAATGTGTGTTGATCGCTCTACTCGCTGGCCTGTATGTGTTCCCATGATGGACATTCGTGCTCAAACTGTTATTGATGCGTTTAGTTTGGGCTGGGTGTCGAATTTCGGCTCACCCCGTAAAGTAATAACCGACCGAGGAAGTCAGTTTACCTCGCTGGAATGGACTCAGTATATGCAATTCTTGGGTATTTTCCATATCACAACCTTGGCTTATAAGCCGGAGCAAAATTCTCTTGTTGAACGCTATAACAGAACTTTGAAAGCTTCCCTTCGCGCATTAGAAAGTCCTCATAATTGGTATAATCATTTAGGCTTAATTGTTTTAGGGCTGCGATGTTTTGAGTTACTGGAAAAAGAAAATGATTTCCTTGTGTTAGGCCGCTGCTCGAGAACTCGTAGGCATGACTGCATCATCAGTGGAAAGAGTTTTTAGACATACAGGAGAACTGTATATAGTGTACGGGTCGTCATCTCAAAACGGGTCATTGACCACTTTCAAAATTTGGTAGAGGCAGTGGGCCGCAATAATGCAATATTGAGAATAAATAGGCCACACAGCTGAGCAAACACTATTTTAAAACTTTACATTAGTACAACGCAGTGATCACTACCATGGGCGATGGGCATGTTACCACAGAAGAAGAATATTTTATTGAAGACGTACAAATACAGCTAGAAGTACAATGATCATAAACATCATTTTAGTTTCACCTAATAGCTGTGCACGATACCTGACCACGCTTTTCAGCGACTAATGAATCGATATTGGGCTATTCAGAAAAGTTACCTGCCAAAAGACATCATCAAGAAGTATATGGGTTGGCCTGCATGTATTTTCAGTTATTTGCAAAATGATAACCCAAAAATCGCGTAAATGTAGAAGCCCCCCCTTATAAAATCAAAGTAAGCTCCTCCACGCTTTGCCACGCACAGAAATTTGATAATCGACAACTGTTTACGGTATAACGTGCTCTGTCGTGGGCGCGCGTTATTCTTCGTCCGCGGCTCGATTGGTCAAAGTAGACAAGTCAGCATTGCTCTTTTAATAAAACAACTAAAACATGACGATGCTCGTCCGACGGAGACTAGGAGATCGACTGGCTTGGACGGTGATTAAGAGCGACTGACCTCCGACGGTGACGACAGGCCGACTGGTATCGCGGACGGTGACTGAAAGGCCGACTGACACAACAGAGTGCGACACCATAGGCGGCCTATCATGCGAATCAGCGAGGGTAATAGTAATCAATCGAGGCAATAGAGTAATCAATGAGCGGTTACGCTACAAGGGCGCCCCTGGTTGGTGAAGCTTTAGGATATTATAGACGGCAGTAAATGATTCAACTACAAGTGCAGTACTCTACAAATATGATACGGTAGTGGTTACAGATTAAGATTCGATCACGAATACAATACTAATGTTCTAACGACTAACGAAAGCGAGGTGGGTGTCGTGGCAAAGCTATAAACGACAAAATGATGCGTTTAGCGACAAATATGCACTTCGCAATGTGAAAGGCTCAAGATACGATTTATAGAACATACAGGAGATGAAGAAGCCTGTTGCTAAAAAATACAAGTGATGGCGGAAAAGTGAATGAGTAACACACTAAATATCCATTGTAAATACTGGTGACAACACAAAATCATTCAAGTGATGTTGAGTACGAATAATACGGCCGCTGGCCGTCACAGAGTTTGTTCGCGAAGTGTCAACTTGCGGTGGCGTCAATTCGTCGAGACGCTCGATGGGAGGTCTGCCAGGTATAAGCCTGTCGGTTGAGGCGTCATACGGACCCTTATTCGTTTGAATTGTGAAACATTTATGAGTGCGTTTTAAAACTTGATGTGGACCAGAATAAACCGGATCGAGTGATCTACGATGACCATCTATCCGCAAGAAAACGTGCGTGCAATTATTCAAATCGTTCGGGACATAGGAATTTTGATTCGAATGAAACCTAGTCGGCATCTCACCCACGGCTGAGAAATAGCGTTTCAATTCACCAACGTAGTTTTAATCATTAGCGTTATTACCACAGGAAGAGGGATTCACTAAATGGCAAGGCAACACATTCAAGTGCCATGCACATTACAGAGTTTCGATGGCAAAAAAGTATAGTTGATCGAGTAATGGATGAGTGAGATTTTTATAGAATTGCGCGACTGCAAGCGTTGTCTAATCCTATATGGTACGCAAGTAGGTATGGGTTGAGAAAGCTTTTGGGCGTAAGAGATAACGTCATAATTCGCTAACATAAGTCGAAGTTAGTAATATCATATCACGTGATGATCAACCTTACAGCAGTTTTGGGACATGTAACGTCTAGTCGTGACTGATGGCGTAAAATAACGATAAGAATTCATCAAGATTAAACTGAAAAACGGTCAATACGCACATGGAACAAATTAAAGAATATGCAGATATTGCTAGGGGAACGTCTATCAACATCACGGAGCGGAATTGTTCGAGAAGTACACTGGCAATGGAGAGAATCCCTACATTTCGATTGAAATTCGAGCGTTGTTGGCACAGCACATTGTCATCGTTGCACGAATTCGCTCTTTCGCACTCCATATTTCGCAATTTCTGTCGTTAAAGTCCGTGAGAAGTCCAGCTAGTAGATTCTCGGATGCGTGAGCGGGTAGTGTAGAGCAGAAAGTCGAGAGCGTCTGCCACATAATATTGAGACGAAGAGCGTTTTCATTCGGAATATACTTATCAAGGTGATAGGTTAGTTGCAAGTCGTCGCTCGACAAGATTGAGTGAAGGGGGATCTGCGTTTGAGCGCATTTCCCGTTGTTCCCGTCGACGTCGAGGTGATTCGATTCGGTTCGGTTCGTGGTCCCATCAGGAATAATGGTTCCGTCGGTTTCGTGTAGTTTCGTTCCGCTCATCTTTCGTTCTACATTTGGAATGCGTAGTGAGACAGATACAGTATAGCTGCCTCATCTACGTAGAAAAACAAGTATATCAATGTCGGGCGATCGGAGATATGAAGTTGCGAAGAGAATTCAGTGTACGTGGTCGCTGTGCTAAGGCTTGGTCATGATGTCGTCGTGCTGCAAACATGCGTGTCCGCAAATGATGCAGGAAGTAGTACTTCGTGAAGTCCTCAGCATGTAGATTTCAGTTCTTCTGGAGTCATTAATAGACAAACTGTCAGCGTTAGGGCGTACGCAATCCTAATTAAACTGGCACAGATACTCATAGCAATCGCGATCATCAGTTCGAGTGTTTGTTTTGAATGGCATCGCGTCGAAGCGTATTCAGGGCAAGCATTCTTTAGGCGAGGTCCGCAAAACCATGGGATTGAAATCTCGCATCCACGAAGACGAACTCCACGTTTCAAAATGTGTCCAGGGCAAATCTCGTTTTAGAGTTCCGTGAGTTCATCGCTTTCTATCATTGATCCTGGTCGAGCTTGCGGCATTGCATTTCCAAAAACATCACGTCGGCTAGGAAGCCTAGCGAAATCACGTCGGCTACGAAGGCTAGCGAAATCACGTCGGGGTCACCAAAATATAGCGTGCTCCGTCGTGGGCGCGCGTTCTTCTTGGTCCGCGGCTCGATAGGTCAAAGTAGACAAGTCAGCATTGCTCTTTTAATAAAACAACTAAAACATGACGATGCTCGTCCGACGGAGACTATGAGATCGATTGGCTCGGACGGTGACTAAAAGTGACTGACCTCCGACGGTGACTACAGGCCGACTGTTATCGCGGACGGTGACTGAAAGGCCGACTGACACAACAGAGTGCGACACCATAGGCGGCCTATTATGCGAATCAGCGAGGGTAATAGTAATCAATCGAGGCAATAGAGTAATCAATGAGCGGTTACGCTACAACGGTACCATATTTCACATGGTTAGGCGGCGTAGACCTACATGTCTTTCCACAGTTATTCGTAAAATGACAACAATAAATTGCGTAAATGTAGGAGGGGCCCCCCATAAAATAAAAGTAAGCTCTTTTAACCAGTGCAGAAATTTAATGATCGACCACTGTTTACGGTTGGCCTACCATATTCTACATGAGTAGGCCTGCATGTATTTTCACGGTTATTCGCAAAATGATAACCAAAAATCGCATAAATGTAGAAGGGCCTTCCCTCATAAAATCAAAGTAAGATCTTTTAACGCGCGCAGTATTTGATGATCGACAACTCTTTACGGGACCATATTGTTGTGTTCCTCTTAAACTATTTCTTGATCAGATACCAAAGAAGGCTATACCGATGCAGTACAAGTACGACCACGTTTAATCACGACCAAACCTTAACAGAACTACGACACACGAAATACTAACGACGGTAGGAACACAAGAAAACAATCAACGAGCACGAGTCATCATCGGCAATCGCAAAGTAATTCCACAACACCTCCCTTCTAACTTGAGAGTTATTACAAATCAAGAATAACTCTCGGTTTACGAGTTCGTTTGGAACGTCTCGGGTTATGAGGTCCATATTCCGGTAATTCATGGACTTCCGGAGAGGCATGACGCATTGCCACGATATTGTTTCTCGGAGGGCTTACTACCCTTTGATAATTAAAAGCAGGTACATCAGGTGTGATGCCAGGCTCGCTGTCTTCTTCAATTCCATACCTTGGTCGAAGTTGATCAATGTGTCTTCTCCACGTAGGACCACGCGGATGAACCATAACATTGACGCTGCGAGAACCAAATACCTTGGTAACTGTCGCAGGTACCCATTTGGGCTTTTTATTCTTCTTCGGCCCATAATACAGAGCATAACAAGGTGCGCCAACCGTGAATCGATTGACTGAAGCCTTTACTTGCTTCTCAACTTCTCTCACTTGCTTGCCTTGAGCTGCATGAGCTGGAGATGGCAGTAGCGTATCAATCATAGTTCGAATTTGTCTGCCATTGAGAAGCTGACTCGGAGATAATCCACTTGCAAGCGGCGTTCTCCTGTACAACATGAGGAATTCCTGTAATGCGGCCTTGGCTGGCAAACTTGATTTGCGTAGTGCGCGTTTGAATGAGTCGACCAGCTTTTCTGCGGCGCCATTCGTAGATGGGTGATATGGTGCACCCGAAAGGTGGATAATTCCTCTTTCCTTACACCATTTCTGAAACTCTTCAGACTTGAACGTACTTGCATTATCAGACACAATGGTAAACGGATATCCAAAATGTGCAAAGTCCTGTTCAAGTAATCCGATCGTTTCCTTGCTTGAAACGGAATTGGTCGGGTGGATGCAAGGATATTTGGAATACGAGTCCGTTAATACGAGCCAATTGGTTCTGTGACAATACGGTTTAATGAGGTATTATTGTCTCTGTAATTAGAACTCAGACGAGTAGTTGTCCTGGCGTAGGCTGTCTACGGTGTCTGGTACTTAACTGAGAGATAGAACGTCCTCTTCGACCGAGCTGTCGTAATGTGAACTCTTCAGACGAATATATTGTTCAAAACACAGTTTATTATTCTTCTACGTAATTCAGTAGGTTTAGCAATGAATCTCCCCGAATTTGCTATCGCACGAGTTTATAAATGGTCGATATTATCGTAATAGGAAATTACGTCACTTACGCATAAGGCGTGCAATAACTGTTGTGACCCGCCTAGGACACACCGTTACACTATCTCCACTTTTGAGGGAGCGAACATGCAATGAGCGGAAGTAATTTAGAACGAAGGTGTCACAACTGTAATTACATTAGCCAAACAATACCACTTACTAAACAAGTCCAGACACTAAGACAACAAGAGAGATGAACAGGTTTTCTACAGCTTTCATAATATACAAGTTAGCCTAACAGATCACAATACAATCAGATTACTTGACAAGAATTAGTAACCCAACACTACACAAAATCCAGATTAACACTCTAGAATAGGTAGCGAAACAACTAACTACATTAAGCCTGACACAAAAAAATATACACAATACGTCTCAGTAGGCTCTGTTCAAGTGCTAACACCAGCCAAGTCTGAGAGGCTATCCAACATAACAACAGTCAATGACCACTCATATTTACAATGTGGTCGTTACATACGACAATTGTACTTCGCTAGTACAATTAGATTGGATAGAGACGACGTCTATCTCAATCAAAAACGCGTGTGCGGTGCTCCTACGTTTACGCATCCGTGGCAGGGCGCTTGCCTGTATTCCTCGGTGAATCAGGTCTTACTACGGCTGGGGGTTCTTCTTTTGGGGGCGGCGATTGTCGGAAAGCCGCTGTTGAATCGTGACGGGTCGGAACGGTATCAGGCATTCGGTCATGTACCATTGAGGTAGGTACGATTTGATCCCCCTGGTTGTCGTCCAGGAAGATTGGTGGCAAGTGCTGTGCACCATCGGTCGGCTCGGTTACGGTTTCTTCGTGTTGCAAAAGCGGCCGTTCGGTACCGATCTCGACTGTGTGACATCTGGTGCTTGCATCCGAAGCATTTCCGTCCGATAGTCCCCCAGCGTTATTCTCGCCCGTATCGATCGATCGCATTTCAATGTCCAGATCAGATTGGCTGCCACGTGTCACAATCGGAGCACCGCTTCGCGCGCTTTTCGAAACTCGCTGTCGCAACGTGTTCTCCGTTTCTGAAATAAACTTCAATACGGCAGTGCGTTTCTCATGAAAGGACTTACGCATTACATCACGTTTAGAACAAAATAATTTACAAGTTAAATACAATCCCCAGATCATAGCGTTTATCAGACAAAAAATCATAAGGTATTGGACAATTGGGTTCGTGACACTAGCCAAAACGTACAAGATGCTGCCCCTAAAAGCTTCATAAACAATTTTAACTGGAAGCGATGGATCGGCATCAACATGATCACTTGTTGTACTCCGATTAATTAAGTGGGAGGCTGATAATTCACGCAATTTATGTACCAACAACATGCTATGGGACATATGAGCCAACACGCTGTCATAATCCGTACCAAGTGAAGGGTCTATTTTACTGAAAATATCTAAAAACGTTTCAGTTAGATTCACCGGATGTGTCGATTCTATAATCGTATCTAAACCGTCATGCATTGAGAATCGAATCTGTTTCACCGACGCGTTACGATCAACTAATAAGCCATTTTGAAATTTGAAAAATGACTTTCCTACTTTAAAAATTTTAGTCGTGTTTTTCGACCCGAGATCTAATGTCAGCGGACCCAAGTAAGCTGTTCCATTGTCTACTAGGGTTGCCATTCGTGATAAGTTATGGCCGAACCTCACAATCGGTCGCGCAGATAGTCTACCGCCTGGCAAGAACAAACTCTCCTGTACTACGACAGTCTGTCTAAAACATTGTTCAGCCTGAATTACATCGCCTGCTTGACGGAACCGGGGGCGCCCTTTTGTTGGCGTCAAGTATAGGGCAGCGTTCGTATTGAGCGGCAGAAGCGACTTTTGGATTGTATACATTTGTTGCTCAGCGTGACATTCAAATGCGTTCAAATTGGACACAAGACTCCGGTACCGAAAATCAGATTGATCTTTTACCTCTTGTAACGTCGCAAGGAGTAAGCGCATGCTAGGAGTTGTACGATCGGAACTTGCGGCCGGCTGCCCAATCGATAATCTTCGCATGTCTCCAGCTTTACAACGTTTCGGCACGACAAAAAAATCGTTGACGAGACATATAATCGGGGTTTTTCTGATACATCTCGTGGTCTCCGATTGACACGATTTCCTTGACCTGAAACTCAGTCCCAGAGAGGGCATTTCAATTCTTGTCGCATATGGATAACGCTGTCCATAATGGATCACAACTGCGGCATTCCTTTCTATCACCACTGTTGGGCAACGGTATCTAGTCAATTCACCAGAATCCCAAACTACTGTGGCTGTGGCCTCACTCGGGGCACCATGTGACAATACGGTTTAATGAGGTATTATTGTCTCTGTAATTAGAACTCAGACGAGTAGTTGTCCTGGCGTAGGCTGTCTACGGTGTCTGGTACTTAACTGAGAGATAGAACGTCCTCTTCGACCGAGCTGTCGTAATGTGAACTCTTCAGACGAATATATTGTTCAAAACACAGTTTATTATTCTTCTACGTAATTCAGTAGGTTTAGCAATGAATCTCCCCGAATTTGCTATCGCACGAGTTTATAAATGGTCGATATTATCGTAATAGGAAATTACGTCACTTACGCATAAGGCGTGCAATAACTGTTGTGACCCGCCTAGGACACACCGTTACAGTTCCCATGAATTCGATTGCATGGTCGACATGAACTCTCATCCACGGCTTCTCAGGTAACATCCAAGGATGGATGCTTGCCTCCTTAGGAGCGTTCTGATTTTCACAGCATGAAACACATCTGTGACACGTGTCCACAATATCATTGTCCATTCGCGGCCAATACACAGCACTACGAGCAAGTTGCTTCATACGCTGCATTCCAAAATGTCCCAAATGAAGAATATCCAACACCTTTCTTTGCAGACTCGAGGGAATTACGATTCTCGCTCCAGAAAACAAACATCCGTTTTCAACAGATAAACATGTGGATATCTTACGAAAATCTTCAACCGAATATCCTTGATCTTTGGTGCTGGCAACATTTTCTGGCCAGCCCACTCTGGTGTATCTCATCACAGCAGAAATGACAGGATCTTTGCCAGTAGAGGTTTATGGTCAGTAACCAATATAAACTTCCTTCCATACAAGTATTGATGATACTTCTGGAGAGCAAAAATGATAGCCAAAGCTTCTTTGTAAATCTGGCTGTACTTTCGTTGAGTTTCCGTCAACGTTTTGGACATGTAGGAAATTGGCTTCTCAGAACCATCTTCAGAACGGTGAAAAAGTACGCAACCAATTCCTACTTCCGAAGCGTCACATGATAATCCTAACTTCTTTGTTGGATCAAAGTGAACTAGGAGCAAATCTGCACATAGCATTTTCTTCAATTCGTCGAATGAATCTTGTTCATCTTTACCCCAAAACCACGGGATTCCCTTTCTTGTAAGACGGTGTAACGGTTCCGTCACCGCTGACAGATTGGGTAAAAATTTACTGTAGAATTGTACTTGGCCCAGAAATGATTTGAGACCAGACAGATTAATTGGAGCAGGCATTTTCAACACTGCCTCCACTTTCGAACCTTTGGAAATACCGGCACTCGATAATTTGTGACCTAGGTATTCGACTGACGGTTGTGCGAATGTGCACTTTTCTCTTCGGCATCGGAGACCTTTATCTTGAAGTCTCTTCAATAACGCACGGAGATTATTCATGTGATCGGCCGCGTCGACGCCGCTGACCAAAATGTCATCCAGGTAAACAGCTACACCATTCAAGTCGGCAGTCAGCTGATTCATGATTTCCGTGAAATAACCTGGTGCTGAAGAGATTCCGAACGGTAACCTCATTTGCAGCAAGACACCGCGATGCGTGCTGAGAGCAAGTCGCTTTTGACTCTCTTCACTCAATTGAACTTGGTTATATGCATCGGCCAAGTCAATCTTCGTAAAACCATATCCACCGCCCAATTTCTGCATGAGCTCTTCCGCGAGTGGAATAGGTTGTCTATGCGTTTCAAGTTGCGAATTAACTGTAACAGAATAATCGCCGCACACACGAATCTTTCCCGATTTACTACCAGGAAGCGATCGTTTACGAATTGGAACAACAGGCGTACCATAATCATTAAAATCGACAGGTTGCCACACACCTTTGGCTATCCCTACATCATACGCTTGGGATAACTCATCACGGATAGCAAATGGTACTGGGCGATATTTACAGAAAATAGGTTTCGCATCATTTTTAAATCGAATGTCTAACTTAACATCCTTTAAACAACCCAATTCAGATTTGAAAAGTTCTGGGAATTCGTTACTGATATCCTCACAGCGTTTGGCCAATTCCGCAAAATCAACATTGGAAAGTGATTTTACAACACTATTACCGTATAGCAGCGCTTCAATTGAAATTCCCAACTTCAATATTCCACTACGGCCTATCAAGTTCAAATTCGGTATATCGGTAACTATAAATGAGAAATCGGATATTTCTGACCGATTGTTCACATCTGTCAGAGAAACATTCTTAGGTGTGAATGTACCTAGAGTGTTCAGTTTATGCAAGGATGCAGATTCGAACTCAGCATTCACCTTTTGCATAGCAGGTCTCCCCAGAGCGATCCATCTGTCTTTGGACATAAAATTTTCTCTCGCGCCAGTATCCAACTCAAATGACTGGATGTCTTCATTGATTTGCACGTCGATTTCGATTTCTGGATACGATCGTGTATGTTTAACACTTCTAACGCGACGGTTCTTTCGAACACCTTTCTCCGTCAACCTATCTTTCTTTTTGATACGACATGCTGGTTGAATGTGACCTCTCTTGTCGCAGTAATGACAGACAGCATCTACATATTTACATTCATCAGGAGAGTGTCCGCACTTGTCACATCGAAAACACGCCTTTTCAGAGAGGTTTCTTCCTTCCCCTTCATATCCAGCAACTCGACTCTTGGAGTTCTGGGCGTCTCCTTTACTTTTCTTTGTATAAGAAGACTTTACCACGTTAGTTTGAAACGGGTTTTCGGATTTTGCACCATAAACGGTTTCTTTTGCTACTTTGGCGACATCTTCCGTATCAGTTGCCGTTTTGACAACAGTCTCGAAGTTCAAAGAATCGCTTTTCAGTTTGAATACTGCCTTTAGAACAGCTTCGTTTCCCACCGAACACATGAATCGCGTGGACATCGCTTCGTCCAACGGATTTTTAATTGAAGAAAAGTCACATGTGATCGCGTCTTGCCTGATACGAGCAGCTAATTCTGGTATGGTTTCACCAGGTTTGCGCTTCATATCACTCCAAAATTTGTAGCGTTCTCTAATCACAAATTGCTTCGGATCATAGTGCTCTTTCATAAAAGCGTTGATTTCTTCCATGGAAAGATCATTAATCTTCTTAGGATCGGCCTGCTGTGCAGCTATGTTCTGCAACATCTTGTAGACCACTGGACTTTGATTCGTAAGGAATACATGGGCCACTTTATCATTCGGCACAGAGTTTGCGCTTACGAACGTACCGAAGCGTTCCCAATAATCGGTCCAGAGTTCCGTTGTGGAGTCAAATGGAGCAAATGGCTGAACTGACACATTATTGCTGATCGGCGCAGTGGAGACCGCCTGAGAAGATATTTGACGCAGTGTCTCCATCCATGCTTTCATCTGATGTTCGTTATGTGTCTTCTGTTCGTTCAACTCTTTTCGCTGCAGTTCTAATTGTTCCCGCTGCTGTTCTAATTGTTCTTTAAGAACGTTAACGACTTCTTCAGACATGTTGGGTGTGGTAGTCACGCACTTGAAGATATGTACGTCTCACGAATAAAACTTAGTCGCACTGCAACCTCTTCTTGGAAATGTTGAAATAGCTCAGATCCCCTATATATCACAGGATCCCATCCTCGTCGCCAGAAACGTTCTGTTGTGTTCCTCTTAAACTATTTCTTGATCAGATACCAAAGAAGGCTATACCGATGCAGTACAAGTACGACCACGTTTAATCACGACCAAACCTTAACAGAACTACGACACACGAAATACTAACGACGGTAGGAACACAAGAAAACAATCAACGAGCACGAGTCATCATCGGCAATCGCAAAGTAATTCCACAACACATGGGTGCATGGATTTTCACGGTTATTCGAAAAATGATAACTAAAGAAGGAGATTTATCATTGACCCCTTTTTACGGTACTGTACCGTATTCTTCACGGATACAAGGATTTCCACGGTTATTTAGAAAATGCTAATAGTTGGAAAAAAGCGCGTAAACCGGAGAAATAGTTGGCAAAAACCGCGTAAACCGGAGAAATAGTTGGAAAAAAGCGCGTAAACGGAGAAGGGGGGGGGGGGGGCTCGAAAGCGCGTAAAACAACCAGGGGGGCCCTGGGCGACCGCCCACCTCGCCCACCCCAAAAGCCACCACTGGGGCTCTCAAACGTACGGCCCAAATGATTTCATCGGCCCGCAAAGCAATTCGGAGTATTTTGAAACATGCTTATATTATATCCAGCATATTTGTAAGAAATGTTGAGTTTTTTTTAGGAAATATTGCCATTAAACAATCCTTAAGACAGCAAATGTCGGTCACATTGTTACCATCCGACTGCGGTGTTCGTGTGTCACTCTATAGTTACCACCAATAATAAGTCGATGATATTGTACCTAATTTTGTGAAGGTAAAATGTTTACATTGAGTTCGTGGGAAAATGGACCAAACATAGATAATCACAAGCGAAAACCCCAATGCGGAACCTTCATATGCAATTTACGTGGATAATATATTAGTTTCAAAAAACATAATTCCCATTCTCAGTCTCATTGCGGTGTCACATGCAACTCAAAGGGTCCACGGACTCCATGCAAACCCGAATCGCGATTTTATAATAAGAAAACAAATTCCTACGTCCGCGTTTACAGTTGAATCTCTTGCACTCGTCTCTCCTCATATGCAGGCCTAACGCCAGAGTACGACTAAAGCAAAGGAAGCCTAAGAAATACAAGCCAACTTGTATCGTCGTTAGGGACATTGTTTTAGCGGTTTATATCTGCATTCAATCAATAATCGTGTATTTGCCAATTCCATTGTTCGCGAATAAAGGTCTTAATACTTGCTAGAATAAAACCATTATGACCCCTGGTACAATGTAATATACTATTATCTATTTTCTGATGCATTGACGCTAAATTATCACGAAATCACCTTCCACTTTTCAAAATGAGGGTTGAATAGAAATTAATATAGTATACTAAAGTCTTCTTATGAGCAGTGCTACTAAATTCATTTCAATTTTTGGTAGCAATATTATTATATTCATGGAACGCTGTGTACGCACAAGTGCATTATTTGCTCATACCCACGATCGCATTTCACGCCATTGATATTATAGTTCTGAGTGTTTGACGTGTGTAGATTAAGGAATGTAGCTGGAATTCGCATTTATAATTCTTATCCGGAACAGGGTTGCGATATGAGAACATCTATCGGCGCATCTGGGGCTGGAAGATCGCGAGATATGGACACTGGATAGAGCACGTGATATCGAGATATATTGAAGTACTTCTCGCGATAAACATTCGTCGTGGCACCGAAGCAAAGACTGCAAAATGCACAAGTTAAAGAGAGTAACATTACCTTACTCTGAAATTCAAAGTGAGATCGTTTTTCACTTTCTTATCAACACGTTACGCTCAACGTGGGCGAGATACGTGTGGGAATAATTCAACAGTCATTTCGTTGTAATTATCGCGTATGATCACATACAAATACTGCAAACGATTGGTGATCAAATTGGTTTGATGCATGGTCAAATGGCCTTTACGCGAATGAGCACGCCAATCTTCATTATCCATACCAGTGGTTCGAAATTGGGCGCCAGCGCCCCCTAGAGGCATTCGTGAGTTTGAAGGGGCGCTAGCTACAAACTTGGTGATTGGGGCGCGCGGTTATGCACTACAGTAGCCCTTATGGGAAATCCATCAATTGATATCTATATTTGTGCACCAGGAAGAGATATACAAATATGTGTTCACCTCGTTCCCGGTCATACAAGACACATTCAGTCTGAAATCGTCAGCATCGCTCTCCATAGACGTGCAATATTGAAGTATTTACGCCAGTGGTTCTCTACTTTTTTATAAGTCGTATCGACTTCAATAGATTTTATTTGGTTACTTTAGAATTGATAGACGCAGATTGGCGATTACAATACATTGTACCAAATTCAAAATACATATCATTACTACAACATGCCAGCATGTCGTTATGTCGAGTAGTATTGGACTTAGTGCAGCTTATACTATTCTATGAACCGTCGTTTGGATATTAGTAAAATTGTGTCGAAAGTTACTCTTCACAGAAACCATATATACAGGTCTATTGCAAGCACAACTTAAGGTATATCCCTGTGTGACGGGTGTTCAATATCCACCCATGCGTTTGACGCTAGTCTGCAAGAATTCTCTTTCCTGGTTTTCAGAAGCGGCATTGGACGGCTTTTATGCATACCTAATATCCCTCGTTTTAGTATTCATATACAGAAATTGACTATACCTATTCAATGAAGCAAACAACGACTGTCATCTGTTATATTTTGTGTTGTATTTAGATGTTAATCACAGCCGCAAGAAGGCTACCTTGGAGCCGCTTGCGGCACCGAGAACCGCGGTTAGGAACCACTGATTTACGCACTCAATCACAACAAACAGAATTCTTAGCCACCGAGGATTATTGTACAATGCTTTATAAACGCCTTTGAGCCTAATGTTCGACAATGAAGTGCAATGACATTTGTGAGGAAATTGCACTACACGATTTTATACCTCGATAAAGGTAGATTTTACAGAGTTGCGACTCTGAAATTACGTGCATCCGTGCTGCCGGTGAAATACATTTACTTGAAAGGGCCATAAGCGTAAACGTTGTTGGTGTGAGCAAGGGAGTGTTTGGTACCTAGG
This sequence comes from Botryllus schlosseri, assembly GCF_051294905.1. Lineage (NCBI taxonomy): Eukaryota > Metazoa > Chordata > Ascidiacea > Stolidobranchia > Styelidae > Botryllus > Botryllus schlosseri. Next base: position 23,274,972 of record NC_137249.1, read on the forward strand.
CTATTTGCTTATATAAGGGGTGTTGTGTTGAAAAAAAGGTTTGGGAAACACTTATCGTTCATTCCCAGTATACGGAAATATCGCGCGAAATCGCTTCGGAATGCATAGAAATCGTTTCAATACCTCGTTGATGTTTTAGTGGTAAAGGTATTGAGACGATATTTTTAAATATGATTCTAGATTTGACGACTTGTAGCACGGCACACGTTCGTTTTAAGGTTTTCTAAGACAACAACACCGCGGAACACAACGCGAGGACTTCGGCAGTAGGCTATTTCTTGTTGCTTCTCGTTTGGAGGCTTTTTGCGCCACGACATCGAGGTCAGCAATCTCCTGATCATAGACATGGGTAGACTTGGTGTTTCAGTCTTCCTCACTTGCATTATCCAGCCATTATCTTTTGCATGCGCGCTTTTTCTGTTCTTTGCTGCCGACTTTGGAGGTCGGTTCGTTATATCGTCACAAATTAATTGAATAAACCGCTGTAAACATAGTTTCAAATGATATCTGCAGCTGGGAATTTAGTAGTAAAATGCAACACATAAACCATGATGTTCGTGAGAATGGATCATTGCAATTTGGCTATAAAAGAAGAGAGACTAAACTCAAGTACACGCTCATCTAGTTTTGTTTTCCTCAGCTATAATTAATATCATTTACTGCTGTTCTGTAATATGTTTTCGATGACGCAGCAATATAATTCCTAGAATCTCCTGTTATTACTGTGGGCTGACTTGAATTTCACTAACGAATTGTCATAAGGCTCACGATTCACGTAAACACACTCTTTCCTTATTCAATAAAGTCCGCAATTACGCAATTTGCGCGTACAATACTAATGCATTTCGTAACATTTTGGTTCGAATCTTCGTGTCCCCAAGAGGTCAACTGACCCCTGGTTAATAATTATTTACTTATAGTAGCATACGATAAGATATCCAATACCATCATGATTGCTCTTCAAATCTTTTTGGATGATACCCATTTAGGAATGATGTATGGGCAAGTTTAAGATTCGCATGAAGTCGCAATTTCGGCACTATGTTTGCATTATTGTACATCTGTTTCATGAACATTTATACTTGCAATACTTCCTGGCAATATTCAATCGAGCTTTGACAAAGAAGTAGTATTATTGCAGTGAATATATTATTGCATGGTATATTCAAGTTCTGTAACACAAATCATATAGTATTACACGAATAAAATTAGCAAGAATATACGGTAGGCCTATACATAAACTCGCGGTATTCGTGAGCTGCTTTGCAGATTATTGCCACTTAGCACTTTCTAGTCATTTGTGTTGACACTCGTCCATTTATATCGATGTTATTAATTTCCGAGGACAGGATGCTTGCACGGGGACGGATACACCTGCTGTGATACATTTGCAATATTTCACTCCGGTCGAGCAGTCTTTCCCAAATAGCAGAATTTGAGACTCCTCCTTGCAGAGAACATGCAGCATCGAAGCCAACTCCAATAGCATCCTGTTCCTGGCCGATGATAAATACTCCTCCTTCTCGTAAGATTCCAGGTGTGTGATTGATTTGCTGAATCAGTTCTCCATTAACAAATACGTAATGCTTTCCAGTAGTCGATGAAGCTGATGCAATGCACACATGGTCGTCACTACAGGTAGAAAAGGGTAATCGAACACCGATGACTTCGTTATTGATGCCGAAACGAAGTTCGTCTCCATCTGTGTATACTAGAAAAGCATTATGATATTGATGGTCGTGGTACGAAATTCAAGGGTTCAAGTTTTTCGAGAATCTTCTCATCCAAAAGCATGAGGTGAATTCTTTGTGATCTGGCACTGGAGTTTTGACCCTCAAATATTTGCGGGTTTGATCGCCACTTGGAAAATGATACGTCGATTGCGGGCAATCCAGGAGAAATATATTTACTCAAAACTCAAACGGCGGCCAATCATTACATAATAATGAGCGTGGCGGTGCCCAACTGGATAAAGTTGAATAATTTCACGTTAATAAAGTTGTTTTTGTGCCCTACTGGACTTCCTCGACGATATTGAGAGGTCATATCAGCAAGTGACTGTCATCTGAGACATTCCGCTGCGGTTTACGTCAGGGGTCGGCAACTTGTGGCTCACGAGAAACATTTTGCTATTTTTATGGAGACGTTTTACTCTCGGAGAAATAAAAGTTGGCAATCATCAGATAGTATGATTATCACGCATCACAGTGATATAAATTCGTGACGTTTTTAACACTATAAAACGCATATCACAGTGACATGACAATATAACTTGACAACCGGTGTAAGCTAGCGAGCGAGACACGTTAAAGTTGTATGATGGATCGATATCATTTGATTACTGAACAATGGTTGCATGACCAAAGGTTTCCGCCTGACAAGAGTAGTATGAGTTCATCAGAAAATGGGATCATACCTATCCATTGATATAAATTTGTAAATTTAGAACTTTCCGTGGGATATTGATTAGTAGGCGACTTTGCGAGATGAAATATATTTGTCATTTCATTGAAACCGGGATCAACTATAGCGGCAAACTAGCTGTCAGGCGCCTGCCAGATTTTACAGTGATTCACGTTACACCCTTTGAACATATAGGTGCCTTAATCTGTAGCATTGAGGTGAGGCTAGCTTCTCAGAGAAACATATTCCGAATATATTTATTGCAAATCCGTACTTCTGATATTCCAAATAAACTCGATAGTCAAAGCAGGAATAACAAACGAGATCGCTGTTTTTAATGAAAGGACAATAATTGAATTTCAAATTGTTGGTTATTTAGAGGAAAGCGAATCTGCGATATCCGAGAGACATGTAGGCCTACGACATGATACCGCACTACAAGTTTCTCGTACTCCTCATGATGGCATTGCATCTACGTCTGAGGATTTTAAATATATGGGTGCTGAATGGACTTCAAGATACACCAACTATTCGGCATAGTCATAATACACACTAGAACAGGGCAGTGTTGGGATGACTCGAGTCATATTTTCGTATGACTTGACTTGACTCGAGTCACTTTGCTAAAATGACTTAACTTGACTTGACTCGGCGTATCAGAAATGTGGATTGACTCGTGACTCGGAGCAAAATTCACGAGTCAATTTCAAGTCATCAAGTAATCAGTGTCGATAAAAATCAGTGTATCTGACATATGTTCGGATTGTTCGCGTAACGCTGGTGTAACCCATGAGAGCGACCAATCATTCAATGATCGTGCGTTTTACTGAGCCTCCATTGATCGCAAACGAAGTGATCGAAGCTTACAACCTACGTTGTCGTAAACTATATAGTATAGTAAAGTAATTTAATAGCAAAATGTCTATTTCTGTTCTGTGCTCTTAACTTAACCAAACCTCTTGTTTTATTGAAATTTAACCCGAAAATAGTTTATATAGTCCTCAACCATTGGCACAGGCTCGAATTATATCATATCAATTTGCAAAAGGGTAATGTATTGCATCTTATCGATTCGTTTCTATATTCTCTATTTTGGTTGGTAACTATAAACTGAGGCTGTGCAATTACTTACGTAGCTTATTAGTTCTACTTATATGTGAGCGATACAGCGCCTTACTTGCGTATATATTTACCTCTATATATTAGGCTTACCATATATTGGAAATCTAAAAAGAGGACACTTTTTCAGAAATTTGAGACTTGCAAGACCGGAGAAGAATTCTCAAAAACCAGTAAAACCTGTGCTAATTTACGGCAAATCACTCACAATTTGCTCTAAATCTGGCCTAAATCTTCAAAAAAGAGGACAAAATCTCAAAAAAGAGGACAAAAGGGCGTCCTCCGAGGACACTTTCAAAAAAGTAAAAAAAGAGGACAAATCCTCTTAAAAGAGGGCGTATGGTAACCCTACTATATGTTATGATCCGGAATTCAAGCAACCCATTGTCTCATCATTATTTCGTGGAAATATTTCAATGATATGAGCATTTTTGATACATTAATATATTCAATCCATACACCTTATCTGGCTATCGTTGATGCATAATGAAAGCAACAAGGCATGAACCTCTCTTTAATGCACTTCGAAAACTTGGCCAACTTGAATTATTTTCTGGGGGGTTCAATAAAGAATACTTAGGCTCGGGTAGTCTAAATCACTCTGGTTTGGTTTGCCACATGAAATAGACAACCGAAATGGGTCAGAAACGTTACAAATATAACCAGCAAAAGCAGCCTAATTCGGATATCGAAATGGAAAAACGTGAAATAGCCTGACGTCAAATGTTTCTATATTCTGTGTAATATGCCATGAATTCGACTTGATATTTAACACGGCAACAAGCAGATCCTCTGAAGAGAAAACTTAGGGTTAGGGTAAATAGTCTCAGCACTCTAGTAATATAAAATTCATGATGGACCATTGATCAATAAAAATTCTACAGATGGAGCCCAACCGTTTTTAGCCAACACACCATTCTAATCATAAGTATGGGACTTGGAGCAGGATATAAATCAGTTCGAGTTACGTATTTTCGTCATTATCCGGGATTTGGTAATATCAATACGGAACAATAATAAGTGATAGCATCGCATATATTCGCATTAAAATATGGGTGTATTTGAGCGGTTTTCCAGTGACTGGTGACATAGCGAAGGCCAGTTGTCACATCTCACTACAATGAAAACTAGAATTGTTCTAAACTTTTCCTAGCATGAAGTTTTCATACTATTCCAGTATCCGTAAAGTTGGAAATGTCGTGAAAACCGAGTTCGAAATAAAATTCGTTTTAATCTGCACTATCGAGGTGCCAGGACAATGGAAATGCAAAGGAACCAAAAGGTTATGGATTCAACACCACTGTTTGTCCGACGGTCCTTGACAACATGGAATGCTGAACGGCTCGCTGGAACGCCTGGATACGATTGGATTGACCTGACTGGGCCGTAACCCACAAAACACTGATGTAGATTGTACGAGACGGACATTTTAACAATATATCGCTGTCAATGAATGTGAGATATGGGTATCATAGATGTATGGAAACCGAATGAATGCCATGTTGTATTTACTGCAATTAATATGGATTTAGTCAGAACCAGAGGTGGTCAAAGTAGTCAACAAAGCTACCCAAGTAGAAGTAGATGTAGCGACGAAAAAATCTAATCAAGTACGGGAGTAGAAGTACTTCTTCCATAAGCCACTTAAAACTACTTGAAGTAGAAGTTAAGTAAGTAGTTTCAAAAACAGTCTTTAACTCGTTCGCATGGACTGTCAAAAGCTGCATATATTGAGCTATGCGCACTGTGCAGAGAGCTTGATTCGTATTGATGCATTCCAGGAGGTATCAATTTTCGACAGAAAAAAACATTCTGTCGCATCATGGGATGAAAATTATGGTATTGATATGAAAATACGATACAAACCTTTTGTTTACTAGAAGACCCCGTTTTACAGAATATCATGGCCTGGCCCCCTACCCGGCCTCAAGTCTAGGCATAGAGCAATACGGAGAAGTTGTATCGGATACGGTTTCAACACTTTACGCGATTAATATACGCTAATAACAAATATTGTGGATTGTTATATTTAGTGTAGCTATATTTTCGGAAAATAGAGGCATTACTACACTTGTTTTTACGCTTCAATATATATGTTCTGAAGACAAAAGAACTGAAAGTAATTAGAACTCAAAGTATGATACGGTACTCGGAATTGAAAGTGAAATATAAATACCACTTTTAAAAAGGGGAAAATATATAATATATTTCATGTCTTTTGTCCATAAAGCTTCAAAGGTGATTCGCTAAAACAGGTGTAACGTTCAAAAAGTCGTATTTTCCAGATTAGCAGAAAACATCATAGGCTGCTAGATTACGAAATGATAGGTAATTGCTAGATTGGGAAACTGTAGTTTCAACCGTTATGGAGGACCATATTTACTGTGATGAAATATTTGATATGGGCGATAATGCAGTGTGAGCGGTACCAAGCAATCTGGTACCTAAATTATATTCACTGATACTTTCGTCAAAACATCTTCGTCACGCCATAACTACTGTGCTCGAAGCGCAACAAAATTTCTGGGCTTTTAATTGACTTTTATGAATATTAAATGTGGGTACTACGTGAAAAGAGCCCCTAAATTCCTCCTATCTTTCTTAAATCTATCTTTTTTCAACTAATTCTACTTGACAAACTGAAAATAACGAGAAGAAAGTAAGTAGATCCCAAAATATTACGAAGTAGAAGTAGAAGTAGAGAAAATCAGATATACTTGCGTAAGTACCAGTAGTAGAGGAAAACTAAACGAGTACTTCCAAAAAGTAGAAGTAGTTCGTTACTGACCACCTTTTACACCAATAACAAATATATATTGATCAGGGTTGTAACCGAGTCACAAGTCAATCTCACTTTTATAGTTTTGACTCGAGTCAAGGCGACTCATTTTCAATTCGTCACCGAGTCAAGTCCGAGTCCAAGTCATCGACCAGAGGTTCGAGTCCGAGTCATGGGATAATGGCTCGAGTCCAAGTCCAAGTCATTGTGTTGACTGCTCGATTTCCAGTTGAAGTCTTGTTAAACCCACTTTTATAACTCTGTTTGGTGACATCAAATAGTTTGCATTTATAATATACTAATTTTCCTGAGTTTTAATAGTTTCTGGTCGCATTTCCAAGTACCAGCACCAAAAGACGAAGCCCCAATAGGGTGGTTTCTTTACTATTCTGCGAAATTACAATGAAATTTGGGTTTTGGTCGTCCTAGTATCGAGTCATATGACTTGGTCGAGTCATGCCCAATGATTCGAGTCCAAGTCGGGTCAATACACTATTGACTCGAATCGAGACGAATCATGACTCGAGTCATTACAACCCTGATATTGATCACATCAAATGACAAACATCTATTACATCAGTAGCAGCTACAGATTTCAATAGCATTCAGGCCTAATCCTGAGCTCATCATTGTGAAACATCTGACAGTACAAATAAGCGACTATTGGCATTGGCAGTAGAGCTATTATAGCAAACGGCAAAGTCGTATTTCTTTCAAAGGATACCAAGCAATCACAATCAAGCTAGTGGTTTTAAGAGGACTTCGCGAATTTCGCGTAAATATATAATATCAAATGGCAACATTAAATGAAGTTTCCGAAACTACATTTGAGCTGCATACGTTTGCCTTACTTACCATGTTTGATGTTGATGTTTATTTTTAAAGATTGACCGGCCCGCGAAATATATAGGCTATAGCATTGTTTTTCAACCTGTGTGACGGTTCGCACTGGTGCGAATGAAAAAAATTGCAGTGCGAATGACGAAGGTGGTGCGAATAGTGCGAATGAAAATCCGGAGAAAGTGCGAATGAAAATCTTGAATAATTACTAATTTTTCTGACGTGCAATAAATCAAATAAACCTAACAGGAAATTCGAGGGCAGAGTAACTTTTGTAGTTGCGATGCAATTGAACTTGTTTAACTTACGACGCACCAATAATCGTAGCTCTCACAACCGTAGTGAATTAATATTTTCGCCCTCTAATTATTACGTAACAAAAAGCCTGACTTGGAAGCTGCTGCTACACACACTATGGCGTAGTCAGTAGTGGCAGACATACAGTATATCAGCCCGTCTGAGCCTCTGACAGGCTGGAAAAATGACGTCAAATTCACATTCTGCTTTCTTTCGCTAAACAATCGTCATATGTTCGTAATAACTGTTGGATTAGCGCGAGGCACGAGGATATAGTAGCAGGCCTATATACTATCATTACAGACTCACATTTGCAAGTTACTGTAACGCAAATTTTACCCCTTCTAGGGTTAATAAAGTATGGACCGGAAAGGGTATAACTTTGGGTCGACCCGGTGCCTGGGCGATCTGTTAATATGTATATACTATGTAATATTTGTTGAATTTATTGCAAAAAAATCTGCGATCGTTTTTACATATCCGAGGTCACTGTGTTATGTACTGTAGCCAATAAGAGAGACACGCAGAAATACGACTTGATCTTGAGAGTCTGCTGACCTTTGTTCTGAATTCATGATAAGATTTGTTTGAATTTTTTATTTTTTTTGGAAAACATGGACGAAGACCGTTCGAATGAACTAGTGTAGGGGTGTGCAACGAGCGAGTTCAGGCCTGTGAGACACATTCATTTCGAGGCAAGTCCCGTCTACGTCGGGGCACATGACGAAGTAAAGTTTTGGCCATCATACCGCTGATAAATTGCGGTGCCAAAAGCACAAGCGGCGACAAAACCTTGGCCAAAAATGACCGATGCTGGATAGCCAAACCTTCGATATGGATATGCTCCGTTGTCGGCACGGAATAGTCCCATTCTTGCAATCTGAGTAGACAGTAGTACAAATGCGACACGCAGAGGAATTTAATCACCCTAATTTGAAATCGCGTGCGTCAGACATCTGTTGGGTAGAATTGTGGTGTGCGCGTTCTGTATGTCATATATGTCCGCCAAATCGTAGCATATTAATGTAATATTAAAAATGAATTCCTCTTCATGGATGAGACTTGGGTCGCGAGATGCCACAAAAACTCAAATTTTGGCGGTAGTCCAAGAAGCTGCTTTAAGGTAAATAAACTGTTATGAATTCTCAATGTAGATTGGGCTAAAGAGCCGAACACACAGTATCGCGAGTATAGTTTCTCTTTTCTCACTCGTGCGACAGAAGTGGGAAATTGAAAAAAAGAACACAAGTTGGAGCAACATATCATCAGATAGCGAGATCTAATGTGCCTACTGTCCTCAATCGTTTTGGACCTTATTCTCCAAGACATAAGGCAGAAGCCTCAACACAAATAAGAGGAGATTTCACCCTTTCGACAAACTGGGGCCTCCAGGACCTTTGTGTCAGCTCTCAAAAACGATTTCTGACAACAAGCATTTTTCACTCGCGAAAAATACGTTCTTATTATTATTATTATTATTGGTAAAAACGATGAAAAGGTAGTGACGCTTTTCACATCAAAGCCTTTTGCGTCACACCATAGCATGCATATGAGAAATGCACAAACTTATCATCCAAGAAATATTAGAATGATGAAAAAATAAATCGTCGACAGAGGCATACACAGGCATATTTGAGTGATCTGTAGGCACACATCCAATTCGGAGACATAACCACTACGAATTCAGAGATATAAACATTTAAATAAAACGCGTTGTTTCCTTGACATACTGAATGACATGATCCAACATGCATTCACTAGTTAATAGGTCTATTTGTATTAAAAAGACTGTCATTATTAATATAGCGTTTCAGATTCGCACGTTGCCGTACATACTTCAAACAATCTATTAGATAATGATCGACGGTTTCGGGCAACGAATATTGTTCACATAGAGCAGAATCATTGCATCCAATCTTATGCAGGTGGTAGTTGAGCCGACAATGGCCTGATCTCAACTGAAACAGAATGATTTGCTCTTTTCTCGATGCTAAACTTGGTAACCTCTTGTAAATCGTGTCTTTGATGAGCTTGTACTGACTTCCGGTGTCGCTTGTCCTGTACAGCTGATCCCAGTTGTTTCTGCACGAGTTCCAAAGGAGCGAGTATGCATCCCCTATAGGGGGATACATATACGGAGACGAAGTCCAACTGTTGACGGGGCAGTGTTTCTGATGCTGTAGCGCTTCTTGCAAATGGGTCGGCGATTTCATTGTGCTGAATACCACAGTGTGCTGGAATCCACACAAGTGATACTGTGACCTCGCGTTGTTTCAATTGGTGTATCTTCTCGACTATCTCGGTAATGAGGAGAGGAGCTGCGAAATTGAAATTTGCTATACACGTTTAATGCGCTCAAGCAATCACTGAGTATTGCCACTCTACTGTGGATATTATTCAGCACCCAAGATAGGGAATCTGAAATAGCGATTAGTTCGGCAGAGAATACTGAAAAATAGGACGGCAATGAATTTGCAGACGTAGTAATATTTGGAATATGATAAGCGTATCCACACCCTGTCTCAGTCTTTGATCCATCTGTGAAAATCTGAGTGTAGCCATGATATGTAGAGAATATATGATCTAATGATACTGATTTTCTGACATCGGGGGGATATATCTTGCGTATTGAGTGGCACAAAGAAAGGTCCACATTTGCTGTTAAAATTATCCATGGAGGAGTCGTCGAGATTTCGCTTCCACAAATCCGTAGTTGGTCAATATCAGCAACCCTAGATAGGATATTAAAGGTGACGAACCGTCTATTTAGCAGACTGTATGTTTCTTCCCACGAGCTTTCGAGTATATCATTGACCTGATTGTCCTGTTGCGTTTTTAGATGGTAGTGATACTTTGAGCATTTCAACGCATGTTTATTTTTCAAAGGCATGTCATTGCATTCGGCCTCTAGGACGCATATCGGAGTGCTTCTCATAGCCCCAGTGCATATTCTGAGTGCCTGGTTACGAAATGTCTCGATTTTTGTTAGATGCGTCTTGGGGGGCGAAAAAGTAAGCTTCCATACCATATTCTAAGACAGATCTAATAAGAGTTTTATATATAACTAACGGGGTTTCTTTACATGCGCCCCACGATGTGCCACAAAGCATTCGCATAAAGTTAATTCTCTTCATACATTTGTCAGCGATATAGGTGATATGACGTTGATAAGTCAGTTTACTGTCAAAATAGATACCGAGGTATTTGAAAGAGTTCACAAACCGTATTGAATTTTCCCCCACATAGATCTCGGGCATTGTGTATTTTCTTTTCTTCGTGAATAAGATGGCCTCTGTTTTTTCGACAGATATGATAAATCCCCATTTTTCGCACCATCTTTGAATCTTGTTGAGGTCATCCTGTATTCGGTTCTTGAGATCCAGTACCTTTAGCGACGTCTCTCAGATAACACAGTCGTCTGCGTATAAACCAAATTGACAAAGCAATGTTGAGGGTAAGTCATTAATCATTATTGAAAACAAAATTGGACTAATTACACTCCCCTGCGGTATGCCATTCTCTAATATATACCTTTCGGATAGACTCGCGCCTACCCGCACTTGAAATGTCCTGTTTTGGAGAAAATTTGCTATCCATGACAACATGTAACCGGCGACACCCATACATTTCAGTTTGAAGACATCTGCTTCCCGCCAGACCATATCATAAGCGCGCTGTATGTCGAGGAATACTGCGAGTACGAATCTTCCATTATTGATAGCTTTGTATATATCATCGTGCAGCCGCATTACATTGTCCAGTGCTCGTCTTCCTCGTCTGAAACCACATAGTGAAGAACAAACTGTTGAATTCGTCGCAAAGTGCCAATTAAGTCTAGTCGTTATCATGGTTTCTATTATTTTGCAAAAGTGACTGGTCAAGGAAATCGGTCTGTATGAATTGGGCGACGACACATCCTTATTCTGTTTCGGTATAGGGATAACTATGGAATGCTTCCAGTCTTGCGGTATATCCCCTCTTGTCCATGAAAGGTTGATAATATTCAGCATATTTTTCAGTCCTCCAGAAGGAAGGTGTTTGAACATTGAATAACACAAGATATCTGCTCCAGGTGACGCATTCTTTTTTCCGTTTATCGCGATCAACAACTCCTTCATGGTAAATAAATCATTAAGCTTGTCGTTGCTTTCGGTATTTCTGGTACATTGTGGTACTACCAGTGGGATACTGCGTGTAAACGCTGGCGACAAATTACTGGAACTGCTTACTTTTTGGAAAGTCCGTGCAAGAACATCGGCTTTCTGTTTGCTTTCCGTGATATTCCTACCATCAATCTTCAACGTTGCTACTGACGTGTTATTCGATTTATCAGAGAGAGATTTAACAACCCTCCCTACCTGTTGGAAATTGGCTTTATTACCGAGATTATCGCAATACGAAGTCCATGATTCCCGTTTGCATGCTAAAATTGTTCTTCTGCACTCGGATCTCATTTTCTTGAACTGTATTATGTCAGTAGGATTGAAGGATCTTTTCATTTTGAGAAACGCAGCTTTCTTCCTTCGGACTGCCCTGGCACATTTGTCATTCCACCATGATTTCGGTGCCTTCCTATAGCTTCGCGTCATTGGAATTGAGAGGCTTGCTGCATGCACAATCCTCTCCGAGAAATCCGCTACCGCTTCATCAACGGAACGTTGATGTACGTTCTATTTTGGATAGGAGCGCAGAACAGATTTCAAGACCTTGCCATCCAAGCACTAGTAGACGTTCTCGTACGAAACCCAACAACTTGTCTGGCCGAGAAGGGTTTTAGTGAAATAGTTGATATCAAAACGAGCGAAAGAAGTTTCCTTTTTAATGAGACACTTGATAGCTTAAGCTACATAGTAGCCGATTTGTTGCACATCTGAACGAAATGTTGTTAAGTATCTTCATCTTCTTTTTTGTACAACGATTTTCGGTTAGTTTGTGCGAATGAAATTTATTTTGCAAAAAAAAGTGCGAATGTAGCTCAAAAAGGTTAAAAAGCACTGGGCTATAGCATACAAGTTTTACCAGCCCTAGACCTCAAAAAGGTTGACAACCACTGGCCTATGCTAAATAACACACTACAATATTTACAGAGATTGATCCTTGATTGAATGAATAACCAATTAGTGTCCAGTCAGAATGAGGCCTGCTAACATTTTGTACTTCATACACAAGTCTGGGGGTAGTGAGAGAGATGTTGCGATTTCTCAGGCAAGGGATAAATCACATGGATAAGGTACCATTCTAGGGTGTGAAGCAAAGACGACGACACACCTCAGTCGGTCACGTCTCAATAATTGATAAACCTAAACGCTAACCCTAATAGCTCGAGTCACCGATACACACCAACCGAATTTCATCATCCCCTGTTTTGTACCGCTGGCTGGTGGTTGTGGCCCTCGGGAAACACATTTTGCGTGTTGTTTTACGCAAGTAACCTAATATTTTACCTCTTTTCCTCTGGTTTGTCCCCACTCAAACCATTCCACGTGATGACAGATTTATGACCTTTTCCTGTAGGTACAAATAATTCATTGATACTACTGCACTGCAAGAGTACAACTATACGATGAGTTCGTTTTAATTACCATCACGCCCTCGGATGTTTATGTTGGCGCCTTTCACTAACTGCCCGTAATCGTATACTTCTTTACCCGTGCCACTTTGTTGTAGCGCTACTTGAAGCAGCTAAACAGATGTTGGTTAGTATAACATATGATAACAAAATAACTGAAGAACAAAAATACACGGTCTCATAAACTCCGGACTAATGTGAGCAGCACAAAACATCCTATAGTAATTTTGTCGAATCTGCCATATAGTTTTTATACAACTGCTCATTTTTAAAATACCGTGACAGTCAAGTATTCCATTTGCCAGCACTAAATGGGACGAGTTTGATTTGGAAATATAATCAACTTTAATGGCGCAAGTGCGCTCCATCTCATAAACGCATCTCAGTGCTATCCAACCCATGATCGTTAACGAGGGCCCGTGTTATCGATAAGATCTCGATCAATTTCAACTTCTTCGCCTTTGGTGTTGTCCTTATCTGACCTACTGACCATATGCACGCTTCAGTATCCCCAAGACAACTTCAATACCTGGTCGATGTCGTTTTCATCGATGCACGATTCATCACTCTTTTCACTACCAGGTTTCAGCAAATCTTTCACCAATTTCGCTTGTTTGATCGACGTTGTGATATCGCCCAGTCCATCATACTCGCTTCCGTCATGGACCGCGATAGCTTATGCGAAGTTTATTACAAAGATTAAAATATAAATTGCCGCGAGGGCACACCAGCAACACAACAACAAAAAGTCGACCTCTCTCTCCACCTTTCCATCAGATCTACCAGCCAATTGTGCACGTCCCTCCGCATCGACTCCAATTAACACGTATGCAATCAATCAACCCTTGAGTATCGCATGTGAGATTGATTGCTTACGTGTCGATAGGAGTCTAGGCTGAGGGATGATAGAGAGAGAAAGAGAGATATATTTCTTCGTCAACCGGAATAAACAGAAAGAGTATGCAAAGAAAAAAAATACTCATAACAAAACAAAAAACACACAGTAATAATAGCGTGTAACTGGCTCTATAACGGTATAGACGGGTGCCGGCGATATGGTCCTTACGATCTTCATGTCAAGCCGGAACCTAGGAGATTAGAAACAAGTATATGGAATAGATACATACACTCATGCTTACTAGTTATGGTGGTTTGTAAAAAAAAAAAAAAAAATAGAAAAACAACAACGAAATACATAGTGGATGCCTTGATGCAATAGTAAATGGGGAATACATCCGATAGCGATTAGTACTTACTGAGAAGTAAGTCAAGGAACTCCGCCTTGAATGACGGAAAACTAATACTTTTCAGTCGCGGGGGCAATTTATTCCACACATCGATTCCAGCACGCTTCAAGGGAGGAAAAGCATTATCGGAATTAGACATAAATAGGTTGGAAGAGCTCTTAGATCGAGTTCCGTAGCTGTGTATATGCATGCAGCATTCAAAGTAGTTTACAAGTGAATTTAGAACTTCTTGTTTGTTAAACTTATACATGAACTTTGCTAATTCAAAAATATATATGTCTTCAACTTTAAGAATGCGAAGTTTCGTATAATCTGGAGATAAGCGATGATAGATGGTCAGTCCAGCAATGGCCCGAATGGCTTTATTCTGCAGTACTTGCAGTGCTTTCAAAATAGTTAGGGTTGCAGATCCCCACATAATATTACCATATTGCAAATGGCAGTGAACGATGGAGAAATAAAGACTTCTGAGCATGGGCCTAGGAACAATTCTATTTAGTCGCCACAAGACACCAGTATTGCGAGAGATCTGGACGAAACATGACTTATATGGGTATTTCAACTGAGGTCATGGTCAATAAGAATTCTTAGATATTTCATTGTTTTGCAAAAGCACATCGCTTGACCAGTCATAATTAATTTGGGATTAGTATTGGAGAGTTCTTTTCTCCTTTTTTCTTTGCCTATTGGTAATACTTGGCTCTTAGTAGCATTAATGGACAATTTGTTACATGTGAGCCAGCTGCTGATAAGTTCAAGTAGGTTGTCAGTTCATGTCAACAGATTTTGACTATTGGATGAGGATAGCAGTATGTGCGTGTCATCTGCAAAAAGGGTAGTGGCGAATTGTGAACAGGCAATTATATCATTAATATACAATAGAAACAAAGTTGGCCCCGAAATTGACCCCTGTGGTATACCGCAGGAGACAGTACAATAGTCAGATTTCTCTTGACCGATGACGGTATATTAGGGTTGTCCATAATTTGGAAAATCTCAAAAAAGATGCGTATCCATGCCTAATTCTGTAGAATATTGATAAAAAAAACATCAATGAACCTGCAATAAGCTCACGGGAAAGTCGTTAACATTTGTCTAAATACGTTTGAAAGTAGCTGCCGTAGAGTGGGCGTGTTAGCGACCATAGAACGGCGAGAAGACTAGTAATAACGAAATCACGTCTCTTGATTGGTTAATCAGCAACGCTTGAATGGTCACGACCACGGCGGCTTGCTGATTATGTGCTTATACTAGTTCGAGAAGTTCGCTAACGGCAATGATTCTGTAAGCGCATTGTACGTTGGTGATTTAATAAAATGAGACATCTGGTCATTGAATGTTTTAGTGTTAAAACTAGGTACCGATAGCTTTAGTGCAACAATAGCCTATTGCAGGCATGACAGAGGTGAAACAGCGAATGATTGTGAACTCATAGAAGTAAGTATAGATACCAGAAATAGCCTATATATCTGATATGCTTGAGATTACACCAAGTGGTCCTGTTTTCTGGGTGCAGGTAAGGCATATTAGACATCGCCGAACTGGTGCGGCATACTATGTGATATAGTTTCTGGACACAATCCTGTATGCTCAGAAGATATGTGGGCCGACCAGGTAGCTTATATTGGATTTCTGAATAAGAATCTAACTACCACACCGCTTCAATACATCCTTTTTGTGTCCATGTCTGGTTTGATTCAAGAATTAGTAGTGATGCAGCCGGCAATGATCTAAGATTCATTAAGGACATGCTAAGCAATGCAAGCAACCTGTCTTTTTGCTGGTCCTACCAGCATAGTCTGTGCTTATCTTTAGACCTCTTTTCGCGGCATCATTGAGGACTTTGACAGCACTTGCGGGTATGATTCATTATGCAGCAATAATCTGACAAGTGCCAAGCATAAATGACAGATTCATCCAGCCCTTACAGCATTCAAGACTTCAATTATATACCACGACATCAGCCTAATAAGATCAGACAAAGTAGTGTCAATGTCAAGCTTTATATTTGTATTCAATGATGGTACATCCCCTCTGAAACTAGAAATTCGTTTGCCACTTGCATAAGCGCCTTTGCAATATTTTTCCGCTTGTTTTTGTGCTTTCCATCAATGAAATCAAGGCATACGGGCTACAACGGTTACCTTCACAATAAGCCATCCAGTCATGTATTTAAAGATATTGTGAAGCAGCTGTTCTTTGTTCATCACGTGCTTCGTTACTCAACATGTTCTGAATTAATCCTAAATCATTATTGGCGGACCAACCTACAATGCGCTTACAGAATCACCACCGTTAGCCGACACCTTGACCAGCTGATCAACAAGCCGCCATTGTCGTGATCATTGAAGCGTAACAGATTAGCTAATCAAACGCCGTGATTTCGTGATTGCTAGTCTGCTCGCCGTTCTATGGTCGCTGACACGCCCACTCTACGGCAGCTACTTTCAAACGCATTTAGACAAATGTTAACGACTTTCCCGTGAGCTTATTGCAGGTTCATAGACGTTTTTTAACTATAATCTATAGAATGAGACATGGATACAGATAAAATTTGAGATTTTCCAAATTATGGACAACCCTACTGTATATTGCTGTCGGTCAGTAAGATAACTACGAAATATTTCGAGGGCAGTACCACGTACACCATTACATTCTAGCTTATCAATTAGTAATGAATGGTCGACAGTATCAAATGCCTTCTTGAGGTCAAGCGAGATAGCCACACCATAACTGTTGGTTGATTGTACATCGTAGTATCCTGTCATTATGTGTACAATGATCGTGCCTAATTACCTGCAGCCCGTGATGGCCGATATCGGCGTATCATCACAAATCGTATGTATTTAGTTGAGTGTCTCTTGACCTTCGCGTAATCTCTGAGACTTACTCGAGGAATCTCTTGTGAAACACCGGTTTAGAACCACATGGCCTAAATTAAAAACACATTACTGTTTGACATTGTATAAAAGCGATAACGTGGTTTCGCCAACTCACATGCGATGTCTGTTCAGGTTCATATTGTGAATCCAGTTGAGAGCGGAAGCATCTGTTATCCCCATCTGTCTCACGGGCAAGGTAATATATGTTTGGAATTATGTGACCGAACTGCTATAAATGTTTCATAGTGTTCATTAATTCATTTCATCCCGTGTATATTCGTTCTAACGGTAATATGTATATCGGCCTACATGTTACCTGAATTTCTATATTGCCATCGACACGCGTACATTTTCTTTTATTGGGATTTTCTCCGCTGTCGTAGCGTACGAGGGGCGCATCTGGGTTATTGGTGGCAAGACTGCCGGAGAGCCTACCAATCCCGTTGCAATCACTGAGCTATATAAACACTGGAGTGCGCTACTCGCGATATTTACGTTGTTACTAGAAACAGTTGCATTGTGGGGAATAGGCTGGACGATTTAGTGCATGAGCATATGGAAAAACGTCCAGTTTTAAAATATATTTGATTCGTATTGGGTTTGTAGTATTTTATACGAATGGAGCTTTGAATGAATAATCATCGTAACATTCAGGATTTGTTTCAGCCCAATATCTCGTGTTTATATCTGTGTTATCTGTGTATTTCGTCATGTCGAAGATATAAGTGGTTTCGATTGTTCGTGGTAAAATAAGGTTGTCTATATGTCATCGTATGTATTTTTTTGTGGTTATATTCCTGATGTAGATTGCTTTACTCGTTGTATCCAGCATATTTTACGTGTACAGAAATAACCAAGCTGTCAAAAGATGTATAATGCCAATTCAATTATCTTTCAGATATATGTATCTATAGGAAGTAAAAGCATCTACAATTGCCAGCTTGAAGTTATTATCGGAGCGTGCCTCAGAATTACCTATCCTGGATTCAAAATCTTCATACTGCAATGGAGCTGATGTGAATGCTGTAACTGCCAGCTACGTGGTGGCTGTGAATATTGCTGATGGAGAAAATTCAGCATCATGGGACACATCAAAAGGCACTGCTGAAATCAATTGAATGCCATTGTAGTTATTCTACGTATTTATTGGTTCAGCGTATTTGAATAAATCCAAAAAAGAGAAAGTAAAGATATGTCTGCTATGTGTAGCGATGGGGTAGTAATTTCTGTAGAAGTGACTGAATGAGTTCATTGAATGAGAGAAACAAGAAATGCATGGGTCCTTATTCAGATGTAGCTAGAATTGCCAAATTCACAGTGAAATTGAGGCTATGTTAGTTACAGCAATCTGTGCACTGTGGGAGTTCATAATAAATATTAATTTTATCGAATCAATATGGCACAAGATACAATCCAAATGGCGTACATGTATTTGATCATAATTACAGCTATAGCTACCCATATACGTGTGTACATGAAGCTTGGCTCGTTTTGCACTTTCATGAAACCAGAAATTAGATTAGATACAAAACTAACTGGAGATGTGAACATTTCAACTCAGTTTTTCTGCCCACGATACTTGCCTACCCTACTAGATGAAGCACTCGAACCTGGCTTTAGATCAACCATTCCTGCGGTCACACGCAATAACGCGCTGTACTGCCTCGTCACACGAAAAACCGCGCTGTACTGTCTCGTACCAAAATGCTGAACTTTCGTTTTCAGAAACACCAGCTTCGGTTATGAGAAACGAATTTTTCTATTAAAAATAAAAACAAAAATAAATTAATTAATTGTTATCGACTTTACGTCGCCTTTGGCGTAATTAACGGTGATTTGAAAGTCAACTGTGGGATAAGTTAGGGCTTAATATCTGCGAACGAGGTATAATAAACGAACCGATTCTGATCTTAGTTCCAATTTAATGGAATTTCTTCTCTTCTTACGCAGCACAGGCACAGTCACATTGAAGGCCACCCCACTGCGGGGCCTACGACGTCGTTTTGGGGCACTGTTCAAGATAAATGAACTAACATATGAGAAATTGTTCACTTGAAAGACACATTGATCGACATACCTTGATGTCACGACTAGGGCTGGGCACAATGATTCGAGTACTCGAATCTGAATCGAGTATTAATTTTAATGATTCGAGTCGAGTAGTAAAAAATGATTTTTTCGAGTACTGAAATTAAACGCGACTCGCCACTGAAAGTTAATTTAGCAACGAGAATTATAGTTTCGAATCTAATTTTCACTGTTGAGCCTTGAAACCTTGATTGGCCGTATCGTAGCATACGAAACATAGTACAAAGCAACGAACATTACTGGAAATAGCACATTTCCGAAGTCATGGTCATCCCACAGCATTGTCAGCAAGTGCAATGAAATTAGTAAGATCAAACCCAAGTATCTTTAATGTGATGGATAACAGGCATTATATTCTTTGTGGTGGCATTAAAGGTACATATTTGAATTTTAATGTATTGCATTCTGCTATTACGTCATAATGAGAGATACTCGATTACTCGACTCGACTCGAAGCATATTACGTGATTCAGAATCGAATCACTCAGGTACTCGATTTTGCCCAGCCTAGTCACGACAACGTTTTTATACCAAAATGCGTATAAAATAGTAAAGAAAGTGTGTTAGCCGGTGTCTTCTACGGGTTTGAAGTATGTGTTGGCTAGACTTGCTCATCCTTGCTCCCTTCTTTGTTTTCTTATTATCTGTAAAGATACCAAAAACGGTTAGTACAGAATTACAATAATGAAAATTCTACGGCATACGAAGAAAGTGGCCTCACCTCATTCAGTGGGTTAGCCGGTGTCTTCCGTGGGTTTGAAGTAAGAGTTGGGTATGTAAATATTCTCTCTGGCAACGCAGGGTTGACTTCACAGCTTAGCGATGGTCGATTCCAGAACCTTTGAATGGAAAAGAAAACAGCCACGAGCAAGTATGGAATAAAGCGATAGGTACATCTGTGTACAAGAGCACATATCATATAAAGTATATATTCACAGTTTACCGCTAAAGGTATAGAATTATTACTCAACTATGCTGGACAAAACCGTGTGGCCCCTCAATTATAATTTTCCTTCTAGTCCTACCTCCAACCTTCACGACAATTTTAAGCAAGGATTGAGTACTAAGCTAGTTATCGGCTGAACTGCCCATACAGAATACAAACAAAGACCTGGCTGGTCATGCTATTACAGGTATACTGATGAACTGACATGGTGCTGAGACTGCTGATATAGTCTGCTCTGATCATACCAACATCCATATACTTGTGACAAAATGTTCTGGTATAATGACACTTTGACATGGCCTATTCATTAATGCTGTGGCTTATCTGGACATTGATTGACTGTGATGGTCAGGAGATATTAAAAATAGAAACTGATTCTTCAAAGATAGTCTTGCTGCCCTGCATATTCTGCCATTCACTCACCGGTGAAATGTTCTTGGATGCCGACGCTTTACCAAAGACTCTTCATCGCTACTACCATCGCTATTACTTCTCATATATGACTCCGTGGATATCTTTTTCTGCCGTTTACTGCACCCATAGGCGCAACAAACACTATGCCACCAAAACGAGATGTCTTCGACATGTCGAAATACACAGATAACACAGATATAAACACGAGATATTGGGCTGAAACAAATCCTGAATGTTACGATGATTATTCATTCAAAGCTCCATTCGTATAAAATACTACAAACCCAATACGAATCAAATATATTTTAAAACTGGACGTTTTTCCAAAAGCGCCTGTACTAAGTCGTCCAGCCTATTCCCCACAATGCAACTGTAACATGGTGACAACGCAAATTTGCTTAGCCGGAGATGGCAGTAGTTCGGGGCTTGGTTGCAATATACAATCCTAAGAAAGAAAAGTTGAAGAATGGACCCAAACTTAAAATCAAGAGATATTCATTATGTGCGGTTGTGGTGAACGGGGCCATTTATGCGGTAGGATGAGTCGGCAAAAATGGAGGTATGTCCTGATCTTGAACAATTATGTGATTTGGTTTCCGATTTCACTGTTTTGCTTCATTATCGTTTCATTTGTTACGATTGTAGCT
Source organism: Botryllus schlosseri (assembly GCF_051294905.1). Taxonomy (NCBI): domain Eukaryota; kingdom Metazoa; phylum Chordata; class Ascidiacea; order Stolidobranchia; family Styelidae; genus Botryllus; species Botryllus schlosseri. Next base: position 23,296,203 of record NC_137249.1, read on the forward strand.
TGATAAACGAAGTTATAAGTTGTGGACTTCTACATAATACAGTCTTCACCGTACCGATATATAAACCAACGGTATAGCATAATGGTACAACGTCCTGCTTCTTGATCGATAGAGGTCGTGAGTCGAATAGAGGTCGTGAGACCTGAAAAATTTGAACGCACGCAGTTAGGTGCAAATCATTCATAAATTCGGTCTAGAGCAGTGGTTCTCAACGTTTTTGTCTTCGCGGACCCCTTTTGTACCGTGATAGACCCCGCGAACCCCCGCAAGTTTTAAGTCAAATTTAGCTCAATTATCGTGCAACCGTCATCTTTCTTGTGCGAATATCAATTATAGGATAGTGATAAACAGCAACAAAATGACCGTTCTGGAAAACAATATCATCCTATGATATGCAATGTTCCCTCTAAGCTGCGCACGTGGGCAAATGCGCAGTGCTGACACGGTCTCTGCGCACAGAAAATCAAAGCTGCGCACAAAAAATCCGAAGTGATGTCCTTTTTTTAGTCGTTATGAGTAGTTAGGTAAATGGGCGGAATGTGCGCATGCAAGGATTATAAAAAACAAACAAACATTATCAATATAATAAACAGTGAAACAATTAGCTCATTCTCAATTTTGCAGCAATACTTTTATGACCCTGTGTGCGGCAATTAAAAAAGGGGAATAATTAACGATAGAGAGAAAACGAACAAAGAATCTGGATTGACCTTTGTACTCGGACTTGAGTAAATCTACTTGTACTTTTCCACTCCTGATTCTACCTCGCCTCTGGACACGAGACTTGTGTATTATTTTTTATATTTTCCCTCGCACAACAATGGATTGACTTTTAATTTCAATGGTGTGCACGCCGACGAATCGGTATAGTTCTCCGGTCTTGACTTGTCGTTCCGCGGTGGGTTGATTAATCCAACTGCGTGTAAACACGATGGGATCTGGAAATATTTGTCCGTCAAACATGACGTCAGTATAGTATTTGTTCCTTCGGATCCGTATGTGAGATCCCGGATCGTGATTTAGGTGGATTGTCAACGCGTTCGGCCAGACGAAACGATGTAAGGTGACGATTCTGGTCTGCGTCATACTGTCGTAGTTGACCTCTTTTTGCTCCCTGGATAGTAGCGATCTTTACGACGACTCCCGAGCGCTCGTAAAAAAGAGTAGAACGTATGCTGTACAAGGTTTATTGAACATACACAATCTGAAAATACAAGTCACGAGCGTTCACAAAGTAGATTTTTCTTTGTTTACAAAATCAAAAACGAGGCGATCATTCACACGTTTATCAGAACCAAAAGCATCTAAATAATCGAGGGTACCTACACCTTGACCTTTTCTAATTAGGAAAGCGATACAATGTTCGCCGCACACAAACGAACGTAAAGACTGTAATTGCACACTAGTGAAGGTATAATCGTCCGCGCCCAATAACCTATAGATCTCCTTCTTCAGAGGCGGAATCCCGAAAGAGTCGTGAAAGTGCGTGCCATCTTGATCGGCGAAGATACAGATCCAATGCGAGCCGCCCTTCGCGTTAGGGTCGTAATTGATAACGACTGCGTACGGCTTAAGTAGCTTTGCTGGCAATAAATCGATAGCGAAAGTCCCGGGAAATAAATCTCGCGTGTCGCGATGATTGAATAAAATATGATTAATTTGGTCGGTGTTCATACGGACACTACTTCGCGCTTCTCTGAGATCTCCAAGAGTTGTTGGTATTCTTTGAGACACAGTAGAGTCGCTCGTTCCGGCAACCCCGCGGTCAGGGTCATGTGAAGCTTCACGGACCCGGTCTTCTCTAGTTGAAAGCAGCCTTGATGCGTACGGTCTGGGGTCAAATCGAACGCAAACAGAGTGTATCCCGCCTTATAATTCTCAGAGTCGATAAAAAGATCTTCCTGAGCATCCCACTTCCCGGTGGATTGGTAGACGCTGAAAAACCCCTCGAGGTTTGTGTTTTTATCAAAGTCGAATCTGAAATTACGCCCGTACAAAAGTTTCCCGTTCACGTTGATAGCCAGATTTCCGACGTGATAGTGACAGAAATTGAATGGGTTTCGAGTCTTACTACCGTTATAGGCAGCGGTCGGGACCAGACCAATCACGATTCGTCGAGGCGTGACCCCGGAAATCAACGTTTTCTCAATGGAGGTATCACCCGCTCCAAAAGAGTGATTACTCATTTCGAGCTTTATAATAGGGTATTTCGCCGTGTGCGTACGAAGCATTGTTTTGTGTGCCAAACTGACAGAGTCTGAAACTTGAATTTGCTTGACGTGCAATTCCACTTTTTTCAGTATGATTTTAGAGTCGGCAGACCCGAGGAGACAGAAATCGTCATCGTTACGGATTAATCGCAACGACAGATCCACGTTATCCAGTAAATATCTGTCCTGGTCGAATAAACCGAGCGGTATCTTGCCGATGACCTCGAGCGTTGCACTGCCAGCGGTCAGGGCTTTACGTGCCGTGAAGCCGACGTTGTCTGCCGTGAAAGTATCCTGCTGTTTCATCGTATCTGGGATCCAGCCGATACATTTCAGATAGGTTTCGCCGGCCGCGCGAGAGCTATTTAGTAGATGGAAAATGAAGCTTTTGTAGGCGTGATTGGTGTCCGATGTGGTGATCAGCTTCGAGCCCAGATACAGATCGATCTGCTTGAATAAGGCGTCGAATATATCCGACACGACAGCGACGTTGTCTGCCCCGATCGTGGTGCAATCTTTTTTGGTAACTTGCAGTTGTATTTTCATAAACGAGCTGGACAAATCCAAGTAATGATCGCTACCTTTCACGTTAATCTCAATGACATCGCCCAATTTATCCGGTGTAGCGATCAACGTGCTAGTGTCGGCGACCGCCGTTTGCGTCGGGGGTATCCGCTGTTGAGGCACTCGGCCGAATTTTCGTGCATCAATTTAGCCATCGAATATATCTCTCCGTCTACGTTTCTTGTTTGACGTAGTACCTCCCCGCGCGCCCTTTTTAAGCTTTTTCGTGGCTTTTCGTTTACGACCCCCGATCGCGGTATCGAGAAGCTGTAGACCTCCTTCTTTACTCCGTGATATAGCGGATTGCTTGAACGAGCGCCCGGCCACCAAATCTTTCGCGATATTTGATCCGGTACGGAGGATTTGTTTCCCCAGTATCTTGGAGCCTTTTGACACTAGAGGTAAGACCGCCCGGCCTATGGTTCGAAAAATCGACGCGAGTCCGCTACCGCTTTGTCTGGACCCCCGATAAAACCCGTAATTCCCAGCCCCGGTCTGATAGTGGTGCAATACGGCTTCTCGGTCACAACAATAGTGCACTTTCATAACGACACCCTGAGATGTATCGTGAGGTCCAAACCCGAGATGTCCAATAATTCACCATACTCGTCCCTTATATAGATGTAGAAATACTCGAAACGGTCGAGTCTGACTTTGGCGTAGTATCGATTTTGAAATATATGGTTTTGTCGCTCTCCCTCGTGTAGCGCAACGACTCTTAGCAACGGGACCAAAGCGTCACCCACCGGCGTCGACTCGATGTCATTACAGTAGATAAAAGCGTAGAGGCTTTCGCACGACTCACGAACAAAGTATATCTCCATAAGAGCAATCTCAAGACCTTTACAATCCATTCCGTGCGGGAGGGTAAATACGGGGCCGTCACCGGTCAGTGTTTGGAACGTCATCTCGTAAGTGAAGGGTCAATTCAATGTCACCACATTTAAGTTCTTTTCCAAGAGAATCTCTTATGCTGATGCGTACGCTACGGAAGCTGTTGGCATCGGCGGGCAGGTAAAACGGTTTCCTGAATGATACGTGCTGTCGTTTCATTTCCGGTACCGTAACGGGGATGATTCGTAGAAGTCTGGACATATAATCACCTACCGGGAGATGGCGCACGCAATCGCAATATATAAATAAATACTGAGATTTTACTATCGACGGAATATACCACACATCGAATTCAATGTACTCAACCTCGCGTAATGAGATCGGAACCTCTCCCTCCTCCGCGATGATGTCGTCAATATCGTATCTCTGATGCTCGTGTATGAGACGGTAGTTACCGAAATTCGCGTAAGGCCCGAGCGTAGATGCGAGCAGAGAAGAATTCGGTGGAAATCCCTCGCATACCAATCGATTCTGGCTGGGCGTAAAGTACCAGTGATAGCCGTTCACGAGTTCCGCGCTAATTCTTTGCATTAATTGATCGATATTATCGAAATCTCCGGTGGGTAACTCATAGACTTCGGTGACGTCTTTGACAATCGTATTCCAGAAGCTCATGGCCGGGGTGGGTTCTGTGATTACAATTCTTTCTTGAAAGTCATGATTGAAGCTAATTTCTCGGAGAGCGATCTGTTTACCCTCCGATTCGATTTCAACCGGTAATTCAACCGTGAAATCGGGTCCGCTTCCGAATATCGTGATATAGCTCATAACGCTTTGACGGCTCCTCGACGGATCAGTAAAGTCACTGTAACGGGAGCTGTTTTAAACGCGACAGGGTTATTGTTCTTGTCACGAAGATATACTCGTATATTTCGAATATTACTCTTGGCCAGGGAAAAAAAGTAAGGTTTATCATATACACAGTGCTGTATTTTTCCTTCTTGCGCGGTGACCGGAACGCTTCGAAGGAGAGGTACTAGCTCGCTGCCAAATACACGAGGTCTGATCAGATCGGTGTATATATAAATGGTGTCTACATCTTTCACGATGGTTTTCGGTCTGATTAAGAACTCTATTGGTTTTTGTTTCTTCAAAACATGATGTTCCACTGTAAAATAACGCGGAAACGTGTCCTCGATGCTGGTGAGACGCGGACCCGCACCACTGATTTTTTTGACCCGTATCAAGGGCTCGTCGGCCTGTGGAAATCGACTCTTGAGATACCTAAAGCTCAAGCCGAACACGCCACCGGTATATTGCTTGATTGTAATTTCTTTCTCGTATCGCAAGCGAAACTGTTCCAACAGATCCGGGACACTGCGATACTTGCCGGGCGGTATGTAATACACGTGACGATGGCCGCTGTCAGAAAATTCGATACCCGCACGCTTGTGGTCTACCGTGAACGTGGGCTGGAAGCTCACTGGGAACATGATCTCAGCAAGCGATGCCTCATATCTTTCTGTATCATATTTTAACTCGGAGAATAGTTGGGTTACAAAATCGTTCGCGGTGTTACCCTTAAAAACGCTCATTGAAGAATTACTCGGTAAAACCAGAAGAGTCATCCTCGTCGGCGGTTTGGAGAGACAGTACCCTAGTTAACGAAGATAGATCCGTCTGGGTTTCGGTGAATAAGTTATACACAGTTACCCCCACGATAAAAAGCAGTATCGCGAGCTGTAGAACCACCAAATGTATCCGTAACGTACCCCTCTGCGATAAATCCATGATTACCACGGTCGAGTTGTCGTGTCTGTTTTATACAAAACCGTCAACGTAAGAGTCCATCGATTTCGGATAACCCTCCCAGCGCACTAGATATCTCCGCTTGCGCCCCCTACCGACCACTTTCTGTATCGATTCTACGCGATAGACATCGTCTTTTTTATCGATGGCTTGTAATTCACTCTCGTAGAATGTTCCTCTAATCACGTCCCCGTTATAATCTCGGATGGTGTACGTAGCGGGGCTCCCCCATTTCCGTGTGTGTACGTAGAATATCTCGCGAGTCCAAGACCCCGCTGTACCTTTTGCAAACGTGGCACGTCGGGTGGTAATTCGGACTGGTTGATCGGGGGATAGCTTGGGTGACACCGGAGGTCCGGTTCCGTTGTATAATCTATCGAACACCAGAGACGCGTTGCTATTGGTAACCTCCGACGGTCGCATTAAAATCGCGGTGTGATACGTTTGGTTATAGCTCTCTGCGATATCACACAACACGTCGATGTAGCGACGTGTGCGGTTCTTGACAAAGTAGCGATTCAATACGTTGCGGGTCGTACGGATTACCCGTTCTACGATGCTAGCCTTAGTATCGCTGTTGGTAAAAAAGTGCTTGACGTGGTTGTCTCTAAAAAACCTCTGTATAACCGACCCCGTGAATTCTTTCCCGGCATCGGTCTGAACGACGTGTGGCCTCTTATGTGCGAATACCTGGTTGAAGCCCTCGATCATATCTACGGGACGCTTTCGCTTCGTCGCGTGTAAAACATATATTTCGAAAAACAACAAATTGACACCAACACATAACGGTAGCCGTCATTGCTACTAGAAATATTAGACAAGTCCATGAGGTCACTCTGGATCTGAATGAATGGCCCGCCGACGATCGTCTTCTGGCGTTGAAATTTGCCTGTATACGGATAGAATAGGGTGTAGCTATCCTCTTGTTTCAAATCCTTCTTGTCGGGGTGTAGGTATTTACCGCGATAGCTCGCCGGCGCTTTGATATCAAAATATTTATCCTTACTCGTCATCGTCGTAGGCCGTCCACGATCCGTAGAGCTGGGGCGGCTTCCTGTTAGCTCGCCGGCTACGTTTGATGATCTCTTGCAGTGGCGGTGATCTTTTGGCTATCTTGCTTGTGACGGGGGTACTTGGAGACGACGGGGCTTTCGGTGTTACTTTCGAGGTGACCGGCTTCACTTTGTGCAGTAATTCACGGAGAGTGGCTATCTGATCGTTCGTGAACCCGTTGGAGGTGTTGGTAATCTTCATCTGAAGAGGCTTGTCGATCTGACCCCGTTGACTTTTATACTTTGAGATGGCAGAGTTATACAAGGACAATTTCTTGTCAGCCGAAACGTCCATAGTCAAAATCGCGCTGATCGATCGGTCCAACTCGGAGTTCAAATCAGTCGCGTTAGAGGGAGCTAGAGGGTTAGGCGATATGATCACTTTTTTGAAATTCATTTTTTGCCAAAAACAGATTTCAACAACGACGCCGCCAATGGCAGGATTGATAAGATACCGCTAATAAAACCTCCTCGTTGGGTGTTGGCGTGTAATACACGTCTCTTGGTCTTCAGGCTCAACTTCTTAGTTGTCAGCTTTCGAATTTTGTCTTTATGCGGGTGTAAATTTTGTATATGGCGTTTTGACAGTCGCAGATTGCCGTTCAAAACATTCACACAGACTTCACAAAATGCCTTCACCAAACCAGAAGAGCTTCCCAATAATATATCCTTCCTTACCGCGGGCGACGCCTTGGACAGAAATTTCAAAGTCTCGCCGTGCTTCTTAATATAACAGTGACGTTTCGGCAGCGATTTGGTCCGAGCCATTGTGAATATAGTGTCAAAGTGCCGGCACTTTCGCTATTTATAGTGGCGTGTACAACACGAGTTCATCCCCAGGAAACACCCCTGTTTTAACACGACTAGAATCTGGTGTGGCTTGCGTCAAATCTATAAAAAGGTACCCGTGAGCGTTCTTTGTCGCGTCGGCATACGCGTCAACTAGAAATTTTGAGTTACCGGGGAACATTTGATTGCCAAGAACCCGAATCTGAGATCGATCTCTAGAATTACGCATGATAATCAAATACTGGGTGCTGAGACTGAGGTCCCTCGATCTTTTGGACTGGAAATATAGATTTTGTACCGCGAATATTGTGGTCACCGAGCCGTGATTCGCGTAGACTGTAAAAAAGGGGGTCACCCATGGCCTACTAAAAACACGGCCTTACAGTCTGCCTATTGACCTGAAAATTAAGAGGCCAGCTCCGAAACAGTGTAAATCTCACGGTTATACCTACGCAGATGGTAAGTAGCGCGCAAGTCAAAACCACAAGTGGATTCTGACCAGGATTTATTGTGTTAAGATGATGGAATATCGTTTTAACACGGAAACAATCATTTTAGTCCCAAAAGAGCTGCTGGTCAGGTGGATAACCCACTGATATCACTGCAAAAACTCGTGCGGATGAATACAGTTGTTGTAGTTGTTGTTGTTGAAGAAGTCAAGACATTTGCAGTTGTGCGGGTTCCACCGTGTGTTGTTGTTCGTCGCATTGCACTTGTTTCTTTCGCTGTCTAGACTCTAGAGTATATTCAAGAGCTAAGGGTCAGTATTATCATTTGATAAGTTAGTTGGCAATCAGGTTACGGTTCCTCGACAGTGCCAGCGGTTCAAGTTGACGCGAAGAACGTCGTGTTCGAACGGCTCCATTGTAGTATCATAATCTGCTTTCTCGCAAACATAGTCTTGGATACGGTAGTCTATTTGACGAATTGTATAACTGGTAGCTTTGGTTCTAAGACATTTATGATGACGAAGGCATGTTCATTGTAACTGTTTCTATAGAATTTCATTAATTGTTGCAAGGCTTGGATATGGTGCTGTGGCGGAATACTATTTTAAAGTGATATATACTTATAGGCTGATTTGTTAATAGGCTATTCATTTTCTAGTGTAGTTAATAGGCGATGGCCGATGGTTCTTAAGTGCTGCGTGGTTGGTGTACTTTTGGATATACTACTGTGAAATCTGCCAAAGTCTCAAGCAGGGGATCAGCATGTTACGTACTATGAGCTATGTTTGGAAGGCTTTCCAAAAATCAAGAATGCCATGAAAATTGACGTCAATTGAGGGTGCAGATGCAGCATAATGGGATACCTGTGCCTTTACCAACATGGTTCCGCACAAGCAAGAATACTCTGCTCAAAAGGAAATGCGAGCTACTAAACTTCCCAAGCTATTTGGATAGTCTAACTGATCCGGATCCCGAAGTAGATATTTTAGAGGAGCTGCGTAATCTAAGATACCACAAGGCTGGAAATACTCTGGCATCATCTAGCACTATGATCCGGTACTGCTTGCTTTTACGTTCTATTTCTTGCCAAGCGTACAAGACACTTTTGGAAATGTTCCCTATGCCATCTTTGAGCTGTTTGCGAACAAGACTAAAGGGACTGTTGATTTTTCAAAGGCCATGGAAATTTCTGAGGATGTCATTGTGATGGTGGATGAAATGTATCTGCAAAAATTGTGCAATATCATGGTGGCAAATGTTATGGTGCTGATGAAGACGGAAATATTTGCCAAGGCGTTATAGTGATAATGATCAATGGACTTGAAAAATCGCTTCCTTTAGTCCTACAAATTTAACCAGAAACACAAGTTTAAGGTGCCTCGTTAACGCAAAAGCTGTCTGATCTCGGATCTAGGATTTAATGCGAGAGGTATTGCTTCTGACAACCACAGCACCAACGTTCGTGCTTTCAATATGCTGTCATCACAGTTAGGATCAAACTCCGAGTTGTTCATCAGTCATCCAAGTTGCAAGACAAAAATCTATCTATTTTATGACAACATTCATTTGGTGCAGAACCTTCGCAACAATCTACTGAATGCTAGGAGATTTTCCTTTCCATCATTATATATCAAAGGTGGCGATATATCCATAATTAGCCCTTCTGGTTATATTGCATTGCAATTGGAGTGTAATTTGCGAATGGCTCCAAAGCTAACAAAAAAGCACTACATCCTGGCCACAACAAGCAGAACGTCAACCTGGCACTGGCTATCTTTGATGAAAAAACCATAGCAGCTTGCTCCAAATACCTTCCAGATAAGGCGGATACCTATTGCTTCATCAAAGTCATACATATGTGGTGGAGTGTTGGAAACAGCAAGCAGAGGTACTTCCCTAATAGTCTTGGTAATGCTGTCATTCTACGGACTGCACCGAGTGTAGCTTACCCCTCACGACTGATGAAACCGAAGAGGAATATGATGAATATTTCAGTTTGGTGGATAGGCCTAGGGGACGGTTGACTGTACCTGCCGTTCAAGGTGGCCCATTTTGTATTTGATTCTTTCGCAGTCCTAGATTCAGCTAATCAGCTCATATCTAACCGTGGCACTGTTCCTCTGCTCCGTGCAGCATTATGTGTGTTGAAAGTTGTGTTAGGTAAATCCTGAATTGGTTGTAATGCACATAGTGAAAATAGGCTAGTACAAATGTCACGTTCAAAAAAATTGGGAACATTTTTTACAATAGTCAGCAAAAATTTGCGAATTCCTCACTAAGTGAATTTCGCCAATTTAAAGAGAGGCAAAGGCAAAAGAAGTGATTGTCCTGTAAGGCTGTGATATTTGTTCCCTAAGGCTCTAATTCAAGAGTTTCTCTACCCATTTTTCATTGATTATACAAATTTCGTTCCTAATTTTTTCGTTATATATTGCTGCAATATACTATTTTTTACATACATTGTGCACCGGCGTGTTAGTAGAGTACCAAAGACAGGTAGCATTATGACAATATCGCATTTTCTGACCAATTGAGTGCACAGCTGGTAAGGGTTGGAAAGTTGACTATAGGCCTCTTAATTTTCAGGTCAATAGGCAGACTGTAAGGCCGTGTTTTTAGTAGGCCATGGGTCACCCTGTCCGAAAATTCCATTTTATCGTCAATAATTAATAGAGTAGGACAGGGGCGGCTTGTCGCCAACTCATCCAAAATGGAGAGATCCGAGTAAAACTCAACGCCTTGCAGCTCGTTAAAGGTGTCTTGGTAAGCCGTATAGCAATAGATAATTCTTTTCGCCCCTTTGAAAGCTGATCGATATTTTTTATGACTTTAAATATAAAAGTACTCTTCCCCGAAAACGACGGTCCTGCCAAAAGACACGACCTCCCTGTCGAGAAATCCATCACCAAGGCTGTTTTGACACGACGAGACATGTATTCACAAAGACACTTCTATATATAACAAGGACAGGTACACGAAAAAATATGCCGATTCAGAGCGTCACACAAACCGTCCACACAGCGAATCTTACAATGTCCACGAGGCCGTCTTTTTACACCAGAAGCGAGGTGTCATAATCGACACGAGAAGACGAGGCATCATCAGGGCTCAGTGGTGTCATGGCCAAGACTCGAGGTCTACGAGGGGGAGGGTAAGGTGATACCCGGCCGGGTGACTTTTTTATGATTTTAGTCAGATTCGGTCTTGGTAGCACTGGCGACTGATGTATGTCTCTGGCACGCTGTGGTGTCGCCACGACAAACGGGGCAGTCAGATTCGGTCTTGGTATCACTGGCGACTGATGTATGATGTCTCTGGCACGCTGTGGCGTCGCAACGACAAACGGGGCGTCCACCACGGTAGGTGATGTGTCAACGGATTTAGGGGCGCGACGATCTTCTCTATGACCCGTTCGGAGATAACCCTGGTTCATGAAGCGGTATCGGTTGTTGTCGTTTCCTTCGTGAGTCATGCGCTGATCGCGACTCTGTACGCTGCAGGCGGCACGATCGGTTGGGTCTGTGAAGCCAACTTGACGACGATTCAAGATACGGGCGTCAGTCAGCAGTCGGCTCGTCACACCATCGCCTTCATATGTGAACACAGGTAGAAACTGCAGCTCCGTCACACACCGCAACAGGTCGTCTCGAAAGCTCACCCATTCTAGAAGACAAAGGATAGTTACACATGTGTCGGGTAATGACTATTACTGCTTGTTACCTGGTCTCAAGGTGGTGGCAGTGTGTAGACGATCCTGCAACTCTTTCTTGAAGTGAGTAGTTTGCTGATCGGTCAGATTGTCTTCCAGCAGAATATCTTTCAGCACAGAGACACGATGCCAGTTGGCTTGGGTGTCGTGGTGAAGTCTATCGAGTGAAAGCTGGCCACAAACATGACTAATGAAATCGCTAGCTGAGTCATGAGTCATCTGGGAAAAAACAAGAATAACACACGTATTACAAACTGAAACGCCGCCTTCGAAAACTAGTCGCAAGCGACAGGCGTTGATGATAGAAAAAGCGTTCAATATGGAACAAAATTTCACAGTGAGCACCAAAAGACAAGCAATGTATGCCAGCAAAATAGTGTCTTCGTTTTAACATGTCTTTAACGTGCCGCCGAAACACTATAAAATAAAATAATAGTAAGACTCCATACTTGTGTCACAATATACAACCCCACCTGTTTTTAGGAATTCCATGTGACTCGACAGGTCTTGTAGCTGAGACGGGCGAGGAGGACGCCAGCAGATTCTTGTGTCTATGAATAAACGTGCCTTAGCAACGACAGAGAGCTAAGAGCATATTTACACACCCCCAATCTCCTCCAAGATGTTTCTGAGTCTTCTGACGTCCATGTTCAAAGCCTCTATCTTCAAGACCTCAGCCAAAAGCTCCACCCGGTCTGCCCCACATTCGTGTCGTATGATCAGACCAAACAGAACGCCAATCTCGAACTTGTCTTTCTGCTCGCGTGGAGGTAAATGATCGTACCCAGACATGTACTCCCGCAGCGGGAAGAATTCTGCATGATCGATGTATTGATCCATCTGAGAATTGAGACAATTATGATTTCAATTTATGATGAATCAAAACAGTTTCAACTCACCATGATTCCTTCTATACGCTGATAAAATCTGAAAAGAAAAAACTCATTGTATTATACAACCATGAAACACAATACGCTTTTCCCCACCTGCTGTAAGCTATTGGCCTGCGGAGTTAATGCTATCGTCTGTAAACAACACGAGAAAACGAGCACTATTGTGAAAGGTTCAAGATGCATAGAATAATTTGAGTCAACATGAGAGCATAATGCAAAAACAGGTATAAAAAGCAGAGAATACGGAAAGTGCACATTTGAAAAAATCATAGTTCCAAGGATCTCGTATGAATACCGTATGATTCGACTATTCGTTTACAGTAGAAGTGAGACAGGGCCGATCGAAATTGCTCATAGGTAAAAATGGAAGCATTTTTCCGCACAAACCCAGAATTAACATCACCATGTGGTTTTTTCTCAAACAAAACTTTCCGGTAGATGTCAGCAGTCAGTTTGTTTACTTTTGAGAGCCCTTTACATGAGTACTTATCCTCATTGCAATAATAAGTCTTTGCGGACAGACCAACGAAAATTTTCGATTGCGCCTCAATTTTGAAAAGACCACTGGTCCGTTGATCATATCGATTACGAGCTTTACAACAGGCACGTTTATCATTGAACGAGAGAGGATTGGCCAAAAATTCATTACGGTGCTCGTCACAGGCGATTGCTGGAAATATTTGTGAAAATTTTCCAAAAATTCTGCTTGTTTTTCTGGTCGTACAACTTTTAGCAGACTGTCAGAGGAGATAGCCCCGTACCAGCTGTCCGTGTCTGAATATGCTAGTTCAATGGACCGTGGCAGGAGGTAGGTAGACAGATACGAATGGAACCGTAATAAGGCCAATTTCGCATAACCATAGACAAAGTACCCAATGTGGTTAGGTTGGCTCCAAACATGTTTTCTCAATTTCATGGACACCTCAAAAATATCTGGTGACAACTCAATCATCGATTTAAATATGGAGTCATTTACCAAGACCATAGCTTTTTGGCGGCCAACAATCTTGACATCAGAATATTTTGTACAATTCGAGATAGTCTTCCTTATACAGGAGTTTCCAATGTCTTTATAGAACTGCCCCAGTGGCTTCTGAGACGGGTCATCGTCAGCCCGTCTTCTAGCCTCGGTTATCGTATCTACAAGAGAATTGAAACATTGAATGGGTTCAAACTCGACAGCTTGATATACCTTAGTAATAATTAACCCGTTCTCTAGATACCACTTCAATAGTGGTGTTATTAACAATGTTTTTGTGGCCTGCAGAGTAGCAATCAAGAATTTCCGTGGCCGTTTCAAAAAACCATGTTGTTCAGCAAATGCTTTCATGTACGGTCCTATATCATCACGACTGACGTAAGCATGTTTGAACAGGGGACAGAAATCACTAAAATGCTCTTTGAGATGACTAGGCACATGAATGTCGACCTCAACGGCCCCAAAAAATTGATCTTTTGACACCAACTCCAAGAGTTTCGAACTTGAAAGGACTCGACATTTCACCATTTTACTGGATTCGAGAGTTTGAATAAAGGTAGCTATATCACTTCGCTGGCGCATAACGACCCATTGACATTCTGTGATGTACTCCAATTTATACCCCACTTTTTGAATATACTGGATTTTACGCTGCGTCGCGGCCCAGCGGGCTTGACGATCCGGGCTGGCTCCCAACTCGCAGCCGTGACCGTGGTGAAAACATCCAAACAGCTCAAGTGCAACAGGCCCTTGTGGGGTCCTATAATACCCATCAATACAAATCTGGAGCAGGCCGATACGATGCTCAGGACCATTGAATTGATGTTGGATTTTGACCCCCCGACAGTGCGCAATGTAGCTTAGCCATTGGTGAGCCATTTTTCCATAGAGCGGTGCCGTTTTTGTCCTGGAGAATAGAGTAAAATCTTCATTAGGTGACCACAGACAAGGATAGCCCCCCGGTAATCGTGAACGGAGAGTATCCAAATAGAGGCAATTCGAATCTAGGCCTAGCACCTGTTCTACAGGTAGAGCGTTATCACCATAGATTTGGGGTTTGATTTTTGTGACTTTAGCCTCTGCATATCGCAATGAAACAACAGAAAGCCCGCCACGTAGATTTTCACGTATCAAGGTGTGTATATGGCTATACTTTTGATTCAACAAGGTGAATACAGGTGGTATGCTATTAAACACCAACCGTGAGGCTAGCGAGGGCAAAGATATACCATGTTTAGCCATGTCAATTGAGTAACGAGCAAAGAGTTGCTTGTGCTTTGTGAGGGCCTCCAGTAACGGCCCGACATCTAAACTGACATAGAAAGATAGATAGTCACGAAAAGTAGTCATTTTATGTTCTACCCACTTTGATTGACACCAAAGATATTGTTCATCAGTTATATTAGACCGTTTCAGTTTGTTATAGAAATGTATGTGGTCTGGGAGAGATTTTTCATCCAATACTGATAAATCAGTGAAATAGTTATATGGAAAAAAAGCCTTCGTTGAAGCACAGTTATGAGAACGTATGTATGCGTCATAACTTGTACCGGCGCCGAGATACAAGGTCACATCCAAAAATCGAAACCGGTTAGTCGACAAAGACATATACGATGTGCCCCTCTTAACAATACTGATAGGGTCTGATAAGTACTCCACCAGATATGGGATAATCAAAGGTATATCATAACGAGACCCATTGAAAGAGAATACAGGTAATTGACTCAAATAATTCAAAAAACGATGTTTCAATAAGGTCGCTGGGCTCATACGCTTGACATCAGGCTCAGCGGTATGCATTTCCTCAGCAATACAATCTAATCGCTCCAACACGTCATGAAATTGCTGACATAATGACTGAAAAAAATCACTTTGGATCAATTCAAACCGTGACATCATCCTAGCGACCAGCGCTCCAGGGTCGCCATCACTAATCAGTACTTCTGGAGTCTCGTACCCCGGGAAATTACAGGCGAAGGCCACTGCGGCCGGGATATGATGATCTACATAGTGCACATTAGCAGTATCGTTTGGAGTCGAGCCTTTTTGTAATATACTCTCATAGTCAAAAACCAAGTTATACGGGTAGAAACGAGAGGGTTTGGGCACAATTATACCCAACTCGTCCAACGCTTCAAATATAGTAGGCTCAGGCTTGAACATACCCCCACGGTAGTGGTTAGGAATGTCTTTAAAACAATTATGACGATCGAGATAATATTTTGAGCTGAACAGGCGATGACAGGTCTCACAGCTATAATTCTTGCAATATAAGTTCAAATTTTTAATATAACAAAAATGTCTCCCTCCCTCTAAATGAACGTGAATTTTCAACCCCTCCCGAGCACCGTGTCGTAGTATATACCCGACTCCTTCTTTCAATGTATAAACACAGATAGATACTTTAAGACACGACTCGACTTTATCTAGGTCGTTCATACACACCCCAGATGCAGGGTCCCCATATAAAGAGGAATATTGTGCCACCAGAGAGAGTGTTTTAGATTGTAAGGCATCATCATCACGATAATTACCACCACAAAGCATAACAGCAACACAACGGAAAATACAATAATGATCGTCATATGGTACACCACGTCGATTTTTCATTAAATCCAAAACACCATGTGAATTCACAATAGACTTTGGTATTTCGATTGTACTACACCCTATTAATCTGAAGTCAGATTTGTACACGTAAAAGGTCACGTTTGTGACTGCCAAGACAACAAATTTAGTATCGTCTCTTTGAAAGCGAGCACTCTCGAAGCCCGCGGCCAGGTCTATATCGCTTACAAATTGGTCAAAGTCACTACGATTGGCAATCATTTTAGGTGTATCCAACATAACACCTGCGTTCTCGGACGCATGATAGTATCTCAATTCGCTTGTCTCAACATTATCAAGTAGGAACCCCAGGGCGTAATTGATACGAAAACCATACTGTTGTGAGACGAAGATGTCCTGTAGATCGTTGATGACGTCACTTGGGCTGCGGCCGAGTATACGGAAATTGTGTAGACTGCGTATACTGTGCGGTGCGAGTGTGGAGCTGCGAATGGAGTGCCAGTTTTCTTCCACGATCTCGATCAGATTTTCAGGTATACCCAAGCTGCTTGGTTGTGCAAAATCAGACACAATTCTAAAAAGGTTTCGTCGCCTAGACATTCTGGAAACAAAAAAAAACACAGATTCAATAACAGGTAGCACAAAACAGACATAAATACATATGATATTACAACATAAGCATGCGATAAAAACACGATAGTACATCAAAAACAGTTACACATTCGTATAAAATTTCATGGTGGCTCTGGCAGCTGACATCTCTTTGAGAAAGGCAACTTTCGCCCGCATGATGCGTTCCAAGGGTAATTGCATACGCAAATCCTGCCCGTTCGACTGAGATAGTATTTGTGAAATTTCTTGTTCTATCCGGTTATAATCTTGAGTGAATGTTTCATGAGAAGGAAAACTAGATCTTGAAAGTATATCATCCACTTCCCCCAGAATAGTGAACATCGCGTCAGATGGGGCGATTGAGATAGCCTCAACAATGGTCGCCTTGAGGTGCTCCATCATTCGTCTACTGTATTTACCAAACCTCTCACCCCCAGGTCTACGTTTGGATGGGAATGCAGGAGGTTGGGTTGGATTTTCTACATTTTCTGGAATATCATTTGCTGGGCTAATAGCGTCCAACAGATCTACCGGATAACCACCTTCCATCAATTCTGGTATCCCGTTATCAGCCATAGCTATGAGCAAAGATTTGTGACTGTAAGATCAATTTACACTTACTTAGAGACACTGTAGCCACATGACAAGCAGAAGAAGGGACTCAACACAGTTTAACAGAGCCAGCAAGGAAGGAATTTTATGACCCTCTACTCGCCTTTTCCCCCAACCATTTCAATATACATACAAACCTCTTTTTTCTCTAGTGCCATACTCGCATACCCAATTTACACTTACTTATAGACACTGTGAGCCACATGACAATTGGAAGAAGGTGCTTAAAACAGTTAAACAGAGCTAGCAAAATTCGGCAAGAAATTTTATGACACTCTACTTGGCCTTTTTCCCCCAACCATTTGAATATAAATACAAGGCTCTTTTTCCTCTAGTGACATACTTACAGACATAATTACATCATGGCATGTAAATACAACCCGTACGAAAATACTGCAACGAAGCGCAAGTTAGATATTGACTTGAAACGAGCTGCCCCGTCTCGTATCCCAAATTTCGACAATGCTACCAGTCTCTATGGCACGCAAGTCAGCTTCGACGGACGTGTACAACTGGCGTCGACCAGACGATATGGACCCAAGATGACTTATATGAAAGTCTTGATCACAGATGGTAAAAAATCTCTACCAGGGGTGATATTCAATGACAAATTACTGGACTGCATCGAAACTGCATACAGACAAGGTCATACTATGACATTCTGTAACATCAAGATCACTGCTGACGCAAGAACTGATGCCCCGTCATTAATCATTGGTCGCAATTCTACTGCTACGAAGAGCACAGCACGCTTACCTTGCCCAGAGATGGTTGAATTCCGGTACGTGTCCGCAGAAGATATCCAAAAAGGCTTGTATGATGACAAGATTGTTAATTACAGAGGTCTCTGTATTGCCACGGATTCTGAATCCATTGGCACAAACGTGGAGAGACAGCTACATTCATATGCACTAGTGAATGGTGACATTTCTGTTGATCTGAAAAATTGGGGTATTAAACCGTTATTCACTGCTGACAAATACTATGATGTTACTCATCTACGTGTACAAGTCCGATCAGGCAAACGTGAGCTGTTCTTACAAGACTATTCGCGCATTTGCAAAGAATGAACTATTTCATGTATGAAATAAAAGAAACATGTGATTATTTTGTTGACACTATTTATCAGAGATTAGGGTTGGTTATAGTTAACTTTCTAACCTGCCAGAATACATCATCTTTCAATATCATACTCCTAGCTATCGTCTCGACTCAGTAATCTCACACGAGCGGTATGGAAAAGAGGTTATCAGATTGTAAAACCGCGTGTTTGTGAGAGCACTATACGCAGTGATAATTAAAACAGAGCGAGACAGTACCGCAGTACATTAACCGGGGGAAAATCGGCGTGATACTTAATCAATACTCAACTCTCGCTTCCAGTATAGTGACCAAGCGACGGCCTAGACCAATGTCCAACGTTTTCGAACAAAGAGAATAATTCCTCGACCCAGCGGGGTGTATTGCAGGACAAAGGCGCTGTGTACGAGGCGACATGGCTGTTTTCGAAAGCGAAATTATCGATCCTCGGCGCAGCAGGATGGATCACAAAAAAAGGCGCTATGCAGTCTACGCGGCCGCATGTCATTTTCGAAAGCGAGATTCGTGAATCAGGTCTTGGACAAAGCAACGATAGCAGCGCGTCGTATAATTCCCGAGCTAAGTAGTTATTATAAACCTGATCCTCGCACCGCCAACGAGCCGTAACCACAATTCTAATACCGCAACAATCCATACACAATAATACAGAGAGCTTTCACCAGTTGATGGGCTTCGAGCGATTGTCGACACGTGATCCGTGCTCTGTGACCCGTAACAATAGCGGGGTTTATTTACATGGATATTCTTTCCTGTTCTCGAGAACTCGAGTTGACACGTATATAACCATAACAGATCATTCCTCCCGTTACAACTTCGATCGATAAGCAGAGTACGATTCCAGTATGACATAGCCCGTAGGCGTCACTCTACACAGACAAACGTAAGTAAGCGATAATCCACTTTGGCGTCTGACCGGGCGCGCGTTGACAATCCACCTAAAACACGCGCCGGGGATCTCACATACGGATCCGAAAGGAACAAATACTATACTGTTGTTACCATGGGGGAAATATAAAAATACTATACTGTTGTCCGGGGGAAATATAAAAATTACTAGTAAGTACATACCATTGATATTAAAAACCAAGCCATTGCTATTCATGGTGAAATATAATAAATACTATCAAATACGTTGGAAAATATAATAAATACTCAATACACCAGTCTCGTGTCCAGAGGTCAAGCGAGGTAAGGAGTGGAAAAGTACAAGTAGATCCAGTCTGAGTACAAAGGTCAATCCAGATTCTTTGTTCGTTTTCTCTCTATCGTTAATTATTCCCCTTTTTTAATTGCCGCACACAGGGTCATAAAAGTATTGCTGCAAAATTGAGAATGAGCTAATTGTTTCACTGTTTATTATATTGATAATGTTTGTTTGTTCTTTATAATCCTTGCATGCGCACATTCCGCCCATTTACCTAACTACTGTTATGCACTGTTGTCCAAGGGTCTGCGCAGTGAGTTGGTGAGTGTGCGCAGTCTCGTCAGAAATTAGAGGGAACATTGATGATATGTAAAAATACGGATAGACTTTTATTATGTCGAAGCGACTTCTGCAGCTGTCTTTCTTATTTCTTGAAATATGAGATCGTGTCTTGAAAATTCACGCGTTTCATTTGATATGAATAAGTGCCGAAAAGTCATTTCCACAAAGGTAGCTGATGGCGAATGTAATATTAACGCCTGACGCTTCCGACGACACCTTTGAGCGATAAGTGCACACTGAGTTGAGTTTTATGGAATATTGTGCCAAAAAGTAGTTATTCACACAAGCGAAAACGACAGTGCCGGACCGTTATATGAAGTCTACATAGATAATAATATATTATTTACATAAAATGTAATTGAAATGAGTAGTAGGATGAACTGAAATTGTGCCCCGCCAATCAGAGAAGGCCACGTCGCCTTAATTGCCACGCCTACAGGACGCCCATTGCCACGTCACCTGCCGCACCTATAGCACGACCATTGCAACATCATCAAGCATATTCTGTTATGTGTATTTAGTTCATAATACGTTAGATGATATTTTCCTCATATATTCTATTATGTGTATTTAGCACTACTGTGACTTGATGGTATTAATGCGTACACTTTCATCGCGGTTTTTATGCTGGCATATTAAAATTCTACGCACATTTCGCACGATCATCTACGCAAGGACGTTGGTAACATTCAGATTCTGTGTAAGTTTTGCGTGATCAACATGATTTTTTTGTGTATTTCAGACTATGTATGTTCACAAAGACTGCGATATCGCACGGATAAATGCATCATCACTAATTAATTACTTAAATGCGACTTGATAATATTAATCCCTAGAATAATATACAATGCGATTTTGAGTGCAGACAGATCGCGGTTTCGATTTCCGAGGTCTCCACATTTAAGCCTTATTATCAGCTCGCAGTACAACCGCTACCTGTATAATGTTTGCATGTCGAGTATAAGGGTAATTAACTCAGCAGTGAAATGCCAACGGACTAGCCGCAGGGGCCCGATTCTCGGCGCTATAATTAAACGAATACCTTCGCCGCAGGTACGCGATCCCCGACGTTATAATGATAGGGACAAATTAGCCGCATGAAAGCGAGTCTAATGAATACAACGACAGACAACAAGTTAGTTGAAAAGTAAAACTAATCGTGACCGATGCATTAGTGCACGAATTTTCATATTGATAAAATACCACAAACTTTGCTTGCTTTCAGAGTAAGTAACAAAGCGCGTAACAGAATTTACCTTAAAAAAGTCGGTAATCCGAAAATTCTGTAAAGTAGAGCTTTTTGGCGTTGGACTTAAGTTCCAATGAACAAGTGTTCACGTAGGTTCGAATCCCACTCCCACTGGATTTTGTATAGTATATACTAATTTTACATTGCGGAGTATTCAGTAAACTTTAATCCTTCATCTATTTTCAATCACGATCCTCTTATTAGTCTAGGCTTCGAACCCCACATCCAGTACGTTTTATGGGGAATAATATTTTTTAGACTCAAATACTTTTCCAATGTACTAAATTTTAAAGTACGGATTTTGTAGTACAGGACGTTTTTTGTAAAATGATATTTTAATATGTAGATTACACAAGTACTTCCCTAAAATCCGAAATATTTATTCGCTCGAGTTAAAGCCGTAGCGCTTGGAACGAAGGTTTTTTTGTCAAGGTTAAACAAACATAACCTTAAACCACTCTTTACTTCACAAAATATAAAGTTATAAAAGTAAGCAGATTTATATAAAAACCCGTTAAATAGAAGCAAAAGTAGCCTAGAAACATAACTACTTACTGTAAAATCGTTACGTAGAAGTGGGGTTAGTCTACGAACATAACCACTTATTTACTTTGAAATCTCTACTTGTACTTGTATTCGAACAGAATTGTGCAACGTTGAGTATCATCCGATAGCGTCTATCATACCGATGTAAAATTAAGGTTCAGTACTCGAGTATCTATGATGGGTCGTATGGTGTTTGATGAAAGAAGTTGGCCTCTATTCCCAAATATTCAATATAGTGGTTTAAAAGGATCGCTTTTTCAATAGAACCACACCAAAACTTATACTTGAGTACTCCGAAATGTACCAGTACTTTACCTAGCGTCTATCATACCGACGTAAAATTAAGGTTCAGTATTCGAGTATCTATAATGAAAATTATTCATCCTAATCTGCCTGATCATTCTATGCTTGTAACTAGTTCCAGGCTTGCTTGCGTCATCGGCTACGCGGTGCTAGTCTTCTTGGCTGCATGAAATAGGATGTTTTAGCTTCAACCTCAACGCATTAGCACACCGAATTTAAATATAGACGATAAATAATATGCAGTAGCTTCCTTAATGAGAAATAAAAAATAAAAAAGCGCGAAAAATTGCATTTATTCTGGAACGCACCAAAAAAAACCGTATGAAGTTGTAAAGTAGTTAGAAAACTACACTATTCCGGTGCACTGAAGACTTTGACACTCCGGATTTTGTATAGCGTATACTAATTTTACATTGCGGAGTATTCACTAAAGTTTAATCCAGTGATCCTCCATCTATTTTCAATCACGATTCCCTTATTAGTCTAGGCTTCGAACCCCACACCCAGTACGTTTTATGGGGATTAATATTTTTAGAGTCAAGTATAGCGTATCGAGACTTCATGAAAGTTACTTGGAAATAGTTACTTCTACCCTAATTCAAAAGGTTTCTCAGATATCTTTACAATGGAACTGGGTTAAGGCGTTGGACTTAAGTTTCAATGAACAGGTGTTCACGTGGGTTCGAACCCCACACCCAGGGTTCTCCAAGGGACGGGTTCTCCGGCAACCCTCAAGAGTCGTGGTTGCTGGTATTTCAATCATGATATTAATGCTTGACTTCCAAATTGTATTATTGAAGTACCGATATTCAATTCTACCCAGCCCGTTACCGTATGAGTATTATATTGCAATATACTAACTTGGATAGCTCGGCATCGGATGCGGGGAAAAGATGACGGATACGAAGATCTACCAAATGTGATTCCGATTTAAGGTCTGATTCGGGTGGTCACGAGAAGATTCAAAGAAAACGCACATGTTCCACTGATACCAGTGATACAGATCTTGCTGAAGCTCGGGCGAAACAGTTCGAAAAGAAATCTCAGAATCTTGAAGAAAAGTGAAGGAGGCAATCTGCCAGTAATGTCATGATTTTACTGACAGTGCATCACCAATTCACCAAATGCAGGTTAGAGCTTAATTCCTCCATGTGGTATCAAAACAGCAAGAAATCTGCAGTTATGACCGTTTGATTTGTAAAAAGATTATTTACCTCTTATATATAGTCTGAAGCTGAGCTGAGTATATAGAGTAGAACTGAGTACCGTATGTAAGTTATGAATTATTTGAAATTTTTTATGCTCATGCAATGATGACTGTAGAAACTTCCAATTTGATAACTCAACGGTAATGTTAGAGCTGGCGACCAGAACGCACAATTCAATTACACGGGTCTCAATCGAAAGTCACTTTCGCACTGACTCCGATAATAGAAATTAAAATCTGGTCCGGGCACTGGAACGCCCTCAAAGGGCCAAAGTCGGTATTGTTTCTATCAAAGGTATCGTCGGTAGAGAGTGACCGTTCAATGTCTCTTACTGATTATGACATCATTGAGCACCTTGGCGAAGTCGCGTGCCGTGTTCCCTGTGATTCTCAAGAGTATAGCGCGCCATATCCATCGCTGTAACGCGAATAAGTCGTAATGTGAATAGTTTGTGTATTTTGCGTCGTCGCGCATTCAAAAATTTGGATAAATACAAATTATAGCACAAAAGCCTACACATATATCGTAGAATTTACTATCAACGCGTATTTCCTAGTACGCAACAGGCCGATCTACGAAACAGTTTGTTCCATTCGGCACAGCGGTTCATGAATTTCATTGTAATATAGATTCAGCACGACTTGGCCAAGGCGCTCAATGATGTCACAATCAGTTCGAGACATTTGATTTGTCATTGTCTACTGCCGCTACAGCAATGGCGATTTCGGACTTTGAAGGCAATTTTCGGGGGGTTTTAGTGCCCGGACCAGATTTTAATTTATATTTTCTGAATCAGTGCGAAAGTAGCTTTATATTGAGACCTGTTTTATTAAATTTTGCGCTCTGTTCGCCAGCTATAAGATTACCATTATTTGACTGCGTTTCATCAATCCATTCCTGTTATTGTGTGTTTGAGGTGCCACTGACTGTTATTTATCTGTTCAGATACGTTGTCTCAGCAAGTAGCCCTTCCTAGAGAGAGTCGTCTAGGTTCATTCTGCTGGGAATTTCCTACTGGAAATGGTGAGTATATAGTATATTTATTTTATTAGCGCAGAGTTTCCCAATAGAGTGGCAACTGATAAAGTTGAGCAGAACTGGGAAGAAAGCTCTGTGTGCACATTATATATCGTAGGTTGAACTAGTTTGTCGTCTCTATGAATTGTTTACTATAATCTTCCTGTTTAGGTGCTTGTTGCAACATTCCTACGACTTTTCCGGAAAAGGACTACGAGATTGCAGTCAGATCTCTGTTGCGCCATGCACCATCCAAAAACAGAAATCAGCAACACGAGGTAGATGCAATATTGATTGTCTAAATATATCGCGCAGAGGGGATAATGGTTATATTGCGTAATCATAGGCGCCGACTTTTATTTCTACATAGGGTGACCAGATGAAACAAGGGAGG
Organism: Botryllus schlosseri; assembly: GCF_051294905.1. Classification (NCBI taxonomy): domain Eukaryota; kingdom Metazoa; phylum Chordata; class Ascidiacea; order Stolidobranchia; family Styelidae; genus Botryllus; species Botryllus schlosseri. The sequence goes on from NC_137249.1 coordinate 23,320,587, forward strand.
GGTTTGAAATTTCTTCAAATTTACCAAGTTAGCATCATTTATTACGGTTAAGTACATGCATCCTCTGATGTTTCAGTATTAGCGCTAATCAATTACGTTCGTTCGCGTCTGTTCGTGGCCAATTGCGCAGATTCAGGTTTATTCAATTTGACGCTGTCAGTACAACATAACAATCAAATGAGTAGAGATAGCACGCGAATCATATGATGCCTGTAGCAGACGCTATAGACTATAGGTTAGGCCAGCGATGTTATCACATACGCCAGTCCTGCTGTAGACTCGATAGTTCAGGCTGGTAACGATATCAGGCATAGCCTGGCGCACATGATATTTCATGCCAGCGATTATGGCGTGCAGGCGTGCATGCAGACGCGTTCAATCAAACCACCGACGATAGCTCATATCAGATGTCAATGACCCAATATTGCACACAAATGATTCTCGCTAATTTGCAGTACGCAGCACCGATGATACGAATGATCAAATTGACATTTCGAAAGGACGGTATTTAGAGTTTTAAGTGGGGAACTCCATGGCTATGCGCGTAGGGTTTTATTTTAATACCAACGACACACTGTTTAATATCAGCCCAGAGCCTACGTAGGCCCCCGATCAGCCAGTCGAATTTGATCGTGAAGTGGTGTTATAATTATCCATGTGTTATTGCAGCAAGAGCAATATGGCCGCATACCGCGACCTTATCAATAGAAATACAAACCTAATGGTTTGAAATTCGATCTGCGATATGGTTGAGCTCGAGTCTGCCCAGCAATGAAGCTTATTGTATTGGAAAATAAATGGTTCCCGTTCAAATTAATCGAATAAATTCAGAATTTACGCCACAGAAAACCTCGTGTTGCATCCCTATTTGACAACGTAATTCAACGCCATGCACTGCACAATGCGCAGTATTATCAACGAATCAAACACCAACAGGTGACATCGAGGGAATACGAGTGTATAAACCAGACAAGAATTAGTAGCCTACAGATGATAGCAAACGAGAAAGCACGCATCTGAGGCCTTCGATACGAATATTGTAGTCCTCGCCTGGCGCATCTAATCCGTAATTTCCAAAATTGAATTCAGCACAATTGGTTGGAACCTAGTCTGACAACACGACAATTGCATGTCGAAAACCGGGATTACAATTTATTGGGGCGTTTCAAGCATTAGTTTGTCGCCGCCTACGAAGCTGTGTATTCAATTATTTGCGCGTGTATCGGTTAATTGTAAATAGTTGGCATTTACGCGATATCCCGGACTCGCTCATTGACAGCGCTGATGTATCGAAATGACCAGACAATAGAGATATACGAAAATTTGAAATCGCAGACTGCGGGCGTTTCAGCATATTGTATGGGGTGCCACCCCGTAACTCGGCGCCCATGACCATACTCATATATTTACCCGTTGTTTTACCTACGTATCAGTTTTTTTTCGTTTTTGTGGTCGTTAATTTTAGTGTGAAAAGTAGTTTATTTGCAAAGTATATCACCATCACCATTACTTGAACGTGTCTATTAGCTATTTCAATCAAGCCTACTAATTTCCAGCTAATCCGTGTCATGTCTTTTACTCGTCAACTGGCGATGTCTACATCCAAACTCTACCATATGCCCCTGTAAAGATGGAAATGACTGGAAAAAAGCATCCCTACATCTTAGGCATTTTTGATCATGTCAGAGTGGTGAAATTTTCCACCGTAAAGACTAGTATTTGGAAAATGATGGAAATTTCGAATTGGATGATCTCAGCATCTACCGGTTGAAATGAGTCAAATTTGTTGTGCAAGGTATTTTAGGTAACCTAATGATTTGCCAGTTAAGCCAATCAAATTTGGAAAAAAGTTTTTTTTGAGCACCCTTAGTGTCCACTGTTCTATAATGGTCATAAATTTTAATATTCATGATTTGTGCGTTTATGCATAGTATGCTGTACTTTGTCAGTGTTTGAATGTATTTTGCAAGGCTTTCGGAGTTGGTAGCATTTTGAAGGATTGTTTCATGTTCGCTTGTAATGATTTTCTTGCTAATTATTTTAGGACAAAAATGCAGAACAAGTCCATATCCCGTCTCAGCCTTAAGCAGACGATGACGAGGAAGAGGATGCTGTATAAAGTCATTCCCCTCCTACCAACTTTTGACCTCGTTGCAAGTTAAACCTGCATGAAGATTGAAGATATTTCCAGCTAGAGAGATTGTTGATTGCAATTGTGCATTGCTTGCTGTGGAATTTTTTACAAGTTACAGTTGAATTTGCTGATTATTATTTTCATCCGCTCTAGACAGTCGAAAAGGGGTGAAAGTGAGTCATCCTTGCTGCTCAAGTAAAGGTGGATCTGAAATTGTGACTACTTGAGTACTTTCCAAAAGTAGAACGAGTCGCACACTTGAGGTTACTGCAGCTGGTAGAGGCCGCTTTCAAAATTGCAGGATGTACCATCGCGAAAAATATATAATGGCACTCCAATTATAGTGCGATTTCTAAATTGCATTCACTATTACTTCATTATAGGGGCTATCTAACTGGTTATGTCTTAGAAATGCAAGTAGAAGTAGTCACAAAAACATGCAGTGAAAGTAGGCAAAACCTAAGTAGAAGTCCTTTGTTTCTTATACTGCATCTTGAACAATGTGCGACAGATCTGCACATAGAGGATGTCGGAACGATCGATTGACCAGAGTAAAACATCCTATTTTTCTTGTACCTCTATTCCCAAGGGGCGCTGGCGATTTTGAAGGGGGCGGAAACGCTCAGGGGCGATATTGGGGGCGCTGGGCTCAGGGGGCGCTGGAGAAAAATGGCTTCGCAGTAGATGATGTGGTAGTAGGACATATCCATAACGAGTATTCAGAGCGAATTAACACCGAAAACTTCGTTATATATAGCCTACAAAAGACATATAGGTTTAATTGTCCATAGGCGCCTAAATGACTGGCACCGAATGTTCCTGTCTTGGCAACCTGAACCTCAGAAGACGAATTCCATCTGGCTCGGAAAAATTATATGCCTGCCAGTGAAGAAATACCAATTTGAAATCGTGTGCTTCATTTAGTTTAGTACGATTGGGCGACAGGGATATTTAGAACTAGATATCCCTGTTGGGCGATATCTCTGTTGGGCGAATATATATTTTTTGATATAGGAGGCAGGAGGTCACGAAATAACATCATGCAACGAAGTCATACCAACGGGTCCGCCCGCCCGAATATGTTTAATTATTAGTTACGGGCCCTACAGTTTCCAAGACACCTCAAAATGTTCCCTCTACGGTTTGACGAGTCTGCGCACACTCACCAACTCACTGCGGAGACCCTTGGACAACAGTGCGTAACGACTAAATAAAAGGTCATAACTTCGGATTTGTTGTGCGCAACGTCGATTTTCTGTGCGCAGAGACGGTGTCAGCACTGCGCACGTGCACAGCTTAGAGGGAACATTGCACCTCACTCAGCTCTACCGGTAATTCTGGTAACGTGAGCAGAGAGGACAGGAAATTGATAGCAATATATATGCAATTCCCGATCTTATTGACCGATTTTGTTATGAATTATCGAACACTTTCGCGCTTCGCACTGGCTCACTGATTTCATGGCAAAAGCGAACAACAGGATGGTGATGGCCGGTCGGTTTATCACCCTATGGGAGCCCAAGACCCAAGTTTTTTCGGGGGGCCTGACGAAGTGTCGTTTCGTTCCTGCCAACGGATATACGCCCGAAGATGCATAATTATTGAGGGGTCCTACCTTTTCAATCACACATCACTCAGCTCTACCGGTTCAGAATTGACCGACCTTCAAAAAGTCTAGGTTTTCAGTCCGTTTCCCATGCCTTATACCTTGAAGGTCAACTGCATCTCTACAGACAACTTTGCGGAATCATGTTCAGAACTTTTTTTATACCGAAATTACCGACTTTCCGTGTTTCAACTAAATCGGAAATTGCCGTAATTTTGATTGAAAGTCCCAATATTGGCATGTTTACAGAAAAAGCAGAATGTGCATTGTGACGTCAAGTACATGACATCTCTATTCTCACCACAGCGGATATGTGTGTTCGCTAAGACGCTGGGCGAATATTTGAGTTAGTTGTATGGCGAAGGACTCGCTTGTATGGTGTTAAAACTGAGTCTGAGTACTTGGATGTAAGTATGAAATGCGGACGCGCTTCAGGTGGGGATTCGCTCGATCCCACATCAGTGGAACCCCTATCAGCTTCGTATAATGACAGGTCGGTTGGTAATCTGTAGTGTGATCAGCGTAAAAGGTAAAAGCTAAAAGCTAAATGAAATGCAGTATGGTAGCGGCCTATGTATAATTTGGTGGATTACCTCGTTACAATTAGGAATCTTGCTACAATCAATCACAGGTGTTAATATGGAGGTTGCCAGCTTAAATGCCAACTATCAGGGAGAGTTTGTGCTGACAGAATAAGAGTGAATCACAGCAATACCATGATCAGCTTGTTGGGATGGTGATGCATTGAAATGTCTTACTATAGATCTGAACAGGATTATAACATCTAGTTTGATGCATGAGTGAATGAGCCTCATTAAGATAAAACGGCGAGTCCGTTGCCAAGTAATTTCCTAACACAACTACACTTTTCAGGAAGCTGAGAAACACTGCACAGGAATTTCGTCCGATCGCTATGGGGATTCTGCAGAAAACAACACGGAAAATCCTGCCTGCGCATGTCGTTACTGCCATCCGACCAAAAGTCACATCCAGTAGTTTCAAAGGATTTCAATTTTGAAACGCTTCATTGTGAATGAAAATAGTTTTATTGGAAATAGTAAACGCAACAAACTAATCCATCAACACTGCTACTCTATCAGGAAGAGAAATATATCGGGTTTTGTGTCCAGCAATACCATCATCCGAGCAAATTTTGACCTATTGGGGGGAGAGTAGGTAAAGCTATACTGCTGCAGAAGCGGTAATTCAGATCAGCGATGATAGCAGGCGCACCAGCCTACTGCGCATCAGGCCTGCCACACACCACACACAGTCGATAGTAGCACATGGGCTGCAAGTGATGTCAGTAACCTCAGATCGTATGCCGCTATAAAGAGTCTATTGTCGCTAATTTACATCACTTATAACAAAATACTAGATTGCAAATGTATGGCGAAAGATTGGACATATACAATCGGCATTTTAAAACAAAAGGGTTTCGATTTCAATATGGAAGCTGTTTCGACCCTGGCTAGCTACGTCACGTCATTTATGTGCATTGCGGTATTTATTAGCGTCGGGTAGGAAGCACGGATTCAAAAAGTCTGAGCTATCGCGGCGGTTTCCTCACAAATCAATAAAATACAAATGACTAGCTGAAAACATGTTTGTTAACTGCATACTTTACAACACCAAACGGAACCATTGGTCTATTGCCGACGGCTAAATGAATAGAAGAAATATTTGCTTATGACATCACAATCAAGCGGTGTACAGTAGAGCCCGACCGATTATCGGCTCGCCGATAATATCGAGTCGATATCACGCTTAGAGAGAAATATCGGTATCGGCCATTGAAGGTAAAAAATATCGGCTATTTTCGTGACGTCACAACATGGTAGAAGGGAGTCAGAGAAGTCGATAGAAAACGTGAGGACGATAAATTATAAAAATAAATCGCCAAGCTGCATTTACTGCATACTGCATGCCGGCATTAGGCGTGCCTATCTGAAAAATATTATTAATAACTAACCACCGTTATGCCCCACCGACTTCGTGGGAATTCCCCTGCTGTAATCGATTACCAAAGAAAGACAGAGAGCAGTTGGATGGATACTTGGATAGTTGTCTGCGGAAGATTTCAATCAGTAAGAGAAATGAGAACTTCAATAATGCTGGACTGACCCTCGTGATGATAGAGAAAAGCGTCGCGTCGAAACATTTCTCTGAAGATAGTGCTATTGGTTCGGTACCAACAGAGCTAATTATACCAGCAATGTATGAAGTCGTCTAACTGAGGCCTGTGGGACCACCATGATAGGAAATATGCTAGCATAGAGGGCAAAAAAATCAAAAAAACGTGGAGTAAAGCCACTAATTGATACGAAAATTTTTGATTCCATGATGACATTGGCCAATTCTGACAAAAGAGCGTGAAATATTGATCAATCGATTGTTCAAATGCTGGTCATGGTCAAGGCCCAAGGGGGATTGGTGGACCAGTTGCAGACGTGGACAATGTCAATTGTTTTGCACATTCTCTTCAGCTATTTGTTAATGATGTGCTGAAGGCTCCAGGGGCACTGCCAGAAGAATGTCAATATTATTATCAATATTTGGTGAAACCATTGAAGGAAAGATCCCTGCAAGTGAGTGGTGGAACCGAGATGAAGAAAGATTTCCAATTCTTGCTGTGCCACTAACTATGGTACCAAGTGAAAGACTGTTCACTGTGTTTAGTACTATATACATCATTTATGGAAGACCACAGAAGTTCACTCCTTGGAGAAAGGGTCGAGAAATTTTGTTTCGTGAACTGTAATCAGCAACTGCTGGATTGGTGCTTTTGATATATTTTTATAGCCCCTAGATCATTTATTTCATGTTCAAGCATTTCAATGGCTGTGAAGTTGTTGAAATAAATGCTCTGAGGTGGTAAATATGGGCCTTGAGCTAGATTCCATATCTTTTGAATATCGGCTGAATATATCGGGGTTATCGGTGGAGGTACTGGATATCGGTCTTATCGGTATCGGCTCAGAAATCCAATATCGGTCGGGCTCTAGTGTACAGTATTACACTTGAGATAACATTGTACCATATTGCTCGTTAACCTGTGCGTCAACCTGTCTGTACTGACCTATAAACCGGCATTTGTGATAGCTAGCCATCGGCTCATTGTTACTCGGATCTGGTACACCCCTGTACACCCCATCCGAGTGGTACACCCTTTGCGAATTCTGGTACACCCTAGGGTGTACGACCACCCCGGTTGAAGAGCACTGCTATAGATTACTAGTATTCATACACGCACGAGAACGCACTTCAAAACAAAACATGCGATCGATGTAGGCCAGTGGTTCCCAACCTTTTTCCACCCACGTACCATTTTGAGGTTTTATGCAGTGCTCGCGTACCACCTATATGAAGCTACGCGCGTTTCCACGTATTTGACCTATGCGAGGTGTATTAACAGATTCCATTGAACTAGGCCAGGGATGTCAAATATACGGTTCGTGGGCGGTGGGCCGGATCCTCTCATAGTCGCGCGAAGCGCGAAAAAAAATCAGATTCACCAATGAATTTCGTCATTGATATTAGTAGTTTTACATATTACCCTCAAACATTTATCCTTTCTCATCCCGTGTGATCAGATCCACTGGTATAGAGTTGATGTATAGGGGGGGGGGGTCGAAAATTTAAAGCAAGTTATAAATTATGATGCATCTTCGGGTGGGCCAATTGGTATTAGTCACTATGTAGCATGCTGTTATTTCTTGACCTCCCATGAGGATTTTTAGTAGAGTGAGGAGCACACGATTCCGAGCTGATATTTCCATGTGAGTCGCATTGTTTTCCACTGGTGTTCGCATCTGTATTGTGGGGCTCTGATTGCAAAGGGTGCTACTATATTAAAATCGAAAAATGTTATCGGATTGAATCGCGCGCAGCGCGAAGAAAATTTCAAGATTAATTAAAATCTTTCAAGAAATCGGGAGTCAATTCGAAAATTCGAATTGCAAGTCGACGGCCGCCAACACATACTAATTGAATTACGTGTCTACGGCCACACAAATTCCCTCTTACGGCCGCATGTTGGCCAACCCTGGACTGAAGCAAAGGGAACACTTAATTATGTCTACTTGTATCGCCGGTAATGCCGTTTTAGCGGTTCTTAACTGTATTCATCCGGACAAACATCGTATTTTCGCATTGCTCGCAAATAATGGTGTTGCGACTCGCTGGCTAGAATGACTTCGATTTCATGACTTCGATCCGGCCCGCGACGTAATTTGAGTTTGATACCCCTGAACTAGGCATTATCAGCCAGGGTTGATGGGATGTATGGAATTGTATTATTTTACCACCAGTCACAGGAAAAATAGCGTAATGAAATAACAACACACGACAAAAGCAATTTATTAAATGCGATGGCTGCATCTGTTTATTTACCACTAGCTTGTCGATGCGTGGCATATACGTTTGCTTACAGCGCATCGAAAGTCATGTATGGGCGCAACAAGTCGGTTTCGTTTCTTCGACTTGATAGTCATTAGGGATGAAAATCCTTGCTCGCATTCCCGCGTATAAGGGAAAATTAGCAGCTGGGGAATAGCGTGAGACGACGGCTTCAAAAAACTCAAAATCAACCTCACCTGAACTAATAACTCCCTTCGATCGAAAAAGACAGAATCTACTCGCGTACCACCTGGAAGACCTTCGCGTACCACTAGTGGTACGCGTACCACAAGTTGGGAACCACTGATGTAGGCCGACCGCGTTGAAACACTGATGTGACGTCTTAATATCGACAATGCACTCATTACTATCGAGACATACAGTCAGATATAATGATACGAATATTCAAGTTTGACTGAAGCAAGCAATATCATTATGTGATAGGCTTACCATACTTCCTCTTAGGATTTTTCCTCCTTTTTGACTTTTTTGAAAGTGTCCTCGGAGGACGCCCAAATGTCCTCTTTTTTAGATTTTGTCCTTCTTTTTGAGAATTTTGTTCAAATATAGGGTAAAATTCGAGTGAGATACAGTAAATCAGTACTGAAGTAACGCTCCGGCGGCTATATTTCAGGAGCTGATCCGGAAAGCTTAACTTTTTTTTAGTCAACCGACCACGAAATGGGAAAAATTTACTATGTTTCAGTATTTTCCTCCGGTATTGCAAAAGTGTCCTCTTTTCAGATTTCCAAAATATGGTAATCCTAGGTATGGCCTTATCGACAGAAGATTCCCGTTCAAACGAATCGAGTAATATCAAAATTTGTGCTGCTGAGAAGATGATGTAATTCAACGCCCTACAGTGCAACAGTTGCAGCGTTTCCCAATCAACGTTTGCAAGGGGATGGATTTTTTCAACAATATTGATGCTTGTACTTGCATGTTCTGCATATTATCCTGTCTCATCAACGTGATCAGATTTGCCTGATGAAAGTGATGACTTCGAAAATTCACGACATGTAATTGTACAGTAGGCTAAATCTTACGCAATGTTCATGCCACACGGGGAAGACTACTCGTTAGTTTCTTGCAGATTAACTTCGAGCTAGCCCATTGTTATTTAAAACTTTGTTAAACCATGTTATTTCGCCATTCTCAGAAAAGATTGCGCTATTGAAATGATATCAGTATTGCTCACGCGTACGAGACCATACCAAAAGAAAAATGTCTTTCGTGAGGCGCACGTCATTGCAAATTATCATTTCTTCACAGAGCGCAATATTTACCTTTACTGGCCGCACTTGTACCTCGGTTTCAGACTTCACCGATAACACTATTTGCCCCTGGCAATTTTCCCTCTAATTTTTCACGAGTCTGCGCGCTTGCGTGGTCACTTTGTGAACAACAATTAAAAAATGAAAAAAGTCATCCCTTCGGATTTTTTGTGCGCAGCAAAGATTTTCTGTGCGCAGAGACCGGTTTATTGTAATTACCATCACTGGCAACGAATTGTGGCAATAAGCATCTGGAAATGTAGGCCTTGTGTTAGAATGATGGATGATAAGACAATAATACAACATATTCAGACACGATATCCTATCGGAGTTGTCAAGTTTACGCATGTGTGACTTGGTAGTGAAAATCGTGTAGGTGTTTATGACCCCGAGTCTGAATCAAGGTATTTTGTGCCGAGATAGGTCGGTTGTTAGATTGTCGTGTTTCGGTTGTGTGGGCCAGTGTCGTACGGTTAGGTTAGCGATTGATGGGCCACAGACTCAGAGTCAGATTGACAAATATATAAGCCCGAAAGTGTGTAGCTTATTCTATTGGCTACTTGAACTTTCGTCTCCCGTCAGCATTCTTCACACACACAGGGAAAGCATTATATGCGCTCGTTAAGACCTCGTTGTAGAGAAAGTCCTAATTTTCTTCTACCTGAAGCAAACCTTTCAGCTATACGGCGCTCGTTTTCCGTTATTAATCGCTTCTAAAGTTTTGAGATATTTACAAGCTTAGATATATATAATCCTCTTCCGTTATGCTAGTACTCAGCGCAATGTATTTCGAATACGGACGCTAGGGTTGTGGGGTCGGTCAATTTTACTACCAACTCCGACTCCACACATTTTCAATGGACCGACTCAGACTCCGGCTCCGACTCTGGAGTCTTTGAAACTACGACTCCAATTTTCTGTAAATATGACCTAAATCAGGGGCGGGCAACTTCTCCAAGTCGGCGGGCCGGATACAGGAAAATTAAGTACTTGGCGGGCCGGATTGCTGAATCGATACATTATTCGCCCATTTATCCACGTATACAAGGAAGAAATCGCACTCTCATACAGCAGGGGTGGCCAATCTTTTTGCCAGTCGCGGCCGCATTTCGACTACTCATGTAGCCTACGGCCGCATTCCAGGGAATAGTCGTAATGAACTAGCAGGACGCCAAATACTCATGTTAGAGTGTCTATGTCCATTTCCGGCGAACTCTGTACTAATATGTTAAATAATGTAGGCTGTTCATAGTCGCGCCAAGCGCGAAAATTTTTTCAGATTCATTCATGAATTTCGTCATTAAAATTAGTAGTTCTACATGTTATTTCTCATCCCATGTGATCAGATTCACAGGTAGAGTTGGTGGAGGGTCGGTCAGGGCAGGCCAATTATTATTAGTCACTTTGTTACATGCTGTTCTTTGCATGTCTTGACCTCCCGTCTGGATTGTCGGTATAGTGAGTAGAACACGATTCCGAGTTGGTATTTCTATATGTGGCGCATCTGTTCGCAACTGTACTGTGGGGCTCTGATTGCAAAGTGCGCAACTATATTATAATCGAAAAATAAAGTCGCATTGAATCGCGCGCTGCGCGAAGAAACTTTCAAGAATAATTAAAATATTTCAAGAAATCGGGAGTCAATTCGTAAATTCAAATTCCACGTCGACGGTCGCCAACACCTACTAATTGAATTACGTGTCCACGGCCGCACAAATTTGCTTCTGCGGTCGCAGGTTGGCCATCCCTGTCATACAGGTACCACCTCTGTCATACAGGTGCCACCGCTGTCATACAGGTACCACCATGTCTGCTTCTCTCTGATCAATCACCACACGGTGCAATCTTTCATCAAGATTTCAAGGCGTTCAATAAGCCCGGTACCCCAAATTTACCAAGATATCAATGCATTAGGATTAAGTAGGTGACGAGATAGCGTGGTTGTTAAACTGTGCGGCCTGTCTATCTCGATATTGAATTCATGCGAGCCGCGGTCTCGAAATTTGAAATTGGCCCGCGACCCGTTTTCAGTTGGCGATACCTGGCATAATCGGTGTCTTACAAAAGCCTAGAAGTGTGCGCCGTGCTACAAGTCGACGGTTACGGAATCAAAAATAAGAAATATCGGCCTGATGTAAATGACCATTGTCGTCGACAAACACCATTATTACCACAAATGACATCAGGGTTCAGTACATCATAAATGCCGATAATGCAAGTCTATTGGCTTCGACGAACTTACGCGTAAGCTCCACCTCGCTCGCTGTGCAGTGTGCATACATGTGTATAAAAACATACAATCACTAAAATGTATGTGAGCAAGTAGTGGGGAATCTCGGAAGACTGGGGCTGGCGGGCCACATTATCATGTAAGACGAAAAACTGTCCGCGGGCCGGACAAAATCCCTTCGCGGTCCGGATCCGGGTTGCGGGCCGTATGTTGCCCACCCCTGACCTAAATTCACAAAAAAAGAGGACAAAAGGGCGTCCTCCGAGGACACTTTCAAAAAAGTCAAAAAAGAGGATGAATCCTCTTAAAAGAGGACGTATGGTAACCCTACCAGCAAACATATGCAAACATATGATTAACGATGGCATGCAAAGTTGTTTCATTGTGGCACAGCGCAAATTATTCACTATATGCATGAAAGATTGCCTTACTGAATATCCTTCCTTTTTTTATATTTTATCAGTTTTTATAACATGGACTCTCTAATAACCTAATATGTATGTATTATTCAAACACGACATATAGCCCATCATGTATAATTGAAATGTATCAAGGACTATGACTTGCAGTCCTTCTTAATCATTTGTTTAACCCAAGCAGCTAAGCTACACTACAAATATTTTTAATTTTGTGAAGTGGGAAGGAGCGTCTGGTTATATTTACATCAATTTTACAACCAGACGATATTTTTTGCTCTGTCACAATATCATGGCATAATTCCAGAAATTGCATCAATTTCTGCCTGCATCGCGAAGATGCATATTGCTTTTTTCTTCCTCCATGCAACCGAATCGTAATTTGCAAATAATGTCTAATTCTCTCTATATCAGGGGTGGCCAACCATTGATAACAATTATGTCATGAAAACTCCTTGTGCAACTGTGCAGTGTGCAGTCATGCCCTGGTCGCGCGAAGCACGAAATATTTTACAAGGTAGTGAATGAATTCGATCAATAAATATGTTACTTGCATATATTGGGGGTGGCCTCTGTATAGCAATGGGCTCATTTGGAGAGGATAGGAGTGTTTGGGGTTTTAGGCATAGCAATATCGACGATTTCAGTGAACATTCCTCGGTTATTTTGCGCAAATGTTTCATAGCCGACGATTTCGCTTCGAGCGCACAAGCGAAGTCGCATGTTGGACGACACGTTATCTCCTAATTGCCAATACAGTCAGACTCAATTCTGTAAATTACGCGTATTTATAATTTTCAGGAGGGGGCTCCAATACTAAGTGCAAGAAATGTAGTAAGCAGGGCTGTCGAGTCAGAGTCGGAGCTTGTGAAAATGACGTGACTCCGACTCCGACTCCAGCCTCTTTATTATGAAAACAATTGCTCCCAAGCAAAACTTAATTTTTTTCTTTAAATTACTAATATTACCTAGAATATGATACTTATACAGCATCAATCATTGTCATTATTATTTACGATATTTATAAAATTCGACATTCTTTGCAAATTGCAATTCAGTCGCATAGAGGAAAAAAATTGCAATATTCATTTTTGCGATGCAGTCACAAATTGATGCAATATTTGGAATTATACCATGATAATACGACAGATTAAATACATCGTCTAGTTTTGTAAAATTGTTCAATTGATGTAAATATAATCAAACGCTGCTCCTCACTTGACAAAATTAAAAATATTTGTAGTTTAGCTTAGCTGCTTGGGTCGAACAAATGATTAGGAGAGACTGCAAGTCCTAGACCTTGAATACTTGATCAAGTGCATCCAGTGTTGGGATCAAGTCACTACCTTCGATTCACGAGTCATTGCACATTTTGACTAGAGTCAAGTCAAGTCAATCGATTTTCGAAGGTGACTCGAGTCAAGTCAAGTCACGAGATTTTTGGAAGTGACTCGAGTCAAGTCGAGTCAAGTCAAGTCAAGTCACGAGTCAAGTCACAATTCAAGTCAAGTTGCCTTTTCGAAGTAGGAAGCATGATTACGTCATTGCATTTTGCTAGCTGTCTGAAGTACAGATTGAGTGGACATTTATTCTGAATCGATGAACGAATATAGAGTTAAATATACACGCAATACGGCGTTGTATCGCTCACATATACGTAGAACTGTTGAACTACGTAAGTATTTGCATAGCCTCAGTTATTAGTTACCAGTCAAAATAGAGAATAGAGGAACGACTTGCTAAGATGCAATACATTACCTCTTTATAAATATTGATATGATACAATTCGAGTCTGCGCCAATGGTTTATGAGTATAGAAACTGTATCATCTTTCAATTTCAATAAAACAAGAGGTTTGGTTGAGGTAAGAACAGAGAACATAAATATATATCTTGCTGTTAAATTACCTTACTACTAGTTTACGACAACGTACGATGTAGGCTTCGATCACTTCGTTAGTAGTCAATTTATTTGTGAGAGAACAATGGAGGCTCAGTGAAACGCAAGATCATTGAATGATTGGTCAGTGGTCACTCTCACGGGTTACACCACCTTTTCGCAAACAATCCGAACATAAGCAAGATACAGTGATTTTTATCGATGCCGATTAGCCTACTTGATGACTTGAAATTGACTCGTGAATTTTCCTCCGAGTCACGAGTCAATCCACATTTCTGATACTCCGAGTCAAGTCAAGTCAAGTCAAGTGATTTTAGCAAAGTGACTCGAGTCAAGTCAAGTCATACGAAAAAGGTGACTCGAATCTGACTCGAGTCGAGTCAAGACTCGAGTCATCCCAACACTGGTACACCCCAACCAAACTCATTCCTTCCGAGTGTCTGTTCTTCAATTGATACAACTCTTGGTGATCCATTTAAAGTAGGAACTGTAAGGTAATGTGGTTCAACGGCAGGTATACCCAAGCAGAACCAAACGCTTTCCAGCAAGCTCCAACAGTGAAGATGTCTTCGAAGTCTATCTTGTCTTCCGCAGGAAACTGAAATCCAGACAACATTGTGATTAGTCAACCTCCAATCATATCATGACAATCAACTCCTACCTAATCATTATCATGGATCGAAGTCCACAAGTTCCGCACGTAGAGTTATTGTCGTTGCGTCCGTGGTGTTTGGACTACAATGGTCATGATCATTCAAACCAGGCCGATATCTTTTATATGATTTCGTATCTGCCAATACGTAGTACGGACCAATTCTAGGCTTTTATAAGACCTCGTAGATGTGGAAGTAATTGGTATTCCGCTAGAAACAGCAATTCACAGGGCTGAACATCATCTAAATCGCTGGAGTGTTTATCCTACCAGCCACTCAACACTACACTATAAAAACAAGGGTCCCAGCTGACAATCTATCACTCTATCCTTATTCAATCAGTCTCGGGAGAAATATAGCGCAACAATCTCACCTCAATCTTTCCCAAACGCACGACAAATAAAATGCGAACGGAGAGAGTCACGGCTCCCTACTATAATTTGGACCGACTGACGTGGCTGCGCGTCATCGATTCGTAACTAGGGCTGGGCAAAATCGAGTACCTGAGTGATTCGATTCTGAATCACGTATTATGCTTCGAGTCGAGTCGAGTATTCGAATATCACTCGTTATGACGTCACAACAACATGTACTATGTTAAAGTTCAAATATGTACCTTTTATGCCACTACAAAGAACATAACGCATGTTATCCATCACATTAAAGATACTAGGTATTTTTTCAACCATAACGATTTCATTGCTCTTCTGGACAATGTTGCGGGTTGATCATGACTTCGTAAATGTGTTATTTCCAGTAACGTTCGAAGCTTTGTACTATGTCTCGTGTACTGCGACACGGCCAATCAAGGTTCCAGGCTTCCTCAGTGGAAAATAGTGTCAAAACTATAATTATCGTTCGTAAATTAACTTTCAGTTGCGAGGAGCGTATAATTTCAGTACTCGAAAAAAATCGTGTTTTACTACTCGACTCGAATCATCCAAATTAATACTCGATTCAGATTCGAGTACTCGAATCATTATGCCCAGCCCTATCCGTAACCCGTTGCGAAAATATAGAAATTACGGCGAGTAAAGCGATGGTGAAGTTAATGCACTAGAAACGCGGAAGCTCGAGCGTAACGGGTCTTATGCAAAATTCATTTAATTTATGTTTATCATATTTTGGAATCGGGAAAGGAGGATTTTCACACTAACAGTACTGGAGCTGCCAAAAAGGAAGACATTTAGGCGTCCTAGGACGACAATTTCGAAAACCTGAAAAAGAAGGACAAATCCTCCTAAAGGAGGTCGTATGTTAACCCTAATTTAATTGCAGCACCATTATGGTAGGCTTACCATATTTTGGAAATCAAAAAAGAGGACACTTTTCAGAAATTTGCAACATGCAAAACCGGAGTGAAATTCTCAAAAACGGTTAATTTTTCCCACTTTGTGATCGGTTGACTAAAAAAAAAAAAAAAAAAAAAAAGGTCTTCACATCTGCTCCGAGCTCAAAAACACGTTTTTAACTCCACATTGCCAGATTGATGACTAAAAAAAAAGGTCTTCATTTCGCTCAGAGCTGAAATCACTGCTTTTTCCTCCGAAATACCCGCCGGAGCTTCACTTCTGCGCTAATTTGCGGCATATCACTCGCAATTTCCTCTATATCTGACCTAAATTTTCAAAAAAGAGGACAAAATCTCAAAAAAGAGGACAAAAGGGCGTCCTCCGAGGACACTTTCAAAAAAGTCAAAAAAGAGGACAAATCCTCTTAAAAGAAGACGTATGGTAAGCCTACATTATGGTGGCTTTCTGAAGACAATGGCTGCGGCAAATTTTTTTCAACCTGCGAGTTGATTTGTGACCTTTTTTTATAGCGCAGTGCTCCTTTAAGATTAAGCAGCTAACAAGTTATGATCGAACGAGGTCCGAGGTTCATTGGTACCCCTTGAGATTCCGAAGATGCAGAGAAATTTATGCATCTGTACACAATTGGTGCATCAATTAATGCTTCAATTTATAATCGAATAATATAAGAACTTAAAATCAATTTGCCCTTTGGAGCTAAGCTTGTTAACGATGCACTGCACTCTAAAAACTATGTGGTCTCAAAATTCAAGGGTGAAACGAGAAAATTTTTTAGGCCGAATCCATTTTCTTCAGAACACCACCTTAATGGAGCTGCAATTTATTGAATTTTCCACAGGGAAATTATACTCTATCAGTCACGCAGAAATCGAAATTTATATAGTTGTCAGCCGATGCTATGAAGGAAATATGTCGTACACGCCCTAAAAAAATCGAATACACTAGGCCCGATTTTGACATAAATCTCCTGACTGAACATTTTCCGTTGAACGCGGTACCTAAACCATCTTTGCGTGTACGACATATTTCCTTCATAACATCGGCTGCCAACGATATAAAGTTCGATTTCTGCGTGACTGCTGGAGCATGATTCCCATGTGGAAGATTCAATAAATTGCAGCTCCTTTACGGTGGCGTTCTGAAGAAAATGGCTGTGGCCTAAAAAAATTTTCGTTTCGCCCTTCAATTTGAGACGACATCATTTTTATAGTGCAGTGCCCCTTTAAACTATTGGCCGATTCAACTACACTTATATCTTTAGTGTGAGAAGCTCGGTCGTAACCAAGTCACAAGGCTCCAAGTCCAAACTCAATATCACTTTTATAGGATTGACTCGAGTAGAGTCGATTCATTTTCAATTTACCTCCGAGTCAAGTCCGAGTCCAAGTCAACAAGTAGAGGTTCGAGTCCGATTCATGGTATTATGACTCGAGTCGATTCCAAGTCATTGTGTTCACTGTTTGGTGATATCGAATGGTTCGCACTAATTTTCTTACTTTTAGTAGTTTCTGGTAGCATTTTTAAGGGCCAGTACCAATAGAAGAAATGCCAATAGTGTGGTTATTTAAGTATTCTTTGAAATTACGGTGAAATGTCTTCCTTGGCCATCTGAGTCTCAACTCATATGACTTGGTTCGAGTCATGCGCAATGACTCAAGTCAAGTCAATACACATATTGTGTCGAGTCGAGGCATGAGAAACTCATTACTCAAGTCATTACATCCCTGATGAGAAGCCTCCTATAAGCATTTCTCATGTGCTCTGGATTCGTGCACGTGAATATTTAGCAAAATAATCTGAAGCTAACATATTGTTTTAGTTCCAGGCACATACAGTCGATTTAACGATTTCAAAGTTGACTCCTCCTCATCTTTTGATTACACGTCATGAGAATGGAGATGAACAATCGTGGATTGCGGCCAATGGCATCACCATCAAGCGCATATCCGAAAACCAAAGAAGACCGTTTGAGATGATAATTGATTACGTAGCATGCTATTACGCATGGGATCTTAGTTATCCCAAGGTCTTTCAAATAGTGCCATTCATTCAACATATCCTTGTTGGTGATAAAAATTCTGGATTTCAGTCGAACAAGTTCGACAATTTTTGGAAAGAATATCAAAATGCCCAGAAATTGATTTAAAAAATGTAGGCTAATAAATCTCCCTTGCTCCAAGTATTTGTACTGTGACTACTGCTTCTTTCTTTTGGTAAGGAATGTACCTGCACAGTGTACGTAGTGGATTTTGTTATTTTTTTATGCATTTGCACAATAATTCGTTATTTTTTTGTGGCTAGACTTTTGCTATACCTTCAATTAGTAAACTTTTCGTTTATAGTGGTACTGTACATTAGGACTGTTCCAAAATAACATACTGTTGAGCCAAAATTGGTTTACTATGGTTTTTTGGCAATTCAATCAATCATTTGATCATGAAACTAGTCAATTTGTGAGAAACAATATTTACTGACGACATTACTGCACATACACCTTGCTTTAGTTCCGAATCCAGTTCTTTTATACTGTTATTACTGTTAAATGGTATATTAATATTGAAATGAACCCGAATATTTTCGGTCGACACTCGTTAGCAAATCTTGTAGAGAATTGGAAAGAACATTGTATATCAACAATTGTATCACAAACTATGACGTCACCAGCATGAAATTTCGAGAGAGAGAGAGCAGCCACTCCACTACATTCCAAGGTGGTACACGAACTCCTGTTGACAGAGTTTGTGTACCACCTGCATGGGAATAGTGCATTGAACGCTCGCTCTCGAAATTTCATGTTGGTGAAGGCATATTTTGTGATACGATTGTTGATATACAATGTTCTTTCCAATTCTCTACAAGATTTGCTAACGAGTGTCGACCGAAAATATTCGGGTTCATTTCAATATGAACATATACTATTCAATTGTGTATTGAAGTTCTGTACCTCGAAGAAGCTCTGTTATTACTCTATAAAATCCTGTCTAACTGTGTAAAAAAAATGTTATGTTTTCAATTTGTATTGTCATATTTAACGGCAACTTACACTGTTTCTTTTATTGTACTTTCTACAACCGACTCTTTTGAAATAAAATATTGTTTCGAGAAGAGCCTGTGGAGGTATTTCAGGTACATAATTTTGAGCTCTGCAGCGATAGGTACGGACATGCCACTTCAGACCACACAATATTGTGACATACATCGCTACCACACAATGTGGCATCTAAAAAAATTCAAATATTGTGTGTTTTTAGGTGCATAAATGCACGCGTTTCAGCTTACAGTGTACACATTTATTGTCACAGACAACATCTGAGTGTTATCATGTCATGAAGGATCTGTGACATACTGTATTCAAAATATGAAGATCTCTGTTGCCATTGTAAAAGGAGACACAAAAATATGAAGACACTGGACTTGTTTTGCTAGGAAGCACCGTCCTCTCTTGACTATGACCTACTGCCTGAATCCTCTCCGAATTCAATATATTTTGTATTAAAGTGCATTCATGATCAAATGCTTTTCAGTATAACTTCTCGAAAAAGCTGTCGCAAAAGTTGAGGAATCTCAGACAAAAGACAAAGGCATCTGGTACGTCTTCATGGAGAGCGCATGCTTTGTGTCCAGGCTCATCAGGTGATTGGGATGATTGTTATTATTTTTTTTATCATTTATAAGTTTCATGTTATTCAAAAGGTCACCCTAATATGACGATTGAAGATGCCAGGGTGCAGTTGGAAACAGAGTTCAATAGACCTGGCGCCAATTGGCTGAATGTCATCACTCTCATGAAGTACACTCATCACGGCAGACGTAATCAGTTGAACGTGCTAGAATTTGCTGGCGTTGCTGAAATTTTGAAGAGCTTTCCAATGCTGTAAGATATTAGACTGGTGAGTTCTTTCATTCCTTACAGATGACTTCAATTTGCAGTCATAACTTCGAAAATCAGTAAAATGAAATTGTTTATGTGCCTCGGCAAATTAAGCAATTATATTGCCTATGTATCTTCCTATTGCATTAATATACACTGTTTTCCTATCACGCAACATGTGTATGTGTACACTGTACCAGCCTTGGACAACTAGTAGATTTTCAGCTCTTCCAAATTGAATTAGATTAGAATTAAAGCGCAGATTTTTCCAAATTAGATAACAAAGAGAATTACTCAATTTGCAAAAACTTGAAAATTGACAGAAATTATGAATGACAAGGGGATCCAGCCAAATTTAAGCTTAGTTCATAGGAACAAGCATGAGATTGGTTAACGTCTGTGCACCATAGCTGAAAAGTTGGACGTGATGTTACACGAGACGGATATTTTTGTTAGCTCACTACCAAATACCATAGTCAATTAGGCACTTTCAGAAGAATTAGGAATATGATCAGAATTGAAAGAATATGGAAACATGGGTTAGAATTAGATTAATGAGATTTCGTGATACCATATGCTAAAAATATTTCAATTATTGTGATGAATAAATGAAGAAAATCTAATAATGTTCGTATCAAGATAAGTTAGTGAATAACTATGTATTTTAAAATAAATAATATGGATGAATTTACTTACTCTAACTAACCTGTTTAAGTGATTTGCATATTCATGACTAACAGCTATTTGTAACGCGTTGTTATTCCCAATAGATCAGACATGAGTTTCAACTGCTTGTTGATAGAAGTGTTGAAGAAATGCATGAGAAGTACATGGCAATGCTTCTCACTCTTGATAAAGTTTTTGGAGAGCAGACTGATCAAGAGGTTTGTATTATGTTTGATAATTAACAGTGCTACAGTCATAGGCGCCGACTTTTATTTTTGCATGGGGTGGCGGCAGGCGCGTAGCCAGGGGGTGTCGAACTCCCTCTTTTTGAAACGCAAAACAACGATCTTTTGAAATGACCATTCTGACTCTAATATTCAGCTGCAATTCAAGAAGTCGTATTATCGGTATTACGCGGGGCCGCGATATTCGTCTGTGCAGGCATATCGCACAATGCTACGCGACGCGATTTCCCGCTGAAATATTTTAAACGCGGCTTGCGGCCCTCATTGATGTTAATAATGCACTTTAATTTGTAGAAGGTGTATTTTTTCGTCAAATCGCGATAGGAGATGGTGTTTCTCAGAGCGCGCGATGAAATCTACGTTTCTAACGATGAGGTCGAATTTGTATATCTATTAAGGAAATAAGCGTAGAATGTTGTTTTTCAAACTAATCGAATAAATTAAGAATTTGCGCCATCGAGAATCTCGTGTTGCATCAATTTTTGACGACGTAATTCAACCCCGTGTACTGCACAATGCGCAGTATTATTAACAAATCAAACACTGACAAGTGACACCGAGGGAATACGAGTGTATAAAGCAGACGAGAATTAGTAGCCTTCAGATGATAGCGAACGAGATAGCGCGCATCTAATCAGTAATTCCACCACTTGCGTACAGCGCTAATGCCCAAACTTGCCTTATTCTGAAATGGAATGTGATGGCTGGAATGGAAACTTTTGAATTTCAGGAATGTCCCTCACCTGTCTATTATGGTTCTTATTAGTCCTTCACCCGTCTATTATGATTCTAATTGCTTGCAGGGAAATGAAGACGATGAAATTCATATCCTGCTCGAACTGCAGAAGGCTCTCACAGACAAGAAAATAAAGTCGAACCATGGTTTGAGTGCGATATGTCTTCGTCAGGTAAGATTGGCTACCTGTCTAGTGTGTATCTGCTTCAGTTTAGATATACATAGAAGTTCTATAAAATAGAATCCTTATATATGATCGAAATTCTTGAGCCGTCCTAAAACGAAGGTATATTATGCTATGCTAAACGTAGTGGAGCTGCATAATTTCATATTAAGACCAACTGACGCGTCGGCGCGTCATCGATTCTTAACCCATTGCGAAAATATAGGTCACGGCGACTAAAGCGATGGTGAAGTTAACGCACTAGAAACGCGGAAGTTCGAGCGTAACGGGTCCTATGCAAAATTCATTTAATTTATGTTCATCATATTTTGGAATCGGGAAAGGAGGATTTTCACACTAACAGTACTGGAGTTGCTAAAAAGGAAGATATTTAGGCGTCCTAGGACGACAATTTCAAAATCCTGAAAAGGGAGGACAAATCCTCCTAAAGGAGGTCGTATGTTAACACTAACTTAATTGCAGCACCATTACGGTGGCTTTCTGAAGACAATGGCTGCGGCAAATTTTTTTCGACCTGCGAGTTAATTTGAAACCACATCGTTTTTATAGCGCAGTGCCCCTTTAAGATTAAGCAGCTAACAAGTTATGATCGAACGAGGTCCGAGGTTCATTGGTACCCCTTAAGATTCTGATGATGTAGAGAAATTTATGCATCTGAACACAATTGGTGCATCAATGAATGCTTCAATTTATAATCGAATATTATAATAACTTATAATCAATTTGCCATTTGGAGCTGAGCTTGTTAACGGTGCACTGCACTCTAAAAACTATGTGGTCTCAAATTCAAGGGCGAAACAAGAAATTTCTTTAGGCCGCAGCCATTTTCTTCAGAACGCCACCGTAATGGAGCTGCAAATTATTCAATTTTCCACAGGGGAATCATACTCTAGCACAGGGGTCGCCAACTCAAAACGGGTCGCGGGTCACTTTTCAAATTTCGTAGCAGCCGTGGGCCGCATGAAAACAATTTATCGACATAAACTAGGCAACCACGTTTTAAAACTTACGTCAGTACAACGCCGTGCTACCTAACATAGGCGATAGTCATAACGACCACAAAAGAAGTCGTATTTCATTGAAGGAATACAAATACAACAAAAAATCATTATCTTCAATTTCATTTCGTTTCGAACTCTGAGCTGTGCACCATACCCGAAACGCTTTTCAGAGACAAAGGAATCGATATTGGGGCTCGCGAGATACGTTACGAGCTGAAAGACCATCTCCACGTAAAGCTTGATCTTGTGGGGAAGCCCTAAGCCAGCGTTTCTCAATTTTTTTTGATACTGAAAAATATCGCTCCCCCTTATCGTCATATCACAAAATGCAACCAGAATGCTTGCAATACCAGCGGACAGTTTGATGGCATGGAAGGTTGTGACTAGAGAGAATTCTATATTATAAATTCCGGACTATACACAAAATCAGAATGTGATGTATATCGCGCGCAGCGCGAAAAAATTTTTAGTTGGCCGCAGCTCCGCGCCCCCTTCAGATGCTATCACGCCCTCACAATAGAGATGCGCCCCCAGTTAGAGAACCACTGCTCTATGCCGTTTTCTAAGCATCTCGGTTTTGGCAGTGTTTGGGCCATTGCACGTCAGGGCAATATGCCGAGATCATTCATATGAGCTGATTATTCTCCATCGGTGGAATGCTGTTGCCATCGCCAAAACCGTTTTAGCTAGTGACGAATAGTGATGCTGGGCACAGGAGAATTTGTTGAAACTGTAGTCAATTTCAGCATTTCAAATTGGTTTTCTTAGCTTTCTATCAAAATCTCAAATCAAGTGGCAGGCCGCGTGTTGCTGACCCCTGCTCTAGTAGTCACGTAGAAATTGAACTTTATATAGTTGTCAGCCGATGCTATGAAGGAAATATGTCGTACACGCCCTATGTCCCAAAAATAGAATACACTAGGCCAGATTTTGACATAAATCTCCTGACTGAACATCTTCCGTTGAACGCGGTGAACGCGGTATCTAAACCACCTTTGCGTGTACCGACATATTTCCTTAATAACATCGGCTGACAACGATATAAAGTTCGATTTCTGCGTGACTGTTGGAGCATGATTCCCATGTGGAAAATTAATAAATTGCAGCTTCTTCACGGTGGCGTTCTGAAGAAAATGGCTACGGCCTAAACAATTTTCTCGTTTCGCCCTTCAAATTGAGACGACATCATTTTTAGAGTGCAGTGCCCCTTTAAACTGTTCGCCGATTCAACTACAGAAACAGGGTCGTAACCAAGTCACAATGCTCTGAGTCACAACTCAATCTCACTTTTAACTCGAGTCAAGTCGAGTCATTTTCAATTCACCACCGAGTCAAGTCAAAATCATCAAGTAGAGGTTCGAGTCCGATTCATGGTGTTATGACTCAAGTCCGAGTCCAAGTCATTGTGTTGACTGCTCAAGTTTCCAGTTAAAGTCCTGTTGAACCCACTTTTTATGACTGTTTTGTGATATCGAATGGTTTGCATTTATGATACACTAGTTTTCCTTACTTTTAGTAGTTTCTGGTAGCATTTTTAAGTGCCAGTACCAATAGAAGAAATGCCAATAGTGTGGTTATTTTAGTATTCTTCGAAATTACGATGAAATGTCTTTCTTGGCCATCTGAGTCTCGAGTCATATGACTTGGTTCGAGTCATGCGCAATGACTCAAGTCGAGTCAATACGCAGATTGTGTCGAGTCGAGTCATTTTTGTGTTTTGAGAAAATGACTCGATTTAAGTCGAGTCATGAGAAGTCATTACTCATTACTCAAGGTCGAGTCATTACATCTCTGATGAGAAGTCTCCCTTTGAGCATTTCTAGTTGAAATTGGTCATGTGCTCTCTTAGCAAAATAATTTGAAGCTAACATATTGTTTTAATTCCAGGCACATACAGTCGATTTAACGACTTCAAAGTTAACTCCTCCTCATCTTTTGATTGCACGTAACGAGAATGGAGATGAACAATCGTGGATTGCGGCCAATTGCATCACCATCAAGCGCAGATCCGAAAACCAAAGAAGACCGTTTGAGATTATAATTGATCTCGTAGCATGCTATTAAGCATGGGATCTTAGTTATCCCAAGGTCTTTCAAATAATGCCATTCATTCAACGTGCCCTTGTTGGTGGTAAAAATTCGGGATTTCAGTCGAACAAGTTCGTCAATTTTTGGAAAAAATGTCGAAATGCCCAGCAATCGACTGAAGAAATGTAGGCTAATTAATCTCCCTTGCTCCAAGTACTTGTACTGTGAATACTGCTTTCTTTTGGTATGGAATGTACCTGTACATAGTGGATTTTGTTATTTTTTGAATTTGCACAATAATTCGTTTTTTTTTGTAGTTAGACTTTTGCTATGCCTTCAATTAGTAAACTTTTCGTTTTTAGTGGTACTGTACATTAGGGCTGTTCCGAAATAACATACTGTTGAGCCAAAATTGGTTTACTACGGTTTTTTGGCAATTCAATCAATCATTTGATCATGAAACAGTCAATTTGTGAGAAACAATATTTATTGACGACATTACTGTACTACCTACACCTTACTTTAGTTCCAAATCCAGTTCATTTATACTGTTAAATAGTATATTAATATTGAAATGAACCCGAATATTTTCGTTCGACACTCGTCAGCAAATCTAGTAGAGAATTGGAAAGAAAATTGTATATCAACAACCGTATCACAAAATATGACGTCACTAGCATGAAATTTCGAGAGAGAAAGCATTCAATCAACTATTCCCAGGTGGTACACGAACTCCTGTTGACAGAGTTTCGGCTGGTGTATTTTATATCTTATCGAAATACACCAGCGGAAACTCTGTCAACAGAAGGAGTTCGTGTACCACCTGCATGGGAATAGTGCATTGAACGCTTACTCTCTCGAAATTTCATGCTGGGGAAGGCATATTTTGTGATACGATTGTTGATATACAATGTTCTTTCCAATTCTCCACTAGTTGCTGACGAGTATGATCCGAAAATATTCGGGTTCATTTCATTACGTACATATACTATTCAATTGTGTATTGAAGTTCTTTACCTCCAAGAAGCTCTGTTATTACTGTATAAAATCCTGTCTTACTGTGTCAAAAACTTGTTTTCAATATGTATTGTCATATTTAGCGGCAACTTACACTGTTTCTTTTATTGTACATTGTACAACCGATTCTTTTGAAATAAAATATTGTTTCGAGAAGAGCCTGTGGATGTGGAGGTATTTCAGGTACATGATTTCGAGCTCTGCAGCGATAGGTACGGACATGCCACTTCAGACCACACAATATTGTGACATACATCGCTACCACGCAATGTGGCATCTAAAATAAATTCGATTATTGTGTGTTTTTTAGGTGCATAAATGCACGCGTTTAAGTTTACAGTGTAGAACAGATCAGTAATGATTCTAAGGACCCATCATTACCACATAGGTTAAACTTTTTCAGCTATGTGGGTGATGATTCACAGCCCCACATTATGAAAGTTTAAGCGTTATCCTTCATCACCTTGATTGACAGTGTCGTCATTCATCGGATTTTCTTTTATTCGTGTTGTTGTTGTTATTATGAGTAAAAAAAACAAAAAAAATCAAAAAAATCATGATTTGAATTAATCATTCGATTAAAATCGATTTTAATCAGAGGCAAAATGATTTAAACCGGAACGCTACCGGCGGACCTCTCGTGGCACATACGTTAAAATCACTGTTGCCGGCAAATTCATGTTACCGTACCATCATTAAGTTACTTGTTTACGTTAGAAAACGCCATTGTGACGTCATTTTATTAAAAAGACGCTTGCAGCCCTTGCCCCACCACCCGATATTGTCACGAGCCGCCACTGCATATTTGCCTGATGGACGTGATGACTTCGAAAATTCACGGCATGTAATTGTATACACAGGCTAAATTTTACGCAATGTTCATGCCACGAGGAGAAGACTATTCGCCAGTTTCTCGCAGATTAACTTCGAGCTTGTCCATTATTATTATGACTTTGAACATTCCCAGAAAAGATTGCGCTATTGGAATGATATCGGTATCGCTCATGCGTACGAGCCCATACTAAAAGAGAAATCTCTTTCGTGAGGCGCACGTCTTTGCAAATTATCATTTCTTCACAGAGCGCAATATTTACCGTCACGGGCCGCACTTGTAACTCAGAATGCAGCGATGATACTATTTTTCCCTAGCAATGTTGCCTCAAATTTTGTACGAGTCTGAGCACTTACGCGATCCCTTGGAGAACAATGCGCAACGACCAAAAAAAGTCATCACTTCGGACTTTTTGTGCACAGCTTCGATTTTCTGTCCGCAGAGACCGTTTCAGCACTGCGCATTTGCGCACGTGCGCAGCTTAGAGGGAACATTGGTCGTGTTCCCCTTGCTTGAGAAACAGAGAAACGCGCATGAAACGGTAAAACAGAATCTACTTCGCGCCTGTTTGAGCTGCATCTATGATGACGAACCGTTTCAAGATGAATGCGATGCTTCCGAAGTTGCGATCGCCTCTATTTTAAGCCAAGAGGGCAGGCCTGTTGCGTTCATGTCTCGAACGCTATCAAAATGCGAAATGAAATACTCCGCTGTAGAAAAGGAAGCTTTGGCCATTGTCGAGTCTCTTCGAAAATGGGATTATCGCTTGAACCTAAATTAATTAAAATTGATAACAGACCAAAAGGCATTATCTTTCATATTTCGAAAAGACCATCCGAGCAAGATTAAAAATGCAAAGCTCACTCTGTGGAAACTCGAGTTAAGTCCGCTAAAGTATCAAATCATTCACCGCCATGGATCCGAGAATATCGGACCTGATACTCGTCTGTCTCGGGTTTGTTGTTCGTCCCCAGGCCAGCCACACATGATCCTTCAAGCGATTCATCAAGCGACGAGTCACCCTGGGATTCGACGGCTTGATCACTTTGTCCGATCCAAGAAACTACCTTTTTCCTATGGAGGACGTTAAAAAAACTTTTGCTAATGTCAAATATTTGCTAAAACCTCGGTTCTTCTTCTTGTTATTATTGACGAATACAGTCGCTTCCCATTTGCTTATCCTTGTCGCGACATCACGTTTTCAATGGTCGTCAATTGTCTCTCATCCTTGTTTTCGCTTGTCGGTGTACCGGAAAATGTACACAGTGACAGGGGGGCCTCATTTCTATCTAAGGAAATCACTGATTTCCTGACACGCAAGCGTATTGCCACCAGCAAGTCGACTCCTTATCACGCCACAGGCAATTCGAAAGGCCAGAGGCCTAATCAGACTTTGTGGAAATCCGTCAAGCTGCTCCTGGAAAGTCGGAGATTGCCGGAGAAACATTGAGAATCGGTTTAGCCGGATGCTCTGCATTCCATCCGGTCTCTCTTATGCACGGCAAACAATTGTCCTCCTCGTGACAGGTTCTTCAAGGATATCCATCTGAGCGACTCCATTTCCGACTGGCTTTTTCATGGCGGCACCGTACTTCTACGAAATTTGGTGCGGAGGCAGAACTATTGGATGCCAACCCTAAATGCCCCATATACGTTACAGAAACGGCGTAGAATCAACAGTTTCAGTTAAAGATCTCGCACTCTATACCCTGTTTCTACAAAGTCTTCTGAGGCGCTTGAAAGAAACGGAAAAGAGTTTTCCTCTGTCTACTATACAACGGAGCCGTCATCCGATGAAATTACCACGTCATCCAGTAGCGAAAAAGATGGCGTTGCTTGTAAAACATTTTTTTCGCGACGCGACGACGTAGTGCCGCGAGAAAGCATCAGAAGTGGGGTGCGAAGCTGAGCTCAACGGAAAAAAATAGTCGTAACCTTCCATACCATCAAACTATCCGTTAGATTTGCTAGCAACCTGGTCGCATTTTATGAATTGACGATAAGGGGGCGCGAAATCTTTCACCAAAAGACGTGTCTTGAAAAGTTTGAGAACTATATTGTTCCAAGGTAATTACTTCCTATATTATTTTATGTTTAATTTCCGGCGCCACAGCCCGATCTTAAGGCCCACACAGTTTGAAAGTTTTCAACTGCTGAACATCACAGAAATCCCAAACGAGGTTGACATAATTCGGATCACGAGTGGGATTTCAGATTGGCCACTCGATCCGGTTTTAATTATTTCAGAGATGTGTTTAAAAACCGGTAGATTCGGGGGCTATGCGTAGAATCAGGGCGTTTATATTTTATCCACACATAGTAGAAGCGTGTTTGAAGCTAACATGGTTATGATTCTGTGAGCATTGTGTTTCCTGGAACTGAACCAAAAGTGAAATTAGTAAATCCATGAAAGATCACTGCTCACAGATTTAAATTTCAATCCTGTTCTAGGAATCGGGACAACCGACTTTTATTACTATAGTTATGACAAATTGGTTATTGAGGTCGACCAGCCTATGAAATCTCGTCACTATCTTTCTGACGCGTGTATGATATCATCAAAGCAATGTTTGGTTTGTTTTAAATAAGGACATATATTATCTCCATGTCCTCACTATATATAATCAAATACCAATATTGCGTTTTGGTTTATCGCATTTTAGTGCGGCCTAGTCCTGCAGAATTTCCGGTCAACCTAGAAAAAATTCTTATGAAGACGTATTATATACTGTTGGAAAGATAATTTTATAAGCTTTTCAATGAAGGGTTTTGTCATTTTTCGCCTTGGGGAAAAAAGTTATGGGGGTAAACGTGCTAGGGCAGTGGTTCCCAAACGGTGAATTCCCCACTGGTGGGGAATTTCGGGATTTCTGGTGGGGAATAGACTCACTTTTGAAAAAAAATCTTTATAGTTCTCCTTTATTAAAGTTCATTTAGAAAAGCCGAGCGATAACTCTAATATTTCTTAGCTCATTCACAATTCAGCGATTCATGTTATCAGTGCCTCCGATTCGCAAGAATCACCTGGATAGTGACACATGACGTCCAGCAACTGTTTTTATTCATTTGTACACCATCATCGGTCACGAAACGTAGTGATACAAAATATCCTGATTCGTTATATTAAGAGCTCATATTGCTGAACATGTACTCGAGGGAAATCATGGACTCGCTAATTAATAGCACATCCAGACTCGTTACAAATGAAATTAGATATTTATTTAGTTTCAAGTTCTTTAAATAGCATGCGAAAGTGAAGTTTACGGCAGCTTATTTGTATATCAAACGCATGAGCTCGTTAACACCAGGGAGTTTATCTGACCCAAGTATTATTCGGCATTTACGTATGTAAATTGATGCTACCCCAAAACATTTGGAAAATTTTCCAGCCCCTCCTATTTTTCTGTAGGCTGCGCGCCAGGGTGGATACATATATTTACGGAGTCGCGTTTACGGTTACCATTTTACGGCTGTGTAATTATCAATTCCGGGGATCTTAACAATCCCCAATATTATGTATTTACTGAGCAAAGTCTTGCAAAAGTTTATAAGAGGTAGCACATTTATAGGGTTGATATACAGATTTTAGGAGGGGAATGAAGGCTCGGAATAATTCGGAAGTGGGGAATTAAGATAAAAAGGTTGGGAACCACTGTGCTAGGGAGTAAAACACTATTTTGCCTAATATTAAAATACAATTATAAGCTAAAATACGATACCTTCGTAACAGAATACAACACCATGAATTGAAATATGACTCTCAGCAAAGCAAACTAACAATCGAACAGCAAAAAAATGAAACATAACTTTATTAGGGGGTATTCATCATACGTCAAGGGGGCAAAAGTTGGCCGAGACGGCGATAACACGGGTTTACAAATTTCGAAAAAAAAATTGCGTCAAAAATTTTAATGATTGATGTTAGGCTATAATTTATGGTTGCTGAATTCGATTCTGTGCTAATAATGTCTCCATCACGACAGATTTTTTCCGTATTAAATTTTCTAATTTTCATAAATTAGTCAAATTTCAGCTTTCGTTAGTGACATCAGGGTTAGCGTACAACAGCAACAGGTCAAATATTGTTATTGAAATCATCTTATCATGAAACCTGGGTTGTTCTGATACAGAATGAGTGGGTTTTCAGTGAACTTATATACAGTGATTATCTATTATCGTTCAATCAGAAGCTCTTTTCGATCCATAAAATTACAATAGTCAACAAATTTTAAAAAAACACCAAATACCATACTGGAACAGAGGCAGAGATGTTTTTAAATGGGTGTCGGGGCTTTTTGTTTGCGTTCTGCCATATTAAACGCCAGGCGTATTTACAAAAAGCTTAACATTTTTGACGGTATCTGATTTGCCGTAATATTTTACTATGAACTTGAGCAGTGGTTTTCAACCTTTTTGTATTCGCAGACCCCCCTTGGACCGTCACGGACCCCCCCCCCACGAAGTTTTAGTTCAAATTTAGCTAAATTATTGTACAATCGTCATCTGTCTTGTGCAAATGAAAGCTGTGGGCTAGTGATAAACAGCAACAAAATTACTTTTCTTGAAAATAACAGCATTCTATTTATGTAGAAATTGGGTTGACTTTTATTATTTCAAAGCTGCAACTGCATTTTTTGAAATACGTGGTCGTGTCTTTAAAATCTGCGCCTTCGATTTAATATCAACGAGTGCTGAAAATCCATTTAGACAAAGAAAGGTGGTGGCGAATGTAATAATAAGGCATAACGCTTCCGGTGACACATTTGGCTATGGTCGCAACAATGATCACGCCAAAATTGACATACAATTTTTTATTGAACATATAACTTCAAGCCTGTTAATTTATATCTAGCACTTCATCTTGAAGTTATTAGGGAAAATGGTTATAGGCCTATATCACAGAAGAACACGGATTTTTGCGAACATTTTGAAGTCTGCGTGATTGACTTTACTAATCCAACCATTTATTTTTTACGCAATGCCCAACAAGACATCTCTATACAGCCAAATATTTGTATCAGTGGGCTATTGGCAATTTAGCAACTAAAATGAGTTCACACAGCAGGATATTCCATCTCAGACGGCCATCCTGTTGATGCAGGTTTTACTGTAATGAAGCAAAACTGCCACGTCATTTTCCTATTCTGAAAAATATAAATCAGGTAATCAACTATTTTGTAAATTTAGATGCTTCGCGGACCCCGACCCCCGGTTGAGAACCACTGAACTAAGGATTGTAGAAGTGATTGGCGTTGCTGCTCAAGTAGTACAAGTAACTTCATATGTTTTCTACTCAATTAATAGTATAAGTAGTAATTTCTAAGACACGTGAAAACTACTTCAAGTCGCAGAAATAACTAAGTTGGTAGGCTATATTTGGTCGGGGGGAGGGTGGTCGCATACTTTCGACATTTAGTCGGAGGTGGTTACATACGAAATTGCAACATGTATCTTGTCGGCTAACGCAAAATGTTTATAATGACACAATACCCATTGGTAGAATATTCCAAAATATATTCAGTTACCGTGCTTTAGGGGCTGTTAAGGCTACTACATTTATGAAATCATATGCAGCCAACATCGTTGCGGAGCGGACCTTTGTTTGGAACACACTCGTGGTAAAATTAATAACTGGGTTCAGTACCAAATCCAAGGTGGGCAGTAGGGCTGTTCAAAAATAACCCTTTTTCCTGAATCTTGCTGGTTACGTGATTAAATCATTAGGTTGCCGTAAAAAACAACGCACACCAAATCTGAATTCATTCCAACCAACATTCGCGGATTTCGTACAGTTTAAAAATTTTGAATTTGCCTAAAATTGCAAAAAAAAAATCAAATTTTTCTGCCAACCTCATGAAATTGTTGCGCTGTTGTCTTCAAAAAAGATGCAAAACAAATTTGACTCAATTCCAACCAGTAGAAACAGAGTTATTTGAGTTTTTCGATGATAATTCTTGGATTATCCACCGATCTAGGATAATCCCCGAATTATTGCATCTTTGGGTAAATTAAAATTTTCAAACTGTACGAAATCAGCGATTATTGGTTGGAATGAATTAAAATTTGGTGTGCGTCGTTTTTTAAGGCAACCTAACGATTTAATCACGTAACCAGCAAGATTCAGGAAAAAGAGTTATTTTTGAACAGCCCTAATGCGCAGTCTAGCGCCGCCTTATTATTTCGAAGTGAATCTGATATTTGCTTGTTATTTATTCCACATTTTTATGTATTTATATTCAATTTCTCTGTTATCAATTTTAGTCTTTTTGAAATTATTGCTGTAAGTCGGTGGTTCTCAACATTTTTGTCTACGCGGACCCCATTTCGACCGTCACGGACCCCCGCGGACCACCAAAGTTGTAGTTGAAATTTAGCTCTATTATCGAGCAACCTTCATCTGTCCTGGGCAAATATTCACTATATGCTAGTGATAAAAAGCAACAAAATAACCATTCTTTAAAATAACATCATAGCCTACTCTGTATGTAGAAAATGGGAAGAATTTTAGTATTTCAAAGCGAATTATGAAGCTAAATTTTTTGAAATGTGCCGTTGGGTCTTGAAAATCCGCGCCGTCTATCCGATATGAACGAGTGCCGCAAATTCATTTCCACAAATATAGGCGATGACGAATGTAATAATGAAGCGTAACGCTTTCGACGTCATCGTTGGGTATGATCGCTACATAGGCTACGTGACACCAAAAATAAGAAACAGATTTTAGTGAACACATAACGTCCAGCGTAATCATTTCTATCTAGCACAGGGGTGGGCAAACTACAGCCCGCTGGCCGCATGCGGCCCGCCACACCGATCTGTGCGGCCCGCGAGAGTCTAAAGATACTTTTTAAATATATTAATAAAATGCGCACTAAACATCGAATTAATGCAGGGACTTGATTGACCTTTTTCTTGGTATATTTCATCATGATAATTCTAAGACAGTGGTTCTCAAACTGGGGCGCGCCCCCCTTTGGGCCGTAAAAGCACCAGAAGGGGCGTAGCTGAGCTCAACTGAACAAAATTTTCGCGCTCGGCGCGATTTACATCCAGTTCATATTTATTGCTCTGTATTTCGTCTGAATTTCATATTTCAAAATCTCTCATCCACAGTCGTAACGTTCCATGCCATCGAACTAACCGTTTGGTTTGTTTGCTTCCTCGTTGCGTTTTGTGATATGACGATAAGGGTGGAGCGAAATTTGTCACCGTCATAGTGTGGGGCGTGTCTTAAACTTTTTAAGGTACGTACTGTTGCCGCAGAATTTCACCCTTTAATGAGTTCGCCATACGTCACTGCTTCTTGATTGTGACGCATGAATGGTTTATTGTATTTCACAACTACACGTGCTTGATTCATTTGGAACACCGTGCTATGCTGAAAGGAGTGATATTTGATGTGTATTAGTTAGGGCCGTATTGTTGTAGTTAGGGTTTAATTTGGCTTTGATATGTATTTAATTGCAGTATTTGGTTGTATTAGGAATTTGGTATAAGTGATTCGATCAGTTGTTTTATCACTGGGAATTGGTATCATCAAAAAACCGTACTTCATCCAAGAAGACGCGTGCTTGACTTACAACCGAAGCGTAGATAGCTGACAGTGCAACGTGGTCGTGTACCAAGAATAGGCTTCAATTTCTGCGGTTACATAAGTTTTTTGATGGACATTGCAAGTTTTTGATGTACACTTGAAGATATGTTTTGATGGTTACTTCAACAACGCAAACGTCGCACTAAAGGTCACAATGGAATCGTTCGTTGATACAACCTGCTCCAATCAACAAATACCAAATGAACGTGGGATCGACGCCCTGATGTTATCTGGGTTTGTGGAAAGTCCAAACTAACAAGCAATGCACGCCAAAGCCTACGATCACCTCGCGACGGAGGCTGCAGCACGACCACGCGAAAGCAGCTCGAACAACCAATGCAATACAAAGCCAAGTTCGAGTTGTGTGTCTGTTAGCATGGCCTCCGTGAGAGCTACAGCACGACCAAATGAAAGCAGCTCGAACAACGAAAGCAATACAAAACCAAGTTCGAGTTGTGTGTCTGATAGCATGGCCTCGGTGGAAGCTACGGCACGACCAAACAAAAGCAGCTCGAATAACCCAAACAATACAAATCCAAGTTCGAGTTGTGTGTCTCTTAGCATGGCGTCGTGTAATGTGAAAGGAAGCGTCAAAAGTGTATTGCAAAGCAAAGCCACTTTTCATAGGACAGCAACCAGATCAATCTCGAGGGTTGGCAGTCGATCCAGTGTACATTCCAAAAGTCATGATAGTCAATCTTATGGCTCAATATCATCAAAGTCTACCTCAGCTGGAGGAGTGACAATAATTCGAAAAGAAGCAGTTCTCGAAGCTAGAACTGTCACAACATCTCAACGGTACAAATTGGAGAAACAACAGCTGATGTTGCGTCATAAGCGTGATGAAGAAGAAAGAATACAAAAGATAGAAACAAAAAGAGAAGAAATTGCTCAGAAACGAAGAATTGAAAAGGAAAAGCTCGAACGTGAATGCAAGTCCATGGTGGAAATCTGGAGACAAATCAAACAAAGAGAAATTGATGAACTGAAAATGAGACACCAGAGAGAACAATTCGAAATCTCATCCGAGCTTCAGGAAATTCGTGCAAAGAGAAAGGTCCTTGACTCTAAGCTTATTATGGCTGCGGCCTCTGGTAGGAACAACGAAAATGCTCAAGATAAAACTCTGCATCAGTCTGTAGAATCTCAAAACAATGTTCTGATAAAGTTGATCCCTTAATCGGTTCCAACAGCAAATCCTGATAATATTGTGCCTGATCTAATTGATTTTGATAGCCCTTGTTTATTGGGCAAAAGTGAATCTA
The DNA here is from genome assembly GCF_051294905.1 of Botryllus schlosseri. Lineage (NCBI taxonomy): Eukaryota > Metazoa > Chordata > Ascidiacea > Stolidobranchia > Styelidae > Botryllus > Botryllus schlosseri. Next base: position 23,355,949 of record NC_137249.1, read on the forward strand.
ATGTTATGTGTGAATCGGAAATGGCACCACTAACTGTTTTTACCTAATTAATATCGGTCAATGCGGAAGCCTGTGAGTTGGCTTCAGAAAGAAACAATATAATTTATAACAATAATTCGGTAATCAAAGTGCTTTCTCGCCAATGTCATCAGCCTTCTTTGATAGCTTTTCCGGCACCTGTTTCGCCAGGCAATGGCTGTGAAATGTGTTCGGAAAATTGATTCGGTAAATACTAAACTTGGCTTTTCAAAAAACATACTGCATAACTTTACAATCCGAGTAAATGAATATTCTCGTCTAACCGATGAATGTCGTAAGGAATTGCAATGGTCAATATCTTTGAAACATGAATTAACAAAACATGAGTGGCAGAAGTTTTGCGCTGTGGAAATGCATGTAATTGCTACTGGTCAAATTACATCATACAACTTGAAATATCTTGTAATAGATAATGGTTGAAATGCGATCGTAACCTTGAACGAAATTTGCAGAGTCATGGTAGTTTCCAATCCTAGATCTCGACTTACTGAGTTGGATTTGTTTACTACGTCACTCTTTCTTTACAATGTAACATGTTTTTGTTATTCATTGCATCACAATGCTTTTAGTGTCGTATCTGGCTTCATGCAATTTTCGAATTGGTTCGTTGCTATGTACTCATTTGTTTGAATTGGAAGTGTTATTCACAAATTACGGATACGCCTGTGGAAAAATGTGTATAAATTAACTGTATTAAATTTCCCATTTTTGGGGGTGAGGGTGTTGCCGCAGAATTTCACCCTTTGATGAGTTCGCCATACGTCACTGCTTCTTGATTGTGACGCGTGAATGGTTTATTGTATTTCACAACTACGCGTGCTTCATTCATTTAGAACACCGCGATATGCTGAAAGGAGTGATATTTGATGTGTATTAGTTAGGGCCGTATTGTTGTAGTTAGGGTTTAATTTGGCTTTGATATGTATTTAATTGTTGCATTTGATTGTATTAAGAATTTGGTATTAGTAATTCGATCAGTTGTTTTATCGCTGGGAATTTGTATCATCAAAAAACCGTACTTCATCCAAGAAGACGCGTGCTTGACTTACAACCGAAGCGTAGATAGCTGACAGTGCAACGTGGTCGTGTACCCAGAATAGGCTTCAATTTCTGCGGTTACTCATACTTCCTATATTATTTTTTCTGTTTAATTTTTGGCGCGACAGCCCGATCTAAAGGCACATGCAGTTTGAATGGTTTTAACTGCTAAACATTACAGAAATCCAAAACGAGATTGACATAATTCGGATCACGAGTAGAGCTGGGCAAAGTCAAGTACCTGAGTAATTCGATTCTGAATCACGTAAAATGCTTCGAGTCGAGTAATCGAGTATTACTCATTATGACGTCATAGCAGAATATTATTGGTCAAAGTTCAAATATGTACCTTTTAAGCGACCGCAAAGAATATAATGCCTGTTATCCATCATATTAAAGATACTTTGTTATTTTTTTCGACCATACCGTTTTCATTGCATTTGGTGACCATATTGTGGGATGATCATGACTTCGGAAATGTGCTATTTCCAGTAACGTTCGTAGCTTTGTACTTCATGTTTCGTATGCTACGATACGGCCAATCAAGGTTTCAGGGCTTCAGCAGTGAAATTAGCATAAACTCGTTGATCGTTGATAAACTCCCCGTTGATAAATGAACTTTCAGTGGTGAGGAGCGTATAATTTCAGTACTCGAAAAAATCGTCTTTTACTACTCGGATGAAGATCACTTACTTTGAAATCGCCTGAGTGTGTTCTGGCCATTATTGAGCTTTGAGCAGATGGTGGTGCGAAGGGTCCGTGGACGCGATCGAAGCTTATTGTGCTTTAAGAAAGAGGACACGATCGCTGAAGATTCTTAGGAATGATGAATGAGATACGCATCGTAAAAGGTACAGTACTACATAGCATTTGTTGCCTTGAATATATATGACTGTGCACACCACCCGGATATCTCTGATGTTACATTACCGCGAAATGTCTGGCTAACGTGCTTCCAATCATTTCGCGATAAATCGAGCTTATTTTTTACAGTGTGTACAGCAGGTGTGTCAAAGCAATTCGAAGTAGTTTAAAAAGACTTGATTCAATCAGCGAATTTGTAACCAATGTTGACGTATATGAAATACTTTCATTAAATAATCCTTCAAGACAGCAAATATCGATCACGTTCAATTTGTTCATAGGTCACATTATATACACGCAACTGCGATCAAAACCTGATCACCACCTGCGTAGTCAATCCGCTGTGTGTGAAATGGTATACCATGTTGGTGTCTATCGTATATTAATTTTGCGTGCGATTTGCGTCAATCTGCTGTCGAACAGATATACTTTTGCATACCCTTGAAGTATACAGTATTACCGCGTTCTCTATATTACGGTTCTGTGGTTAGACAATACAGATTAGTGACACCCCCAGACCGATCAATAGTCGGGTACTCAAGGCCGTAAAACCCTCATTGTCCTGTGAAATTATGCAACGCGTTTTGCGCCCCTGCGTTGTCTTTGTAGATCGCTATTCAATTAGATCCCTCTCACCAACAGACATACCGCCGGTTATCAAGCGTTTTTATGTATGATCTACCCCACTGTCTAGCGAGACGAGTCCACGGATTTTGGTGTCTGATTGATAATGTCGTAAGAGTGTGGTAAATTCTTTTACAAAACTACTTTACAAATTTCAAAATCCCAGCGTCCGAAGAGTAAGTAAGTATCTACACCAGGGGTCGGCAACCTTTTGGTAGTCACGGGCCAAATTTCGAGTGTACAACTTTTTCGCGGGCCGGAATTTTTGTAATACTATATTTTATGCTCACTTCGGTATATTATCCTACATTGCTGCAATCTCAATCATACCATTAACAAAACACATTTATTTACACTTCAACAACGCAAAATAAATGTGACAATTGACGCAGCTTACTTTGTGATAGGTTTTCAACTTCTGGTAACAAGTCAGATGAAGCAAGAATGTGACCATATTTTAAATGGGCGTCCGAAATAGTGATCTTAGCTTGCTCTTCGTGAATTTCATTGTTGAAAACTATTGTTTACATGCGTACGTGCTACCAAATATCGATGCAATTTCTTTTGCATTGTTGGTCAAGTTGGGATAAAGATCAATTTCAAGAAGGTACTCTTTGTAAAGTCATGCAGCGATATGCTCTTTGTATGAAATTTGTCTTTCAATTCAACTGCATCGCATTTCGAAACGGCCCATTTGAAATTTTCAGGAAATGGTATTGGCGTCCACATTAAACGGACTACTGAATAGTCGGAATTTAATTTATAGAGAAGCAATTTATGAAAAGTGGGTGAATATTCAGTAAATAAATTTCGTATCACAGTTACAAATGTACTGTTGGTACTAGGTTTTCTCTCCTCCAGTATAGGAACGTGAGCATAACTTTTTGTATTGTTGACATTCCCAGGGTCGCAGATTTGTTTCGAATGCGCCTCAACATCTCATGTATTCAGCTGTTTTCCCCCGAAGTTGCAAATTTGTTCAGATGTGACGTTAGATGTGCAAAGAAAGCAAGATTAGATAACCATTTTCGATTACAAGATTATGAGTCGGCGATATTTATATTTTCGAGGAGAGTTGCTATTTCATTTCTCGGTTCGTACACTCGTGCAAGCATAGCTGCTCGACTTAATGCGCCAACATAGCAGATATACAGGTAATCGCCATATTAATTCTCTGCTGCTTGTAATTTATCTGGCGTAAATGCTGGTGATTCAGTTTGTGAGACCAAATCATATAAACAGTTCATCATTGTGGCCAAAACACTATTCAGGTTTGTTGCCTTGGCGCACAATGCCTTCTGGTGAATTTAACTATAAATAACTAACCTACGGAGGAGGCTAGTTATTTATAATTAAACAGTGTACGTTTTGAGATTTTGTCATTGCGTCTGAGATGTTCCAAGCGTATTTGGCGGGGGGCATAGCGTATAGTGGTGACGATAAGTGCCTACCAATCTGGCGGCCCGACTCGATTCCCGTCGGAGGTTTATCTGGGCTCCTCTTCCCCCGCCGTCGTCGTTCTTACGACGACAAAAAATCCCAGAAGAAGACCCGAGAGAAGAAAGAAAGCACTCACTAGGTATGGAAAGAACTAGTAGAAAAGGCCGCGGCTTCAACAAGATCAGCATCGAAAAGAACTGTGACATCAGGCACTCTAGGCCGAGGTGGATGTTAGAATGACAGGATCGCAACTGCGTGTCGTTCGACCTCCTCCTATCTGTTCATGACATCGCATTGTGTCTTATCGCATGGCACATTGTGTAAGACTTGTTCAGATGAAAAATATAACTCAACAATTGATTGATTGATTGATTGATTGATTCCAGCAAGCAGAGGAAGGAGACCTTTATTGTCACACCCCATCAGAGTGGTAAACCCTTTAAAAAGTATGGTACACCTTCGGTTGCGAGATACACCCGATTGATAAGTAGCCTACTGATGTTGTCTACTCTAAAGACAATCTCCATCTCCTATACTTCAACCACCTTCGTTTTATGGCGTAACAGTAGACTAATACCATGTAGGCTACTTATATCGTGGATATGCCGCATTCTTTCCAAGCAGTGCTGCACTGCAGATTGAAACTCATTATGAAACGGCGGGCCGTATTCTCGTGATAACTAATTATGATGTCGCGGGCCGGACGATTTCGCTTGGCGGGCCGGATCCGGCCCGCGGGCCGTAGGTTGCCGACCCTTGATCTACACCTAAAACTGTTGAAACGGAAGCAGTCTGCGGATACTTCCAATCTGCTCAGTCGTGGTTCTTGACCCTCCAAGACCTCTGTTAGCATCAATCTATCTCACTGTTTGAAGTGCCAATTTCAAACGTCGTTATAGTGATCACTCACTCATGTGTAGAATATAGAAATTGACGCCTGTCCTATTTGCATGACCTCATGGCTTTGGTAAACTTACTAAAGCGGAAAGTCACTGCCAAGTTGGACATTGATTGATCGCTCTCTTGTTAACGTCGATATTCGCTCGTACGTGCTTTCATGCCTTAAAATTTTTGTTATCATCGAGTGTGGTCATAAATAGACAGGTGTAACAAATTTGATGCGTTCAACGCAATATGCGTTTACCACATCTCATCCCGGACCGTAACCGATCGTTTTCCGCACCTTATATATGATAAACGTCACTTTTACTCATAGGTAAGCCGATGATCTGTGGAAACACAGGCGCTGTTTCTGCGCGGCAGTCTGAATCCTGCGCTGCCGATTAGAGGCGCAGAAGCCTGTCTATGGGGTTATCTACGGATGCCAATCGTTGTAATTCATACACGTGATCCATGACTTTAATAACACTATAGCACGCCCAACTTGATGATGATAGCTGACACTTAGCACAGCAACAGCAACATACAGCCGGCGAACGTAACAGAATCAAGATAAACGTAACTAATGTAAGATTTACAATTAATTTTGCGTCAACGTAAATAACCAACAAAAGGTGGTTCGCAGACGCTTTATATAGCGGTAAGAACAGCCTATCTGAAAAGGCTTGATTACAAATGATTACTAAAATCAGGATTAACAAATGAAATGCGCAAGCGCGAACAGGCGCTAACGTGTCATTTCGTTATTCCTTCAACGTCACATGACCGCCTATGCAGGCTTTTGGGGTATCCATCAATACAGTGTTGAACGTGATCCGTAGGGACACCACTGCGTGTTATACGCCTGAATAAATATGTTTACGCGGGTTTACATCTGGTGTGGTGTAGTGAAGTGGGTGCAAATAGTAAATTAGACAACACAAACCAGTTGATTACATCGATTTATATACGGGAATTGATAAATTTTGACAAAAGTACCATACACATAGGCCTACTCAACCTTAACTAGTGACTTTTGAATGGATGTTATGTTCTAATACACCTCACTCTGTCTATGGTTTCAAATAGTAACGTACTTATTGGTGTTTCGTTGGGTTAAACGCACTTTGAACGCTGCGTACATCTATTTGAGTTTTTACACTCGTCAGATAAAACACGGGCAATCGTCAAGCATTAAAATCAACCGGTGCTGAAATGAGTGTGCTGCGGGTGAGCTTATCACATAATATTTTCACATTTCTCATGTCGTGGTTGTCAAAAAGAATCGCAACGTTCGACAAGGGCTGGGAACCGAATAAAATTAAGACTAGTGTTGAACAGTTAGCAAAAGCGGGGTTTTACTACGTCGATTCGGACAGAATCAAATGCTTTTACTGTGACGGCGGGCTTCGTTGGGACCGTGAAGACGAGGTTTGGACAGAACATGCTAAATGGTTTCCGCAATGCGAATACGTACTCCGAACGAAAGGTATCGAGTTTGCGCAACGTATCGAAAAGACACACCCGAATCTCAATCGTCCTGTGATTAGAAACCCCATAACCAGGCAACAGTTGATATAACGTCAAAAATTGATCTGCGGAAACGTCAGTCGTGTGATCGAGCTATGAGTTAAATAGTGTCGATAAAACGATTGTAGTGTATCAACACCTATTTACGAGACTTGTGTAACTGTGTCTTTTGTGCTGATAACACTACCGACAAATTAGAATGAATTTCGTGTATATTCATTGTAAAATTATTTGAGCAATAAGAAGATGAAAGGGTGCAGTTGCTTACTACGCGAGTCAGTCGGTGTGAATAAGCAGGCGCGTGGCGAGCAACGAAATACATTCAGTATTTCTGAGGTACTCGAGTCAGTTTTGTTCACTATCATAGCTACCAACGTGCTCGAGCTCGACCGTTTTATGGGGACCTCCTCTTTCATAATTAGGATGGAAAGCGATTTCACGATACCGACATTTCTTTACAGCTACTTGAGTACTCCAAAGCTATATTTGAAGTAAATTTAGCATGTGTTGTAAACAGGGCTGTGGAGTCGGTAAATTTTACCACCGACTCCGGCTCCGACTCCGACTCCACACATTTTCAATATACCGACTCCGACTCCGACTCTTGATTTCTTAAACGTACCGACTCCGACTCCGACTCCGACTTCGACTCCTGGGTCTTTAAACGTACCGACTCCGACTCCCGACTCCGACTCCAGCATTATTACCAATTTACTTTGAAAATTATATGCCACATTGTCGGTTGAATGACTATCATACAACCATTAAACATATGCAAACATATGATTAACTGTGGCATGCTAAATTGTTTCATTGTGGCACAGCTCGAATTATCCACTATGCCATTAACATGAAATAAAGATTTGCTAAATATCCTTCCTTATTCAAGTTTTTATAACATGGACTCTCTAATATCCTGAAATGTATGAATCATTCAAATATGGCAGATATCCAATCCTGTTTAATAAAAATGTAGATACAAAATCCAAGTGTAGCTCTTACGTATGACTCAGCAACTAATAGAGAAATTGAACTTACTAATTTTGTCATTGCACACTATCCTGATCACAAGCACAAACACTCTTACTACTAACAATAGATATTGGTCAGAAATGGAATTTAGTTTAGTAGTCAAAGACCATAGCCTATGTCTAGTCTGCATGTACTTAATCAAGTATTCAAGGATTGGGACTTGCAGTCTTTCTTAATCATTTGTTCGACCTAAACAGCTTTTTAATTTTGTCAAGTGGGGAGCATCGTTTGGTCATATCTACATCATTTCTACAATTTTACAAAACCAGCCGATGCATTTTCTCTGTCACATGGTATAATTCCAAAAATTGCATCAATTTTGATTGCATCGCGAAAACGCATATTGCGACTTTCTTCCTCTCTGCAACTGAGTTGTAATTTGCAAGTAATGTCTAATTTTATCTATATCAGGGGTGGGCAACTTTTTCGACGAAAGGGACACCTGAGATTTACGAACCATTGCGCGGGCAACTGGAATGTTGATAACCTTTTTTTAGTCGTCGATAGGAGCGAACCGAATTCGGTAACATTGCAAACAATACTTATATTAATACGCTCTAAAATTGATAACAATATGTCATGCAACTGTGCAGTGCGCAATCAGGCCCTGGTCGTTTTTGGCAAGATAACGACTAAATTAGGCTATAGCTATATCAATAAATATGTCGCTAACATACATTGGGGGTCGCATCTGTATACCACTGGGCTTATTTGGCAAGGACAGGATTATTCGACGTTTAGACATATCAAAATCGATGGTATCAGTGAACATGCCTCTATCATTTTGTGCAAATGTTTTGTCGACGATCTCGCTGCGAGTGCACAAGCGAAGCCGAATCTCCTAATTGCGAATACAGTTAGACTCAATTCTGTGAATAATATGTATTTATAATTTTCAGACGGGTGCTCAAATACTGAATGCAAGAAATCTAGTGACAATGAATCATGCGAAGTACCGAGAAAAATTTCAAGTCAAATAAATCTGCTATGAAATATTCTACTTCATGGTCATATACGAAGATCTGGGATAAATGTGGCTGGCCCCTGGATACGTCAATGCGTCAGAACTGTTGTTTTAGTCATGATCAAATTTCGCGGTCATGCTAATCAAATTTTGGTTGGGCTTGCAATTGTACCTGATGTCATAAATAATTTCGAGAATTACCTCGCAGGCCACACCTAACCTTCTCGAGGGCGAAATTTTCGTGCCACGGGCTGGCCGCACCTGATCTATATGGTTAATAATAACAGTGGTTGGTGGTACATAAAAATTCTATTGAAAATTCTTTGAAAGCAAATGCTTTCATGATAGAGAAGTTGGAGTCGGAGTCGAAGTCATAGTCATTCTCACAAACTCCGACTCCGACTCCAGTCAGTATTTTCCCACCGACTCCGACTCCGACTCCGACTCCAGCTATTATAGTTTTCACGACTCCGACTCCGACTCCGACTCCGACTCCATCAAGCGAAAATTACCCCGACTCCGACTCCGACTCCACCGACTCCGACTCCGACTCCCCAGCCCCGGTTGTAAATCACTCCAGCTATCTCGATAACCTCGCCAGAATGCGTAGTTTCGTCTGGATCTGCAGTGCTCATCACGTTGTGTATACACAGAGAGGTATTGCAGTGGCGACTTGCTTCAGTCGAGTAACGGACGATGTCGATTTCACAGGCGTTCCAAAGTATATCTTGTGGGAATGATGTACCACCACCCCGGCTATTCTAGCTACGACGTTGGCTCATTAGGCTGTACCAAGGTGGGTATACCCCGACAGAGATGGTCGAGTGCGCTCGACCTTTTTCATGTAACGGTAGCTTGGGGCGATTTTACTATTCACCTATACATGTTTACACAGGCCCCCGTATCCACGTAATAGCCTGCACAATGCCATCATAGCGTCATTTTTCCGATTTGGCTACCTAAATACTAGACTTTCGTAATCTAGGCCCACATTTCGCGTTACTCGTGGTGTTTTTGGGATATTTTAAGCCAACAAGGAGAACAAATTGACAGAAAGAGAGTACATTTGGGCAAAGGGGTGACATATCTGGGAAAAGGAGGACATATGATCTCCTAAATGAGGCCGTATGGTAACCCTATTAAAATAGGAGGGTCGATGGGGTCATCAAATGTATCGCATTGTGTTGGTGTCAACCATCCCGAAAACGCGAGTTTTGTCAAACCGTAGATTGATGTCTGACATCGATTATGTCACGCTCGATTGATCACAGCTGATTTGCGTACATCACACCACATCGAAATTACAAGTATTCGAATGACAAGTCATGAGAACCCGTCGGTGTGATCATCGTTCCTGTCGAAAAATTAGGCGATTTTCTCGAATACCCTACCGGCTGACGGTTGTATTGCTAACGTATTTCCAGACTCTTTGGACCTGGATCAACAGCCCCTGTCAGTGATCACCATGTTACAATACTAACAAAAACAACCATGCCAAAGGAATCGTACGTGATAATATCGTGTGAGCGTGGTGGAATACCTCTTAATAATAATATGAATGAAATCTACATGGTTATATCCCGTCGGAATAGTTGACCGGTAAAGTTATTGTCATCGTTGTGTGATTCGATTTTTCCCAATATACTCCTTGAGGTGCCAAATCTGATCGCACTAATAACACCTGTACAGACGAATCAAACAGAATTCCGCCAAAGGGGAGATACAAAGATTCGTTGTAAGCAAATTAATATACCACGACACCCCCATTACAGCAGAACTATTTTTTCTGGACAGGGGTGGTCACGAAGCATCTCCGGACCCGGCGCAGATTTCATCAGTTTTGAGCGACGCCGGACTGGAAGCGGCCAAATGGCCTTGAGAGTCGGATTTATGTTACATTTTACCCTCACAATAAGTGGAAATAATACGACTTTACGTGCCAGCCGGATTTTTTGGACTTTGATTTGGCAAACCGAGTCGGGGTGGAGTCAGATTTCGAAATCTCTCGCTCATCTTTACACCTCACCGAAAGCAGGCTAGATCGCATCACGTATGATCTGACACAATTCAGCCCCATTATTGCACCACCGCAACTTGGCGAGTTTCAGCAAAATAAGGTGAGTCCACTGATCCCCGATGAAGCGAGCTATCCCGATTCGTCACTGTACAACTGAATCTGACATCGTAATCGTAGTTTCAGAGTTAGAACGGTAAATGCAAGGCTCGAAAGGGTGACACAGCAATTCTCTGACGGTAACACTCCGCCGAATCAATATATCCGTAGTATGATGTTGCAAATATGTTTGGAGGTGTTTGCATAACATGTATTAAGGATATTTTACTGCTCACGCGAACACAACTGATTGTCTACAGCGAAATTAGTCGCACTCGAACGACAAGTTGGCGGTGAACTCGTGATCCATATGTATCGCACAGACGGGCAAAGCATCAGTACGACAACAGATCGATTCAAGTTGTATATCATGTACAGCATACAAAATTAATATCCCGCGGTAAATTGCATAACATTTATAGGCACAGGCATGATTACGCTTGACCAGACGTGAAGCAGTAAAAAGAACCCATCACAAATACATTGTTTGGTTGGGACTGTCTGTCCTTACGAAGACGCTGGAACGCGGTATAGATATGGATTAGCCACATTTGTTGCTTGCACCGATTACTAGGTACACAATACCGGAAGTTAACACGTTGATGCGAGAAAAAATTGAGAATCAGCTATTTGTTTAATTACTTATTATATTCATAATGTTACTTTATTTAAGTTAATCTATGTCGGGGCGCCTAATACAAATTTCTACTACGACATTCATTCTGATTCTCGGTATGACTCGAAATGACACACATATTTATAATCATAACAGATCATTTCTCGTTACTGTCTGGGTCGACAAGAACGCAAAAAAGGGTTCAAGTACGACAGTATGAGACAGACCACAAGCGTCACTTTACACAACCGAACGTATGGACACCTAGAACACGCACCAGGATCTCATGGATCAGAAAAAACTATACTGACGTCACGACCGGCAATTATTCCTATGACCCACCGTACACGAAATTGAATCAACCGCAGAACGACAAGTCAACCAGTTTGACGCACTATTGTTCCCAAGCCACGAAATTGGACCACAGAATGACATGACAGGGCCGGCCAACTATTATCAAGCCCCGTCGTATACGACCGAACTCAGCTGTGGGTCGTGGAAAAATACAGTAAAATTACAATGTATTATAATAAATCAAATCCCAAGTTTCGTGTCTGACCAGAATGCAAAGGTCAATCGAGATTCTTTGTTCTATTTCTCTCTAACCTCAATTCCCCCCTTTTTTTAATTGCAGCACACAGGGTCATAAAAGTATTGCCGCAAAATTGAGAATGAGGTAAATCTGTAATTACTTATTATATTGATAATTCTTGTTTGTTTATTATAATCCTTTCATGCGCACGTCGTGCACATTTACCTAACTACTACTATTTTAAAGTGAATTTACCAACTGCATTTCGTAAAATACGTGGTCGTCTCTTGAAAATACGCGCCATCGATTTGATATGAACGAGTGCAAAAAATTCATTTCCACAAAGATCGTAATCTTGTAATGTATTTATCAATTTTATTTTCAAGTCATCCCACCAATGTGATATGTGGGTGTACGTTCGGGTTGCCATACGTCCGGAATTTACCGGACATGTCCGTAATTCCACTGTTAAAATTACGTCCGGGAGGAATTCCTAAAATATGCCAAAATGTCCGGAATTCTGAAGTAAGCTCATTATTTTTTCTTAAATCAACATAATATTATTTTTGGGCAGATTTATGCTGCATGATTTAGTATCACATATATTGGTTTATTAATGGGACAACCACCCTCGCAAAAAATGCGATCAAAATAAATAAAAAGTACATTCATTTACAGAAATAATTCTAATTGTAATCGCAATTACAGGAAAACGGTATATTCATAAAGTTATGCTGTTTGGATGCTTTATTCCAGTGCTCTTCAACCTTTTTCGTCGTGTTACACCCTTTTAAGGTTTACTTGAAACTGGTACACCCCTGACCGGATAACTCATTGATTCCGTATAGTAAGCCTATACCAGGGGTGCTCAATGCTCAACCTCCTTATTATTCACGGTCGTGCTTCGATTCATTCATAGCATACCACCGCATTCCGGCGTAGAGCCGTAATGGCCCATCTGGACGTCATATAATCAGGACTCCAACTGCTGCACCCCAAACCCGTCGATTGGTGGGGGGGGGGAGAGCTCGAAGGGGTCCCAAAATTATTTCTTGAATAAACAGAAATTATCGAGTATATTTTTAAAAATTTGTTCAACTTCATTCAATTTTTTTCACCCTACGCTCGATTTAATGTCAAATTTCTTGATTATAAGATAGCCTTCCACGAGAAAAAAATATGCAAGATTAATAGCAATGGCATTTCGGTGTCCGCCATTACCGCGCCACGACGCTCCAAGACATATGAAGTTTTAGGCCATGTAACAAAATGCGATCCTAGAAGTGTGCCAGAATGATCGGCAGCGAGAAAACATTGGTCCAAAAGGACCGCCCTTGTGCTGACTGAAAACCCCGAGCGGACCAAGGGGCCCGCCCGAATTATTTTTATTTACGGGCCCTACATTTTCCAACACATTTCATTTTGATTGTAAATCTTAAAGTAAATCTGGGCAGAGAGAGTGAATAACAAAATTTATAACAATATGTATGCAATTTCTGATATTATTGAAGGATTCAATCACGAATTATAGAAAATTTCACGCATCGCGCGATCTTACGCTATCTAAACTAGCCCACTAACGTGTATAACAAATTTCGCTGACAAAGTAGCGGTTATAAAACGTAGACCGTGATTAGGGGTCTACTGTTTGGTTTATGACGCCATGGGAGCCCAAGACCAACGTTTTTTTAGGCGGGGGGCTGACGAAGTGCTGTTTCGGCCCTGCATATACTCATGTTAAATTGGCTACTGGCATCTTCACACCGCGGAGATCGCTTGTGGTGTTCGGCGCCATCACTGATTTCTTGAGGTATACCTTGCGTACAGAAGTTTTTAAATGTAACAGTAGTCGCGCGGACGCTAAAAACGTCTACATGTAGAGGATTTATTTCGTCTATAATATGGGCAGTTTCATATATTACTGTCAACTATTTATCCATTCTTGGCACACGTGAATGATTAAGCGATGGAGCTGATGGAGGGGGTGTAGGCATACACGCATACGAATCCATCTTGGTAATTCCTAATGGGGTGCATCATTTTCCTTTACGGTTTGCATTTGTTCGGTGGGACTCAGATTACACTATATATAAAATACGAAAAATCCTTGGCCCCTGAATCGCGCAAGCGTGAATGAAATTTTCAAGTTTAAAATTTCTCAAAGATTTGAGAAATTATTCGTCTATTCAAATTTCATATTAATTAACGGACCCCCAAACACGCTCTAATTTAATTAATATGTTTTGCATAAATATTGTTTAACGGCTGCATGCGACCGTATGTCTGCATGTGCTGGCCTGTTGAAAGAAGTAGGAACAATGCTGCAACGTTTTTGAAATGCTAAATACGAATCAGGGCTCGAGGATCCGGATCACAAGCTAGCACTGTGCTTCTCAAACTAGACCCCCTCGAGACAACCTGGCTACGCCCCTGTAATGATGTACACTGCAGTAGTGAGGGAATCTACTTTTGGTACGCACCAATCACAGAAGGCCACGTCGCCTTAATTGCCACGCCTACATTGCCACGCCTACATTGCCACATCATCCGCCTATTGCCACATCATCCGCCCATTGCCACATCATCTGCTACGTCATCAGCCACGCCCATTGTTACATCACCACGCCTATATGACGCCCATTGCCACGCCTAGATATTCTAATGTTTTGTGAATTTCAATACCGATTTTCCATGTGTATTTAGCAATATGTATTGAATAACTTGCTTCCGAGAAATAAATATCATTCATTATACGTTAGAATTCAGCGCTTTTCATATCTTCTAACACTTTACTCAGTCTCCTTGAAATAGCATTGTATAGTGTACGAGTTCATTTTATTTCGTAAAAAGAGCATATCAATGATATCGTTGATCGTTATTGCGTCGATTCACTAGCTGAAATCCTCCAGATCGGTTGATGTTTCGAGGTACACCGCTTTGCTGCCGTCCGACACTGCGATCCGAGTTCTTGCGTTCGATCTGACCGTTTTGTTTGATGTAGCGATCACTAGCTTGTAGTATATACGATACGAGCGGAAGGTCGGGATTAGGAACAACTACGCTGGGCGAATAGATGACGAATTCATCAGCTCGCGGTATAACCGCTACCTGTATAATGTTTGCATGTCGAGTATAAGGGTATTTAACTCAGCACTAAAATGCCAACGGCTAGCCGCAGGGGTCCGGTTCTCGTTGCTATAATTAAACGAACACCTTCGTCGCAGGTACGCGATCACCGACGTTATAATGATAAGGACAAATTAGCCGCATGAAAGCGAGTCTAATGAATATAACGACAGACAACAAGTTAGTTGAAAAGTAAAACTAATCGTGACCGATGCAAGACGGCGTGAAACAGCGCTTTCGCTCGATTCTTGTAGTGACCACATTTCATACGATTCAGTCCTTTTCATGTCACTAGAATAAGGGTGATTAAACCGACAGTGAAACGCCGCCGGCGTCTTATAACGTAATAATGTAAGCTGCGTCGGGTGCTGCTATAATGTTCGGAGCGAATATAGTAGAAAGTCCACGTCTGGACACCTGTATGCAGATGCGCATACTACCGTAGTAAAACGCATTTAACAGAATGCAGGCAAAATTCGATATTGCTTTGTGATGATTTTGATGTTGTTCCATAGCGATCGGGAAGATAGGACTCCTAATTTCCTAACTAACTACAAAATCCCTAGTAACATAGTCGGACGCATAACGGAATTTACGCAAAATCGGTATTGCTCTGCGATAATTTTGACCACTATGTTTTGATAATAACTTGCTTCCGAGAAATAAATAACATTCATTATACGTTAGATGATACTTTTCCTTGATATTCTATTATGTGTATTTAGGGCTTATGCGACATCACTATGTTGGCGACAGGCCTGATTTGAACACACTAATTTTGCGAATTAAACTTATCGCTCAACACGGACACTCAATGAAGAGCACCCTGGAGACCCACATAAATGCTCCACAATTCTTGACATATAATATACAGAGCATATAATAAGATGACAAAACCTATACTTGAGTACTCCGAAATGTACAAGTACTTTACCTTTTCACGACGTTTTTGTAAGATGAATACTAATTTTATTGAAAAATGAAATTTATGTTCTCAAGTAGGTTTTTGTCTACACGCACCAACAACTCAAGTATTTATGACACAGGAGTGATTCATTAAGTATAGCGCAAGCAGGCCAAACCTATAATTGAGTGCTCCAAAATGTACAAGTACTTCGCTATGTACTCCCTCCACGTAAAAAGTGACAGATTTAGGCAAAAGTTGCTATAGAACTGCGTTAGTTTTAAAGTTGTTCCATCATGCAATGTGTGATGAAATTTGATATGCTGCATAATCACAATGCCCTGGAGCTCATTTAGATACGTTTTTTTAATGTAGTTACACATTCTAGTTGTTTTGGTGTAAGGAAAAAATCATTCGATAACTCGATAGTTAACACGCGTTGATGTAACTTTCCTTATTTGTATGCATAGCCTACGCGAAATTATTATTATGTCATGAATAAGTAGTTTACAAATTCATACGATTTTTCTTGTTGCGCTCCGTGATAAAATGTAATTTTTCGCTCTTTTTTATTTTTTCAATAAAATTAGTATTCATTTTACAAAAAACGTCGTGTAAAGATAAAGTACTTGTACATTTCGTAGTGCTCAAGTATAAGTTTTCAAATCATTACCGTGACAAAATTTTCAGAATAGCAACTTTTGCGTAAAGTCTCTGTCTTGCATTTAGTTGCCGGCTCTGAAAGCAAGCAAAGTTTGTGGTATTTGCGCAACATCGAAATTTGTACACTTCACGCGGGGCCTACGATACTTACGGCCTAATATGGCACATTACACTTGCTGGATATAAGAGGCCGACACTCCCAACCAGACATCACGACTGACTCAATGATTGCTTGCGATCTCACTTCTCGATACCAGACGCCTCGCCATACACGTCTAATAAAGTATTATAACAGACAAAATTAGTTCTTTCAGATGAAACAACCCAATTAAGAGCCAAGTGACAGCGTCGCAATGTATTTAATCGTTCAGGTAGACTTGAATCGTGATCCGGATCTCGTAACATAGTAAAATCGAGGTATGTAGTTTAATTACTCACTCACTACTCTATATGTTGGTGGTGGTCATACCCTGCAAACTTTTTTGCTGCGAACGTAGTGTTTCACCTTACATCAGTTGGTTCAATGTATGTACCGGGTTGTGAAAACTGTCGCTGTTTTGACTATGTGTCACAATCAATAGTAAATACGAGAATTCGTTACTCGTCGAAACGCCGCAGTCAGACATCGTAAAAAGTTCTGCAAGTGAAATGAATTACTGCAGTAAGCAAACTACGTCTTGCTCAACTGTCGCTTTTTTTAGAGTCCTTCACGGCATCTTTTCTCATATAAACGGACAACCGGTTTCAGAGTATACCCGCGTCGATCGCATCGCATCTATATCAACGGTTAACCACGTGAAATAACAATATGCTCTTGTATATCGAAATATACATGTTTTATAGAATATATTAGATCCAATACCTATACTAAAGCCGCAAAACGCATTGGAGCATAAATGGATAATGCACGCAGATCGAATTACACCGAGATTTCCCGAATAAAAGTAGCCTAGAAACATAACTACTTACTGAAAAATCGTTGCGTAGAAGTGGGGTTAGTCTACGAACATAACCACTTACTTACTTTGAAATCTCAACGTGTACTTGTATTCGTACTTTACCTTTACACGGCGTTTTTGTATAATGGATACTAATTTTATTAAAAATAAACAAAAAAGCGCGAAAAATTACATTTTATCCTGGAACGCAGCAAGAAAAATCGTATAAATTTTGTAAAGTAGATAGAAGACTACACTATTCCGATGCACTAAAGACTCTTACACTCTGGATTTTGTTCGGAATTTACGCAAAACCGGTATTGCTCTGCGATAATTTTGATCACTATGTTTTGATAATGACTTGCCTCCGAGAAAGAAATAACATTCATTATACGTTAGATGATACTTTTCCTTGATATTCTATCATGTATATTTAGGACTAATGCGACATCACTATGTGTACGACAGGTCTGATTTGAACACACTAATTTTGCGTATCACACCACAAACTGCGCAAGCCTTCAAAGTTGATAAGAAAACAAGTATTTGCACTCCATCAGAATACTAAAGTAGATTTTCGCGTATATGTACCTAATACTAAAGTGTTTATGATTTCAGATTGCTTCAACTTCATGACATTTTCAGTATTAACAGAAATATAGACCTAGAATACTAACTTTTATTCGTAAATAACTACTTCTACCTTAATTTAATGGATTTATCTGAGATCATTGCTTTACTTAATCCCTCCAAAATGTGCATTATACAAGTACGTCACCATCGAAACCCTCTGGCTATAACTATCTGGCAGTATAATTGCAGCAAATACTCGAGTACTAATTTTAAAGTAACTTAGGTATCTAAATACTCGGGTACTAATTTTAGAGTAACTTAGGAAATCTCAACTTGTACTTGTATTCGTACTTTACCTTTACACGGCGTTTTTGTATAATGGATACTAATTTTATTAAAAATAAACAAAAAGCGCGAAAAATTACATTTTATCCTGGAACGCAGCAAGAAAAATCGTATAAATTTTGTAAAGTAGATAGAAGAGTACACTATTCCGATGCACTAAAGACTCTTACACTCTGGATTTTGTTCGGAATTTACGCAAAACCGCTATTGCTCTGCGATAATTTTGATCACTATGTTTTGATAATGACTTGCTTCCGAGAAAGAAATAACATTCATTAAACGTTAGATGATACTTTTCCTTGATATTCTATCATGTATATTTATGACTAAAGCGACATCACTATGTGTACGACAGGTCTGATTTGAACACACTAATTTTGCGTATCACACCACAAACTGCACAAGCCTTCAAAGTTGATAAGTAAACAAGTATTTGCACTCCATCAGAATACTAAAGTAGCTTTTCGCGTATATGTACCTAATACTAAAGTGTTTATGATTTCAGATTGCTTCAACTTCATGACATTTTCAGTATTAACAGAAATATAGACCTAGAATACTAACTTTTATTCGTAAATAGCTACTTCTACCTTAATTTAATGGATTTATCTGAGATCATTGATTTACTTAATCCCTCCAAAATGTGCATTATACAAGTACGTCACCATCGAAACCCTCTGCCTATAACTATCTGGCAGTATAATTGCAGCAAAAACTCGAGTACTAATTTTAAAGTAACTTAGGTAACTAAATACTCGGGTACTAATTTTAAAGTAACTTAGGTATCTAAATGAGCTCTGAGTCGCTGTTATCTCGCATCTGACCATGGAGTTAACACCGGTATTACCTTCGCTCACTGATGAAAAAGATGAAAGTTGTTAAAGAAAGCAGATTAGTATGAAAACTCGTTAAATAGAAGTAAAAGTAGCCTAGAAACATAACTACTTACTGAAAAATCGTTACGTAGAAATGGGGCTAGTCTACGAACATAACCACTTACTTACTTTGAAATCTCAACTTGTACTTGTAGTCGTACTTTACCTTTACACGACGTTTTTGTATAATGGATACTAATTTTATTAAAAATAAACAAAAAGCGCGAGAAATTACATTTTATCCCGGAACGCATCAAGAAAAATCATATAAATTTTGTAAAGTAGATAGAAAACTACACTATTCCGATGCCCGGAAGACTCTTACACTCTGGATTTTGTGCAGTATATACTAATTTTACATTGCGGAGTATTCCATTAACGTTAATCCAGTGATCCTCCATCTATTTTCAATCACGATCCTCTTATTTGTCTAGGCTTCGAACCCCACATCCAGTACGTTTTCTGGGGATTAATATTTTCAGAGTCAAGTATAGCGTATCGAGACTTCATGAAACTTACTTGGAAATAGTTACTTCTACCCTAATATAAAAGGTTTCTCAGATATCGTTACAATGGAAATGGGTTGAGCGAGCGGTTAAGGCGTTGGACTTAAGTTTCAATGAACAGGTGTTCACGTGGGCTCGAACCCAACACCCAGTACGTTTTAATGGGATTAATACTTTTAGATTCAAATATAGCGTATCGACTACTTTTTCTCAACTGTAATAACAACTTTTAGACTCCGGATTTTGTGTAGTATATACTAATTTACAATACCGCATTTGTAATTCGTGCAAGTACAGGAATATCATAGTTCTTGTAACAAAGTTGTCTGCGCACAATATATGTTAATCATAAGTCCTACACATTCATGATTTCGTCCTAGTTTGAGTTTTAGAAAATATTATACCGACATCGCGACATCTTTCAAAAACAAAACCATGATCAATGCTTGAGAGATCATTTTTGCTATTTATCATTGACATAAGTCATTCTGGAGTGCGAAAACGCATTGTACGATAAAGATGAAACTTGAGCAAATCCAAGGATCCTCATTTTCAAAGTAGATTAGATCTCGAAATAAGCTCTGACTCGCTATTCTCCTCAAACCATGGAATTATCACGAGTATCAGCACCTTCGATCACTGAAGAGAAGGATGAAATTATATCCGAAGCATATTCCTTGACCAGGAATTTTATCATGTACGAACTCGATGGCTCATGCGTTAAGGTAAATACGAAAGCAGAGAGAACCTTACGTCGAGTTGGGTATGAAATGTTCGAGCGACATCGAACAGTCCTGAACGCAGTCTCCAAACGTCTCCGCTATAGTGATGTTGAAGTCAATGAAAAATATAAAGAATATTTACCCGATGAGCGAATGTTCCTGATGATAGCTGAGGAAATTTTCAAAGATACCAAAGAAAATTGGGGGAGGATTGTCTCCATTTTTGTGCTCGGTAGCATTCTTGCTCGCAAGAACGAGAATGAACATCACGGGGAGCATATAGAAGCTATCATACAGACAGTTGGGAATTACATTGCTAGCAAAAGACGAAAGTGGATAGTGCGAAATGGAGGATGGGTGGGTGATTTACATGCCTTGCTTAGGATTTACAAATTATCTTTAGCATGAGATATATAGTGTATCTGCTCTCCAGAGCCCATATCACCTCTCGATGATGAAATTCAGCTTTAGCTTCTAATTCGGTTCCCAATTTATATTCTACGACACGATAACTTTCCTCCGTATGATCATTAAGGCTTCTATTTTTATTGCAGGACGGCTTTGTAGAATTCTTTGATAATACCGCTTTCGACTACAATAAAGTTTGGAAGGGACTCGTGTTTGTCGGAATCGGACTGACATCTATTGCAATAACATTATCAAGATAATGGATGTTCGCATGCTTTATCTCATGTAATATTTTACCAATATAATTCTCCATCGTTTAATCGTGGTAGTTTTTCTGTAGGATGTATACAGTTTTTCTGAGAATACTCGAAACATTTGCCCCATAAGAAAACCTTCTTTATACTTTTAATTTTTCAAATTTCTACAGCTACGTAAGAGAATTGTTAGGGTTACCCAGAATACGCTGCAGGTCAAATTTGATTCGAATACGAGCAGTATTGTGACAGAGATTTACGATAATGTAAAATAACCTACCTTATACGACATCAAATTTCGTCTTCTCTCCAAGTGGAAATATCATGTTCAATAATATTGTTTATACCGAACAAATATAAAATTGCCTATGCTGTTGCTTTGCAAGAATACTTCGCTCAGTAACCAATTTCTGGTGGATTCCAAATCGATATAGATAGAAATACGGCATACTTTACGCTCCAATTCGCTTCCCACACATTCCATATAATTACTAACAGAACAGTACCAGCCTTGAAATTTTGCGTAGTACTAGATGGCATGTATACAATTTCATGACATCCGACAGTACGACGGAGACTATCAAAATATCGGAAGGAGCTAGAGTACTAACGTTTTACTTACTCGAAAATGACTACTTCTACCTTATTTTAAAGGATTCTTCGCTCGGAGCGAAATTTCATGTGGTTTTGGATACTATCCAAGATGTAGGCTCACTTTGATGGGTACTTCGTAAAACTCAAATATTGCGCAGTGAGAGTTCTCAAATTCTCGAAGTATTTTTGTTATTTTTATTGCGAAAAGTCATTCTGCAGCGCGAAAATGCGTCGTAGGATATAGATGACACTAGCACCACTCATCAAGACCACTGAAAACAGTACATTTCAACATTTAGTAGCAGTAAATTACTAGTAAAGTAAAAGAAGGTATGATTTCTGAGTGAGTTAAAAAGTATGATGGGTATTCGTTGCGTTGTATAAGCATAAAAAACATTCCCGCGCGCGCGTCTTAGTAGTAGGTGGTAGGGTAGGAAGTGTTAGGTTTACGAGCGCGCGGGAATGTTTTTTATGCTTATACAACGCAACGAATACCCATCATACTTTTTAACTCACTCAGAAATCATACCTTCTTTTACTTTACTAGTAATTTACTGCTACTAAATGTTGAAATGTACTGTTTTCAGTGGTCTTGATGAGTGGTGCTAGTGTCATCTATATCCTACGACGCATTTTCGCGCTGCAGAATGACTTTTCGCAATAAAAATAACAAAAATACTTCGAGAATTTGAGAACTCTCACTGCGCAATATTTGAGTTTTACGAAGTACCCATCAAAGTGAGCCTACATTTTGGATAGTATCCAAAACCACATAAAATTTCGCTCCGAGCGAAGAATCCTTTAAAATAAGGTAGAAGTAGTCATTTTCGAGTAAGTAAAACGTTAGTACTCTAGCTCCTTCCGATATTTTGATAGTCTCCGTCGTACTGTCGGATGTCATGAAATTGTATACATGCCATCTAGTACTACGCAAAATTTCAAGGCTGGTACTGTTCTGTTAGTAATTATATGGAATGTGTGGGAAGCGAATTGGAGCGTAAAGTATGCCGTATTTCTATCTATATCGATTTGGAATCCACCAGAAATTGCCCAGCAAACACAAAACTTATTAAAGATATTTTTTAAACATCTTCCATGAGTTCAAAAGATGTCCTTCAATGAAGTGCAAAATATATACATTTGTCGACAGAAATGGATATATATAAGATGTCCTGTAGGACATCCTCAAAGATATCCTGATAGACATCCTCAAAGACATCCTGATAAACATCCTCAAAGATATTCTGATGGAGATCCTCAAAGATATCCTGATAAACATCCTCAACGATATCCTATAAGATATTTTTTGTACAATTCGACCCTGTGTGACCCTGAACCCTGGTTGGCTAAACCTGCTATATGCTGCACTTCACACATGAACGAATACGAATCCTCAGTTTTACAAATCATGTATGGCTTTTTGTTCTGTATTGCACCAGTTCAAAATTCCAAAAAATGCATTTGACTAGACCTCGACGAAAAATTGGAATAAAAATGGATGAAGAATGAAGGTAAAATAATAGTCCCTGACATAACATACGTTAGCAAGAAGTAGGCCTTTTTGTTCAGAAGGAAAACTAATTGCCAATTTTAAAAATCAGCATGTATATTAGGGTTGTTCAAAAAAAAACTTTTTTTTCCAAATCGCACTCGCCTAGTGACTAAATCGTCAGGTTGTCCAAGAAAACGATGCACACCAAATTTGACTCAATTCCAACCAGTAACGGCCGTGCAATCTTGAATTGAAATTTTAAAATTATTATTAAAAATAAAAAAATAAAAATTCTCAAATTTTTCTGTCAACCCCATGAAATTGTTGAGCTGTCTTCAAAGACGATGCAAAACAAATTTGAGTCAATTTCGGCTAGTAGAAGCGGAACTATTTGAGTTTTTCGTTGATAATTCCACAAAATTTCAATTCAAGATTGCACGGCCGTTACTGGTTGGAATTGAGTCAAATTTGGTGTACATCGTTTTCTTGGACAACCTGACGATTTAGTCATTAGGCGAGTGAGATTTGGAAAAAAAAGTTTTTTTTGAACAACCCTAATGTATATGGCTTTCTGTTCTGTATGAAATCAGTACAAAACACGAAAAAAACATGGATGAAGAAAATACGTTAGCAAGAATTAGGCCTTGATACAGAACTGTGCAATCACTTCAGCCAATACTTCTGCCTCCTCGATAACAGTCTTGCTCATGTTTTCTCCTTTATCGTCGTCCTATAACATAAATGAATTGATTACTTTGATTGATTAGCAGTAGAGCAATAGTCATTATATGTGTTTGTTTGTGAGTAATGCGGGACGGTCATGTCAAGTCACACTTTACCATCTACTTCGACGACATTGTCGATTTAACTCTGCGCGCCAAATTTGGCTTAATTCCAACATATAGAAGCCAATAAACCAGGGGTTCTCAGCCATCTTTTGGGCATGGCCCATTTTCGGGTTTGAAAATGTTCTTGAGACCCATCTCTTACCACAGAGTAGGGTCGTAGTCCTTTTCAATGTGTGGTAATCGCCACCACCAATTTGCATATTTCTCTATTATAAGCACCTTTTTATCTTACAAATCATATTTAAGGGGGGAGGGTACTGCTGGACTCGGAAAAAATTTCATTTTTTTTTTATTGCAGAATCCAAATGTATAAAACTAGCTCTTTAAAAAAATATGCTTACCTTGCCTGATTTGTAATTAGAAGTTTGTTAAAATGATATTTGAAATCTCATGTTTTCGTATAAATACCCCCCCCCCCTCCTCTCATTTTTAAACAAGCTCAAAATTGTCTGTAAACAATCAGTAATCATCATTTCATACAGTGAGTAGAAGAGCCATATCTGTAATCGATTAAGCGTGACGTTCAAAACATTGTAATCCTACTACTCCTGGATTGCGATCAGCTGTTCGCTCACAAGAGAAGAGGTGAAAGTTATCCATTTTCTGTGTTTTGTTTATCATATTGGGAAATTTTCAAGATTGCATTGGTAGATTATTGATTGCTAATCGTTGTATTGATTATGAGGACAAAGATAACCACTAAGAAGGCATTTGGCAACAGGAAAAGAAAATGCTATAATCGCGGAAAAGTACCGGTAGTTCCTAAGAAATCTTTTGAGAAAAGATTGGACCTTTCATCGCCCTCAACATCTGGAAGTGGTGGTTCAGATTCTGCAGAGACGTTTTTCCTCGCAAGTTTTGCATTTTTTGATTCAGTTGTTCAAAAAATTGTGAATTGCCCCGACTGTGGCTCAACTGACAAAGGCTATTGGAACTGCATACAGCATAAAGGATTTGCAACTCAAATTATTATCGGAGTATCATGCTGCAAAAAAGAAATTTTTCGACAATACACCTCCGAAATGAAAGATATCGTAGAACTCGACGGTAAGAATCATTCCCATCACCAAATAAACACAAGAGCTGTGTTCTCTGCTCTGCAAAATTCTATGCACTTGGCTAAGCTGAATTCGTTCACAGAAATGATGGGTATTGAAAAGGGCATTTCCAAAAAATCATTCGAAAAAATTTCAGCTCTAATCTATAACAGGACCAAATCTACTCTGAAAGATTCCATTGATTCATCCAGACAGTCTGTAAAAAATATATATGATCAAAGTGATGAAAATGGCCTGACCAATATCAGTGTGTCCTATGACGGAACCTGGCAAAAAAGGGGGCACGTCAGTAAATATGGCATCGGCTTCGTCATAGAGCCGAGCACAGGTTTTGTGCTCGACTATGAAGTAAAATCTAAATATTGTCGTGTTTGCGATACCAACGAAAAAAGGTACAAGGATGAAGCATTGAAAAAGTGGAGAGAGGAACACGAGCCAGTATGCTATAAAAACCACGAGGGATCATCGGGGGCCATGGAGAGAGATATTGCCAAAATTCTTTGGCATCGTTCTGCAGAAATAGGATTTCGTTACACTACAATGATTTCAGATGGAGATTCCTCAGTGATGGCAATGCTGAAAGAATCAAAACCCTATGGGTCCATCGCTGTGGTAAAGGAGGAGTGCATCAACCACGTCAATAAAAGAATGTACACCAGATTAACAAAGGTCGTACAGACGGAAAAACTAAAAAAACATAAAATGGGAGGGGTCGGCAAATTGAGTATTCCCAGAATAAAAAAGTGGAGTCAGTACTACCACAATGCCATTGTGAATAGTGCACCCGATGCAAAAGAAGCCTCAAAAAAAGTTTGGGCAATACTGTTGCACAATTGTTCAACCCCGGAAAAACCCACTCATGGTTATTGTGATGAGGCGTGGTGTTTTTACAAAAAAGCTAAACGGGAAGGAGCTAGTGATCCGATACCACTACCAAAAAGCAAGTACCATCCACTGACACCTCAAATGTTCCAAGCAGTAAAACCTGTATTTCAAGATCTTGCAAGTTTAGATTTGCTTTCTAGGTGCATGAAACTGCAAACTCAAAATGCGAATGAGTGCCTCCACAGCACATTATGGAAGCGATGCTCCAAGGATTCTTTTTGTGGTAAAGACTACATGGAATTTGTGGTGGCTCTTGCAGTTATACGATGGAACAATGGTGCAAAAGGTTTGTTCAATGTGTGCAATTCTGCAGGAGTTCCAATGAGTCCCCGCGTCAAAGATGCGGCATCTAGAGACGATGCCATCAGAATTAAACGATCTCACACTCAGGCTGACACAACGCTGGAACGGAAACGTAAAAGATTGGATGATTTATCCAAGGATAGAGAGTCTGAGAGACACGAAGGCACTACTTACAGTGCAGGAAAATTTTGATTATATTAGTGCTGCATCATTGATTCTTTCCTCACTGTTGCAACGTTCGATATTGTTTGTTTCGTTTTTTTTATTACATTTGATGCCGAAAATTTGCTTGTTTGAAAGATCTCGGGAGGTAAATGTGGGTGTAATATCTTCCCTCGTACCAAATGCGATCGGTATTGACAAAGTTGCAGTATTCACAATATGTTATTTCGTCTATACAACATCTAACTGATGTCTGATTTAGGATTTAGAAAATTTTCAAATTTGGTATAGCAATTTTGAGTGAAAAATCATCAAATCGCACAAAATTTGTATCTTTTATTTCGCATTTAGGATCATTCAATTTCCTTCAAATTTGGCTATATACTCATTAAAGCATGCCTACAACATTTAAAGGCAACAGATTTCAAATACCTGCTCTACTTTTTCACCATAATATTTTTCAATTTTCAAAGTTGATTTTCTCTCATTTTTAGTTTTTGGTAATATGGGGTCACGAGGACAAGAAATTTTTATATCAAAAGACCTTCAATCCTGATCAAACTTGGGTTAGTAGTAGCGGTAGGACTGTTCTACCTGCTGAAACTATTGTTTTTGCTACCTGACATTTAGTATACGCACTATGCTACTTATAATCTGAATTTTTCGAAAAAAAATCGAAAATTCAGCACCTCACTAGCACCAAACGAATATTCCGTAATTTTCTTTTTGATATCGGAAGTTTCAAGCGTTTCAGCAGGTTCTTATAGGCCTCGGGACACTTTACAAAGCATTGCTTAGAATCTCTCAGCATCCATCGATGAGACAGGCGTTTTCCCGTGCTACTTGTTCGATTCGCCAATCTCCCCCCCAATTTGGGCCCAAGGAGTCATCGTAAAATGCTGAAATTCTTGCAGTATATGAAGTTGAGTATAAATAGCTCACACACCAATTTTTAGGAATCCAGCATCAATTGGTTATGAAATATCGCAATTTGAAAATTTTGTGAGTCTAGCAGTACCCTCCCCCCTTAAATGTAGACCTACAGGGACAAAAAATCACGCAAAGCACGACAAAAATCTACTTCAACAAACGACCAACAAAGTAATTTTGGGTTCAGTCGAGCTCCCCTAATTGGGTGTTTGGAGTGTGACGGCCCTGGAAGATCGTATAACTCATCGTTATCGTTCTGGGCCAGCTTCAAACATTTCTTTGGTGAACGGGATACTATAGCTAGCTGTAAAATGTACCTAATATATATACCAGCGAAGTTTCAAATCCCTAATTTTGTATCTCAATGATTTGACTTCTACACGTTGGAATTGAGCCATATTTGCCATGCATCTTGTTCGCCACCGAAATAGCCGACCCAATGCTCCCTCTAATTTTTGACGAGTCTGCACACACTCACCAACTCACAGTAGTGCATAACGACTAAAAAAAATGACATCACTTCAGATTTTTTCTGTGCGCAGAGACCAACTAAGCACTGTGCAATTGCGCACGTGCGCAGTGCAGCTTAGAGGGAACATGGGTCAGGCAATAGCAATCTGAGCCCCCCACGCGGTACGAATGCGACCAGTTGAGGATGAACTTGCTTCCCGTGTAGAAATGTGAATTGAAAGGAGTTTGAAATGAGTGACGGATTATTGGCAAAAAAGTTTTGGAGACATTGGTTCGTGGTTCCACCGCTAAATCTGAGCAAGTGTAACGAGATGATCAAAAATTTATGCAAGCAAGACCAACAATTTTGACAAAATTGAATGACTATAAATTTTTTTTTTAAATTACATCACGTCAAAGTTTGGGAACCACTGGTATAGCGTTCTGAAGATGAATGGAAGCGGCCCTGGAGGTAGCAACGATTCACTTACTGTCAAATGATATGATAAAGAACGCAGCTGTCACACAGACGTCAGATTCATAAACAAAATTACCTTGCAAGCTCCAATAACAGTTAGAAATCGTCCCACTTTGGTTGTAATTGTTGTACTCTCGGCCGTAGGATGAGCCACTTTACATGCTCCTTCAAAGATAATATAAGTAGATCAGGGGCTGCATTACAAAACAATGCGGCAAATCGGAATCTCCGCCATCGGTAACAATCTCTCAATCTCTCTCGAATGTGATCACCCCATAGTGTCAAAATTGGTATTTTAAAACATTCCAGACTCAACACCGAGTTGCGCAATCAACGCACTTGTTTGTGATTTTGCCATGTCGGCAATGTCAGTGGAAGATGACTTCAAACGAGGGCTTATAAGACTGTATGGCAGCAACGATTGCAATTTAGCTGCGATGATCTTTCACAAGAAGGGAAAGCAAAATACTTTAACTCTGTATAAATGCTCTCGAAGGCATTGCTATCGAGGGTTTTGTAATCTCGATTGTAATATCAGTAACAACTTACGTGTAATAGTCTTGTAAAGAGTAAAATTTTGAAAACTTCTTTTTTGTCCATTTTTGCTTCTTTGACCTTTTAGGCTGAACAATTGCCACACATCTTTTACAGCTATGCTTGTCATGATATTTCTGACCGTTGAAGCCAATTGTTAACCGTGAAGTCCTTTCAAAGCAGATACCTGTAGTACAAAATACAAATGGCTCTGCCTTACGATAGTGGTGTGTACCAGAATGAAAAATAACTAGATCAGCTCAAAAAATAAGTAGGGTTTCGATATTTTTCGAATTCACTAATATAGCATCAATTCATCATGGCAAAGTACATGCATAAATGACGATTATACCCCCAAACCCCCCTCTGGCTACGCGCCTGCATAAACATCAAATAACTTGATGGAACGTTGATCTTGACGAGAAGTTAGATCAGGGTGGGCAACTTCTCCAGTCGGCAGGCCGGATATAGGAAAATTAAGTACTTGGGCACCGGATTGCTGAATCGATGCATTATTCGTCCATTTATCCACAAGGAATATATCGTATCTAATGAATGTATTTTAACAACAGCAATGTCACTTCAAAGCCATTTCTCGCCGATAATGGAGAATACAATGTGGATTTGAGAATAACATTGTCATGTAGGCAATCTCGATACTGAATTCATGCGGCCTGCGTCCTCTACCAAATTCAAAAAGTGGCCTACAACCCATTTTGAGTTGGCGCCCCTGGCATAAGCGGTGCCTTACAAAAACCTAGAAGTGTGCCGTGCTACAAGTCGGCGGTTACGGAATCAAAAATTGGAAATATCAGCCTGCTGACCCTTGAAGTCGACAAAAATCATGATTACCACAGACCACATTAGGTTTGATTGCATCGTCAATGCCGATAATGCAAGTCTTTTCGCTTCAACGAACTTACGCGTAAGCTCCACTCTCGCAACGCTGCGCATACACGTATAATATAATAACATAGTCACTAAAATTTGACGTAGTAAGGAATTAGTGGGGAATCTCGGCAAACTGGGGCGGGGCATTATCATGTAGGACAGAAAACTGTCGGCGGGCCGGACAAAATCACTTCACGGGCCGTATGCTGCCTGCCCCTGGGTTAGATACTCCGGCTAAGTTTGCTCTAATCGACAAAATCATACCAGTTCAGATTTCTTGCAATCGCCGTCAGTCAAGTTCTTTTCCAGTTGTTCCAGCTGAGATACCGTTTGACAGGGGTTTTCAATAAGATCTTCAAGCAAGATTGGGGCTGTTGTACTGTGTTTATTTTTTGAGTCGTCGATGATGTGACCTTTACTTAGATCCATCATCTGGTTCATCTGCAACTTGATGTCTTTGATGTCTTTACGCATCAGAGAAATATATAGAGTGGTCACTG
This sequence comes from Botryllus schlosseri, assembly GCF_051294905.1. Lineage (NCBI taxonomy): Eukaryota > Metazoa > Chordata > Ascidiacea > Stolidobranchia > Styelidae > Botryllus > Botryllus schlosseri. The sequence continues at coordinate 23,386,059 of NC_137249.1, forward strand.
TGTGCAGATGTTGGAGTTGATGAAGAACATGGAGGAGCTAAAAAATTATTTGAATTCAAGAAAACTGGATTGATCATATGCGATAAACTTACCATTACTTTGTGATAGGCCTTGTTGTTGACAGTCAGAATTTTGCAGTTCATCATTGCTTACAAATGAAGGATCGTCTGGAAAATAGAGCAACTCTATTGCTTAAATTCGAGAATGAATCAAAGTGTTAGGAGCTTACTGCATTGGTTGATTCCCTGCAACTGGGCGCTACATTCAATGTTGGGATCATGCTGTTCTTGAACACTCTCCTCACTTGATGATGGCAAACTTGCATTCGAAGCATCATTAACAAGAGCACTTTTGCTTGTCACACTTTCATCGCCAGAATCAGGAGGTGACCGCACTCTTGGAGTTGGTATAGGCATGCCTTGTGTCTGAATACTTGGGTTACGTATTTTCTTTGAAGGAACAGCATCATCTACAAAGTATGAAAGTTATACATATGTCACTTCTGCGTATAACATATTAGGCAGAATAAGAGTGTAGGCTATACCTGGATTATCAGATGACATGGACTTGTCAAAAAATCTTTTGGCGGCTGACGTTTTCGGTTAGGCCGTTGTAGGTCCTTATGAAGCGGAGGGCAAGCTACTATTGTCTGCAACTGCCCTCACATCACGAAAGGCCTTGACCCATAAATCTAAAACAGATGGATAATATAGATGGTAAGTTTCCAGATTTATCAAACTACTGGATTTGTAAACAGCGCAACTAGATCTAGAATTACTCAAATTTGAAAACTCGCACAAACTTGAAAAAACGATATTGTATCGCACACGCAAACATAGAACTGCTAATGAAATGCTGTACGCAAGTAACTGTATATACAGCTTAGTGGTTCCCAACCTTTTTCGGTGTCAGGGCCAAATTTAGAATTTCAGAGTATATAGTTGGGGCCGCACGAATTCGTGACTGCTTTAGATCAATAAAAAGTTCACAAAATAGAGTAAAATCGAGGAGAACTGCTGCTGGGTTTTGCCTCAGCGTATTCAACCGTGAGTCCCGTGTTGTACATCTATTCGTAGATTAGTTATCAATACCTATATACAGTAGTGACATAACGTTAGCACTCTACTCAGAACTTTTCTGCAATCCTAATTAACAACTCCAGACTCCAAGCTAAGCAAGAGAATTTTATAAATATAAATTTTATATCATAAATCGATTTCTTTAAATTTTTGTGGGGGACGCAAGACGGCTAGCTCGAGGCCGCGGTTGGGAATCACTGGTATAGCTAGATGCTACAGTCTCATTTTTGTCATGATTCAAGTCATCCCAACACTGGTACTGAGTAACGGTAAACCTTCACAAATTATGAGTTGACTTACCGGATGAGCATTTGATACGTATTTTGTACAGAGTCCAATTGCCCGTGTCATATTTCACTTGACGATGATGAAACGATCCGTCCCGTCAAATCGGCGGTTCTAGCTCGCTTGAACCGTAGCCACTCTTTCTGGTATTGCCTACGTCTGTGCTTCCCCCGACTTATTTTATATCTGGGCATTACCACGTTGTAGCTGAGCTCCCACTACACTATTATAGACAAAAGTACAAGAACATTCGATCACAATGAATGATTTTAGCGACCACCATCTGATGATATTATATAATCCAGCACTGTCACAATAACTTATACGATATTCGCAAAAGTGCAAACCAAGTTCTATACTTTGTGACATTATACCATTCACTATATACCTATGATTCGTATCAAGCATATATAAATTACCATCTACAGTTCAGTTTTCAGTAATCCTCTGAAGGAATATGGTTGGTTGAGCCTTAATTTACCACGATTAATTCCAGAACGCAACTAAACCTAACATACGACTGCGTAGCTGTAAGCCTCCATTACGAGAGCGCTTTGTCTGACAGTATTTCGCGCCGAAACTTATGTGAACTCGCAAGGGAGAAATGGCCTCTCGTTTACACTCCGGATCAGAAGCCGGAGTCGTAGCAGGATTTCAGCCAGACTGGATGCGGATTCTGAATTTATTTCGACAGTCGGATTTTGGCAACATTCTTAATTATAATCTTAAATACGACATCATGATTTTGGCAGAATTTTTTTGGACGCAGAACCGGAAATTCTCCAGTCGGATTCTGCGGACTTTCAAATTTCCTTCCAAAATTTGGGAACCGACCAATTCCAATCAAATACAACCCAACCACCCAAAGCAGCGGAGGTGGCGGAGCGCGCGGATGCTGGCTAATATGATATTTAATTTTAGTCTGCAAAATTGCAAGAAAGAGCGTGACACTAGGTGGAACATACGGTAGTGACACAGGTGATTAATCGCCCCATGAGAGTAAAAGTTCAATATAATCTACTGTACAGTTATAAACACCACTCTACCATAGTAGGAAGCAATAATCGAATTTGATATTCCTAACAAATATATTTTCAGCATTCGACAAAATTTGGCCAAGAAAAGTTGTGGTTCAGCAAAAGGTATGCACATAGCAATTTACAACGTAGCTACGTTACAAATTGCTATGGTATGCACAGGATATGATTTGGACTTGACTGGACAAGAACAAGATATATTTAAGTCGTGCTTCAGCACAAGGTATGGACAAGATATGATTTGGACTTGACTGGACAAGAACAAGATATATTTAAGCCGTGCTTCAGCACAAGGTATGGACAAGATATGATTTGGACTTGACTGGACAAGAACAAGATATATTGATTTCGTGCTTCAGCACACAAGGTATGGACAAGATATGATTTGGACTTGACTGGACCAGAAAAAGATATAGTTAATTCGTGCTTAAGCACAAGGTATGGACAAGATACGATTTGGACTTGACTGGACAAGAACAAGATATATTTAAGTCGTGCTTCAGCACAAGGTTTGCACAAAGATATGATTTGAACATGACTGGAGATGAAAAAGATATATTTAAGTCGTGCTTCAGCACAAAGCATGCACAAGATATCATTTGAACCTGGCTGGACAAGAAAAAGATATCCTGACAGGTTCAAAAGACATCTAGTGTTTGCTGGGTGGTTACTGAGCGAAGTATTCTTGCAAAGCAACAGCATAGGCAATTTTATATTTGTTCGGTATAAACAATATTATTGAACATGATATTTCCACTTGGAGAGAAGACGAAATTTGATGTCGTATAAGGTAGGTTATTTTACATTATCGTAAATCTCTGTCACAATACTGCTCGTATTCGAATCAAATTTGACCTGCAGCGTATTCTGGGTAACCCTAACAATTCCCTTACGTAGCTGTAGAAATTTGAAAAATTAAAAGTATAAAGAAGGTTTTCTTATGGGGCAAATGTTTCGAGTATTCTCAGAAAAACTGTATACATCCTACAGAAAAACTACCACGATTAAACGATGGAGAATTATATTGGTAAAATATTACATGAGATAAAGCATGCGAACATCCATTATCTTGATAATGTTATTGCAATAGATGTCAGTCCGATTCCGAAAAACACGAGTCCCTTCCAAACTTTATTGTAGTCGAAAGCGGTATTATCAAAGAATTCTACAAAGCCGTCCTGCAATAAAAATAGAAGCCTTAATGATCATACGGAGGAAAGTTATCGTGTCGTAGAATATAAATTGGGAACCGAATTAGAAGCTAAAGCTGAATTTCATCATCGAGAGGTGATATGGGCTCTGGAGAGCAGATACACTATATATCTCATGCTAAAGATAATTTGTAAATCCTAAGCAAGGCATGTAAATCACCCACCCATCCTCCATTTCGCACTATCCACTTTCGTCTTTTGCTAGCAATGTAATTCCCAACTGTCTGTATGATAGCTTCTATATGCTCCCCGTGATGTTCATTCTCGTTCTTGCGAGCAAGAATGCTACCGAGCACAAAAATGGAGACAATCCTCCCCCAATTTTCTTTGGTATCTTTGAAAATTTCCTCAGCTATCATCAGGAACATTCGCTCATCGGGTAAATATTCTTTATATTTTTCATTGACTTCAACATCACTATAGCGGAGACGTTTGGAGACTGCGTTCAGGACTGTTCGATGTCGCTCGAACATTTCATACCCAACTCGACGTAAGGTTCTCTCTGCTTTCGTATTTACCTTAACGCATGAGCCATCGAGTTCGTACATGATAAAATTCCTGGTCAAGGAATATGCTTCGGATATAATTTCATCCTTCTCTTCAGTGATCGAAGGTGCTGATACTCGTGATAATTCCATGGTTTGAGGAGAATAGCGAGTCAGAGCTTATTTCGAGATCTAATCTACTTTGAAAATGAGGATCCTTGGATTTGCTCAAGTTTCATCTATATCGTACGATGCGTTTTCGCACTCCAGAATGACTTATGTCAATGATAAATAGCAAAAATGATCTCTCAAGCATTGATCATGGTTTTGTTTTTGAAAGATGTCGCGATGTCGGTATAATATTTTCTAAAACTCAAACTAGGACGAAATCATGAATGTGTAGGACTTATGATTAACATATATTGTGCGCAGACAACTTTGTTACAAGAACTATGATATTCCTGTACTTGCACGAATTACAAATGCGGTATTGTAAATTAGTATATACTACACAAAATCCGGAGTCTAAAAGTTGTTATTACAGTTGAGAAAAAGTAGTCGATACGCTATATTTGAATCTAAAAGTATTAATCCCCTTAAAACGTACTGGGTGTTGGGTTCGAGCCCACGTGAACACCTGTTCATTGAAACTTAAGTCCAACGCCTTAACCGCTCGCTCAACCCATTTCCATTGTAACGATATCTGAGAAACCTTTTATATTAGGGTAGAAGTAACTATTTCCAAGTAAGTTTCATGAAGTCTCGATACGCTATACTTGACTCTGAAAATATTAATCCCCAGAAAACGTACTGGATGTGGGGTTCGAAGCCTAGACAAATAAGAGGATCGTGATTGAAAATAGATGGAGGATCACTGGATTAACGTTAATGGAATACTCCGCAATGTAAAATTAGTATATACTGCATAAAATCCAGAGTGTAAGAGTCTTCCGGGCATCGGAATAGTGTAGTTTTCTATCTACTTTACAAAATTTATATGATTTTTCTTGATGCGTTCCGGGATAAAATGTAATTTCTCGCGCTTTTTGTTTATTTTTAATAAAATTAGTATCCATTATACAAAAACGTCGTGTAAAGGTAAAGTACGACTACAAGTACAAGTTGAGATTTCAAAGTAAGTAAGTGGTTATGTTCGTAGACTAGCCCCATTTCTACGTAACGATTTTTCAGTAAGTAGTTATGTTTCTAGGCTACTTTTACTTCTATTTAACGAGTTTTCATACTAATCTGCTTTCTTTAACAACTTTCATCTTTTTCATCAGTGAGCGAAGGTAATACCGGTGTTAACTCCATGGTCAGATGCGAGATAACAGCGACTCAGAGCTCATTTAGATACCTAAGTTACTTTAAAATTAGTACCCGAGTATTTAGTTACCTAAGTTACTTTAAAATTAGTACTCGAGTTTTTGCTGTAATTATACTGCCAGATAGTTATAGGCAGAGGGTTTCGATGGTGACGTACTTGTATAATGCACATTTTGGAGGGATTAAGTAAATCAATGATCTCAGATAAATCCATTAAATTAAGGTAGAAGTAGCTATTTACGAATAAAAGTTAGTATTCTAGGTCTATATTTCTGTTAATACTGAAAATGTCATGAAGTTGAAGCAATCTGAAATCATAAACACTTTAGTATTAGGTACATATACGCGAAAAGCTACTTTAGTATTCTGATGGAGTGCAAATACTTGTTTACTTATCAACTTTGAAGGCTTGCGCAGTTTGTGGTGTGATACGCAAAATTAGTGTGTTCAAATCAGACCTGTCGTACACATAGTGATGTCGCATTAGTCATAAATATACATGATAGAATATCAAGGAAAAGTATCATCTAACGTTTAATGAATGTTATTTCTTTCTCGGAAGCAAGTCATTATCAAAACATAGTTATCAAAATTATCGCAGAGCAATAGCGGTTTTGCGTAAATTCCGAACAAAATCCAGAGTGTAAGAGTCTTTAGTGCATCGGAATAGTGTACTCTTCTATCTACTTTACAAAATTTATACGATTTTTCTTGCTGCGTTCCAGGATAAAATGTAATTTTTCGCGCTTTTTGTTTATTTTTAATAAAATTAGTATCCATTATACAAAAACGCCGTGTAAAGGTAAAGTACGAATACAAGTACAAGTTGAGATTTCCTAAGTTACTCTAAAATTAGTACCCGAGTATTTAGATACCTAAGTTACTTTAAAATTAGTACTCGAGTATTTGCTGCAATTATACTGCCAGATAGTTATAGCCAGAGGGTTTCGATGGTGACGTACTTGTATAATGCACATTTTGGAGGGATTAAGTAAAGCAATGATCTCAGATAAATCCATTAAATTAAGGTAGAAGTAGTTATTTACGAATAAAAGTTAGTATTCTAGGTCTATATTTCTGTTAATACTGAAAATGTCATGAAGTTGAAGCAATCTGAAATCATAAACACTTTAGTATTAGGTACATATACGCGAAAATCTACTTTAGTATTCTGATGGAGTGCAAATACTTGTTTTCTTATCAACTTTGAAGGCTTGCGCAGTTTGTGGTGTGATACGCAAAATTAGTGTGTTCAAATCAGACCTGTCGTACACATAGTGATGTCGCATTAGTCCTAAATATACATGATAGAATATCAAGGAAAAGTATCATCTAACGTATAATGAATGTTATTTCTTTCTCGGAGGCAAGTCATTATCAAAACATAGTGATCAAAATTATCGCAGAGCAATACCGGTTTTGCGTAAATTCCGAACAAAATCCAGAGTGTAAGAGTCTTTAGTGCATCGGAATAGTGTAGTCTTCTATCTACTTTACAAAATTTATACGATTTTTCTTGCTGCGTTCCAGGATAAAATGTAATTTTTCGCGCTTTTTTGTTTATTTTTAATAAAATTAGTATCCATTATACAAAAACGCCGTGTAAAGGTAAAGTACGAATACAAGTACACGTTGAGATTTCAAAGTAAGTAAGTGGTTATGTTCGTAGACTAACCCCACTTCTACGCAACGATTTTTCAGTAAGTAGTTATGTTTCTAGGCTACTTTTATTCGGGAAATCTCGGTGTAATTCGATCTGCGTGCATTATCCATTTATGCTCCAATGCGTTTTGCGGCTTTAGTATAGGTATTGGATCTAATATATTCTATAAAACATGTATATTTCGATATACAAGAGCATATTGTTATTTCACGTGGTTAACCGTTGATATAGATGCGATGCGATCGACGCGGGTATACTCTGAAACCGGTTGTCCGTTTATATGAGAAAAGATGCTGTGAAGGACTCTAAAAAAGCGACAGTTGAGCAAGACGTAGTTTGCTTACTGCAGTAATTCATTTCACTTGCAGAACTTTTTACGATGTCTGACTGCGGCGTTTCGACGAGTAACGAATTCTCGTATTTACTATTGATTGTGACACATAGTCAAAACAGCGACAGTTTTCACAACCCGGTACATACATTGAACCAACTGATGTAAGGTGAAACACTACGTTTGCAGCAAAAAAGTTTGCAGGGTATGACCACCACCAACATATAGAGTAGTGAGTGAGTAATTAAACTACATACCTCGATTTTACTATGTTACGAGATCCGGATCACGATTCAAGTCTACCTGAACGATTAAATACATTGCGACGCTGTCACTTGGCTCTTAATTGGGTTGTTTCATCTGAAAGAACTAATTTTGTCTGTTATAATACTTTATTAGACGTGTATGGCGAGGCGTCTGGTATCGAGAAGTGAGATCGCAAGCAATCATTGAGTCAGTCGTGATGTCTGGTTGGGAGTGTCGGCCTCTTATATCCAGCAAGTGTAATGTGCCATATTAGGCCGTAAGTATCGTAGGCCCCGCGTGAAGTGTACAAATTTCGATGTTGCGCAAATACCACAAACTTTGCTTGCTTTCAGAGCCGGCAACTAAATGCAAGACAGAGACTTTACGCAAAAGTTGCTATTCTGAAAATTTTGTCACGGTAATGATTTGAAAACTTATACTTGAGCACTACGAAATGTACAAGTACTTTATCTTTACACGACGTTTTTTGTAAAATGAATACTAATTTTATTGAAAAAATAAAAAAGAGCGAAAAATTACATTTTATCACGGAGCGCAACAAGAAAAATCGTATGAATTTGTAAACTACTTATTCATGACATAATAATAATTTCGCGTAGGCTATGCATACAAATAAGGAAAGTTACATCAACGCGTGTTAACTATCGAGTTATCGAATGATTTTTTCCTTACACCAAAACAACTAGAATGTGTAACTACATTAAAAAAACGTATCTAAATGAGCTCCAGGGCATTGTGATTATGCAGCATATCAAATTTCATCACACATTGCATGATGGAACAACTTTAAAACTAACGCAGTTCTATAGCAACTTTTGCCTAAATCTGTCACTTTTTACGTGGAGGGAGTACATAGCGAAGTACTTGTACATTTTGGAGCACTCAATTATAGGTTTGGCCTGCTTGCGCTATACTTAATGAATCACTCCTGTGTCAGAAATACTTGAGTTGTTGGTGCGTGTAGACAAAAACCTACTTGAGAACATAAATTTCATTTTTCAATAAAATTAGTATTCATCTTACAAAAACGTCGTGAAAAGGTAAAGTACTTGTACATTTCGGAGTACTCAAGTATAGGTTTTGTCATCTTATTATATGCTCTGTATATTATATGTCAAGAATTGTGGAGCATTTATGTGGGTCTCCAGGGTGCTCTTCATTGAGTGTCCGTGTTGAGCGATAAGTTTAATTCGCAAAATTAGTGTGTTCAAATCAGGCCTGTCGCCAACATAGTGATGTCGCATAAGCCCTAAATACACATAATAGAATATCAAGGAAAAGTATCATCTAACGTATAATGAATGTTATTTATTTCTCGGAAGCAAGTTATTATCAAAACATAGTGGTCAAAATTATCGCAGAGCAATACCGATTTTGCGTAAATTCCGTTATGCGTCCGACTATGTTACTAGGGATTTTGTAGTTAGTTAGGAAATTAGGAGTCCTATCTTCCCGATCGCTATGGAACAACATCAAAATCATCACAAAGCAATATCGAATTTTGCCTGCATTCTGTTAAATGCGTTTTACTACGGTAGTATGCGCATCTGCATACAGGTGTCCAGACGTGGACTTTCTACTATATTCGCTCCGAACATTATAGCAGCACCCGACGCAGCTTACATTATTACGTTATAAGACGCCGGCGGCGTTTCACTGTCGGTTTAATCACCCTTATTCTAGTGACATGAAAAGGACTGAATCGTATGAAATGTGGTCACTACAAGAATCGAGCGAAAGCGCTGTTTCACGCCGTCTTGCATCGGTCACGATTAGTTTTACTTTTCAACTAACTTGTTGTCTGTCGTTATATTCATTAGACTCGCTTTCATGCGGCTAATTTGTCCTTATCATTATAACGTCGGTGATCGCGTACCTGCGACGAAGGTGTTCGTTTAATTATAGCAACGAGAACCGGACCCCTGCGGCTAGCCGTTGGCATTTTAGTGCTGAGTTAAATACCCTTATACTCGACATGCAAACATTATACAGGTAGCGGTTATACCGCGAGCTGATGAATTCGTCATCTATTCGCCCAGCGTAGTTGTTCCTAATCCCGACCTTCCGCTCGTATCGTATATACTACAAGCTAGTGATCGCTACATCAAACAAAACGGTCAGATCGAACGCAAGAACTCGGATCGCAGTGTCGGACGGCAGCAAAGCGGTGTACCTCGAAACATCAACCGATCTGGAGGATTTCAGCTAGTGAATCGACGCAATAACGATCAACGATATCATTGATATGCTCTTTTTACGAAATAAAATGAACTCGTACACTATACAATGCTATTTCAAGGAGACTGAGTAAAGTGTTAGAAGATATGAAAAGCGCTGAATTCTAACGTATAATGAATGATATTTATTTCTCGGAAGCAAGTTATTCAATACATATTGCTAAATACACATGGAAAATCGGTATTGAAATTCACAAAACATTAGAATATCTAGGCGTGGCAATGGGCGTCATATAGGCGTGGTGATGTAACAATGGGCGTGGCTGATGACGTAGCAGATGATGTGGCAATGGGCGGATGATGTGGCAATAGGCGGATGATGTGGCAATGTAGGCGTGGCAATGTAGGCGTGGCAATTAAGGCGACGTGGCCTTCTGTGATTGGTGCGTACCAAAAGTAGATCCCCTCACTACTCACTGCGCTATTTATAAGGAGCTCACAGAAAGTACAAATTCAATATTTCTGAACCGTCGCAGTGGTTTCCTCAAGCATCATTATGGACGGATATTGCAAGCGGAACACATGTCATCTCCATACCAACATCTAAGTGATGTGCACAAACATATGCCTATGATACATCAAAAGGAATATAGCTTACAAGCTCGTACAGCTGATATGAACATATTTTACGATAATGCACGCCCGGTCAACATATTGATGTTTTGAAGAATACCACTGCCAGTTTATTGTGATAGCTATATAGACATCGGTCCATTTTATTTCGGATCTGGTACACCCCTGTACACCCCATGTGAGTCGTACACCCTTTTAACATTTCGGTACACCCTAAAGGAAGGTTCGGCAACCTACGGCCCGCGGGCCTGATCCGGCCCGCCAAGCGAAATCGTCCGGCCCGCGACATAATAATTAGTTATCACAAGAATACGGCCCGCCGCGACATTGATACGATTTAATTGTAGCCTACATCGTATTCGTCTATTGTTACGCCATAAAACGTAGGTGGTTAGAGTAGGAGATGGACTAGACTGGATCAGTGCTTATCCATCGGGTGTATCTCGCAACCGAAAGTGTTCCATACTTTTTTAAAGGGTTTACCACTCTAACGGGGTGTGACAATAAAGGTGTTCTTCCTTTGCTTCCAAAACGCTTGGAACATCTCAGACGCAATTACGGAATCTCAAACTGTTCAATTATAGTTAACTAGCCTCCGTATGTTAGTTAGCCTATCTATAGTTTAATTTTCCAGAAGGCATTGTGTGCCAAGACAAAAAACCTGAATAGTGTTTTGGCCACAATGGTGAAAACTGTTAATATGATTTTTGTCTCATTGACTGAATCAGTTACGCCAGATATTATTAGAAGCAGAGAATCAATATGGCGATGTCATGTAGGCCTATATCTGTCATGTTCGCTCATTAAGTCGAGCAGCTATGCATACACGAGTGTATGAACTGAGAAATGACATAGCAACTTTCCTCGAAAACACAAATATCGCCGACACATAATCTTGTAATCGAAAATGGGTATCTCATCTTGCTTTCCTGGTACATCTAACGTCACATCTGAACAAATTGAATTTGCAACTTCAGGGGGAAAACAAGTAAATGCATGAGATGTTGAGGCGCATTCAAAACAAATCTGTGACTCTGGAAATGTCAACAGTACAAAGAAAATTATGCTCACTTTCCTACACTGGAGGAGAGAAAATCTAGTACCAACACTACATTTGTAACTATGATGCAAAATTTAACTACTGAATATTCACCCGCTTTTCCGACATTCCTTCTCTACAAAATAAATTCTGACTATTCAGTACTCTTTTTAATGTGGACGCCAATACCATTGCCTGAAAATTTCAAATGGGCCTTTCTGAAATGCGATGCAGTTGAATTGAATGACAAATTTCATACAAAGAGCATATCGCTGCATGATTTTGACACAAAGAGTGCGTTCTTGAAATTGGTCTTTTTATCCCAGCTTGACCAGCAATGCAAAAGAAATTACATCGATTTTGGGAAGCACGTACACATGTGAACAATAGTTTTGAACAATGAAATTCACGAAGAGCAAGCTAAGATCACGTATTTCCGACGTCCATTTTGAATAGGGTCTGATTTTTGTTTCATCTGACTTGCTACAAGAAGTTGAAAAACTTTCACAAAGCAAGCTGCGTCAATTGTCACAATTATTCTGTGTTGTTGAATTGTAAATACATGTGTCTTCTGATTGGTATGATTGAGATTGCAGCAATGTAGGATAATATACCGAAGTTGTATAGTTATGGCTCATACCGACACGCATGACTTGTGTTCATGCTGACAAAGACTTTTGTAAGAAGTTTAATCATGATTAGAGCGATTTTTTTACCTAAAAAACGGAAGATTCTGACCTAAAAAATCTAAATTTTGACTTTTTTTGACCTAAAAAAATGAAATTTGACCAAATTTTGACCTTATGTATGCAAATTAGGTGTTTTCGCACATAATGTCAAAATTGTACTACTGATCTTCATTTCCGGTTGGAACTGTCTGTCCTTACAAAGTAGATTGGCCCGAAAAAACGTTTTGGGCGCAAAAACTAGCAAATTTTTACATAAAAAAACTATTGAATAGTATATTCATATTGAAATGAGCCGGAATATTTTCGGCTGACACTCGTCAGGGGTAATCGTCAGCAACTAGTAGAGAATTGGAAAGAACATGGTATATCAACAATCGTATCACAAAATATGACGTCATTTGTGTGACTCGGAGTCGACTTTTATCAAAATACACCAACCAAAACTCTGTCAACAAAAGGAGTTCGTATACCACCTAAAAATAGTACATTGAACGCTCTCTCATTCATGCTGGTGACGTCATAATTTGTGATACGATTGTTGATATTTGAACAGCTTCTTTGAGGTACAGAACTTCAATATACAATTGAATAGTATATTCATATTGAAATGAACTCGAATATTTTCGGCTGACACTCGTCAGGGGTAATCGTCAGCAACTAGTAGAGAATTCGAAAGAACAGCGTATATCAACAATCGTAACACAAAATATTGTTGTTGATATACCATGTTCTTTCCAATTCTCTACTAGTTGCTGACGATTACCCCTGACGAGTGTCAGCTGAAGATATTCGCGTTCATTTCAATATGAATATACTATTCAATTGTATATTGAAGTTCTGTACCTCCAAGAAGCCCATGAAAAAACTAGTATTTTAACGAAATCTGGACCTATGAAGAATACCAGTAGTTACATTACGTATTATGGAGGAAATATTTAAAATTTGTTGTAGTACAACGAACGAAAGATAGCTTACTTTCCTACATTCTCGGGTAGAAAGTGTTTGTCCTTACTAAGTAGCTTGCCAAGAATGGAGAAAAACGTTAAACAGCAGCGGTTGTTGGCTGACAACATTGAAGTTGTGTGCACACTGCTGGTGACACACCGTGTTGCTTCATTCTGACAATGTTGTCTATATCACAATTTTTCAGCTTGCGCTTCTTGATATAAGAATCATGCACTGTCCAAGCAGTCTTGCTTCAGTTAGGATATTGCGGTACGTTGACCATAAAACCATGCCACTATTTGTTTCATTTGATCGTTTATGATTCACAATGAGCAGACGATGGGTCGTTTAGAACGGTAGGTCTATAAAGTAGGCTACAAGCTGTAAAATATCAAGTGATAAGTTCACCGACAGCGCAAAATCTACGATACAAACGAAATTCAGAGGTCAAAAAATGTTTTGACAAATTTTGACCTAACGCTTCAATTTTGACCTAATTTTGACTTTTTTTGATATGTCAAAAAAATATCGCCCTAAATTGTACAGAAGTGAGCGTGAAATATAGTACTAAGAAAAATTCCAGCCCGTTAAAAAGTTTTACACCCGATATTTGGCCCGCGACTAGCAAAAGGTTGCCGACCCCTGCCCTAGGGTGTACGAAAACCCCGGTTGAAGAGCACTGCTTTATTCGAAGTTAGTGGTTCTAAACCTGTGGGTAATTTGCCTGTATTATGGGGTTTCGCGAAGATGTCGAACGTAATCAGCTTCAAAAATAGGCCGTGAGTAAATCTGGGCAAATGTGCCGACCTTTAATTAGCAGTGTTGGGATGACTCGAGTCATGACTTGACTCGAGTCAGACTCGAGTCAGCTTTTTCGTATGACTTGACTTGACTCGAGTCACTCTGCTAAAATGACTTGACTTGACCTGACTCGGCGTATCAAAAATGTGGATTGACTTGTGACTCGGAGCAAAATTTTTCGAGTCAATTTCAAGTCATCAAGCAACTGCTTTCGATAAAAATCGCTGTATCTTGCTTATGGTCGGATTGTTCGCGTAACGATTGTTTAAGCCGTGCTAGCGACCAATATTGATAGCGACCAATTCAATGATCGTGCGTTTTACTGAGCCTCCATTGTTCTCTCACAAATAAATTGACCGCAAACGAGGTGATCGAAGCTCACAGCCTACGCTGTCGTAAACTAGTATAGTAATCTAATTTAACAGCAAAATGTCTATTTCTGTACTCTGTTCATACCTCAACCAAACCTCTTGTTTTTTTGAAAAAATTGAATTCGAATATAGTTTGTATAGTCATCAACCATTAGCGCGGGCTCGAATTGTACCATATCCATTTGTAAATGGGTAATGTATTGCATCTTATCAATTCGTTTCTCTATTCTTTATTTTGGCTGGTAACTATAAACTGAGGCTATGTAATTACTTACGTAGATTAGCATTTCTACGTATATGTGAGCGATACAGTGCCTTCTTGCGTATATTTACCTCTATATTCGTTCATCGGTTCAGAATCAATGACTGCTCAATCTGTATTTCAGACAGCTAGCAAAATGCAATGACGTAAGCATGCTTCATACTTTCAAAAGGCAACTTGACTTGAATTGTGACTTCACTCGAGACTTGACTTGACTTGACTTGACTCGACTTGACTCGACTTGACTCGAGTCACCTCCGAAAATCCAGTGACTTGACTTGACTCGAGTCACCTTAGAAAATCGAATGACTTGACTTGACTCGAGTCAAAATGTGCATTGACTCGAAATGACTCGTGAATCGAAGGTAGTGACTTGATCCCAACACTGTTAATTAGTAATCAGCTGATCACATTTTGAGCTTGCTACGGAACATTTTCAAATTGGAAATGGAGTCGCGACCATAAAAGGTTTAAAACCACCGGATGTGCGGTGTTTATATACCTCAATGGTGCAGTGCACACCGGCATTAGGCTTTGTAATCTCGAAGTCATCATCCTTCACCTGCTATACCGCTAACTCTGATCATGTGGGTGGAGAGACGACCAGATGCATATAGTAACCCCCAGACGTTGCATCGATTACCCTGCTACGACGGGCCCAAGATCAGTGTTCATATGGGCACGAGGGGGCTAAAAAATGTGACTTCGACCCTGGTCACCACTTACAACACACAACTACACACTCCCGAGCCGGATCGTGACCACCTCTAGTTGATAGACAAAGCTTTGCTAGTGTGATATCATATTGATCGATGTGCTCATACCTCATTTTGAAATCCGCTAGTGGGCGCTAAAGAGCGTCCGGAATTTGTGTTACAAAAATATGGTAACCCGAGTATATGTATTTTTTTTATCATACTCTCAGTTGTCATTGATATGTTTTCGCTCAATCTCCCATTCTGTAAGTGCGATATATTACATTTCCTTACACCTTACCACCACTTACAATCAGAATGGCATTTTCTGATAATTTCCATGTACACATGATCTGAAACAGGGTTCAATAAGTAATCAGAACTGGTGATGTTTTTTGCAATTGTGTTCGAAAGGAATAAGTTGTCTATTCTCCGTTCCTGTTTTGTGGTGAGTTTTGTATATATTCTCTTGTAAGGGTTTCACAGGCGAAATACGTCTTAGTATGTATTTGTTGTCACGCCGTTTTTCCATATATTTGCTTCATGAGTGTTCTTGTAATTTAAATTACGTCTTATTTCGTTGCGTTTCATATCTGTTTTATCGGAATTAGACTTCGGAAACTGTAGGTTATGTCCCTTGGGAACTGCAGGTACTTATGCCCATTACGTCACATCACCTCTTCATGATAAAACCTTTGGTGATACGTTATTGAAAATTGCGCGAAATTTCGTAGAATTACTCGAACTCGGACCGGCTGAGTGACGAAATAAAAAAATTATTTTATGTTGACGTTGGTATTCATTTGTTTCAATATTCGAAGGTCTACCTAACGCAGATTTAATTGGACTTTGGCAATGACATGATCTCGTATGTTGACGCGTGGAAGGGAGGAGGCTTAGGCAAAAACAGGCAAAGAAATACGACAAAATATGGCCATATGTCCAAAATATGAACAATGCAGTTTTATATAGTTGTAGTTGCAATGTTGACCTTTAACGGATCTCTTTAAACTAGTCTGTGGACTCACAAGGGTTGATGGACTCAAAAAGAACCAAAGTTTTAGCGTCGACATGTCTAATAATCTTAGGTCTCCTAATGATGATGGACCACGAGGTTGTGATAATGAGTAATGCGCATTCAGCAGATGAATATCGATGTGAAAGCATCGGGATATACAGTACGGATTGTGAAATGATGCACGAAAATCCTCGAAGTATAGGCCCAAATTAATGACTGCTTGTTGCTGAATTCCTTCTTCCTTGAGACGACGGGAGGAGCAAGTACATTGTAAACTGCTTAATCTTGTGTTTTCTGCCGTCGCGCGTACCAAATGGAAACTAATAATACATAGCTAAGCTAAATTATAAATGTTCCCAAACTGGACTACGGTCAAAAAGAGAGCGATCAATATCGGAAGATCTCCGCAGTAGCAAAAATGTTTAATCAAAACTACGAGGCCGGAGAATATATACTCGCTCTTTATCAAAATGCTTGGTACAATCGACACGTCTGACTTCGTGGCTGTACTTTGGAAAATCGCTTACACCGGTATTCCTTTTCTCTATCTGAATAATTCTGATGAGATATGAAATGATAAGTATCTAATCAATTATCTAACTAAACCCTTCTTAGTTTACAAATTTTAAATCTGACTCAGAAGTCACTGCCCCAGTATCTATGCACCTCATCGCACGCCCCTGCCTCCTCGAACCTGCACACGACGCTTGAACCCCTGTCCAGAAAAACGGGTTCGAAACGACTTACTCGACACCCATCGCATCCATAACTCCTGTCGCATCCGAACATGTTCAATTCTTAACATCCTATCGCCCACCGCTAGCACAAGACGTAAATACGTGGATGCGCTTTACCGAAACTGGTTGTATAATGGTAGTTGGATACAAATATAGGAAACAAGCTGCATGTACAACATCATTACAATTCATTACAGTAACGCATCGAACGGTTTCAAGAAAAGATACCAGTTTTCAGAGGCGAGAATATTCTTTTTCAATAACAGCTGATACACTTGGAATAGGCTCCCCGATTGGTCGTTGCAAACTCGTCCACTCGCAGCTCTCCGTATCGAAGACCTCTGCAAAGGTATATTCGGCACCTTTCAACACTGTTCCAACGACATACAGCCTTGTTCCAAATGGCACGACATCAAAGCGCGAGGGAACGTGTCGCAACTCAGATATCTTGATCCATTTTAGTGGTCTTGCCGCGAAATCTTTAACAGCCACAGTATTACCCACGTCACCGCCCAAAACGTAAAGCTTATCGTTGACCACGGCGGCTTTAGGCCCCCGACGCGGGTTTGGCAAACCGAGAGCGTCAAGCTGCCAGAATCTGAGATCCTCACGATGAACCGGATATGATTCTACGCTGCGAATAATATCATATACATTGGAATTCCCACCCAATGCGTATATCGTTCCATTTCTTGCTGCAATTGCGAAATTACTCCTCCGATAATACATTGGAGTTTTTTTCACCCATCCAGATCGACGAGTGAACGCTTCAGTTTCATAAAGCTCTGAAATAGAGTGCAAGTGAGTGTCGAGTACACTGCACAAGTAATAAACCTAGACGCAGTTCAGTCGTACGACTACATGAACGAAAATGAACAATGTCTTTCTTACTGTCGGAAACTATTGGAACATATCACAAATTTGATTAAATACGAATACAAGTAAGAGTAAGATCGGCGGTCGAATGAATCGAGATAGACATTATGGCATCGTGTTGTCTTATGCCGAGGTGGTCAGTAATGGATACCTTCAATTATTCAAAGTACTGAAGTACTTTACTGCTACTTGAGTTATTTAAATTTAAATTATATTCAAATTAAATGTAGTTTACAGTTACTTACTTCTACTTCGGTAAATTTCATGATTGACTTCGTGACGTTTAGTTACTTCTGTGATATTTTTATTATGAGGGAGGGGGAGAGAGAGAGAATGAGAGAAATAGAGAAAGAGCGAGAGAAAGAGAGAAAGAATGACAAATAGAGGAAGAGAGATGGAGACAAGGAAAGAGAAATACAGAGAGAGAGAGAGAGAGAGAGAGACTGAGACGGAAAAATGTCGGGGCGGTTTTCACGGAGTAAAGCTAACCCCCGATTGCTGAGCGCCTACCGGAAAAGCCGGCGATTTAAATTGTCGTTATTCTTACTCAGCGCGAATGGAACCCACGACCTATCGATCAAGAAGCAGGACATTCTACGATCACGATATCTCGTTCATTCGCATGGATGACGGTATGGTGATAAACATGTATAGGATGCAGCAAGTCTACTACTAGACTTGGTTTTATAGAGCCACAAACGTAGCAATGGAAAAGATACCGAGGCTAAACACTGAAATCGCAATTCAAATCATATTATGGTTTTTACCAATAATATACCTCTCGTGCCTTTGACTCCTCCTACCGCGTAAATGTCACCGTCTACCACAATTGCACACAATGAATGTCTTTTATGTCGCATTTTGGGTCCATTTCTCCAGTGTCCTTTCGTAGGGTTGTATACTAGAACAGAACTGGTCGGCCGCCCATTAGACAGCTGGCCACCAATGATCCAAATGCATCCCTCGTAAGCTACGACTGCAGAGAAATTCCTGATAAAAGAAAACTTATATTCACTTGTATGACAATGTAAAACGTAAACGTGGGCAACATGTTGGCAAATATACAGGCTATCGTTAAAATGACCACCAACATACATGTTATCGAATGAACGGATAACTGGTTTAACGACTAATCGTCATGGGATTAATTAAATTTTTTGAACGGATAACTGGTTTAACGACTAATGGTCATGGGATTAATTAAATTTTTCGAACGGATAACTGGTTTAACGACTAATGGTCATGGGATTAATTAAATTTTTCCAGTAGAAAAGTCACACTATACAGGTTGTATAAGTTCTTTTGAAATTTTCTCAGTTAGGTCAGAGCTTGAAATAACTGCATATTAGGCTTTTCTGAGTACAGAACTTCAATATTGCAGCAAACAATATACTTTGCAACTGCATA
The DNA here is from genome assembly GCF_051294905.1 of Botryllus schlosseri. Lineage (NCBI taxonomy): Eukaryota > Metazoa > Chordata > Ascidiacea > Stolidobranchia > Styelidae > Botryllus > Botryllus schlosseri. The sequence continues at coordinate 23,405,393 of NC_137249.1, forward strand.
TCACTTTATCAATGAGATGGATGAGGATAAAAGCCCGAATTGGTTCCCACTCAACTGTATTCACAGCATAAACAATAAACATACATCGGATGTGACTTGATGAATCAGTCATATCGCAGGAAATAGGTTTCGAATTAACGTCTTTCTGAGAAAATAAATCTTATGCATATGTCCTCAGAAGTATCATGTGTAGAGACACGATATCGCGAGTCGCTTTTTATTGCGACCCCCGTTGTGTTGGAACAGAGAAACGAAAAACCATATTTCGTATTGCAAGTCCAGGTCAGGTATTTTCATTACCGGATAGGTCAGGAGTGTCAAACTCCTTTTGGGTCGCGGGCGGGAATCAAAAATTTTGATCGCTCGTGAGCCGGACCAGTTATTGATTGCAAATCATTACCCATCTATACCTTTGGCTTTCACAGGAATATCATCAACGTCATGCAAAATAGCACTATACATTATATCACGGATAATGTGGGCTCTGTGAGTGCAACACCGTTATGTGCGAACAAGGGCACAAATACGATGATTGGCCGATAGAATATTGTTATACATCACTAAAACAGGGGTCCGACGACGATACAAGTTGGAATATTACTACGCTACCCTTATTTTAATCTTGACGCGTAGTTGGCCCTGGGTATTCTTGGTGAGGAGCACAAGAGATTGTGAACGCGGGCTTTATTAATTTTACAGCACCTACTCATTAATCAAGTTTCCATGGATATAGCGGCTGGGACTTCTTCGGTCCAAGTAAGGTAAACAGCAGTGCAATCTAATATAACTGAATTATATTCTTCGTATAGCTATTATATATCCGTCTATTTTACATACAACGACTTCGGATTTTCGTTCCCGCCTCTGTGAATACCTATTGTTTGATCCATTCTCCGAATATCTCCGAACTTAAGAGTGCACTTTTTGCCTTCTCAGAATGTATAATCGATGCCGCCGACTAGACCTTGATGTTTCCTCGTGTGATAACTCAACACTGCTGAGAGATGATATAGTGGTATATGAACATGTTCGACACTTGCTGTCTTGAGGGATTATAATTATTCACGCCGAAGTATTTATTACTAAATATCTCAACTTCAGTTAGAAATGTGCTGGATAAGACGATACCTTCTCAATTCGCTCAGAACAACCTCGCCGGCCGGATGAAATCGTCTGGCGGGTCGGATGCGTCCCACGGGACGTATGTTTGACACCCATGGTTTATATGCTTCTAGGCCTAACTTAGCATTACAACCAGTTAACGCCCTTCAAAAATTTGAATGATGGCGATATTTCAGATCTTCGATTGGCAAAAGGTAATTGAAGAATAAATACCTTCTGCGCTTCCTTTTTCTTTTCACATTTACCCATTCGTCCCTATCGAAATTGTAAAGTTGCAGGGAATTGCCTTCGGATCTTTCGTAAAAACGAACAGGGCGGGCTCCTCCAAACATATATAGAACGTCCCGACCAGGACCTGAGAGTCACCATTCGTTTCATCACTTCCTATTCTAGTCTAGAAGTGTCAACCAAATGCGCCCGTATAAAAATGTACTTCACTTGACAGCAGGATTCTGTGGGGTTGGGCATATCATCGTCTAACGCAGGGGAGGGCATACTATGGCCCATGACAACATTTTATGAGGCTAGCGAAAGCCCTAATAAATTTATGAAATATATTATTACAATGCATAGTGAAAATGAAATTGCTGCAGCGACAAGATTTCTCCTAATATATTTATTCATGATATTGAAAAGCATAGTCCAACTGTGGTATTTCTCTTTTTCCTTGCTAGCGTCATACTATCCTCGGGGTCTACGAATTTAGTAACGTTTTGGCTGCAAAACATCTTAGAAAATCAAAACCAAAATGCCTTGATTCGGATCTTGTGCGTGGGATTTAGGATTGAAAACTCCAACAAATTCACTACCAGTGCGCTGGGCTTTGAAACATCAATTCGCAGTCTTCGGTCACAACTCATTCATAAAAAAATAATTAAAGTTGCATATGAATGCTTTGCCGTTATTAAGGAATCGTCTAAACAGTATTTCTGTTTCGGCGTCGGAGGTAATGCAATAAGTATGACGGATATATGATGAATACGTGGCTGCAATTTGAAACACTACTGTAAACCGTACATCCCAATCATAGACATAATTTATGAAATTATGAGCTGCTGAATAAAGCAACCGAATTATAAAATGTTTGAGACAACAATAAATTATGTTGATGTCGTCGAAAGAATGTAAAGAAGGCATGTTTCGCACAGCAACACAGCAAGTCATATGCTGCAGCGTAGTTAAAGGTAACGTGATTATGGACTGTCGGCATCATGCGTCCTATATATGTAACGCTGCTGTTCACAAATTCAAATCCCCGTCTGGTTCCAAGAATCAGCATGCTTGACTTATATCTTCGACAAGTATGTTTCTCAAGATAACCAGTTTATTTATCCTCGATAATGTTGCTGACGAGTGTGCGTTGTGTGCGTTATCATTAAATCAGTATTTGATTCGCTGTAAACGTACATATAGATATATCTATATTCTATATTATGCTTATTGTTCATGTCATGGGTAACTATGGACTCAAATGATTTTTTTATCTCAATATTACTATGGTGTGGCCTGCGAACGGGTTCGGATGCGTCCCTCTAGCTCAGTGGTTCTCAACCGGTGTGCCGCGGCACACTAGTGTGCCAATTGGACTGCTCAGGTGTGCCGCGAGCAAATGTGGTGAACTATGTCGAAGTATAAGAAAAATCCCTACTTTTAGTGTGTCATTGTCGGTTTTTCAATTGAATTTACCTGATCAAGACACGCGATGCACAATCCGATGCAGTGAACAGATATATGGATGCCGAGGCGACCGTAGTTATGGTATCTCAATCTAGTATTTTTATCTTGCATCCCCATATTAGGTCATGGATTGGGTCTTTCTCTGGGCTTTTTTTTGTAAAGACGCTCTGATCACAGCAACGTATGGGGCGGAGAATCGAATAAATCTGCAACGCTTAGCAACTTGGTACTGCACTGCCATGAATCAAACTGGGGCCTCCGCCGTCAATGGGTGTGATATGCTATAGTTTGCCAACATAGTAGCTTTTAGGACGGTGGCAACTAAACTCGGGTAATTGGACCGTGATATTGAGGTGTGGCGGAAGTGTTCACCTTTACTTGTCTCCCATCAGAACCGTAGGCAGGCTTTTTATGTTTCTACTTGTAGTTGTATTCTTTCAATGTCTTCGTCATCGATGATCATTTTACACCATGCCGATATGAAATATTTTGATTCCTGAGATGCCAACTTATAGCACGGCCGACTTTTTGTAAGACACTATAGGAGGACGAGTAGGAGCCTACACAAACCTCCAACACCTAGGAAGGCATTCTCATTCTCATTCCTTTGCATTCCTCATTCTCATTCCAGTGCTATTCATGTTTAAAAATTGGAATTGCCAACATAGCCATTCACATTCCGATTGTTAGGTAGCGTGCGACCACTGCAGGTAAAATGTAGGCTCAGTGCGCAATGTTATGTTGCAGGCGACAAATTCGAGAATTGAGAAGTGAAGTTGATCAAATTATATCAGTTACAATCTTCCCCGCTGCTGAGGTTTATTATCCCGATTGGTTGGAACTACAATTTAACTGCAGCTGGCTGCCAGTAACACTAATGAAGTATACCATCCTCATATGTGCTATTACACTATCTGTGTGGAAATGCGTTTGGCATCCTTGTTTATTGTATAATACACCTCTGTTTGTGTTCGTGGCGATCGTGATTGGACTCTTCGATGAGAAGTTTAATTATATCGACAATGCGGTAGTGGGCAGACTTTATTGTCAAGTCAATCTTATGAAATTCTGGATCTGAAGTTTAAATGAGATCTCAGCAGGCCAGTTATGTGGTGACAGAGGTAATAGCTTATAATTCAAAACCTCACACAGACACGGAAAAAGCTCTTCTTCCGACCTGCAATAAAATTTTTGAAAAATGTTTGGGAAGAATTGAACACGATTTCCATATCAAATGATACCATTCGGAGACGTATTTGTGAGATGTCCGCAGAGATAAGAAAACTCAAGCAGAGAAAAGCCTACTTCCGAAAAGGTAGCAGTACCTTCGTCAGTGACCACCTCTGTAAGACTATGGTTGCTGATATACGCATTCTGGTAGTTTGCCTGCGTCGTAAGCGAAAAGAGTTTGGAGCCACTGTGTTAGTGTGCCGCGACCTATTTTTAATTTTCAAAGTGTGCCGCGAGGTCAAAAAGGTTGAGAACCACTGCTCTAGCTGAAAAGGTTGCCCATCCCTTGTTTAACGGATCGCGAACTCGGTAAATAAGATGCACTTGCAGAGGGTTGGATATCATGGGACTCTTTTAGCAAAACTTGACTACCGTTTTCGATGAACCGTTAGGTCTACATCGATACATCCACTCCAATGCAGAATTCATATAGTTCAATGGTTATTCGAGGTAAAGCCTGTTATATCTGAACTGGTATCAAAAAAGGAACAGCAGACACCGATTGCAAATAATATTCATTGTTGTGTTGCGTAGGACAATCCCAGTTATTGGTTTTGTTTGTTCCATACTCCGTCGATCCAGTCCATTTGTGCACATTGTAATCGATTAGACGTGATTAGATCAGTATTGTGGTAGATTTATGACCGGGTGAAAGCTTCAGGTTTCACGAAAGCTTGCAGATTAGCGTACGTGTTCCGCAGGTTATGAAAGGTTAAGTAGGCTTACCATATTTTGGAAATCTAAAAAGACGACACTTTTTCAGAAATTTGAGACTTGCAAAACCGGAGAAAAATTCTCAAAAACCGGTGAATTTTTCCCACTTTGTGAGCGGTTGACGAAAAAAAATGGTCATCTCTTCCGCTCAGAGCTCAAAATACCGTTTTTCTTTCCGCATTGCTAGGTGGATGACTAAAAAAAAGGGTCATCTTTCCGCCCACAGCTAAGATCACCGTTTTTAACTCCGAAATACCCGCCGGAGCGTCACTTCTATGCGAATTTACGGCATATCACTCGCAATTTGCTCTAAATCTGACCTAAATTTTCAAAAAAGAGGACAAAATCTCAAAAAAGAGGACAAAAGGGCGTCTTCCGAGGACACTTTCAAATAAGTCAAAAAATAGGACGTATGGTAACCCTAAGGTTAAGAAGCATCGATATAGACGAAAGATGATCAACGACTTCGGGTCAGATAGTTCTGCGTGTCTAGCGGGATTCTCCATTTATGTCGAATACCATCTAGTCCAAAATCATCCTAACGATTTGAGGGCGATTCCCGTTCATAATAATGATAATATACATCATAATTAAATTAAAGGAGAAGAGGTAGCGCAATAAAATTCAGATTGTGCTAAATCATAATTAGAGATGAAGGAGCCGTGAGCAAATATCTAATTCAAGTTGGCAGAACACACATGTGCTTCAATTCCTTTTTCCGTATTTCTATTATTCTACCAATTCCTTCGATTATCATGCTTTCCAATGACTGCGTAGGTTCGAAACCCATAATTAGAACCGTGAATTCGAAGACGTTAGGTGAATGTTCATTATTAAACTCACTGTTCCAGCAACCAATAGTATGTCAATCACAATCCCGCACTTACCGAGATCTTCTTCGGACGTACTTTCGTTTGTTGTCATGTCGGAGGTACTCGAAATATAAAAAGTCATTGCGTGGTTCTGCTCCAATATATTCTCAAATTTCAAACTAACGAAAATGTAAGTGACGTTCTGGAGACAAGATATGAAGGAGTTACATACGTAGGTTGAATAGATCAATCGAATGCAAATAATTTTGAGCATGTTAGGAATTCATCATGTTCATTGTTCATACATCATCTTTATAACTTCATTCCATTGCAATTCTGGTGTTTGAAGTACAAACGCGTGGCCGAATATGTTACGATAAGCTTTATAATGACTCTGATCAATAAAGAAACGTACAACCTGGCGCGATATCTCCGTAGGTTTATACGCCAATTAATCTCATTCGTTCGGGGTCTCTGTGCTTCAAGGGATGGACCTACTCTCGTCGATCACTTTCACAGTAGGAAATGAAACTTACTCTGCCTGAACCCATCACAATCTCAGAAGCATCTCTCGTCGAAGCAAATCTCGTCTGACGTTGGCAGCTGTAATCCAGACAATAGTCTGATGAATCAATTGCAAGTAGACATCATGATAATCAACTTTTTCGTAATCATCATCAAGATTGAAAGTCTGTACGTTTCGCATGTATAGAGTAACTTGTTGTTGTTGTTGGAGCATTCATGGTGTTTCGACTATACAATGGTCATATAAATCAGCCCGAGATATCTTATTATAATTTCGTATCTGCCGACTTGTAGTACGGTTCAAATCGTGACTTTTATGGGACATCGTAGATCACAGGTTACCAACCGAGGGATCGTGCCCCAGTGAGTCGTTTGCTTATTCTCTGGGGTCGCGGTGACGGAAATTAAATACCAATGAGCATTACAAGAATTTCAATCGGACGACGGACGGATGCTCTCTGCGGCACCGAGGAATACGAACCCAGCATATAAGGTATCAGGTCTGCTTCAGCCTCATTATAAAGCTTCATATACTTTGGTTGGTGTCTGGCCATCACTATGAAAAGTAAAGTGCCGGGAACATAGAAATCAATGAGACTGTAATGCTCCCCTGCAGGAACACTACAAGTAGGCGGTAATGCGATGTGTTAGTTAACGGTATATAACACAGGGTGGGCCGGTGTGGCGGGTGCCTTTATTTTGTGCTAGTAAACTTACGACACCGATGGAAACTTATGAAAATTATGGGAACTTATGAAACTTATGAAACTTATGAAACTTATGAAAACTTATGAAACTTATACATACACCCGCTTTCTCTTATATTATAAACCTGATTGTAAATAAAATTTATTACCGTGAATTATACTGGACTCATTCATCTTTACTTTGCTTAAATTCATTTCGAATGTCAAGTAAAAACCGTGGGCGTATTCAATGTGAAGTTGGATAACTCGGACAATTTTCACGACCAGTTCGAAATTGAGATAATTTCAGTTCATACCAAGTCAGAGCTCTTTGTTATAAGCACGAGAATGACAAATGTCTGTACAGCAATCTCGGTTTTTTTCGGACTACAAATACATAGTTCAGTATTATTTTCAGGAAAACCAGAAGTAGATTAGATTCAAAATTATAAAGCATTGAAAGATATCAGAAAAAAATTAGATATTACCAGCATTTCGCTCTAAGTAGACAATTATGTCGAAATGAGGGTATCTGGTATTCTCCTAAATTAACATTGCAATTTATATAAACATTGTTCGTAATTGTGGAAGAATTAAAGCTTCGTCCGGAGAGCTAGCATTTCTACATAATCTGTTGTGAAGAAAAAAAAGTACATCAAAACAATGAGTCGTCTATACCAGCGCATCTGAGATATTGTGCACATTGCACAGTCTTAAACTTTCCCAGCGCGGCTATCAAATTGGGTCGCGCGTTAGCATATGAAGATTGCGATCAGTCGCGTTTGCTGATTGACGCTGAATTGGTATCTTGGAAATAATAGTCGACGACAATGCCACTCAAGTATTTGGATAAACTACTTCCAATTAAATCTTTAGGACTACCCTTTCGATTCGCGATATTACTAAAAATACTCGTGAAGTCGTGATATACTCATATATGTTGTTACTTATCGTTCCCAATGATTATGATTTTAAAAATTATATGTAGATAGAATCACCACAGATCGACCAATCATCCCTGATGCACAATTGCCCATTGTCATCCATCGTTGCTCTGGTTAAACCTCTAATAAGTCTAGTCTCGTTGTCTCCTGGCAATCCAGTCACAGGCTTGTAACACCAGTACCAATATCCAGCCCTGGTGAACGGGTAGGGCAACGGCCGAAACGAAATCCGTCGTGAAAATCGATCACTAGAATGAGTAGTACTCATTTAGCGGATCACCGATCCGTTGAGGCAATTTCAAATTCGGGAGAATCCGAATTACGCTAGCTCATCCTTCACTCCTTTCGGATAATTTTCAGTTTTTAGTGAGATCATAAGTAAGCGAACAATTGTATTGAAAAATATAGCAACATGTAAAACGAAACTTAACTGAACGAAAGTTTGCATAAAGGTACGGCGAATAACGGAAAGATGCCAATATAAACACGGCTATTATTATTTGGCAGACACTAATTCGAAACCCCAGAAAATTTCCGCCATTCGTATATATACCTGAAATGAAAATCGGAACTTGCAGCAGAATTCGAAGTACAACTATAAACAGAATGTACATTGTACAATGTACAGTGCTATATTCCACATATCACCGAACTTTTCGTTTACATTTAGTCCTGGTTTGGAAGAATTATGTGCAATAATTGCCCATCAGTGGAGAGGGATAAGGATTTTGTCAGCTTATAGGCTGCCGGGGCGGGAAAAGCCTTTGACTGCTGAAATGAACGGCCTTGCTGCTCGTTTTCTGGCATGTCGTCCCAATCCCAAGGAGATACCAAATACTTTTTACAATTCTCGGCGAGGGAAAATGTACCACGGCCCGTGATCAATGTTCCCTCTAACTTTTGACGAGTCTGCGTACACTCACCAAGTCACAGCGCAGACCCTTGGACAAAAGTGCGTAACGACTAAAAAAAAGGTCTTCACTTCGGATTTCCTGTGCGCAGAGACCTTGTCAGCACTGCGCATTTGCGCACGTGCGCAGCTTAGAGGGGACATTGCCCGTGATACTCTTTCGCACATCCAAGTATTGTGAAGTGATCGCCGATTTTGGTAAATGAATTAGGTCTGGTAACTTTATTCTTTTTCCAGTCTGTCAATCGTTGTAGAACATGATTCATGGACCCGCAGTTGTTATTGGTGAACCATTGGTGTTCGATGCCCATAAAGCTACGAAGCATGCGCCAGACCTTGTTCTTCAACAAAGGTAGCAATCTATTTTGTAGGTATGGAACCAGCGTTGGGCAGATGCCATGGCACGTAGTCACTAGGTCTTTTTGCCTGCGTTCAAATTCCATTTCGTCTTTGCGAAACAAGAGATTGAAGACTTGGTTTACCAGGCTTTTTCTTCAATGCTTGCTTCTACCGATGTATTGCTGAAGTTTGTCGACCAAATTCGTCTTTAAATGATTGACACAGAGAACATGTTTGCAGTTTTCAAACGAGTTTTCGATTGCCGAGTGTAGTGCAATTTCGTCGTCTGTCCCCACGATAAGCCGATCAAAAGTACCTCCTATAGCGGAGCTGAGACGATTAAAGAAGTCGTTGAATGTCCCTCTATGTCTATCTGAACTATGGTGGAGATATATTGGAACGATAAAAATCGGATTTTTCTGCGTTCCGGTGCTTATCCTCTTCAGGTTTTTGAAAACTGCTACGGTAACGTACACATTGCCCAGCTTGTAAGTCTTATCAATTCCAAGTACGGTTTTTCCAGTACAACACATTTTTTAACATCTGTTATTTGGTCATCGGTGTACAGTGTAGGTTATACACGATTATGCTAGATGCTTTCCCTGGAGAATGGATGACTTTTCCCACAAACCTTTCCGTGTGCATCATGTTTACGACATCCAAAAGCTCGCCTGCATAACAGTTTCGCGGCAGGCTTTGCGCCCTTCTTTGCTGATCTTGTCCCGGTGCTTAGTTTGGTGAATTTTATTTATATTACGAGGCATTTGCGAGATACTTTCATATTCATTTTGAAGATCAACGTAAATGCGCTTTCCAGCTCCTATATTTACCCTTTTCTTTTATCTTATCAATAACGCTCGGTGGAGTGCGGGTGTAATTCTGAAGATTCACAGAGCTGTTTCCATCTGAGCCGCAGTCCCCAGATATACCCTTGTACTCCACGACACACACATTACATGGTCCCGATGGTCCACTCTCAATCCAGCTTATGCGTTTTTCGTAACCAGGGTTGTTCTTTAATTTAGCGTAGTATCGCCCAACCGTGATAACGTCGCCTGGACAAGGCTGCGGTGATAACGGCAGGAAGGCCTACTTCTTCATCCGAATTGTACAAATGGCCTCGTTGTAGCAACGCGGCTTGTATACGTACTTCAGTCGGTCGTCGACCTTCAAGTAATACGAATATGTCTGCATGGTTTTCGTCCAAGCTCCCATGTCATCTTAAAATATGTGACGAATCTTGGCAGCCTTTCGTAGTATGTTAGTTATAAAATCTATCATAACGTAACAATTGTCTTTCCGTCCTGAAGGCATCTTCGAAAGGGCATTTTTGAAATCCATAATTTTGGTAACTGCCTCCCCCGTACTCAGAAACTCGTAAGGGCAGTCTCGTTTTATTTGTTAATGTCGTGTTAGGTTGAACTGATTCGGTTTTGTCTCCGTCAGCAACTTTTCTCATTTCAGTATTCATCTGTTCACCATTCGTTTGGTCCATAGGCGAATCTTCACTCGGAATGGTGATGTCTAGGAGCGAATACTTCTGTACATTAGCAATTACATTGTAATCTTCATTGCTATGAGATGTTTTGGAGTCGTCTGGTTCGCGTATAATCGGTTTGTCAATGTCGCTTTTCTGATCCTCTAATCTCAGTTTTGATTCGCATACAAGACATGGATCACTTGAACTTCGATCGCTAGTTTTGATCATTGGCACGGAGTGATTCGGTCGAAATGGAAAGCTTGTCGTAGGTACAGTCGTTTGTGTCCACATGCGAGTCGCGACGGGTCTGGCAGACTTAGATACACCGCGGCCGGAACATTTGCGTGAGGACGGTTCTGTGAAGTATTCGTTTACCAATGTTGGCGGATAATATGAGCGAATCGAATAGCCAAGAGCTGCACTCAACACGTAAATATGCATCATCTCGGAATATTGCCCCGGAATGTATGCTTTTTGTACCAGACGGGCATGAGGTGATGAGTGACACAACTCGAATGTTATCTATAAGGTCAACGAATCCCTCTGCGTCTTCGTCATAGTCTTTTGGATTCTCAATAATTTCGAGCGCAGTCTGGAGCCTCAAGAACAAGTGGTGTTTCGCAGTTCCGCATAGGGCCAGCGACACTGTGCGATAAAACCAATTCCCATCGCCATCAACTCGCAAAACCGTGTGATCCGTGGTGATAATATAATGAAACTGCTTCAAAATCGTCAATGAAACATCATCCACCAGTGCAGCTTCATTTGGTATGCTCCGATCAGGCTCAAGTACATTATACAAATGAAGTATTCGTTTTATAGCTGTACAGTGTTCTGGATGGGCTCGAATGTGTTCCAATGTGTTTCCAATATACGTGTTCCAACCGACAAGATGACGTAATGGTGAAGCGTCCGGCTTCTTATCGGTAGGTCGTGGGTTCGATCCTCGGCCGGGTCAGACCAAAGACCTGATTAGTAACACTGGTATCCATGACTTCCCTGCTTGGCGCTCATGCATTACTGGGGTAGCATGGTGGGGTGGTGCATGACTTAGAAAGCCGTAAAGCAGGGGTGTCAAACGTACGGCCCGCGGGCCGCATCCGGCCCGCCAGACGCTTTCATCCGGCGCGCAAAGCAATGCTGAGTAGACTGAAAAATGATCATATTTTCCAGCACATTTGTAACAAATGTTGAGGAAATACTTCCATGTTCAACTTTGTTCATAGGCCCCATTATTACCACTCGGCTACGGCGCTGTAGTTTCACTCTGGTTGCCACTAGTAAGAAGCCGGTGAAATGTCGCTTTCTTTTTCTATACTGTATTCTTTACTTTCATTCAGTGTGCATGCCTCCTCTTTACATCGCCTAGGCCAAGGTGGATGTTTGATTCCATAGACTAATCCAAGTCGCTTCGACATCCTCCTGTCTATTCATTGTATCGCATTTTTGTGGTGTATTGAACTGATAAAATTGCTAATAAACCAATGATGACGATGATGAAATTGACATCCAATTTCAAGAAGGCAATAAGTCCACACTAAGTTCAGAACCAAAAAGTAGTTATTCACAGAACCGACAACGCCAATGCGACACCGTTAGACGTAGTTTGCATGGAAAATATATTAGTTGAACAAATATATAATTGAAATATCTATGGTCGCACTGCTGTGTCACGTCCAGAGGTGGTCAGTAACGAAGTACTTCTACTTTTTGAAGTACTTGAAGTAGATTGTGACTACTCACACTACTTTTTAAGTAGTTATGATTTTAGACTACTTCTACTTCTACTTGACAGTTTTCAGTTTTGTAGGCAAAAATAAGCGTAGAATACCTACTTACTTACGTACTTGTGAACCAGCACTCCTACTTCTACTAAAGTAGAAATTCCAGCGATACTTCTACTTCTACTTGAGTAGCGACTGTGACTACTTTGACCACCTCTGGTCACGTCCGACCCAATAGGTCCAGATATGAGAGAAACCAGACTCGCGGTATAATAATTGTAAACCAAATTCCAACGTCCGCGTTTCAAATTAAATATCTTGTAGCCTATTCCCTACTACGCATATGCCGGGCTAACGCCAGATTACAACTAAATGTAAGGGAGCTTAGAATATGTCAACTTATATCGTCGTTACCACCACTGTTTTGGGGGTTCTTTTGCTTAACTGTATTCAACCGGACAATCTTCCTATTCTTGATAATTCCACTGTTCGCGAATAAAAGTGTTATGACTTGGTATTTTAATAACCCTATGATTCGTGTATTATCTATAGATGCTTTTACGTTATTCAAGTGAAAAGCAAGAGCGCCAGGTAACATTTTGGAATCAGTTGATTGGTCCGGCCCGCAAGCGATTTGAAGGCTTGAATCCGGCCCGCGACGCAATTTGAGTTTGACACCCCTGCCGTAAAGGCTATAACTGCATTTCCTTGTCCAGCGGCATATGCACATCATGCAATCATGCTATGCATATTGTAGCGTAACCGCTCATTAGGGCTGTTCAAAAATACCTTTTATTTTCGGATTCCAGCCATTCACTGATTAAATTGTCAGGTTACCCTAAAAAACGCTGCACACCAAATTTGGTTCAATTCTGACAAGTATAGGACTCCGCAGATCCAATTAAAAATTTTAATTTATTATGGAAAATTGAAAAAAAAAAAATTTTAAATTTTTCTGCCACCCCCATGAAATTGTTAAGCTGTCTTCAAAGACGTTGCAAAACAAATTTGAGTAAATTCCGACCAGTAGAAGCGGAGTTATGTGATTTTTTCGTTGATAAATCGCGGATTATCCACCGATCAGGGATAATCCGAGGATTTTTTGAACAGTCCTACCGCTCATTGATTACTCTATTGCAGTGGTTCCCAACCTTTTTGTGTTCATTCCCCACTTCAGATTTATTCCGACCCTTCATTCCCCACCAGGACCGTAAACGCGCGATGCGCGAAAAATTTATATAATCCATGTTTGAATCGGTCAATATGATCGGGAATTGCATATATTTTGCAATCAACTTTTTATCCCCTCTCTGCTCACGCAAACACATTTACCGGTAGAGCTGAGTGAGGTGTGTTGGAAAAGGTAGGACCCCTAAATATGAATTCAACATCTTCGGGCAGACACGTTGATATATTGACTTCGTTACATGGTGCTATTTCGTGACCTCCTATATATCTGCTTGTATGTCAAAAGATATGGAAATCGCCCAAACTAAAAGACACACGATTTCAAATTGGTATTGCTTTACTGACAAATAATTTTTCCCTGCGGGATGGTATTTGTCCTGTGGGGTTCAGATCGCCAGGGCATGAACATTCAGCGCCAGCCATTTAGCCACCTATGGACAATTAAACATATGTATATTGTATATATATCGAAGTTTTCTGTCACCACAAGGGCATTCCTTCTCGGCCAAGGTCTTCTCGCTGCTGATCGTTCTGGCACACTTCTTGGAGTTGCATGTTACATGGCCTATAACTTCATATTTGGTGCGTCGTGGCGCAATAATGACCGACGCCAAAGTCTCCATTTCTATAAACTCTACGTGGGGGAAGGGTACGCAATAATCAAGATATTTGGCAATATTAAATCGCGCGCCTAGCGCAAAAAAAAATTGAAAAAGTGACATAAATTTCTAAAAAAATACTCCATAATTTATGCTAATTCACGAAATCATTTTGGGCCCCTTCGAGCTCGATTTAGGATGCGGCAGTTATGGTCCTGTTCCCCACTACCCAACACTTTTGTCATCACAAAGCAGCTATTTGCTTGTTTGATTACAGAAGACACACATCCACACCAGTACGTAAGACAATCGCCTATAACCGCAACGTAAAACTTTTATTGTGAACTGATATCAGTAACACTCAAAATTTCGTGAAAGCGTTATTCACGTCGAAATAGTCGTGCTGGATGCGTTTGTGACGCCATAATTGGCCATCCAGAGTTTAAATGAGGTTTTGTGAACAACACGCAATATATTTTTCGATACGTACATTCCAGAGCAGTTAACTTGTAACGGTAGTTGCGCATGTGTATCCGTGAATATGACGACTGTCCAGTAGATAATTTTGAACAAACGCGTCTATTCCCCACTAGAAACCACTGAATTCCCCACCAGTGGGGAATTCCCCACCGTTTGGGAACCACTGCTCTATTGCCTCGATTGATTACTATTACCCTCGCTGATTCGCATGATAGGTCACCTCCTGTTGTGTCAGTCGGCTTTTGTCACCGTCGGAGGTGTAGTCGCTTTTAGTAACCGTCCGAAGAACCACGCCGTCGTGTTTTAGTTGTTTTACTAAAAGAGTAATGCTAACGTGCCAACGTTATCTACACCGAGCCGCGGACCAAGAAGAACGCGCGCCCACGACAGAGCACGCTATAATATGCACAGATCGTGTGTATGTATATCATGAGTCGGTGTATATGCCAGGGTTGTAATGACTCGAGTCATGACTCGACTCACGATTTTTTTGTGACTCGACTTGACTCGAGTCATTTTCTTGAAATGGGAAAATGACTCGACTCGACTCGAGTCAATATTTGGATTGACTCGACTTGTACTCGAGTCATTATGCATGACTCGACCCAAGTCATTGACTTGGCTCATTTTATATGACTTGAAGATGAAGAAATTTGCGAATCGTAATGGCTAGATCAACGCATCGGACGAATTCTGCCGACATCGCTATTTGTCACCACTGCTTTCGTTGCACCCGTCTGATATCAGATATGCCGCCATAAAAACAACAGACAATGGTATATATAGTAGCACACTAGTAATGCATTGTACAGAATCATCCAGTGATGAAGAGGTAATAAATCCTGCGCAATCAAAGTAGTCAAGACTTTTCAATTATACAAGCATACAATCGAAGCAAAGTTCAATTAGAGCCGATGTAATGACTCAGATGGTCAAGGACTTGGAAGAGACTGATAAGCTCATGTGTAGATTTCAAGGCGATGATTCTTTGCATTTTTGGGCGACTATAGAAAGAATGAGTATCCCATGCTCTTCAGTGATGTTCAAAAATGCTTGTCAATTCCTGCATCTAGTGCATCAGTGGAATGTGTATTCAGTAGATGTGGATTTATTCTAAGGCCATGCCTTTTTAATAGATCTGAGGATCTCTTTTCCACTTTGGTATTTTTGAAGTGTAACTCATCACTGATTTGATCGGCAGTCTGTGAAAACACACAATACCCTCCGTCCATTTTTTAGGTATGTGCATTGTGGACGTGAGTAATAATGAATGGCTTATACTGTGTGCTGTTTGTACAATAGGGCTG
The DNA here is from genome assembly GCF_051294905.1 of Botryllus schlosseri. Lineage (NCBI taxonomy): Eukaryota > Metazoa > Chordata > Ascidiacea > Stolidobranchia > Styelidae > Botryllus > Botryllus schlosseri. Next base: position 23,421,130 of record NC_137249.1, read on the forward strand.
TTCAAAAATAACTTCTTTTTTATCTTACTGGGTGGCTACTGGATAAAATTAATATGTTGCATTAAAGAACACTGAATCAGGCCAAATGTTAAAAAGTAGAATCAATGATATGAGAGGAGAAAATTTTGGATTTGAAAATTAATGGAGTATTTTTAGTGAGAAATTATTTCATATAATTTAATTACATACTAGTTGTAAGCTGACTGTTTTTTTTAATCCAAAATATTCTACTCTAATAACTTCGCTTCTTAGAGTTGGAATAGAGCCAAATTTGCTATGAATCATATTTTCACACAATCTAACAATATCATGAGAAAGCCGGTAAAATTCAAAAATCTCTATTCGTAATTAATCCAAAATTTTCTCTCGTAGCATTGCTTTCTACCGGTTGAAATTGAGCCAAATTTGAGTTTTTTTAGGCAATCTAACAATCTTAAGAAGTAGCCGGAAAATTTGAAAAAATGTTTTTTTAACAGCCCCATTGTACAATTATTTCTCCAATGGTGTAACTGCGATGCAGTCTGTAATGCAATTGGGAAAACCTTCAGTAATATCAAAAGGTATCTGTTCTTTTGTCACTGCACATAGCTGCATGCACGCTTTTACAGCATGCTGGCCTGATGAAAATGCCACTACATAAATATGCATCTGTTGATTCTCTATCACCTGGTATGTAGACTTGAATTCGTTGGTTCTCTATCAGCTACTTGCGAGCTGTCGTCGGTGTGCTGGAAATAAAAACTGAATGCTTATATTTGTGATGTATCAGACTGACAAGACAGATAGTTGATTTTAAGTTCTAAGATTAGTAAACTTATCATATTGGCGACCTGTCCCGTCTATCTGTAGCATCAGTAAATGAGGCCAGGAACTGTCCGTAATCTGCCTAAATAAACACGTGCCAAGACTCTGATACATACCAAATAAGCATGTTTGGCATGCGGGAAATTCAATATCACGCAAGCGGGATTGAAAACGTGGGTTGAACATGACTTCAATACTGTGACTTGGACTCGGACTCGAGTCATAACGCTATGACTCGGAATTGACCCTTAAAACGATGACTTGGACTCGGACTCGACTGTGTGATAAATTGAAAATGACTCGACTTGACTCGAGTCAAAACCACAAAAGTAAGATTGACTCGTGACTCGGAACCATGTGACTTGGTTACAAGCCTGGTATATGCTGCAAAAAACATCCAGGACAAAAAAAAACTACGTGCTTTCCTTTCCAATGTCCATTGATAATTGAATCCACCTTCGAAGAATATACAAGAGTGGCATATGAAAATCTTGGTTGTCCTCTTCTTGGAGTTACCGATCTTCGTACAAGGATAGTGGGAGTCAGACATGGGGTAATCGTGATTAGTAGGGCCATTTTTATATGACCTTAAAAAATCCATAATATGACTTTATTTTTCGGAAAATATGACTTTATATGACTTTGTGTGAAAATCGTGTATTTTTACATGCGAACAACGTCACTCACGGAACTAAAGAGTAAAACATACGCAACATAACACATCCATTTTTTTATTTGAAGCCACTGTTGTAGTACAGTTTCATGTAGTGCGGAATGTTAGAGTCTTCGAAGTTACGATTTGGACGTAAAATGACTTTAGTAAGAAAAATGAGCGCTCCACAGACGCTGATGTGGGTTGACACTTCTGCAGTTTTGCATAAAGCGATGGTGAAATGTCTCGTCTTTGTAGCTCCATAATTTTTTTTCACATCGTTTTTCTCCAATTGCTTCTTAATGTAATTTTTGAGCTCAAGCGGATCTTTTCCGAAATCAAGGGCATTTAGATCAGCATAGGCGTGTACCTAGGCTATAACTTTCCATTACAACATCACATCAGGTTGACGGTGTACGTAGGCTATAATTTTCCATTTTCAGTATTAAGTTTTAAATATTGTTATAGTTGAGGCAAGTTGGCTGAATAGTCAACTTTGGATCGTTGACTGAATTTTTGATGCTCTTTACAATAACTTCACCTTCCCACGTCTTGGCATAATATTGAGCAGCATTCGACCAGCTACCCCTACGAGTAACTGCCTTAGTTTCTTAGTGCTTGATTGCTTCACCGCTTAAATTGGTACTTTTTATTTAAACTATACTAAAAATATGACTTTACAACTTTTTATGACCTAAGCAGCAAAATATGACTTTATATGACTTTATAACTTTCTTATTTTACCCCATAGGGATGCGGTTTTTGCGTTAAAATTGATTTCACGACGTACTGATGCATAGAACAAAATATGACTTTAATGACTTTAAATGGCCCGCCTAGTGATTAGTAATCGTAATCGATTACGACGATTACAGCATTTTCAAGTAATCGTAATCGCAATCGATTACATTCGAAAAAATTCCGAAGTAATCGTAATCGACTACTTCCCATATCTAATCGATTTCTCTGTGAAAGAACGATTACTTTTTATTTGTACAAGGACTATGACATAAACTGAACATTCTTGAACAAGGAAAAGATGTTATACCAGGTTCGTGACAGCACAAACGTCTGATTTTCAAACGCCACTGCTCATTATTACGTCAGAAACAGCCTATTAGCTTTGTGCGTCATTGTGTAAGAAGTGTCCACAGTAAATAGATATTCGATGTACCTACGTCGCCCATTAGTCTGATTGTAAGAACACCCGCCGTGCTGTATATCAGGTTATCAACGCGTACCACACGCCACTACCTCGCAGCAGTATTATTTATCTCCGCTCTCCCCTACCTTATGTGTTGATGTTCGGTTATGCTTATGCTTAGTTAAACGCAGTTTGACCGGCGACTTGGCGAGCAGTAGGCCTATCCAGTACGTACGTACACCGGACAAAGATTTGAAATTTTCTACTCGTCAAATAAAACATTACGGTTTCCACAACGAAGCAGTAAAAATCAACAGCTGGTGATATATATATCATAAGCGAGCCGTTTTTCCATTTCTCGTAACGGCAGCTTGCAGGACAATATCTGTATTAAGTTAAAGGCAGAATTTTACGTTCGCTTCGTCTTATTCTCATATGACTCTACTTCAAACGAGCGCCTATCGTTATTTCATAGTTATTTATTCAACATTGGGGCCTGTCGCCAAGACCATGGGCTTATATATTATGTTTGCGTGGGTTGTAGCTGGAACCAGGACCAAAGCAGCAATTCGTCTCCCAGTCCAAACGTTGGTCTTTGGCCCCCGTAGGGTGGTAATCTCAAGTTGAAGACTGAAGTTCGTCAAGAAATTTAGTAATTGCAACATTTTACTATTAATTTTTAATCCTCTCTCAGCCCGCGATGGTCAGATATACCTGTAGAGTTTATTTGTTTGAGGTAATCATGGTGTTTGTCGACTACCACAGACATCTACACCTGGCCGATTTTATGCATTTCGACCCCGCATCTGCCGACTTGTAGCACGGCCCACTTCTAAGCTTTTTGTAAGACATCGCTTACGTGGATGAGACGGCGAGGAGGAGCCTAGATAAACCTCCAACACTTAAATAGGAATTCCGAAGTCGACCTCGTTCAGACTCGAACCCGCAACCCATTGGTGTTGCAGCCGTGGATTATACCACTGCGCTATCTCGCCACACAATTATCTACCTGTAGAGCTGGCGCAACATAATTCATAATTATGACCTCTGGTTTTTTGTTATAATTACTTTAGTGTGTGTTCTTAATTCGTGACCTCCGGTTTGTTATATAATCAAAAGATATTTTAGTGGCTCAAACGTAGCAGACTAATAGAAAAACTTTCTTGACACGCATAAACAAATTGTCATCTCTTTATATCTGACTGCATGTTTAGCAACTCAAGTTGTAAATTACTATAGGGTCAGTGGCCACATTAACTACAACATTTTCATCATGGTTAAAAAGCATTCATTCAATGCGGCCGTTGAACTTAACAATCAAGTCAAATAATTAATTGGTTTGCTGGTCAGATAGCGTTGTAAAACGTGTTGTAACACCGCCTGCACTTGATTAAGTCTGGTGATGAGCAGACTTAAATTTGAGTGCCGATCCAGACGCATTTGAGTGTGAGCATACTTTTTGACATGAGTAACGAGTAGAGAATCGCTACTCGATACCAAAGGAATTGGTGTTCACCCTAAATGATAAACTCCAGACTCCAAGCCAAGCAAGTAAAATTTTTGAATATCATTTTTTTTTGTTATAGATTGATTTTCTATTATTTTTGTTGGATTTTCCAACGTCAAGGGGAGCCGCAAGTTGGCTAGCTGAGAGCCACATGCGACTCTCGGACCCGCGGTTGGCAATCATTGATCTAGAGAGGATTTTCAAGTTAATTAGATCCCTCCAAAAGACTCTATAACCTATATTGGTTTACGAAATACTTTTTGAGTCCCCTTCGACCTCGCTCTCCACCCTATTGGGAAATTTGGGGCGCGGCAGTTATGGCCCTGGCAAGAATGCAAATCGTTGGGCGCGGTAAATTGACCTCTATGAAAATGGGCAATGTATATATTATGACGTAACAAACAAATGACGCATCTTTTTTAACGGGAGTTTGTTATCTCATTAGTAGGGCGATTTTTTTTCTGACCTAAAAAACGCATGATTTTGACCTAAAAAATCGAAATTTTGACCTTTTTTGACCTAAAAAAACTGAAATTTGACCAAATTTTGACCTCACGTATGCAAATTAGGTGTTTTCGCATATAATGTTAAAATTGTACTACTTATCTTCATTTCTGGTTGGAACTGTCTGTCCTTACAAAGTAGATTGGCCTGAAAAAACGTTTTTGGCTCAAAAACTGACAGATTTTTACATGAAAAACTAGTATATTAACGTAATCGGGCCCTATGAAGAATTCCAGTAGTTACATTACGTATTCTGGTGGAAATAATCAAAATTTGTTGTAGTACAACGAAAGATCCTTTCCTACATTCTCGGGTAGAAAGTGTCTGTCATTACTAGGTAGCTTGCCAAGAATGGAGAAAGAACGTTCAACAGCAGCATTTGTTGGCTGACAAGACTCAAGTTATGTGCACACTGCTGGTGACAAACCGTGTTGCTTCATTCTGACAATGTTGTGTATATCACATTTTTTCAGCTTGCGCTTCTTGATATAATAACCATGCAATGTCCAAGCAGTCTTGCTTCAGCTAGGATATTGCGGTACGTTGACCATAAGACCAAGTCACAATTTGTTTCATTTGACCATTTATGATTCACAATGAGCAGACGATGGTCCGTTTACAACGGTAGGCTTATAAAGTAGGCTACAAGCTGTAAAATATCAACTGATAAGTTCACCGACAGCGCAAAATCTGCGATACAAACGAAATGCAGAGGTCAAAAAATGTTTGACTTTGCAAAGAATTTTGACAAATTTTGACCTAACGCTACAATTTTGACCTAATTTTGACTTTTTTTGACATGTCAAAAAAAAATTGCCCTACTCATTAGGCATTTTCAGCGCAATCCATATATTGTCTGCCAACATAACTTCTAAGATGCAAAATAAATGTAATCGTGAGTAATCGTGATTACATTTCCAATGTAATCGTAATCGTAATCGACTACTTCCCGATTTTGCTGTAATCGTAATCGTAATCGCGTCATTCAGAAGTAATCGTAATCGCAATCGATTGCATTCATGAAGTAATCACCCCATGTCTGGTGGGAGTATCTGCTGCATTCGTAGCATTCGACGAACTCATCGGACTTTGAAAAATCCAGGCCGCATACAGTACAAAGATAAGACATAATCCAAGACGAAAATGCAGCGTTTTGCGAAAGAAGTACAATGATATGTGCTATCCTTCCCACTATTGGCCTATGCTACCGCAAATAATGACACTAGTCTGCTTGCTACGATTACTGCCGCAGGGGTAGGCCTAAGTTGCAAATTTTGCACAAATCTGAAGCGAGGGGACATTACAATGAGGTGCTTTGTTAACTACATGTTAACTCTCTGGTGACCTTGCGATTCTACCTCAAGTACACGTACAAATGTGTCTATATGTGAATTGTAAAATCAGCGTAAGAGACAGCCAGTCACACACACTAGTCAATGGTCCCACTAACGTGGTAGGTTGGTATTAATTGCATACCCAGACGATTTCAACGTTAGTTTACTCATTGTTCACTATCAGCATGACCATGGTTCTGAACACTATAGTATGCCTTTGAAATTATGCTTAAAATAATTGTAGTCCAAAGAAAACGATCAATAATCTAAAGTATAATCCGTCGGCCTCGATGTGAAGTTTATTTGTAAAAACAAAATTTCTGTCATGCCGACAACCGATATCCACGCGAACTCGGTTTACCAGACGTATCGCGTGACGAGAAGGGTTAATGCAGTTTTGTACGATGCGTTGATTGATCGCAGACATGCTGGCGCCTGTGAGACAATGCGGTTTTCAAAACCTCATTGCCTTCCTAATTACCATCAAGAAATGAAGTATCGTCGATGTTCAAGTTTATAAATTCATATTGCAATCAAAACAGTCACCATTCTCTTGTTAGGCGTGCTGGCACTTAGTTACCGCATTGTTATACGTATAGTACCAGAAGGCAAAGCCAACTCGCGGTCACCGAATAGGTAAAATAGCTTCGTCAGAGATCACCACCACGTGTCTATCGGTGCTGTCAAATCTTCCGGTAGTTTACAGTGTGCTGCTAGCCAAAAAAGGTCGATAACCACTGTGCTAGGATGCCGCTGACTATTTTCCATTTACAGGTGGTGCCGCGAGGTTGAAAATTTTGACAACCATTGCTCTGTGTAATTCTGGATTGCCATTATTGCAATCAATATTTAAAAATAAGTTTCAGAAGTCTCCATAAGTTTCCATAAGTTTCCATAAGTTACATAATTAGGTTTCATAAGTTTCCATAAGTTTTCATAAGTTTCATAAGTTTCCATAAGTGTCATAAGTTTCCTAGCCCAAGTAGGCAGTTACAGAAAATAAGAAAAATATTGGCCTGGTGTAAATGACCAATGACCATAGTAGGTGACAAACACCATGAATACCCCATGACAAACAAACAAACAGGGTGGGCAGTCCGGCTTCAAGCGCGAGCCACATATCAAAAATCTTATTTTTGAAAGAGCCACAATACAAAACTTCTAAAATAGGTATTTATTACGTCAAAATGGCGTGTAGGCTATGGAAGAAAGTTTATTATTGTGTGGTGGAAGTGTCCCCGCCTGGGTTGCAACTTGCAAGGTGTTGAAATCAGGCTGATACGGCGCCAAAGTAGAGTGGAGCATTTCCTTCAAGTTCCTGTTGAGCATTAAAGAAAGATTTCAGCGCAATAATCTTATTTCTCGGTATATCTGTCTTTGTTTGGTAGCTCGTGGCAAAGCTTTGGCGTTTAGTTTCGTAATGACGTTCAAGTTATTATAGCTTATCGAGCGAATCTTGACAGATAAGGCACATATTCACTGCATATTAACCGAATGCGTACTCTTCCCCCCATTCTGTTTTCGAAGTTCTATTTTTCTGCTCATGCTATTTGTCTTCTAGTTATCTCTCAATTACATTTTCTTGATCCAACTCTGCAGTTATTGTTAGTCTTTACCAGTGCTGGGATGACTGGAGTGATGACTTGACTCAAGTCAGACACGAGTCACTTTTTCGTATGACTTGACTTGACTCGAGTCACTTTGCAAAAATGACTTGACTTGACTTGACTCGTCGCTTCAAAATGCGGATTGACTCGTGACTCGGAGCAAAATTTACGAGTCAATTTCAAGTCATCAAGTAAACGGTATCAATCAAATCAGTGTATTTTGTGCATATGTTCGTATTGTTTGCGATACGCCTGTGTCCATTATGAGAGTAACCATTAACCGCAGGCATTCACTGAATGTACGTTTGAATGCTCCTCCATCATTGCATCACAAATATATTGACCACAAACGAAATAATCACAGGCTAAGTTGTTGTCGTAGTAGTAGTAGAAGATAAATACAATAGCAATTAACGTATCCATGTATCTTAGACCAGTGGTTCTCAACCGCCGGTCCGCGGACCGGTGCCGGTCCGCGACGACATTCCCACCGGTCCGCCAGGTATATCACAATTCTATGCCCTAATTTCCAGATGCAAGGCTAAAGGCTTGTCCGTTGATAAAATAAATAAAACATCCAATTTTAAACTGATTCAGAACTTCGCGAGGTAACATTAGGGCTGGAAACATGTTCGTTGTGACTTAAAGTTCAAGACGTGTCATTTGGCGACATGCGAGCGACAAGTACAGATACGAGCTGCATCATCGCTAAACAGTGCAATTTGTGCGATCGTTCGTTTTCGATTAGTTCATTTTGTGCCGGATTGTGACTGGGGTACCCGAAACCGCCCAATTGGACTGGGGCCGAGCTTGAAAAAGTTACAAAATTATTTTGCGAATGTCACCAAATGTCTTGCTAATTAGTTGCCCTTCTCCGAGAAATACGCATAATTTCTAGAAATAGGCATTTTGACGTCAGCCATTACCGCGCCACGACGTATCAACACATATTGAAGATTAAGCTAACGTAGGACTCCGAAAGGTGATCCATAAATTCGGTAGCGAGAAAACCGATTCAGTCATGAATGATCGAAAATTTGGTCTATTGGCGCGATTAAGTGACATGAACTCTCTGCTTACACTGAGTAGAATGAATGTGATCGCAAGTACTTGTGAAAACATCCACCCAACTGTGGGGTCAGGGGGCGAAGTCACCAGAAGTTTGGCTTATCGCCCTGTGGGAGCCCATGCAAGGCCAACGTTTGTGGGGGTGGGCTGACGAAGTGCTCTTTCGGCCCGGATTTGCGGATGGCTGGTATAGCTGCTGTATGGTGTTTTTCTGCGACACGCATTGTATTCGTAGTTACCAGAGTAGCCTGCGTACGGAGTCAGTGGGCAACGAGCAAGCCGTAGCACGACGGGGTGCTTGGTTCGACTTCGAAACGCTTCTTCTCTCGATATTATCAAAGAGATAAATATATTATTCGAATTGGCGTCTTCGGCGCGAAAAACTGTAAACGACTCTCGGCGGTAGCACGTTTATCTGGACAAGGCAATTTTACCTCGACTCAGACGACTCACATAAAATCACATGGATGCGATCATACAGATAATTAATTACGATCAAAACCCTCTAAATGTCACTCACTAGCACCATATAATTGCAGAAAACGGTTGCATACTTCACATTTTGGCTTCATTTCAATTTTGAAAGTTCACCGGTCCGCCAGACCTTTTTTGAAATTTTACCGGTCCGCGAGGTGAAAAAGGTTGAGAACCACTGTCTTAGACGGTTCAGTGCTAACATTGCGCAGTGATCACCTTTACCAACCTTTTTGTATGATTCAAATCCATATCAATTTGTTACAACTTCTCCAGGCTTCGTATTCGATCCTATTTTTGGCTGATATTATAACAGACTGTAGCATAGCTAGTCGCGTATTTCATTTGCAGTTATACGTGTGCGTGATAAAACGCCTTCTAGCATGCATATTTAACTTTATATTAGGTATTTGATGCGAGATAACTGGCAAATTATTCTGTATTTCACATAGCTAGCAAAATGCAATGACTTTGAATCGTCACTGATAATCCGAAAATTCAATTTGACTTGTGACTTGACTCGTGACTCGACTCGACTCGACTTGACTTGACTTGACTCGAGTGACATCCAAACAACAAGCGACTTGACTTGACTCGAGTCACCTTCGAAAATCGATTGACTTGACTTGACTCGAGTCAAAATGTGGAATGACTCGAGATGACTCGTGACTCGAAGGTAGGGACTTGATCCCAACACTGGCCTTTATTTACATCACAAATGGAAGAGCTGCATTTATCATTGCCGGCCCGGAAATTATTGTAACCTGCGCTACCGTGATCAATTTATCAAGTTCATTGTTGAACACAATGACTTATCGTTGATTGACAACCATAAACCATTTAGGCGGGTGAACGTTTTATGTGAACTCGATTCCAGGGTTCAATTACAAAGTTCTAACCCGGTGATGCCATGTTCCCCTAGCTAGATTATACAAACGTAAACCAGAAGGAACGAAACAACACAAAAACAATATTGTTATTACGTGATAGAATGCATCAATTTATTATGAGGGTAAATATCTCTAGCAAATTAGCAACCATGAAAGAGCCGCAATCAAAAGCTCAAAGAGCGCAGTTTGCGCATCCCTGGTAAAATATATAACACACACGTTCGGCACCGCAGAATAGCTTGTAGATCGTTATCTGAATTTCGTCACCGTGTTAGAACGACTTCTGTCGTGACGTGACTCGAGTCAACTTTTTCAGATTACCTGGCTTGACTCGAGTCACTTGCAAAAATTACTTGACTTTCTAAAAAATGTGGAGTGACTCATTACCATAGAAGCAAAATTGACGATTAGCCTACTTGTATATGTACGTAGACTAGATTTTCTCGATACGCTGACAACACCTGTGTTAGCAACCATCAACGATTAGGGGAGATGTGGTACCGATGGATCACTGGGACAGAAAATACTTTGAAAATTCTCTATGATAATTCCATGATTACACTCCGTGAACTTGTATACAATTGCATGCTGGCAAAATCTTTCCTCACATACAAAATAATTCGACGTGCGCGAGCTATGGGGTCTCTCACAGATGTTTTTTTGTTTTGGGGGGTGTAAACTAAATTTAAATCGACATATACATGTTTCTTTGTAACCTTCAACACGAACAAACCAGCAATCAATTTTATTGTGAAGTGTAGGGCTTGTATCAGGCTATATAATGCCACCTATTGTTTTTTTCAGTACTTTCCTTGAGTGGAATTTTTTCGATTCATGTATAAAATTCGTAGGGTGGGGACCGATGATATGGTAGCCAAATCAAGCAAAATAATCAAGCATACTAATCATGAAACAAATGAAACATGCCCACGTACAGAAAATCTTCATGTAATAATTGCATATGATGTTTTATCGCTATAACGAGGTATTTGGAAGTCACACTGTCGATTTTCGGGCAAAATGTATGTACCCTCAAATTTATAAGTCCGAGCCTAAATCGGAACGTGATTTTATGACAACATTTGAGTTAATATTTATTCTATTTTTTGACGGTTGTGACCAAACATTCTTCTTTGGCTTGCTGTAGCTTAGATTATAATACCGAGCAAGAAAAGTTGTCACATCTGAGGGTATATGTGTCATAGGTCCCCGGGTCCTGTGCCATTGGACCCACCGGGTGGGGACCGATGACACGTTCGAGCAACAAATTTTCAACGTCCATAAATATTTTTTGAAAAGACGGATATTCATGTATATGTGCGTGATAGGTAGAGCTTGTATCAAAGTGCTGAGCCAGCAAAAGATCTGCTGTTTTCGGCCGAACATTTTGGGGCCAGCGATCATTTTCCAATTTTTGATCCATCGGTACCACATCTCCCCTATGCAGAATGGTTTTACTGAGCCTCCATCAGTATATCACTGATGAATTGGCCGAAAACAACGTGATTAAAGCTTACCTTGTTGTAGTGTAGACTATCTGCAGCAAAGTGCTTCTCTTCCATGGAATGCTCACTGCTCATATTAATTAGACTGATATAGTGTGAACATTTTATTACTCACACCATCAACTATTCGTGCAAGCTCAAATGGCATCGTGTGTATGCGTCGGTAGATTGTGTATTGCAACATATTAATTTGTCTCAAATTTCAGAGGTTTGATATTTTGTCCTCCATTTGAGTGGCAGTTAGCGACGTAGTTAGCAGCTCTACCTATATGTCAGCGGCACGTGAACGTATGGGCATACCTCGATATTCGTTACTAGATTCAGAATTCAGACTCAACATACTCAATCGGTACATTCAATCATCTTGCAAAATGCAATGACTTGAATGAGGCCCTGCACTTTGAAAATTCGCCATGACTTTGTGACTTGAATCGTACCTCGAGTCGAGTCACCTCCGGAAATTGATTTTTCCTGACTTGACTCGAGTAGTCTTAAACAATCGAGCGACTTATCTAAAGTCATAATGTGCAATGACTCGATATGATTAGTGAGTTGATCTAGGATTACTATATTTTGGAATCGGGAAAGAGAAACACATTTATCAAATCATAAAAGTTAGTGAAATTGAAAACTGCTGATTTTTAAACTTTTACTGGAAATCGTGTTCTGTTGACTAAAAAAGGTCGTCACTCGGACTCGACTACCGAAGTACCCACTTTCCAACGATACTTCTCTCGTGTAAATTGAAAAATAAGTCATCACTCTCACTCGACTCCCGAATAACCCGCTCGAGCGTGCGAGTTACGCATTTCTCGTCATTTATGGCGATTTTCGGTTAAACCTGTCCATTAGCCTAGCTGTCAAAGCTCTAAAGGAGGACGAATTTCCTAAAAAATGAGGACATTTAAGCGTCCCCAGAGGACTTGACCCCAACACTGATTTCACGTAGCGGTACTTGACTATTTCGATTGGATGTATAGAGAAAACGTTATATATGTTGCAGTAGTCTTGATTGATGGAAGTTGATGAGTACAGAATTACATAATTGCTAATAACATGCACATAGTTGACAGCTTCCGACATGGCAGTAGATTTGGAGGAATATGCTGACCATTTTTCTAGTAACCAGCACGCGATTGAGAGGCGATGTCGTGAAACATTTTCAAATCGAAATTGGTGGTCGCGACCACTAAAAGTTTCGCAACCCCCGCCATAGATGAAGTAATTGGTATCCTGCTTGAAAAAAAAACTCTAGAAATCATAGAGCCGCTGCTCTGAATATCATAAAAAATCGCACGAGTGTTTACTCTGATAACGTACGAACGATTAATATAAATTTTGATTAGCCAGTAGCTTTATAAAAAGTCTTTAACTGGGCAATCCTTTAACGAAGTGACGTAGCGAGGGGAAGGGTCCTTAGCCAACCCCCCTAAAATCTCATAAATATCCCTAAGTTACCAATATAATGTGGAAGCTTTATTCAACTTTTTACGTTAATATTAGGGAGATTTTTTTGGCATGTCAAAATAAGTAACCCATCTTGTCAAAATTGTACCATTATGTCAAAAAATTGGCAAAATTGTTTACAAGGTCAAATTTATGTTGCAGCCTGCATTTCATCTTATTGTAGATGGATTGTTGGTGATCTTATAATTTGATATTTTACAGCTTGTAGCCTGCTTTATAGGCTTACCGTTGTCGTACGCGGCGCATTGTCTACTCATTGTGAATCATAAACCGTCCAATGAAACAAATAGGTTAACATAGTGTTTTGCTCAACGTATCGAAATATCCTAACTGAAGCAAGGCTGCGTGGGCATTGGTTCTTATATCAAGAAGCGCATCATGAAAATTTGGGACATTGTCAGAATGAACCAACATGGTGTGTCACCAGCAGTGTACGCATAACTTCAGTGTTGTCATAGCCACAACTGCAGCTGTTGAACGTGCTTTCTATATTCTTGGCAAGCTGCTTCGTAATGAGAGGCACTTCTTACCCAGGAATGTATGAGAGTTATCATTGTACTACAACAAATTTTAATTAGTTCAATCATAATGCGGGATGTAACTACTGGAATTCTTCATATGTCCAAATTTCGTGAAAATAACGTTTTTTCATGCCAAAATTTGTTCGTTTTTAAGTCAAAAAAATGTTTTCTGGCCAAACTACTTCCTAAGGACAGACAGTTCCAACCAGAAATAAAGATAAGTAGTACAATTCTAACACTAACACTATGTGCGAAAACACATAATTTGCATACATGAGGTCAAAATTTTATCAAAATTAGGTTTTTTAGGGTCACAAAATGTCAAAATCGTTAACTAAAATCGTCCTAGTTAATATTTATATAGTGTTTGCGATTGCGCATGTTATTTGTTCTCTATTTGATGTTTTTAGAGGAATCAGTTCAATTCAACTGTCCTTATATCTAGTTCGCTTTATCATTCTAATTGTCTCGCTTTATCATTCTAATTGTCTCATTTATTCCTGATTATTTGATTACTGTTCCATCATTCTGATTGTCTGATTTTAATCCTGATTATTTGATTACTGTTCTAATTTCCTATTCGCTTGCCTATATATTTTCCTTGTTGCTGTTGTATTCTGCTCCATTCCATCGAGCAACGGACGAGCAAGCACTATTACGAATCTCTCTCGATTACGTATCTTCATTCTTCATGTTTGAACCAAAGCCTTGTTCAAATCGGAGTGCTTGGTTGAGTAAGATTGAAATACAAGACTGATACGTAAGGTTTGCCTAGTCCACGGTAGCAGATTTTAGTGCAGCAGACAGGATTCGACGCCTGGTAAATCGGCACTCATTAGATCGGAGTGTCGCGTCGAAGCAATTCGTTATAATGCTTTTCTGGAATCAATTCGCCATAGTCAGTCTGGAAGCAATTCGCTTTAAAGCTCATTCAAGCCGATTTCTTCAAGACTCTCTTCGAATCGGGCGCAGGCATTTGGTCTATATTCAAGACTCTGCTGCTCATCGAGGATTGAACGACTCTGCTTGGCACCGAATCTGCTATATCTTTTGTTACATTCAGTTGAATGATGTCGTTTCCTATATTTGAACGGAACGGACGATTGCGACCAATTTCCCAATCTACGTTTACCGTTGCTACAATCAAGATTCATTCGTTTTCGTCTTACAACGTTTGGTGAACAGTCGTTTCGATTGACTGCTATATTCAAGATCGTTACACAGTTGAATGCTGTCAGCGCCGCCTCCACGATTGCGACGTTGGATTCATCTCCTCCAACGGCAACGAAGTTTTTGCGACAGTGACAGGATTCTTCTGACATTGATTACCGCCATCAAGCACTTTGAACAAACGTTCGCGTCAGAGCCCACGTTCTATTCCCCGCCATGCAACGTTCTCAACGTTTGTAGATCTGCTGGACGCCTCTCTACCATTTTAAGATGGTAGATTCTCGTCACTTGTAGAGTTGCGGGACGCCTCCGTACGATTGCAGGTGATTTATTAGTATCACTAGTATAGAGTTTGCTGAACGCCTCTCTACAATTTTATAGTGATTGGTTGTCATCACTAGTAGAGTTGCTGAACGCCTGTCTACCATCCAGAAGTGATATATTGAACGTCGATATGATCGAAGGTTGTATAGCTTTTAATACTATGGACATTTGTCATTTAACGTCATGTGTATTGTATTGAAATGTAACTGTAACAGTCGGGAATTGAATCCTCTGTTCGCCCCTTCAGACCAAATTTAGTCGATCTTGGATCGAGTCGCTTATCCTGACGTCTTTAATCGGCTGATCCACCGAACTATTTTGTATCGACGTTGACTGGATGTGATATAAGTATTACTAGGCATTTTTTGTTTTGCGCTTTAAAAACCCCATGGTTCTCAGAAGTTGTGACGTGACCCAAAGGAACGTGCCATTTCGAATTGACATTTGTATTGTATAGTCGTCGTACTTGTGCGGTTACAGATTTGTGTACGCTTCTCAGTACTGACTCATCCAATCGTTTACATATTGGTGCGATTCTGTTGACTGGGTTCAGTCAAATGGGGGAGTGTTTGCGATTGCGCATGTTATTTGTTCTCTATTTGATGTTTTTAGAGGAATCAGTTCAATTCAACTGTCCTTATATCTAGTTCGCTTCATCATTCTAATTGTCTCGCTTTATCATTCTAATTGTCTCATTTATTCCTGATTATTTGATTACTGTTCCATCATTCTGATTTTGATCCTGATTATTTGATTACTGTTCTAATTTCCTATTCGCTTGCCTATATATTTTCCTTGTTGCTGTTGCATTCTGCTCCATTCCATCGAGCAACGGACGAGCAAGCACTATTACGAATCTCTCTCGATTACGTATCTTCATTCTTCATGTTTGAACCAAAGCCTTGTTCAAATCGGAGGGCTTGGTTGAGTAAGATTGAAATACAAGACTGATACGTAAGGTTTGCCTAGTCCACGGTAGCAGATTTTAGTGCAGCAGACAGGATTCGACGCCTGGTAAATCGGCACTGATTAGATCGGAGTGTCGCGTCGAAACATATAGTGCAGGGGCGGGAAACTTCTCCAGTCGGCGGGCCGGATATAGGAAAATTAGGTAATTGGCGGGCTGGATTGCTGAATCGATACATTATCCACATATATAAGGAATAAATCGTATTTAATCAACGTATATAAACGACAGCAATGTCACTTCAAAGTAATTTCTCGCTGATAATGACGAAGACGATGTGTATTTGAGAACAGCATTCTCATACAGGTGCCTCCATGTCTGCTTCTCTCTGATCAATTAACACACAGTGCAATCCTTGATCAAGATTTCAATGCGTTCGATAAGCCTGCTACCCCAAATTTACCAAGATATCAATTCATTAGGGTTGAGTACAGCGCAAATGCCGATAATGCGAGACTTCTCGCTTCGCCGAACTTACGTGTGAGCTCTACTCTCGTACGATGCGCACACACGCTTATAATAACACACAGTCAGGAACGCAACAGCACTTCGTCAGCCATTCCCCCGAAAACGTTGATATTGATATGGGCATTTAAACATATATTTTATAGTTGTATATATATATCGAAGTTTTCGGTCAGCGTAAGGGCAGTCCTTTTCGGCCAAGGTCTTCTCGCTTCTGCTTGGTCAGGCACACTTTTCGGAGTCGCATGTCGCAGCATGGCCTATAACTTCATATGTCTTGGTGCGTCGTGTAATGGCTAGCGCCAAAGTCTTCATTTCTATAAATCATGCGTATTTTTTTCGGGGAAGGGCACCCAATAATGAAGGTAATTGCCAACATTAAATCGTGCACAGCGCGAAATAATTTTGAAAAATTTGCATAAATTTCTATAGAAATACTTCATAATTCGTTTAAATTCGCGAAATACTTTTGGCCCCCTTCGAGCTCGGCTCCCCCAATTCGGGCGTTTGGGCTGCGTCAGTTACGGTCGTGCATACAGTCACTAAAATTTGACGGTCAAGCAAGAAGTGGAGAATATCGGCAGACTGGGGCCGCCAGCCATATTATCATGTAAGACGGGAAACTGTCCGCGGGCCGTATGTTGCCCGCCCTTGATATAGTGTCACTAGTTTTTTTCTTAAAATATTTGCATTCAATTCTCGAGGAATAAAAAATACGTGCAATTTACAGTTTTTTTTTTATTCCAGCTGTATTTCCAATTACAAGTGCCGGTATAACGATCACATTAATCCGTTGAAATGTTTCCGTGTGATACTGTACAGCCCTAAAAAGTATCGGGAATCGGCATTTCGGTGGAAACCATACATACAGACGGGTCTAAAACAGAAAAGGGATGTGGATATTCGGTTTACGTTTCTGCACAAAATATAAGTATTGTGTGCTCGCTTTCAAGAATTCTCTCGATCTTTTCAGTGGAACTCATTGCAATCAAACATGCCCTACTATGGGTACGGCAAAGTCAAGTTACTACGAAAGTTGCAATATTCAGCGATTCCTTGAGTGCATTGGACGCGATCAAACATTTTGGACTATATCATACGGCACTGGTGAATGAAATTATTGAGCTGAATCATCAGTTGCGGACAGCAGAAATCACCATATCGTTTGTATGGGTGCCTGGACACTCCGGAATACGCGGTAATGAATCTGCAGATCAATTAGCAAGGGCGGGAGCTGCTAATACACACATACGCCGGAATCACGCCGACGTATACGGTCGTACCTGCTAAAGAGCTGCAAAGATGAGTGGGACCGCATCTATCAATCCACATATACTGGGAGAGCGTACAAAGATCTGCGGCCCTCGGTACATGACAGACTATCTGAAGTGGAGACAAGGTTGGGAAACTCGATTATGCTGCGGTTAAGAACGACGCATTGCAGACTAAACCACCATCTCCACAAGATTGGATGGATCGACTCGCAACTGTGCGAAGCATGTGGTATTGAGGAAACCGTAGAGCATTATCTCATGAATTGTAGAAAATACCGCTATCAAAGAGAATGCTTACGACGCCTTGCAGAGTCGAAGAATGTAAATTTCGACATGCGAACCCTACTGACTGATCCACAAGTGCTGCGATATGTTGTTGAATATGTTAGATCGACTCGAGGAATATTGTAAAACCTTTTTATGTGCACATGTGTACCTATCTCAGTTATATATTATGAAGTTTCCGTAGCGTTTAACTTGTTTCTGTCCGTGGCGCAAAAAGCCTTCTGTTGTGATAAGCGCCACTCATGCCAATGTTTTTACCTATAATAATAATAATAATTAAGGAAGAATTAATAATTAATTAGTTACTTCACATTAACCTAACTTCTGAACTGACGCATCACTGCTGTGGATGCCTCCGAAACGATCTGGATATATCGCACCTGGACGTACCCGCCGTGGGACCAAGCGGATGACCCCAGAGGACTCGTCAACTCCGACAACACAGGAACACCAAAGAGAAGATATTTCTCAACATGGCGCCTGTGCAACACCGAACTGTGGCTCACAAAACAGCTCTGCTGCAAAAGAAAAAACAAGAGACACAGATGGAGTAACGAAGAGTATGAAGAAATAATGAGATGTTACTTCTTAGCCAAATTTGAAAACTCGGCAGTAGTAACCGAAGGAACTTTTCAAAAATGGAAATAGAGAACGAACAACTCTCCAACCACGACTGCCAATACCCTGGCAACAATGAGACGTTGTGTAATAAAAAATAAAAAATTATCTGAACAAGAACTCGCAGAAATCGAGGGAGAAATGTGTAACAAAAACATAGAAAACTCTGAGGCAATGGAACTGCAATTCGGCCAAGATGACCTGAACGCACAACAATCACTCGATGACCCGAACATCGCTGAAGTAGAATTACAACATACCACCGGGCACCCGACTGAATCAACAACACCTAACGATGGCGACATAGACACGGAATTAGAATTGGAGATCAAAAATCAAATCATCGACCGAATGAAATCCACATTGAATGTAAATGACAGAGTGCAGTTACCTGACTTACAAATTACAACGAAACTGAAAACTGATATTGCAGTAGCGAGCAAAATTTTGACAGAAACCATACTACCTGCAACTCTAAATGACAAACAAGGAGAAAGACCACAATGTCCCTTGACACCAATCAACAACCTCATTTACAGCACTGCGGCAGTTATCTCAGAAAGGCACTGCAAAATACCAAGAACTGTCAACAAAAAAAGGGGAAGCCATACGCCAGCTTGGCAACGCAGAATTGAAAACAAAATCGCAAAACTAAGGTGTGACGTTGCGATACTCTCAGAACTTAAAAAAAGGAAATGTTTCCCGCAAAGTAAAAAATAAAGTAAAAAGAATAGAACTGGAGCACCAAACCAAACTGCAGTCAACAGAAAAAGTGACAATGTTGGAAGAAGAATTAAAAATGAGAATATGCGCCAAAGCACAACGATTGAAATGATATAAAAAACGAGAAACACAATATCGCCAAAATTTGTTATTTGCTCGCAAACCTGGACAATTTTTTCGAATGATGAAACAAAAGTCAAATCAAAAAATTACCAGCAGCAAAATACCAGCCACTGCAGATGTGGAATCATTTTGGAAGAAAATATGGGAAACCAAAAAATTGCACAACTCAAATGCAAATTGGATACAAGACCTCCACACTGACCATCTACAAACACCAGAACAACAATGGTCAGAAATCACAAAACAAGAAATCAAGGAGGCCCTAAAAAGTTCACTGAACTGGAAAGCAGCTGGTCCTGACCAGATCAAAAACTTTTGGCTACAAAAACTCACTGCAACACATAATTACCTAGCGGTGACCTACAATGAGCTTTTATCCTCAACCAGCTCGCACGAGATCCCAGCCTGGTTCACACAAGGGATCACCTATCTTATTCCATAAAATGAAAACACCAGGGACCCCAAGAACTACTGGCCAATAACATGCCTGACAACCATGTACAAAACACTGACCAAAATCCTGGCAAAACGAAGCTACAAACACCTAGAAAATCTTCTACCGCCTGAGCAGAAAGGATGCAAGGAAGGCGCCCTTGGCTGTAAGGACCACCTGCTCCTTGACAAAACCATTCTTGAAAACTGCAAGAGGAGACACACGAACCTCAGCATGGCATGGATAGATTACAAAAAAGCTTTCGATTCAGTCCCTCACACGGGGATACTGAAAACTATGCGTATGTACAAAATGAATCCGATCATCATCCGATTTATTGAAAATTCAATGAAAAATTGGCATACAAAACTGTTGATCAAACATGACCAAGGTGAAACAGAAACCTGTACAATTCAGATATGCAATGGTATCTTCCAAGGCGACTCATTCTCACCACTTCTATTCTGCCTCAGCTTAGCTCCACTCAGTGAGTTGCTGAGAAAAAATGAAACAGGATACGTGATGAAAAAAGCAGCAAATTCTGAAGGTCAAAAGATTCATCACCTTTTGTTCATGGATGATCTGAAACTGTATGCGAAATCCGATACGGACCTGAATAACCAAATGAAAACTGTTCATGAGTTTTCGGAAGATATAAAAATGAAATTTGGCTTGGATAAATGCTTAAAACTCACCATACGACGCGGAGGAGCCACCAGCACTGGCGACATGAACTTCAAAATGGACAAAACCATAACAGAATTGAATGCCGAAGATCACTATAACTATCTAGGGATCTGTGAAAGCGACAACATTAAACATGCTGCAATGAAATCAAATCTAAAAAAAGAATACATCAGCAGGCTCAAGTCAATTCTCAAAACTGAACTCAATTCCAAAAACAAAATCAATGCCATAAACAGTCTTGCAGTGCCTGTCTTGAGATATAGCTTTGGTGTGGTGAACTGGCGATAAGATGAAATTAAAAAATTGGACACAAAGACGAGAAAACTGATGACAATGCACCACATGCATCACCCAAAATCTGATACACAAAGACTGTACATCCCCAGAAAAAAAGGTGGTCGAGGACTACAAGAAATTGAACAAACTTTCAAAACAGAAATCATCGGCTTGTCACAGTACATCAACAACAGCGATAACATTTACTGCAAACTCATTGCACAGGACGACAAACAGCGCAAAACAAAATCTCTGAGCTATCGTCACGACAAGTACGCCAGAGAAGTCAACATGGAAACAGCTAACCTGTACACTGCAGAAAACCCTGTTGCTAAACAGACAACAATAGCAAAAGCAGCACGAGTCCAATACAAAAATGGAACGCTCAAAATGAGAGTAACGATATGGGAGTCGATGCCTCTTCATGGACAGCACACGAAGTTAACTTCACAGCCCCATGTAGACGAGCTTTCATGGACCTGGCTATCCAGCTCTGGCCTGAAACCGGCAAGCGAAGGATTCATTTTCGCAGCACAAGACCAATCGCTTCCTACAAAATACTATCGCAAAAGAATTCTGAAGCAAAACACGCACGGCAAATGCAGAATGTGCCACAACCAAAATGAAACTGTAGCACATCTCATGTCCGGCTGTGGTGCACTTGCAGCTACCGAATACACATGGAGACACAATAGGATTGGTCACTACATTCATCTTGAATTATGCAAACATTTCAACATCACCCACTTCGACAAAAAATTGGTACGATTACAGCCCAGCACCAGTGAGAGAAAACGAACAAGTAAAAATTCTGTGGGATGTACCAGTTATAACTGACCGCGAAATCAGAAGCAACCGCCCGGATATAATCGTCCAACTAAAAAAGAAAAGAGAATGCTTATTCATTGAACTGGCTGTCCCAGCTGATCACAATCTACTGCAAAAAGAATCAGAAAAACACTCCAAATACGCAGACCTCAAAATGGAATGTGAGAAAATGTGGTGAGCAAAAAACTCATGAGACATATCCAACAAATTCCGGGTAACGTTCGATTCGACATGATCCAAAAGATCACATTATTGGGCACTGTGCACATTCTTCGGAAGGCCTTGAATGCACCACTGGACTAAAATTACACTTGTGAATCACAGCATCATTTCTGTAATTTCGATTCTTCATCTTCAATCATCTCTACCTCTGCTCCGTAACCCTTGCCAATTCTTCATCTGCTGCAATTCTGTAATCTGACTTCTCCATGTATTGCATAGGAATATCAATTTGAATGTATTACTGAAATTTTAAAAATTTACTCCAATCTCGCCATTTTCCTTTGGGGGCAGGTTGCTCCCCAGATTATGTGTGTATTTACCAATTTTACTGTGAATAAAGAATATAATAATGTATTGCATAGGAATACTCCATGTATTGCATAGGAATATCAATTTGAATGTATTACTGAAATTTTAAAAATTTACTCCAATCTCGCCATTTGCCTTTGGGGGCAGGTTGCTCCCCGGATTATATGTGTATTTACCAGTTTTACTGTGAATAAAGAATATAATTATTTTATCAATTATTGAGTTATTGGTTCCTTTATATAAAACTTCGGAAATGACATTTCCATGAAAAAAACACGTAATGTTAAATAATACAAAAAGTGTTACAATTGTACCCGGTCTCCCTGCGACCACCATTGAAGGTGTGGTCCCCGGTGTGATTGTTGGAAGTAGCAAGTTATGTAGCGTCAGAGGTATACTTTAGACTATCCTCCCCTACGTCGCTGTGCTCACATCGTCTGTACTAGTGGTTCTGAAACCTTTAGAGCAGTGATTCTCAAACGGGGGTCCGCAGACCCCCGGGGGTCCGTGAAGCATTTTCAGGGGGTTCGCGAAGACTCCAAATTTGTGAAATAATTGACAACCTAATTTTTATTTTATTTTTTATTCAGGAAAAGCATGGGCCAGTTTCACTTCGTAATAACTAAAACTTTGGGACCTCACATCATTGAAATGGTCGTATGATACGAAATAAACGGCTGTGCAAACTCATTTTAATTGTCAAATTCCCAATAGCCTGCTGATGCAAACATATTGCAGTTTGGTTTAGAGATGTTTTTTGGGGGTTCGTGGAAAAATGACATTTCAGAGACAGCAAGGTCAAACAGGGTGACTTCGAAATGCAAAACATTTTGGTTTGGAGTTGTCAGTCTCAACAAATTAATTAACAATCGTTTGAAAAACTAATAGGCTGGACGTGATATGTTCATTAATAACTCTCACCAAAAGCTGTCGTCGGAAGCGTTACGCACCAATATTACATTCGCCACCAATAAAGCTTTGTGGAAATGGATTTCGGCACTCATTCATATCCAATCGAATTCGCGGATTGTGAAGACAATAAATACAGCTGGAAAATTCCCTTCGAAAAATCAAAGTTTACCCAATTTCTACAGTATGCTGTAATTTCAAGAAAAGTCATTTTGTGGCTGTTTATCACTAGACGACATTTACTATTTGCGCAAGACAGTTGACGGTTGCGCGATATAATTGAGCTAATTTGCAGGAAAACTTGAGTGGGTCCGCGGGGTCCGTGACGGTCCAAAAGGGGTCCGCGAAGACAAAAAGGTTGAGAACCACTGCTTTAGAGGCACGCCTTCCCGTAAGCATAGTGAAAAATTTCGTGCCCGACTCATCGTCATATCACAAAATGCGACCGGAATGCTAGCAATCCCAACGGAGAGCATGGTTGCATGGCTGGTTATGACTGCGCTTGTAGAGGTAGGCCTACATAAAATCAATATTGCAGCAAACAAGCAACAGATTGAGTGAATTTTGACTGATTTATACATTTATTCCAATACCATCATCAGAATTATTCGCATATATTCTGACGAAATAGCTTACACAAATGTGTAACCCTTGTCACGCTCCATATGTATACCTAATTTTGATATATATTTACTTATGCAGTTACCAATATTCCACTTACAAGACAACCGAATGCCGGTGGATGCGTACCGTCATTTGCCAATAACACTGAAGAAAAGTCTGTGCGTTGAATTGAGAATGCTCGATTGCGAATTAAGTGGAGCCAAATTGATTGAATTTGGAGAGGGTTGCTTAAACGGCGGTTAGCAGGTAAGCCTATATGAAGTAGCAAAGTGCATCTTGGTCACGTAGCCTACCTGCCACCGGGAACTAGGCTACTCAAGTTACAGTAGCCCCTGTCGTATGGCTTGTGAACCGCAATATGCATTACTATATGGCTGGTGGTTACTCTACCATTTTACGGATAAAAATTAGAGGCATATTGTTATTTTCTGGTTGAACATATGATAGAATCAGACTTGGTCGATAACAAACCCAAAACCTTGTTCTGGCCAGAACAAGAATTCCAGCAGCCCCACTCAGGTTTCATTCAGCGTGCGAGGTTTATCTGGGCGCCTCTTCTCCCGTGTCGTCGTTCTTACGGCGAAAAAAACCCAGAAAAAAGTCCACGAAGATCACGTTAAATATAAAATACACATTGTCTTCCGCGAGAAATGAACCCCTGGAAGTGACATTCACATTAATATGTAGCTTGAATGAACCTCTGTTAAAATGTAGGATTGGTGCGCAACCTTACGATGACGAAGAGTTTTATAATTGAGTCGTATGGTTAACCAAATGATATCAGTTAACTGTATTCTCTGTTGCTGCAGTTATAATCGAGTCTGGGGGAAGTGATTAAAACGGGCGTGACAAAAATAACTTTTCGTTGACCACAGCTTCGCGCCCCTTCAGATGCTTTCACGCCCCTTCCCCCAGATTGAGAACCACTGGTCTAACTGATCTAAAATGTGCTACGAGCGGTTAGACCAGGAGTGGACAAACTACAGCCAGCGGGCCGCTTTAAGCGACCAGCGAAGGCCTCGAGAAACGTTCGAATATTGATAAAATGCATTTTTCATTTTATTAAAGGCGCGATCGCAAGATCTCACGGCTCCTGCATTTTGAAAGGTTTCAATTACTAAACATCACAGAAGTTGAAATATAAATGAACACCTGTATGAACGTGAACATCTGTAAAATTCATTTCTAGAGGGACGTGCACCCTTAATTCGTAGCAAGAGTGCGATTTGAGTTTGCAACACGACCAAGTTCAACACCTTTAGTGCTGTAGGCCTACTTGGAAAAAACGATTCGCGATTGTGTTGTATAGTTTCATTCTCTGCGTAGATTCATTCTCTTGTGTAGTATTTATATTTATAATATCTATATATTGTCGAAGCCTATTAAAGGTAACATGGTTATGATGTGTCAGCATTGTGTGTCCTGGAGTGAAGCAAAAAGTGCAATCAGCAAATCTATGAACAGATCGCTGCTCACATACTCAACTTGCCTAATTTCGATAATGCGGACGACCGGCTTATAAATTCTCGTCGGTGTTTCTGACGCGTTTACGTTATCAGCGAATCAAATACATAATATATCATCAATCAAATAACAATATAGAATTTTGGCTTAGCATCCTAATTTTATAGAGTGCGGTCCACGAATGGATTCACATGTTGAATGCGGCCCGCGAGCTAAAAAGTTTACCCCACCCCCTGGGTTAGACTGTTGGTGTGCCTCGAATTAATATGTTTTATATCCGGGCCAATCTGACCCCATCCTTATCATCCTTATAGTTCCACTATCTCAAGCAGAGTCACCCAGCATACAAAATATAGATCTATTGAAGACATATATTGCATGTGTATTACAGTTATCTAGATTACAATTATATGACAAGCAATTGTCAGTGGAAGGGTACAATGATCTTGCCACCATGTTAAAGAAAAGTCAATGTGCTGATTTGAGCATGCTGGAATGTGATCTAACTGCAGCGAAATTGGATGGTCTTGCGAGAGGCTGCTTAAACAGCGGCGCACAGGTAACATTTTCAAAAACATCACAGTCATTCAAATGTAACTTTGCGATTTCGCATGCTGTTTAGTGTGACTGTCACACCATTCCCCCACACAAACAATTTCTCATGTATATTATTTGTTGTCTAGTTTCTTCTCGTTTTATTTATTTCTCTCTGTAATATGTCAACACGTAGAGCGTATATAGGGCCTACGTCTACATGTGGCAACTGCGAGCAGGACTTATTAATATGCCTCTTTGTCATCCTGGTCAGTACCTGATTTCTACTGCTGTTTACTCATTTAAAATTGCACACATGCTAGTCTTTTTGCATATCCCGAGATTTATATAAGGCGGTAATTCATCTATTCAAGAAGTGCTCAATTCGCTAATCACGAAGATAAGAGAGTAAAAATCCGGGTGTAAACTTTACGAGTTGACACTCTGCGGCTGGAATTTCCATCAACGGAGAGTCTTAAATATTCGAGTAATTGAACATAACGTATAATAATGGATATATATTATCATATAAAACCAAACAATATCAATTAGCGAGTACTAAATCTCGAATATAGTATTGTTGATGGTGATTTTCTTGTTGTTCTAGAACAGTGGATCTCAAACTTTTTTAGACACGCCCCCAATGCAACCAGAATGCTAGCAATCCCAATGGATAGTTTGATGGCATGGAAGGTTATGACTGTTCATGAGTGAATTCTCAAATATGAAATTCGGACTATACACAAATCAGGTAAATCGCGCCTAGCGCGGTAAAAATTGTCAGCTGATCGCAGCTTCACGACCCCTTCAGATGCTCCCACGCCACCCAGTTCGAGAACCACTGTTCTAGAATCTGTGCTGTACTCATCCGACGCTCCCAATATCAGCAAAAATAACTATTAATAATTCAAACTTATACAGGGATTATCAAATCGTCACCGAGAGAAATGTTTTTGTGTATCTATAGCAGGTCACCTTCATGTCCAGTCACTAACATCATCAATCGAGCCACTTATGTGTATAGGCCTACTTTCTCTCTGGCATAAAAACGTAGATTGAATTTGCATGTCTACTTTAACATATGGATCTATACATTGTGGTATTACTGAAATGAAATTACATTGCGTGTGCTAGTAATGGTGCCGAAATAGCGGTGGTAGCAGTGGACCGCAAAAAGGACTAACTGGTCGGAGGTGAGAATATCAGGCGTACAGGATGCCAGCCTGATGTAAAATATTCCGGCGTTACAAAGGTTTGCCATGCAGCGAATGAATCGATAATGTTTTCATCTTCTTGTAGTGATGTCATTTTCTATTACATCAACGGTTGTCATACACTCTTTCACAAGATCTTCAAATATATTAGGTCAATATATGGTCGATATAGCGCTCATCTCTATTTATTATCATAGGCTTATAAAACCTGATTGTGATTTCTCGAACTTTGTATCCGAGTGCTACGAGCCGTGCCTGTCCGGTCTGTTACCTCTTAGCAAAAACCTTACCATCCTTAGTTATCCTATCTCCGACGTTCAGTCTCCTGATAACATCTATTACGTGTGCATTCCAGTTATCACGGCTTGCTTTACGTGACAAGCAATTGTCAGTGGAAGGATACAATGCTCTAGCAAATATATTGAAGAATGCTCAATGCGCTGTTTTGAGTATGGTGGAATGCGACCTAACTGCAGGAAAAATGCATCGACTCGCTGCAGGCTGCTTGAACTTATGCGCACAGGTTGGTATTTTAGGAAACGGCAAAGTCATTTGAATTGAACTTTGCGATTGCATGTGGTATTACTTGACAGTTTTGCACACACACATATACATTTCCTTTCTGGATTTGCCTAATTTATACTGACTGATTCTGAAATTGGCTCTCGAATTACTTTGAGCACGCGAATGTGGCTTGCGGCATATGTGGGCGCAGAAACAATATAGTTTAGAGATGGGAAAACCGGTATTTGTCCGTCTGATCGTGAGAAGATAAGGTGTTTGACATGTTTCGCAAATTGAATAGAAACTGTAACATTTCGAACTGTAACATTTTGTTCGAAATAAAGCGCGAAAGGAGAGGTAATGCAAGGGTGAGGCACAGACGGGCCAAGCCTCGACTGCGATAGTGCAATTCATCGTAAATAGCTTAGAATTCAGAATCACTGATATTAATCGCATATGATTGTTGCACTGATTCTGAATATCTAAATATTGATCGACTTCATCAGTTTTCGGCTAATAAAACGTTGCGCTACACAACTACATTTTAACTACTACTACCAATCGAGAACATGGATAGCTATGGGCTTGTTTTTAATTGAATTTCTAATTGTGAATTCACTTTCAAGGCAGTTCATTTCTCGGCGTAGATCAGAAAGACAATTTATATTTGAAAACTGCATTGTCATACAAGCGTCCTCATGTCCGATATTATCTTTGGTCAATCAATCCAAGATTTCAAGGCGCACGATGTCGGGTACGTCGAATTCGCGAGTGATGTTAGTCGCCGGCGCGACAACAGCATAAATTTGAGGATTTTGAAAATGGGGATACGAGCCCCTAACCCTGGATACCCCACTGTCTTGACCTGTCAAAGATATGTTTATGCTGCCACGAGAATAATTATTTTGGCCGTTACGAAAATTTACTAACAAGCTGCTGCTCTATAGATATATTTGAATAAAATTTTCTTATTTATTCCCGAAGCTTTTCGGCTGACCCTCGTCAGGGGATATCGTCAGCAATATTGCGAGAATTCGAATAACTATGTTCAACAACAATACATATCGCTAATTATGACGCTACACAGAAAATATGCAAAGTTAGAAAAACGAGAGGACTGAAGCGTTGGCATGGAGATAGCGAATCAAAACAAGCTAATGCGCGATTTTCAAATGATACACAAATTCTTTCTGTTGGGATAGACTAGGTTTACCTATAGTGATGACGGTGGACTGGAGAACAGACAAATGAAATAAATTGCGACCCTTAGCTAATATAGAGAACATGTCCTCGTGATAGTTAGCAGCACATGTATGATTTTCTAGTAAATGTTTGCCGATAGAAGATTTTTGAGTCATGGCCTGGTTATGTTCGAGAACAAGCGGATTGTTATGCTCCGATTTTGAGATATAAGATTTGACAGACGTTGGGATGTGTTCTTTGATACGGTCCTGCAACCGTTTGGAAGTTCTCCCTTCTCTCTACGTATCGTCAATCGCAGTGACACTTGATTTTATTCAAATGTGTTATGATGTTCTGTTACTCCTAAGCGTCTGTCTAGAATATTGACATATTAGTTACAAAATTAAATATTTGCTAAGGAGCAAAAGACTATACCCAAAAGAGCCATATATGGCTCGCGAGTCATAGGTTCCCGACCACTGCACTATAGTGTAGTAAGCGAGACTCGCTCGGGAGGTACGCGAATGAAATATTTTGTTTCGAAACTCCAATCTCCTTGTACACACGGGTTGGCATACGTCCGAAATTTCCCGGACATGTCCGGAATTCCACGGCTCAAACTGCGACACTGCATCCTGGAGGAAATTCCAAAATATGCCTAAATGTCCGGAATTTTGTAGGCTGGAAGTAGGGTCATAATTTTTTCGTAAATCAACATATACCAAAGTACTTTTAGGCAGATTAATGCTACATGAAATTTTTCTTCGCCCTGCGCGCGATTTAGTATCGCATATATTGATCTTAATATGGGGACCGCCACCCTCGCAATAACTGCAATCAAAAATAAATAAAAATAACATTCACTTACTGAAATAAGTCTAATTGTAATTATATAGCCTATGGGCCGTTTAAATGCTTTTATCGAAGATAGTGGTACTAATACAACACAAGAAGTGGTGATTTGCGAGCCAGTAAAATTCTTCGGAGTAGTCAAGTAGGTTTTCGCCTACATGCACATAATTCTCAAGTGTTTATGATATCCGAATGCCTCAACTTCACGACAATTTCAGTATTAGGCAAAATATAGACCTAGAACTACACGGAAATGGCTACTTCTACCTTAATTTAAAAGATTTCTCAGACATCATAGCTTTACTTGAGTTTTCTAAAATGTACATTATAGAAGTACTTCGCTATGGAAGCCCCTCGGTAAGAGTATCTGACGGTATAATTGCGATCAATACTCGGGTACTAATTCCAAAGTAGCGAAGGCAGTGGTTCCCAACCGGGGAGGAATTTTAAAAATTTTAGAGGGGGATCTGGCTTAATTTTTTAGGGAGAAGCTGGATTTGCATTGTATCGGAAGATTCACTGAGTTCACAAGGTTTTTAGATTTTTATGGTAGAGAACTGTTAGGTAGAAATTAGTTCTTTACGACTGTATGTTTCTTTGGCGGATTTCAAGCTAGGTGTATGTTTGAATGCCTTCCGTAGATATTACACCCCCTGATAAAGTGAAGCTAACGAGATGATTTCGCTGGGTCCATGACAGCCTCTGGACCAAATTGCTACTAAGCAGGAAAACGTCAAGCCGAATTCAGCACAAGGCCGCTAGTGAAATTGTTCAACTTTTTAAGCCAACATATGAGCTAACGTGAAAAAATACCGTACTAAATTCATCGATTCAACTCAAGTCCATAGCAAGCGGTCTTGGTGACTCGTTTTTCGTCAGCGACTACCCGACCGGTCAAAAACAGGTAAAATTTGACTGTAGCCTATACTCAGGGTTGCCATACCGTCCTTATTTCTAAGATTTGTCCTTATTTTGGAGGGCTACGTCTTAGAAAACTCAACCGTCCTCATTTCTAAGAAATGTCCTTATTTTCGACTTGCGTCCTTATTTTGTCTTATTTTCAACCGCTACAGAACTTCGATCGTTTTCTAGTATCTGTGTAGCATAATATTCTAAAATTATGCTTTTTCGCCGAGATTTTATGACATCATAAATGAAAGGAACTCTCGTGACGTACACACCACAAGATTTGACTTCAAAGTGATGAGATAGCTAGGAGAGTGAGTGGTGGTACCGCAGTTTCGTCTGTACCAAGCTACCGCAGCTGACATCATTTTAGCAGTAAACAGCAGTACCATCTTCCTGCTGTTTGGTGTACAACAGAATAAGCTCAAGCTGCGGGGAAGGCAGCATTTATTGTGTGGTGAAAAAAGGCGCAATGCAGTCGACACATTGGTTAAAAAGTAGTAACGCTATAAATCATTCGTAATTTTGTTTGCACTATAGTTTTTGCTACAAATAAGGCTAAATCTGATTAATTTAAATGAACAGGGTTAAAACGTTTTTCGTGACGATTATGAGAGAGAATCCAAAGGGCGAGTGTTTTGCACATAGCAATATCTGCAATTGTGACATTAACCAGGAGGCCATAGGAAAGACTGCTATTTCAACTCACATTGATACCCCGAAACACAAGAAGTGTGTCATGATGATTAATTTGAGCCAGTCGATGAATAATTTTTCCACAAGTCGATCAGCACCAACGACCACAGACTACAAGGCAGCTGCTGCTGATGGTACTTCACGTACCTGGGCATTCCATACTGTCAAACACCAGCAATCATTCATCCCCATCGATTGCACATCGCAATTGTTCAAAGCAATATTACCCGATGCCAACATTGCAAATAAGTTTTTTTCGGCCAGGACCAAGACTACAAACATTGTCACTGGAGTTTTTCCTCCATCTGCTTAAAAATGATTTTGTCTAAACTTGGTGTACGGCCTTCTTCCATCTATTTGGTTTATCACCCTAGGTGAGACGAGCAAGACCAACGGTGTAATTTTTTTTTTTTTGGGGGGGGGGGGGGCTGACGAAGTGCTGATTTGGCACTGATTAAAGGTAAACCTAGACATGAGCTGTCGTGAGATCCAATTAAACACTTTCTAGAATAAAAAGGAGTTGCGGTCCGCATTCGCCATAGTTCGGACATATCTGAATATTTTTGCCATTAATTGATCAGTCAACAAATGGTTGCGCGTTGAAAAGCACATTTTTTAGTCACAGGCAACTTTTTCATAGGGGGGGGGGTTAGCTCAAATATCGGACAAGGGGGTACGAGAAGAAAAAGGTTGGAAACCACTGAGCTAAGGTATCTAAATGAGCTCGCTATTTTCTCGAATTAGACCATGTCATTATAAGAGGTATTACCTTCGCTCATGAAATTATTTCAAAGGACATCGCAGATTTACATTAGTTCTCCAAAATGTACATTAAAGTGATAATATTTTCTTTGCGGTGGTCATCCATTATGATATAATTCATAATTTCAATAGCATCATCAGCCTCTCAGAAAAATAAATGAGCAAATTCCGGGATCCTAATTTTCAAAGTAGCATAGATCTCTAAATGAGCCATAGAACTATGGAATTATCACGAGTAGCCTATCATCTTCGCTCACCGAAGAAAAGGATGAAAATATATCCGGAGCATATTCCTTGGCCAGGAATTTTATCATGTACGAACTCGACGGCTCATGCGTTAAGGCAAATTCGAAAGCAGAGATAACCTTACGGCGAGTTTCGGATTAAATGTTCCATCGACATCGAACTGTCGTAAACGCACTCTCCAAGCGACTCCATTATAGTGATGTTGATGTGGATGAAAAATATGAAGAATATTTACGCGATGAGCGAATGTTCGTGATGATAGCTGATGAAATTGGGGTGGGATTGTCTGTCTTTTTGTGCTCGGTATCATTCTTGCTCGCAAGAACGAGGATGAACATCACGGGGAGCATATAGAAGGTATCACACACACAGTCGGGAATTACAATGGTAGTAGAAGACGAAAGGGGATAGCACAAAATGAAAGATGGGTAGGTGATTTACATGTTTTCTTAGGATTTACATATTATCTTTTACCATGAGATATATAGTGTACCTGCTCCCAAGAGCCCATATCCTCTGTCGATGATGAAAGCTTGTAGCTTGTAATTTGGTTCCCAATTTATAGTCTGCCATACGATAACTTTCCTCCGTATGATCATTAGGGCTTCTATTTTTGTTGCAGGACAGCTTTGTAGGATTCTTTGAAAATACCGATTTCGGCTACAATAAAGTTTGGAAGGGAGTCGTGTTTGTCGGAATCGGACTGACATCTATTGCAATAGCATTATTGAGATAACAGATACTCGCATGTTTTGTCTCATGTAATATTTTAAGAATACAATTCTTCATCGTTTAATCGCATCCATTTTACTGTAGGATGGACACAGTTACTTCTGAGAATACTTGAAAGATTGCCCCATAAGAAAACCTTCTTTATATTCCTGAATTTTTCAAGTTTCTTCAGCTACGTATGGGAATGGTTAGGGTTACTCGGAATACGCCACAGCCAAAATTTGATTCGATGACAAAACTGCTCACTTTATCGTTATGTCAAGTCCATACTATTTGATCGTGACCAATGATAATCTCATGTTTATATTAGACCAGCGCCGCCAACACGTGCCCCGCGAGAAGGTTTTGAGTGCCCCGCGAGGTAATTTCCGGAATATGTAATATTATAAAAAAATGGATGGCACAGATAGTGAACTTGCAAAGCCAACCAAAAATTTGATTAGTCTGACCGAAACACTTGAGATGTGAAGAATAAAATGCCAGTTTCGAGTCATTGGAAGATCCATGAGCCAGTCACAATTTGGTAGATCTTCGTACATTACAAAAAAGCAGAATAATTTTCGATGGATTTATCAAAAGTAAATATCTTCTACACCAGCGGTTCTCAACCTTTTTGGACATGGCGATGGTCGAAAAAATCGCGTCCCCTCATATCGTCATGTCAAAAAGAGCACATAATCTAATACAGAGGTGGGCAACCTTTTTCCTAATCACGGCTGTATTTCAATTACTTAGGTAACCCGAAGTCGCATTCCAAGGCATAGCCGAAATGAACTAACTGGACGCAAAATACCTACGTTAAAGTGTCCATATTCATTCCCTTTGATCTCCGGACTAGTCTACTTTTGTCAACGACCTATTGTACGCATCGCAAACGTGAGTGGCAAAGTTATGAATAGTCAACGGGGACATCATATTGTCGCGCAGGCGTAGATCACGAAAAATTTTCGGATTCACGAATGAATTCCGTAATTAATAGTAGCAGTATCACATATAACTATTAATTATATATCCTTCCCCAGCTCATCTGATCAGATTCACCGGTAGAGTTGGATACAAATACGAATACGAAATAAGTTTCATCTCCAACAATCGTCTTCTCAGAATGATTGTGAAACACATGTTCAGTAAAAATTCATTCAGACTTTGTCAATTTCTCGCGCCCCCTGAGAGCCTCCCGCGCCCCAAAGGGGGATGCCCCCATCAGGTTGAGAACCACTGTTCTAATCGGAGCATAAATGCGATTTCTGTATCGAGCCCTTTTCAATATTCGTGAGATATCATCCTGAATGTCGCCAAGTCAAACTAGTCTTATCACACTTGAAGGGAGAAGATAAGAAAACCTTACGAATGCACTCGTACTCACCACATAAAGCGATATATTCCGAATAAATATGTATCTAGATGGGTAGGGGAGATGTGGTACCGATGGTCACTGGGTTACTGAGACCGAAAATACTTGAAAAATTCCCCATGATAATTCCATGATTAGACTCAGTGAATTTGTCTACAATTACATGCTGACAGAATCTTTGCTCACATGCAAAAAAAATCGACCTGCGTGAGTTATGGTGCCTGTCACGAATGATTTACGTTTTATGGGGAGTAAAGTAAATTTGGCTCGATATTTGCATTTTTCTATATCACATTTCAGACAATCAAACCCGCCGTAATTTTTGATGTGAAGTGTAGGGATTGTATCATGGTATATCATGGCACATATTTTTTGAATCAATACCATCCTCGAGTGGACTATATTCCAGTCAATTACAATATTTATGGGGTGGGGGACCTATGGTATCATAGCCAAATCAAGCAAAATAGATAGAACCAACTAATCACTTAACAACAGAAACTCGCCTGCATATATATAGCAGTGTTGGGATCAAGTCACCACCTCCGAGTCACGAGTCATTTCGAGTCATTGCACATTTTGACTCGAGTCAAGTCAAGTCAATTGATTTTCGAAGGTGACTCGAGTCAAGTCAAGTCACTCGATTTTTGGAGGTGACTCGAGTCAATTCGAGTCAAGTCAAGTCAAGTCAAGTCACGAGTCAAGTCACAATTCAAGTCAAGTTGCCTTTTCGAAGTATGAGGCATCGTTACGTCATTGCATTCTGCTAGCTGTCTAAAATACAGATTGAGTGGTCATTGATTATGAACCGATGAACGAATTTAAAGTTAGATGTACACGCAAAAAGGCCCCTTATCGCTCACATATACGTAGAACTGCTAAACTACGCACGTAATTGCATAGCCACAGTTTATAGTTACGAGCCAAAATAGAGAATAGCGAAACGAATTGATAATATGCAATACATTACACATATACAAATTGATATGATGCAATTCCAGCCTGCGCCAATGGTTGAGGTCTACATAAACTATATTCGACTTCAATAAAACAAGAGTTTTGGTTAAGGTATATGAACGGAGAACAGAAATATACATTTTGCTGTTAAATTACTTTACTATTTACGACAACGAAAGCTGTAAGCTTCGATCACTTCGCTTGCGGTCAATTTATTTGTGAGAGAGCAATGGGGATCAATAAAACGTATGATCATTGAATAATTGGTTGCTTTCACGGGTTCACCAGCGTTTCGCGAACAATCCGAACATATGCAAGATACAATGATTTTTATCGACACCGATAACTTGATGACTCGAAATTGACTCGTTAATTTTGCTACGAGTCACGAGTCAATCCTCATTTCTGATACGCCGAGTCAAGTCAAGTCAAGTCATTTTAGCAAAGTGACTCGAGTCAAGTCAAGTCATACGAAAAAGGTGACTCGAGTCTGACTCGAGTCAAGTCATGACTCGAGTCATCCAAACACTGATATATAGGCTGTAAATCATAGTTACCTGTGGTGTTTTATCGCTATTACGAGATATTTGAAAGTCAAAATGTCGATTTGCGGGTAATATGTATATGGCATTAATTTCTTAAGTTTAGGCGTAAATCAAAACATGATTTTATGGCAACATTTGAGCTGATATAATCTATTTTATTCTTGAAGGTCGCCACGAAACATTCTTCATTGGTGTAGCTTAGCTTACAGTACACAACAAAACAAGGTATAAATTTGAGTTGTTGAGTGTATGTCTCATGGGTCCCATGGTCGTCTGCCTTTGGACCTACGGGATGGGGACCGACGACACGTTCGGGCAACAAACTGTAAACGTTTATAAGGTGGATATTCATGTAAATGTCCGCGATAGGTAGGGCTTGTATCGAAGTGTTGAGACAGCGAGATAGTGTAATGGTTATGCGTCCGGCTTCTCGAGCGGTAGGTCGTGGGTTCGATCCCCGGCCGGGTCATACCAAAGACTCGAAAAATGGTATCCGCAGCTATCCTGCTAGGCGCTCAGCAATCACGGATAGCATGGAGGAGAAAAAAAGCGGGGGCGCAGACTAGATGACCTCATGGGGCCGTATCGCAACTCCGTCGCCAAAGCATCTCGATGGTGCAGGCGAGAAAGAATATCATCTCTCTCTCTCTCTCTCTCTCTGCTATTCTCGGCTGAAGATTTGTGAGCCAGAGATCATTTTGCAATTTCTGATCTATCGGTACCACATCGGTACCCCTATTAGGCGGTCGCTTTCCTTCACTTCATAATACTAGTGGTGAGCGCTACCCCCTGATAATACCGGAAGTTAACTCACGTCAATGTAACTTTCTCATTTGTATGTTCGGAATCCACGAGAAATTCGTTACTGACCGAAGTTAATGATCCGTAAGTACTAATTAATGGTACATCCTCTTTTCGCCATGAAGACGTGGATTATGATGATTAAATGAATGATCATTCCAATCATCTAATCGGATCATAAAGACGATTTCCGTACCGCGGTCTTTTCAATATTCGTGAGATATCATCCTGAATGTCGCCAAGTCAAACTAGTCTTATCACACCTGAACGATGTAGAGATAAGGAAACTTTAAGAAAAGGCTCGTACTCACCCTTTGAGGCGACATTTTCCAAATAAATATGTATCTATATTGGTATTAGGTGGTCGTTTTCTTTCACTTTATAATACATTTATTTTTATGTTTATTCAACTCGACGAATACCCATTACCCATCTCCCTGCTTACTTCATTTTGGAGCCTTATGAGTCAAAACACACCGGAAATGAGTACAAATCAACGACACCAAGTATTTTATGTTTAATATGAAATTACTTAGCTTATGCTGTAAAAGAGTTTCGTTATTGAAAATTCACTGTAACATGATAAGTATATTATAATTAATCTTCTCAGCGCAGCATATTACATTTCAGAGTTTTTCCACTGTTGTTTATACCGAGCAAATATAAATTTGGCTATGTTGTTGCTATTTACAAGAATACTTCACTCAATAACCAATTTCTCTCGAATTTGGAATCGTTATACATACAAATGAGAAAGTTACATTGATGCGTGTTAAGTTCTGGTATTGTGCATCTAACTAGAATCTTATCAGACCGTAGCGCTCACGTCAAGTATGATAAAGTGAAGGAAAAGGACGGCGTAATACC
This sequence comes from Botryllus schlosseri, assembly GCF_051294905.1. Lineage (NCBI taxonomy): Eukaryota > Metazoa > Chordata > Ascidiacea > Stolidobranchia > Styelidae > Botryllus > Botryllus schlosseri. The sequence goes on from NC_137249.1 coordinate 23,458,460, forward strand.
AATATAGATACATATTTATCAGGACAATATCGCCTTACAGGGTGAGTACGAGTCTTTTCTTAAGGTTTTCTTATCTTCCCATTCTCTGGGTGTGATAAGGCTAGTTTGACTTGGCGACATTCAGGATGATATCTCACGAATATTGAAAAGGGCCCTATACGGATATCGCATTTATGCCCTGATTAGAATAGTGTTTCTCAACCTGGGGGAGGGGTCGCCCCCCTTGGGGCGCGGAAGGCTCACGGGGAAACAGGGTGGGGGCTAGAAATAAACAAAGTCTGAATGAATTGTGACTAAACATGTGCTTCCCAACCATTCTGAGAAGACGATTGTGGGAGATGAACCTCATTTCGTATTGAAGAAAGCTGGCCAAATTCAAACTCCAGCAGTAGCGCTCATCGAAATACAGGCTGATTTCAAATTCATTTGAGCAAATTTTAGATATTCCTTGAAGATTGAGAGCAATTCTCACGTGTAAGTCATTCATTACTTCAAAGCTTTGGCAGTAGCTTAGAGCTCGGGACGCTGGGTAGCTGTTGTTAATAGCTGGAGAACTGCTCTACCTAAAACAGACTCAGATGCAATATAGGTTGCCCGCGGTTTCGCCCTCAATTAGGCTACCCTTAATCACCACAATTTAATTGAATTTCAAAACTGATCAAATTTAGCATGGCAGTACAGAGCGACTCTGTGTTCGCTGTAGTCATTACCAGCATTATGATTAGTCTCAGTGCATCCTACCTTGAAATAGATTGATGTCCTGTTCAATGTTTTTGCTATTTTAAAACAAGTTTTGGGAAATTTGTCAGAAATGTTAAAGACTCAGCAAGTGGAATGAGGATTCAAACTTGGCGTAAAACATACCATATGTATACTATGAGATCAGGGATGGGCAACCTGCGGCCGTACAAGGAAATTTGTGCGGCCGTCGACACCTAATTCAATTAGTATGTGTTGGCAGCCGTCGACATGCAAATTGAAATTACGAATTCGCTCCCAAAATTTAGAGATATATTATTTAATGTTGAAATTTACTTCGCACTCCGCGCAATTCAACATAGCTTCATTTTTCGATTTTTATATAGTAGCGCCCTTCCCAATCTGATGCGGAATCGGAATCGTGTGCTCCTCACGAAAAAATTGTTTAATGGTACATTTGGGCGATTACAATATATTTCCACGATTTCCACTACCGATGTAATCGACAATCCTGAGGGGGGTCAAGAAATAACAGCATGCAACAAAGTGACTATTAACAATTGGCCCACCCGAAAATGCATCATAATTTATAACTTACCATAAATTTTTGTAAGCACCCCCTCCATGAACCCTACCGGTGAATCTGATCACATCGGCCGATAAAGGATAAATAATAGAAAGTAATATGTGATACTGCTACTATTAATTACGGAATTCATTCGTGAATCTAAAGAATTCTCGCGCTCGGCGCGGCAATAAGTGGGGGCGCAATTTCTTTGACAATCGCCAAGGAGGGCGAATGTCCAAAAAGGTTGAGAACCGCTGGATTAGAATGATCATTCATTTAATCATCATGAATTTATGATAATCTACATCTTCCAGGTGAAAAAGAGGATGTACCATCAATTAGTACTAACGGATCATTAAATTTGGCTGTATTGTTGCTATTTACAAGAATACTTCGGACAGTAACGATTATCTCGTGAATTCCGAATCGTTATACATATAAATGAGAAACTTACATTGACGTGTGTTACCTTCTGGTATTATATACCAAGCTAGAATCTTATCAGGGCTTAGCGCTCACGACTAGTATTATGAAGAGATGGAAAACGACCGCCTAATACCCATCTAGATACATATTTATTCGGAATTTATCGCTCTATGCGATGAGTACGAGTGTTTTCGTAAGGTTTTCTTACCTTCTCCATTCAAGTGTGATAAGACTAGTTTGACGAATATGGAATAGGATCCGCTACGGAAATTTCATTTATGCTCCGATTAGAATGATCATTCATCTTACCATCATGAATTTTTGATAATCCACATCTTTAAGGTGAAAAGTTTAACTTCTGGTATTTGGTGCTAACATCATTTTCAAGTCTGATTATAGCACTTGTCAAGGTGATAGAAACGTAATCTCAAACTACTTCAAAATGTAAAGTCCGGAACGTATGTATTTTCACCTGAAAAACCGTTTAGTATAGACGGGTAAATAATCTACAAACATAACCAATTAGTTACTTTTAAATCCCTAATTGCACTTGTATTCCAGAAAAATTGCGAATCGTTTAAGTTTCGACCGATGGCCTCTATCATACTTGCGAAAAATAAGGATTTAGTACTCGAGTATCAAATTAGAGTTACTTGAGTAAACTTGATGCGACATTGGTGATTCTGTAGAAGTTTCTACGAAGGGAAGTCCTGATAAAACCTTGATTATTTCAGAATAGAATGGAAGACTAACTTCCTTCGACATTTTGTTAGCCTATGTCGTACTGTCGGATGTCATCAAATTGTATACATACCATCTAGTACAGGGACGGGCAACTTCTCCAGTCGGCGGGCCGGATACAGGAAAATGAAGTATTTGGCGGGCCGGATTCCTAAATCAATACAGTAATCGTGTATTTATTCGGCCTTACAAGTTACCCGGTACGCATACCAGAGATGAGCGGATTCTATGTCCTGATCCAATCCAAATCCGAACCTTCAAATCCAAATCCAAATCCTAATCCATAACTTTTTCATATTCAAGTCCATGTCCAATCCTAATCCGATTTTAACTGGGAATTCAGAAAAAATACCAATTTATGCAATGGAGGGATTCGAAAATTTTCTTTCACAACCAACGATTCACTTGATTCAAGATAAATTAGTAACCATAAGTACATTAATAACTGATCTGAATGAAGTTTGTCGCCATTCGCCACACAACATTTCAATCTCCCAGAAAATAGGTAAATCCAAATCCAATCCAAATCCGACAAAATTTCACAAATCCTGTTTTTTCAAAAACTGATCCTAATCCAAGCTCATCTCTGACGCATACACAGGGCCGTAGCAGCACTTCGTCAGCCCCGCCCAAAACGTTGGTCTTTGGCCTTCCATTTGATGATAAACCTAACTTCTGGAGGGATCTCCCCCTAAATATCCCCCAGGCTATACGCTGTTTACCGCTACTTATCATCTACATTGGGTCCGTTACTGAGTCAACTTTTCTCGCTTAAACGCGCCAAGCGCTAAAAAATTCTATAATTCATGATCGAGTCGGTCAATATGATCGGGAATTGCACATATATTGCTATCAATTTTTATCCTCTCTCTGTTCACGTAATCAGATTTAAAGGTAGCGCCGAGTGAGGCTTGTTTGAAATGTAGGGTCCCTCAATAACAAATAAACATCTTCGAGCGTGTACCCGTTGGCAGGAACGAAACAGCACTTCGCAAGAGCCCCCCCAAAAAACTTTTTGTCTTGGGCTCCGATAGGGTGATAAACCAATCCCCACTCACGTTGTTCGCTTTTGCCACGAAATTAGCCGCACTGATTAGTGAGCCAGCTCCAAGCGCGAAAATTTTTCGATAATTCATGATCAAATCGGTCAATAAGATCGGGAATTGCATATATATTGCTATCAATTTCTTGCCTCTCTCCTCACGTAATCTGATTTACCGGTAGAGCTGAATGAATTGTCATGGAAACTTCGAGGATGTAGGGACTGTAGGCATGACTCCGTAACATGATGTTATTTCGTGACCTCCGGTCTGCCATATCAAAAAAATAGAATCGCCCAAACGTAGGCTACTACACTAAAAGACGCACAAGATTTCAAATTGGTATTTTTTCACTGGCTAATAATTCTTCTTTGCGGAATGGTATTTGTCTTGTGAGGTTCAGATTGCTAAGACGGGAAAATTCGGCACCAGTCATTTGGGGGCCTTTGGACTAATAAACTTATAAGTATTTTGTATATATAACGAAGTTTTCGGTCAGCATAAGGGCAGTCCTTTTCGGCCAAGGTTTTCTCGCTGCCGACGGTTCTAGCACACTTCGTGGAGTCGCTTGTTATATGTCCGCCTAAAACTTAATATTTCTTGGTGCATCGTGGCGCGGTAATGACCAACGACGATATGACCATTTCTATAAATCTTGCGCGTTCTTTCTTGGAGGAAGAGTACCCAAACATCAAGATATTTGGCAAATTGAAATCGCGACTAGCGCGAAATTCTTTTGAAAAAGTTGCTCAAATTTTCAAAAAGTACTTATAATTTACGCTAATTCACGAAATATTTTGGGCCCCCTTCGATCTCGTCCCCCCCCCGAATGTTTGCGGTTTTGGAGTGCGGCAGTCACGGTCCTCCCCATACAACACTTTATACACCTATGAAATCGTGTATAATCTGAATTTCAAGTTGAAAGCATAGAGGCCAAACCAGTATTAAATGAGTTTAGAAACGTAATATACTTCAATAGCTGTTGGAATCAATGAGACCTGTGGTCGATCAAAGTTGTCGATAAGTTCTTTGAACTCTAGTTGGTAAAGACTGCACGTGCGCATCAATTAGATTGGAACGCAGCTTTTTCTGATCATTTTCAATGTCAAAAATGTATGCTCGCAAATATATGCCGAACCGAACAAGTAGTTTCATGGTCACGTTTCTCCGGCCACGGGCCGCATTATCATGTAATACAGGAAACTCACGGCGGGCCGCTTAAAATCCCTTCGCGGGCCGTATGCTGCCCGCCCCTGGTTTATGCCTGTAAAATTGCACAAGTAAAGTTGGTGTTCTAGGTCTATGTTTGCTTAATAAATCGTTATGAATTTGGGATAATTCGCATGTTATCCGTAGAATATTCACATGGGGATTTTAAAACTAACATTATCATTGCATTGATCAGCTTCGAATAGTTCGTAGCGCTCATGCGCTATGTTTCGCATTCGTTCAGCTCGAAACAAGAAAACTCAATGATAGAGCGTACTCGAACTACTTTTACTTCACAAAATATAAGGTTATAAAGGTAACATCTAAATCTATTAGCTGCTAGGTTAGTATCAGTGAGAGTATAATATAAACATGAGATTATCATCGGTCAAAATCAAATAGTATGGACTTGGCATAACGATAAAGTGAGCAGTTTTGTTATCGAATCAAATTTGACCTGCGACGTATTCTGAGTATACCTAACAATTCCCTTACGTAGCTGAGGAAATTTGAAAAATTTAGGAATACATAGACGGTTTTCTTATGGGGCAATCTTTCAAGTATTCTCAGCAGAAACTGTATCAATCCTTCAGTAAAATGGATCCCACGATGAAGAATTGTATTCTTAAAATATTACATGAGACAAAACATGCGATTATCCGTTATCTTAATAATGCTATTGCAATAGATGTCAGTCCGTTTATGACAATCACGAATCCCTTCCAAACTTTATTGTAGCCGAAATCGGTATTTTCAAAGAATCCTACAAAGCTGTCCTGCAACAAAAATAGAAGCCTTAATGATCATACGGAGGAAAGTTATCGTATGGCAGACTATAAATTGGGAACCAAATTAGAAGCTAAAAGCTGAGTTTCATCATCGACAGATGATATGGGCTCTGGGGAGTAGGTACACTATATATCTCATGGTCAAAAATAATATGTAAATCCTAAGAAAACATCTAAATCACCTACCCGTCCTCCATTTTGTGCTATCACCTTTTGTCTTCTACCATTGTAATTCCCGACTGTCTGTACGATACCTTCTATATCCTCACCATGATGTTCATCCTCGTTCTTGCTAGCAAGAATGCTGCCGAGCACAAAAGGAGAGACAATCCTAGCCAAATTTTCTTGGGTATCTTTGAAAAATCCATCAGCTATCGGTATTGGAATCGTGCCCGCAACCTAGAACAAGATAGTCGCCTTACTCCTTTGTGATGACGTCATGAAACCTAGTTCAACGTTAAGAGTATTATGATGTGGTAATGGGCGTCCCATAGGCGGATGATGTGGCAATGGGCGTCATATAGGTGTGGCAATTAGGGCGACGTGCAGAAATTTGATTGGTGTGCGCCAAAAGCGTATGGTATCACTACTGATTAAACATGAACATTGCGCTCTGCGCATTTTTGAAGTCATCATCCTCCACCAGCTCCACCGCTAACTCTGATCATGTGGGCGAAGAGAGGATCAGAACTTTAAAGTAATACATGGTAGAACCAATATTATTGAGAGAGAGAGAGAGAATCTTTATTCGTGTACATTACACATCAACATTACGCTACAAAAATTTAACAGTGAAATGCGACATGCAAGGTAGACGGGAGGCTCGATATGACAAAGTCTTCAGAGCCGAGCCACCAGGACAGGAGCAATTTTCACAGTTAATAACTAATAAACAAAAAAATGAAAAAAATAAAAAATTAACTAACGAACGAAAAGAAAAATATGACACAGTATCATAGACCAATTCGAAATACAATGCAAATACAATTTAGCCGTAGTTAGATATAAGGGAATGAAAACATTGTTTTTTAAATGCACAAGAGTCTAAATTGCGGAGATTAGGTGGTAGCTTGTTCCAAACATTGACACCAATAAAACTGATCGAATTTTGTACTAGACTGGTAGAGTGGTGTTGCACAGACAGAGACAAGTTAGAAGAAAATCTGGTATGATGTTGGTGGGTATCTGAAGGTATCTTGAACAGATTATCAAAATATAGTGGCAGTTCACCCTGATGATAGCTATACATAAATTTCATAACCTCAAATTTGAAAATGTCTTCCACTTCCAATATTCCAACGCTTCGATACATGCTATTACCATTTTCATATCTAGATTTCCGACAGAGAATTCGTATGGCTCGGTTTTGTAAGACTTGCAATTTTTTCTACAGATGTTTTTTGCAGTAGGTCCCCAAACTAGGATCCCATAAATGAGATAGCAGTGAATTTATGCATAGTAGACTGATCTGAGAGTTTGATGAGGAATTAAATTTTTAAGGCGATAGAGACCCCCGACACCACGCGAGATTTTAGTTTTCATATTGCTGATATGATCAGACCATCCGAGTTTATCATCAATGATAATGCCAAGATATTTAACAGATTTATGTGTACCAAGACGTGCGTTATTTACTATAATTTCACTTCGATTCACTTGTGTATAAAACACGAGAGTTTTGGTTTTGGAAGCATTGAGCTGAAGTTGATTTGATGCCATCCATTTTGACACTGTCGATAGCTTAGTGTTAATGTTGTCAAATGCATCAGCTAAATTTTCACCGGGTATAACTCGACTGGTGTCATCAGCAAACAGCGTGATGTCATCGTCAAATAAATCGGCAATATCATTGATGTAAATTATGAACAGTAGGGGCCCGAGAACTGATCCCTGAGGTACACCAGTCTGAATGGGTAGTAATTGTGAGCACGTTGTTCCAATATGAACAAATTGCTTCCTATTATCTAGGTAAGATTCGAAATACATTTTTGCAAGTCCACTTATACCATATAATTCAAGTTTAGCAACTAGTTTGGAATGATTGACACAGTCGAATGCCTTTTTCAGATCCAAAAACACGCCAGTGACAACATCTTTGGAGTCAATGAGCTCATATATTCTTGAGGTAACCTGTAATATAGCTTGAGAGGTTGTGTGGTTATTTCTAAAACATATTGATTTGAGTTCAAGAGATTCATTTTATTCAGATAACTGGTAAGTCTCTCAAATAATATTTTCTCAAGCAGAGTGGCAAACGGTGACAATATCGAAATGGGTCTATAGTTGCTTGCGTTGGTTTTGTCCCCGCCTTTAAATACAGGTATCACACGTGCAATCTTCAAGTAATCAGGAAATATCCCTGAAGAAAATGAGAAATTGAATAATTTAGCAATGGTATCTGCCAGGTGTATTCCTACGTGTATGACAATAATGACAGGTAGTTGATCATGACCTTGAGCTTTATTGTTTTTCAGTGTAGATAGAACATTTATGATTTCATTTGGTGACGTTGGTTGAAGATAGAATGATGTACTGGGACGTTTTCCAAAAACATGATGGTGATCGACATCTTCATTCGAGCAGCACTCTGATAGTTTTGTGCCGATGGTAGAAAAGAAACTATTAAAGATCTCAGTCATCCGGGCCTGATCAGAGACCAGTTGATCAGAAACAAACTCTTATATTTTGTTACGTGCCTGAGAGTTGGATTTTATGTTGATAATACGATTTACGGATCTCCATGTTTCACGTGGAATATTTTGAGGTTTGGAAAAGTGTTTCTTGGAATATAGTTCCTTTGCTTTCGTTTTGATTTGAGAGAGTAAGTTGGCATATTTTTTGAATTGCAATTGTCTAGTTTCTGACCATTTATTTTTCAGTGATCTGTAGAGTCTGTTTCTGTGCTTAATCGATACCAGTATGCCAAGAGATAACCAAGGTTTATATGATAATCTTTGTTGACGCTTTGATAGAGTTTTCAAAGGTGCATGTTTGTTTACAATACAAGAGATTTCTTTCATGAAGAAATCAAATGTTTCATTAAAGTTATTATCATGGAGGATCACAGCATCGATTTTATCTGCCAGGCACTCAAAGTCATAGTAGAAAGATGTCTCAGGTCAATTTTGTGCAAATTTCTGCGCATGAACTTTGATCTCAAGCGTTTAAGACGAGATCCAAATTGACATAATATTGGATAATGATCACTCAAGTTACATTCCACAACAAAGGGGGATACTGATTGGTTATTCTCTGACTATGGATGATGAATCTAATAGGTTGATGTTGAAATCACCAGTGATAATGAATTTTTTATCTTTACTGTTCAATAACTCTAAGGTTGAGGAAAATTGTTCCATGAAATTGGACACATTATCCCTTGGGTGTCTATGGATTGATCCAACAATAATGGAGTCTGGGCCGGTTGGTATACCAGAAATTTCAATCCATAGCTGTTCACATTGACAGCCTTTTATTACAAATTCTTGATTCTCTTGGTAAGTTATGTCATCATGTATATACAAACCCACTCCACCAGCCTTGGATTTGGTTGGGCTATGAATAAAAGAATAGCCATCAATATTTATGTTACTAATCGGGTCACTCTGAAGTCTGGTCTCAGAGACTGCAAGTAATGTAACTGGGATGTCAAGTGAGCATAGAAATTCATGAAGGTTGTCGAAGTTTTTCTGCAAAGATACAATATTCACATGACCAATAGCAAAATGGGTGGTTTTGGGTATTTGAATAGAATCGGCTGTAAAATCAATATATTTACATATATTTAGGTTGTTAAGCTCTACTTGTTTAGTTAATAAATTGTTCCTATCAGAATGCATTCAAAACATTTAACAACCAGATGCAGACAGCAAGCCCCTCAGAAAATGCATCGATTACCCTATGGTGGGGCCAAGAGCAATGTTTAGTTGGGCGGAAGGGGCTGAAAATGTGGTTTTGGTGCTAGTTATAACTTACAACCGGGTCGTGACCACCTCTGGTCGATAGGCAAAGCTTTGCTATTGCGACGTCATGTTGATCGACTTTGTGGTCATATTTCATTTTGAAACCCACTAGTGGGCGCCCAAGGAGTGTCCGGAATTTGAGTCACAAAATATTATCACCCTATTGTACACAGTATTTAAGTACATATATACATAAAACAACTTATATATATTTTGCAGTTATCAATATTTGACTTACGTGACAAGATATTATCACCAGAAGAATACAATGATCTAGCAACCATGTTGCAGAAAACCGAATGTGGGTATTTGAGTATGCATGAATGCGATCTCACATCACAGAAATTATGTCGACTGGCTGAAAGCTGCTTGCACAGCGGCTTACAGGTGGGTATTTGAATGCATCGCTGTGATTGTATTCTACGAATGTTGACTATTCTGCGTGAGAAAAGACGCAGTCAAATTGCACACATATATGACTCCTTTTTATATGCCCTATTTCCAGGGTTGTAACCAAGTCACATTGTTCCGAGTCAAGAATCAATCTTACTTTTGTGGTTTTCAATTCATCACCAAGTCGAGTCCGAGTCCAAGTCACCGTTTAAAGGGTCAAGTCCGAGTCATAGTGTTATGACCCGAGTCCGAGTCCAAGTCACAGCATTGAAGTCATGTTAAACCCATGTTTTCAATCCTGCTTTGGTGATATCGATTATCGAATTCCTTGCTTGCCAAACATGCTTATTTTGTCCCTATCAGAGTTCTGGCACATGTTTATTTAGGCAGATAACAAACAGTTCCTGGCCTCATTTACCGATGCTACAAATAGACGAGACAGGGCTCCAATATGATAACTTTACTAATCTTAGAACTTAAAATCAAATATCTGTCTTGTCAGTCTGATACATCACAAATACAAGCTTTCAGTTTTTATTACGAGCACATCGACGACAGCTCACAAATAGCTTGTTGAGAACCAACGAATTCACGTCTACATATACTATCTGATAGAGAAGAAACGAATTCACGTCTAGATACCAGCTGATAGAGAATCAGCAGAAGCATGTTTATGTAGAGGTACAGTTTTTCTTTCACGTTATCAGGTGGTTGACTGAAAAAAAGGTTGACTAAAGAGAAGGTCAACTATCCTGCTCAGCTCCCGAAATAACCGCTTGAGGTTTACTTCAGTGCTGATTTACTGTATCTTTGTCGAATTTGCCCTACATTTACCAAAAATTCTCAAAAAGGGCAAAATCCTAAAAAGGAGGCTACTTGTTAAAATTGTTAGATTGTCTAAAAGTACTTAAATTTGGCTCAATTCCTACCTGTAGAAAGCAATGCTATGAGATAAAATTTTGAAATAATTACAAATTGAGACTTTCGAATTTTACCGGCTACCTCATGATATTGTTAGATTGCGTAAAAATATGGTTCATAGCAAATTTGGCTTAATTCCAACAAGAAGAAGCGAAGTTATTAGAGTGGAATATTTTGGATATGAAAAAATAGCCGACTTACTACTATAGTATGTAGTTACATGAAAGAATTTACCTCTAAAAATACTCCCATTTATTTCGCTTTGACACCATATGAAGGAGCGGCGCTCCGAAAGCTCGTGTAACTAATAAAGTTATATTCATTCGCATGTTGACGTTAAATAGAGTGTGAAAGCTACCAAGGTCTTACGTTTATATATCTCCTCAGTAGTATAATTATGGGGTGGTGAGAGGTAAATATAATAAATGAACAAAGAATTTGTAATTCGAAAATTTTAATAAACAATTAAACACTTCCGGAGTCGTAAATGTTGCATTTTGGAGTCACAAACACTGCATTTTGACACGCTAACAGCGCCCGATATCGTTTCGCAAAATATAAAAGATAAACAAAGATTTCGTGATTCGTAAAATATAATAAACAATTAAACACTTCCTGAATTGGAAATGCTGCATTTTGACCTGCGTGACACGCCGATATCGTTTCGTAAAATATAATAATTAAACAGAAACAGGAAATTCATTAAAGCGCAGTGCGCTGTGCGATTTTGAAAAAACAGATGTTGGCGGTTGCATTTTGACATGTGTGACACAATAAAATCGTTCGTTTCGCAAAACAGGAAATTCACTAAACCGCAGTTCATTGTGCGATTTTGAAAAAACAGAAGTTCGCAGCTGCGTTTTGACATGTGTGACCCACTAAATACACCCGTTTCGGAAACGCGGCCTGTTGTGCTAGAGGATTTCGATCGCGCGCGACCTATATTTCGAATGACCTGCGCGCTGAATTGTTTTCCGCGTGGCTGTTTTGTGCTACAGTATACTGAACTATCGTATCGATTATCACACTAGTCCAGTCAGTGCGAAATAGTTTGCTAAATCTAGGAATCAGTCGCATGGTGTTACTTTAGTAATTAGTTTACCACAGAGCCGGCGTAGATGGTGATTCGAAAACCAACAATAACCGCGCAGACGGAAACGCGGCCTGTTGTGCAAGAGGATTTGTTTTCGAGCGCGCGCGGCTTATATTTCGAATGACCTGCGCGCTGAATTGTTTCCCGTGAACCACCAGAAACAATCGCTCAGCACCAAACTGACTCTGTATAACAATATTACGCATGTGTTGTACTTCAGAATGGTGTAATGTCATTATCAGTAAATATTTCACAAACTTAATCGTTTACACGAATCAAAGCTAAAGTTGAAACAGCAATATCAAGGTTTGAAACCTTGCAACTCGATCAGTGATTTTTTTATTCAACTGTAAAATAAGTTTATATTCTGTAAGACACAGCAATTATTGCTCGCCCAATGTGACTTTGAGATTAACAAATTGTATATTGAGTATACGAGATTTGAATGTTTGACTAGAGATAGATTGAAAAAAATATCTCGCAAGAGAATCCATGTGTTATAATGCAGGATATCGTGATACAAGCAAATTCAATACGGAATACCTATTAACCAATTGGTCCGCAACCCGAGATTCGAGTGTTCGATCAGCGCTCGATTAATTTTCATGTATACCACCTCTTGCGTTGAGGTGAAGGGCGTTATGATATGTGAAAACTTTTAATATCAGCACCCCGATTGGAAAAAAACTTTATTTGTATGTATGAAAAGTGCATGATTGGGAATTTATCTATTTATCACAATCCCGCCACTGTTTTTGAGGGCTGGTATTATATGATTATTAAATAATATTTCACAAACTCAAGCCTAATCGTAAGACTTGAGAGAAATCACGTATTCGCTTGATGATAACACGCATGCGACAAAAAACATTACCGCGATTTTGTAAACTGATCATACTAATCAGTCGCTATAAGTTTTCACGCTTTCAGAATAGGATTGACTTTAGTTGCGTCATAAGAATCATGATGTTATTCAATCAATGTGTTAATTTACCAACTCGAAATCTCACTCGCGCTACAAGTGAAGCTGAATTGTATCCGAATATGTTAATTTATCGCCTTGACATCAGGATAATATTATTCAAAGTCTGTAAACATGGTAATGTCTTATATCAATATTATTAGGAATGTTGATGGTGTGTTTGTCGGATTATTCACACAATGATTTGAAACAGAACATTGAAACTTACAACTTTATCATTGGTCTATAATTATTTTTGTGGCAACTGTGTTTATGGAAATGAAAGCGCTAGTACATCCCGATGTTTCAATATCCGACCACACTCAAAGGACTTATTCACAAACAACATTCACAAGTCATAAATCCGATTTTGGCTTACTTGATTATATCATTACAACTTGCAAACTTGAATAATTCATCCTGACTGTACTCATATGACCGATCTTTTTATTCAGCTGTAAAGCTCGTTACTATTCTGTAAGACAAAGTACTTACTAATCGATGCATATACGACTTGACATAAACACATTATATTTTGAGTATACGAGATTTGAATACTCGTCCGATCAGAGACTGAGAATTAAATTACCACAAGTGAATCCGAATATTACACCGTAAAAAATATCTTGAATGTCAGCAACTCTTTACGACATAGTTATTACCACATTAACTAAATTATCAGCTACCCCGTCATGTTTATTTTCGAAATCAACGCAAACATGATCACTGACTTGAGTTAACCACAAAACAGCATCAATTTTTGAATTCTGCTTGTAGCTGTTGGATTATTCGCATTCGTCGAAAAAGAATATTATTGAACTCGTAAGTATGCTATTTCATGGAACTTTCGTTTTATCCCAACCGCGAAAAATAACGTCTAATCGTAAGACTTGAATCAAATCACACATTTATTTGATGATAACACACATACACCAAAACATTATCGTGATTTTGTAAACTGGCCATACTAATCAATGCATTTGTCAATATTAAAATACAAGTCGTCAGACCCATTTGTTTAAAGTATCATTTTTGTAAACTGGTTTTGCTAATCAATGCATTTGTCAATATTAAAATACATGTCGTCAGACCCATTTGTTTAAAGTATCATTTTTGTAAACTGGTCATGCTAATCAATGCATTTGTCAATATTAAAATACATGTCGTCAAAACCTTTTGTTTAAAGTATCATTTTTAAACTGATCATGCTAATCAACGCATTTGTAAATATTTTAAAAAAAAGATTTGTTGTTGTCTATGTCATTCATACAAAATTACACAATCATTACAACTGCAAACTATATTAATTAAGCTCGGCCGTATTCACATATCACAGTTCTGTGTTATTATTCCATCGGTACAATGCTCTCGTAATAATTTGATGATAACGCGCACACATACGAAACATTCCCGCGACTTTATAATTGATCACCCGACTTAAGGTATCAAAAAAGATTACCGGGATTTTTAAAAACTGAGTATATTACTCAACACGTCTATCAAGATCAGAACCCACGTCCAATACCAAAACAAAAGTACCGGTTCAATATTTTATTATTAGAGTGTGTGGCGAGAATTGAAACACTTATTCCCGGTTTCAAGATATCACACTATGTGAATTGACATACCGCTACTTGAATATTGCTTAATCCGTTCCCGCCATTTCACAAACACTTTGATCATCGCAAAAGCAATTTCGAAAATGCTTGTTACGGTTATCTTAGTTGAATAGACTTGAGTTATTTGTACAAAACGCACTATCAAAGAAATCAGAAACACAACCTACATGGAAATATGGTAAATGTGTTTTTTCAATAGTACTAATAATATAACTTTCTCTCTCCATTTCCATTCACTAAAGTAATTTTCACCACAAAACTTAATCATTAAAAGATCTTACTTCGATGTGGTTGAATTCTAGACAACATTAGTCCTGACTTAGCAATACAAGATACCGAGAGTATCACTGAGCTGTCAACATAGCGCACATATTTGAATATATCGCTTAGTCGATTGAAGCTAAAGCATCGACAGTAACAACCGAAGTGAATATTATTATTATTTATTTATTAGAATTTTTAAAAACTTATGTTTAGGTCGCTTGTGAGTGATCCTGTGTCACCTCTGGATCACTCAAACTATGGAGGGGGATGTGTAACCGTCTGACCTATGACCTCTGCGCGGCAAGACCACTCAGGCATGCAGCAAGGGGAAATAGGCCTTCTGAGTTGTGTTGTCGAGAGCGTGGCGCGTGCAGGGGCTTGTGCCCTGTGCGTTTTGGTGAATACATGATATATCCGCTCCAATCGGTGCAGTCTGTGTATCCAGGGAAGAACCTGAAAGGAATAGTCATCCTCTTCTGCTATAGTGTTAGATGAGCGATGGAACGGCTACATTATGTGTGAAGGTATATGCAGTGGTATTTTTCATGGAAGCAAACACAGGTTATGAATGATCATGTTTATTTTGAATATTGATCATTAGTTCTGGTTTACCGATCCAGAGTGAATATATTTACAAACTTCCTCATATTGGTTATCCGATTTTGAATGATATGCATTGAACAATAACGAATAACACATCATATCCGTGTACCTATCATCTGTATAGTGCTACCAAGAAAACCAACAAGCATACAACCCGAGTTACTAGCACGATGGTGAGCATGAATTCATTAATTTCCGAAGGTCGTTACCGTTACCCAAGTATCAGTCAGGTAACAAAATTGTTACTTCAGACATATTGATACTGGAAAATAAATTCAAAGCACGAACCCGAACAAGAACATAATCCACGTATCGAAACCTGTATTATTCACCACATTTTTAAAACATTCATGTCGGTGTACAACAGCACATTGTTATTGCATGCTGGTAACCGATAATTCTGATGCGATGCGACCGACGTGGGTATAATATGAAACCGGTTGTCGTGTATATTTTCGTCACTGTTCGTTGCAATCAATTTCAAACTGTCGCTAATGCAACAAATAACGAATTGATGGGTGTGTTTGTCATATTTCAAAACGAAAATGGTATTTTTACTCAGGTAACGGTGGACCTCCAAGGGAAAATAGTAATTTTACGCAGGTAATTGACAGTTTTCCAAACGAAAATGAGATTTTTACTTGGGTGGGTATCGAGTGTTTAACGTTGCTAGTGTGATTGGTCTTGTTAAACGTAGTTGTCGAGTTGTACAATATGTCGCGAGTATACAGTTACAAAGGGGAGGAAAATGAAAATGTTATTATCACTGTAAGAACGTTGTTGTATGTTCATTTGTCGGGTCAGTAACCCTATCATTCGCATATGACAAACAAAATCATTACCGTGAATACATGTAACTGGCTCGCTCGGTGTCGACCAATGCAAAATAGATGGTTCGTTTTAAAACCGATACCGCGTGTTAGTCGATGCGATTTCTACCTCCGCGCATTCAGTCATGTTGAGTCCATTTTAATACGGGTCCACAGGAACGAAACACACACTAACACCGTAAACAGAAGACGATGATTTTGATACGCATAAACAGATTTTCTCAACTACATGTTCAACTAAATCACGATGTTGTAGAAAGTAAATAATTTTATTGAGCTGTGTGTTTGATGAAGGTGATTGGTTACAAGTAGTACAAGTGTGTTGGGGAAATCAAATTTATTTTTTCTTTGTGTGACAGTTTGGGGTAAAATGAAAAATAGATTCGTGGTTTTAATTGAATTTCTCTGTTTTAATGTACGCTTCGACATGGAGACTTGACGCTGAACAACAATTCGATTCACAAAACATACCCATTGAAAGATTTGCCACTGGTGTACAAAGAGTTAGGAACATTTTTTTAATACAGCTCCATGTACTGGGTGTTTTGTTGTGAGGTCAATCATGTGATGACTCGGTACTTTTCGTTAGCAAAGTAGATTGATTTGGGTGGAAGATGTAAGGCCCGTGACTACAAAACATATGTACTCCGTGGTTGGAGTAGCTGATTTATTGCTATGACATTGACGGAACCCTAGGGAAGTGACTATGCTTTTCTTTCATGGACGTTTACGTGGCTCCGTTGTAATAAATTTGTATTAACTAAACCCGGATGGATACCGCGATTGTACAGGACTTACACATGGTGTTCACATACTGTACACCAGTGGTTCCCAACCTGTGGTACGCGTACCACTAGTGGTACGCGAAGGTCTTCCAGGTGGTACGCGAGTAAATTCTGTTTTTTTCGATCGAAGGGAGTTATTAGTTCAAGTGAGGTTGATTTTGAGTTTTTTGAAGCCATCTTCTCACGCTATTCCCCAGATGCTAATTTTCCCTTATACGTGACTTTCGAAGCGCTGTGAGCAAACGTATGCCACGCATCGACAAGCTAGTGGAAAATAAACATATGCAGCCATTTCATTAAATAAATTGACGTTTGTTGTGTGTTGTTATTTCATTACGCTGTTCTTCTTGTGACTGGACAATTCCATACATCCCATCAACCCTGGCTGATAATGCCTGGTTCAGGGGTGTCAAACTCAAATTGCATCGCGGGCCGGATCGAAGTCATGAAATCGCTCGCGGGCCAGACCAGTCATCAGAATCCAAAATGTTGCCTCGTGCCATTGCTTCTCGTCGGAATACTTTATTATCAAGCATATATAGAAAATACACGGATCGTAGGGGATTCATTGTAGCGAGTCACTTCACTATTATTTGCGAGCAATGCGAAAATACGATGTTTGTCCGGTTGAATACAGTTAAGAACCGCTAAAACAATGGCATTACCGGCGATACAAGTAGACATATTTAGGTGTTCCCTTTGCTTCAGTCCAGGGGTGGCCAACCTGCGGCCCAAGAGGGAATTTGTGTGGCCGTCGATATGCAATTCGAATTTACGAATTGACTCCCGATTTATTCTTGAAAGATTTTAATTAATCTTTAAATTTTCTTCGCGCTGCGCGCAATTCAATGCGAATACATTTTTCTATTTTAATATAGTAGCACCCTTTGCAATCAGAGCCCCACAATAAAGATGCGAACATTAGTGGAAAATGATGCGCCTCACATGGAAATATCAGCTCGGAATCGTGTGCTCCTCACTATACTAACAATCCTGATGGAAGGTCAAGAAATAACAGCATGCTACAGAGTGACTAATACCAATTGGCCCACCCGATGATGCATCATAATTTATAACTTGTTTAAATTTTCGAAAACACCCCTACATCAACTCTATACCAGTGAATCTGATCACACGGGATGAGAAAGGATAAATGTTTGAGGGTAATATGTAAAACTACTAATGTTAATGACGAAATTAATTGGTGAACCTGAATTTTTTTCGCGCTTCGCGCGACTATGAGAACTTCCTTCCTTAGCATTACCAGTGACCACTCGCGATTTGGGTGCGCTAATAAGCATAGTAAGTAGATTAGTCCTGAGTTCACCAGAAATGGACATATACATTTTAACCTTGCTATTTGGCGTCCATCAGCAGCTCGTTCATTACGACTAGCCCCGGAATGCGGCCGTAGGCTACACGAAATGCGGCCGTGAATGGCAAAAAGGTTGGCCGCCCCTGCTTTAGTCATAATCTGGCGTTAGCCCTGCGTATGCGTTGCGATGAATACAAGATATTTAACTGTCAACCCGGACGTTTTAATTTGGTTTATTACTGTGGATGTGATGGATAATATAATCTTTTTTCAATGTACTCAGAATTGCTACGCGGGCCGGATAAAATCGTCTGGCGGGCTGGATCCGGCCCACGGGCCATATATTTGACATCCCGGACCTAGTTCAATATAATTTGTTAATACACCTCGCATAAGTCAAATACGTGAGTATGACGTCATAAATGGTGGACACGCGCGTAACTTATACAGGTGGTACGCGAGCACTGCATAAAACCTCAAATGGTACGTGGGTGGAAAAAGGTTGGGAACCACTGCTGTACACATACAGACTTTTGTGTAAACAAATCTGATGTTTCTGTAAGTACTAGTTCTGTGTTGAACTATTTGATTATTAAGATACATGAACATCCATTCAGACATTAAAGTTCTTGCGGTATCGAAACAGTTTGAGCGTCACCAATCATTGCGCATGTTCGTAGCATGAGCGAATATTTTAGTGTGTCATGAATATCTTTCATATACATTTAGTGTGGAATGAGTTGCGTGTCATGTTTGATTGTATACTTTTTATCATTGTTCGTGGCGGTTTAGAAAGACGAGTGAGTTTACATCTAAATGTAGTAAGCCTAGTAGCGCAAGTAATAAATTTTCCACGTTTGAAAATCGAGACGGACAACAAAATACTAATCGGTGGAGTAGCAGTAGCGATATTGGTGGTATGTAATTTTTCGTGATATGCAACTATTGTTCTAAACATAAGTTTTTAAAAATTCTAATAAATAAATAATAATAATAATCACTTCGGTTGTTACTGTCGATGCTTTAGCTTCAATCGACTAAGCGATATATTCAAATATGTGCGCTATGTTGACAGCTCAGTGATACTCTCGGTATCTTGTATTGCTAAGTCAGGACTAATGTTGTCTAGAATTCAACCACATCGAAGTAAGATCTTTTAATGATTAAGTTTTGTGGTGAAAATTACTTTAGTGAATGGAAATGGAGAGAGAAAGTTATATTATTAGTACTATTGAAAAAACACATTTACCATATTTCCATGTAGGTTGTGTTTCTGATTTCTTTGATAGTGCGTTTTGTACAAATAACTCAAGTCTATTCAACTAAGATAACCGTAACAAGCATTTTCGAAATTGATTTTGCGATGATCAAAGTGTTTGTGAAATGGCGGGAACGGATTAAGCAATATTCAAGTAGCGGTATGTCAATTCACATAGTGTGATATCTTGAAACCGGGAATAAGTGTTTCAATTCTCGCCACACACTCTAATAATAAAATATTGAACCGGTACTTTTGTTTTGGTATTGGACGTGGGTTCTGATCTTGATAGACGTGTTGAGTAATATACTCAGTTTTTAACACTAGAACGATCAAGTGGCTTTTTTGACGCATTTTTATTTTTGAAGAGCTGGCATTCAGTCAAATCTTACGCTGTTCGGCTGAAACTTCTTGACTTTTATTTATTTCATGTAGGCCACCTTACCTATGATTTTCATCCCTCATCTAGTACAAATAAAAAAGTTATACACAGAACTACCTAGAACTACCGAGTGGCTTTTTTGACGCATTACAGTTTTTCTACCTTCAGGCATCGCAGTTTCATATTCTTGACGTGGTTATATATCTGATAAACGCAGAAAAGCCGTTTGTAACAACAGAACTTTGTTAATATCTACTTGGTCTAACTGTGTCAGCAACAACATCCCTTGTAACAGAAGGCCCTGGATCTTCCTCGTTCCGAGTCACCAAAGCTCTGTAATGTTATCTTTCTGAAGCTCAGCGTGTTACAGGACATCACATTTGAAATGTACCATTAGACCAAGCCTAGATCTGTATTGTCCATACTTATATACTAGGGTTGTACAAGGGAAAAGGGCCTTTGCTCCGGTCTACGAGATGGATCTTCGGTGGGGAGATAGAGCTGAATCTAGTAAATTGAACGCATATGAGGACTGAGGACATGGTGCATTATGTTTAGTCCGGCCCTCTCGAGGAACAGGTTTATGGAAGTCATGAGCTTTCTATTGACATAAGGAGTACAAGAAGGTGCGGAGTCGATAAAGATAATATTGTTTTCGTTCATTACATGGTAGAAATGCCAGCAAATAATTGGGGTAAAATGTCAGATGGTGTACACTACTGCTACCAAGTATCTGTACACGGGCGTCTCATATTTAGGTAAGGATAGGACAGGACACCTCTTCCATAATCCATAGATTTGCCAAGCATAGTAATGTGAAGAGTCTGATGTAATCCATCTTGAAATAATGTTACGTGAATGTGGCTGTATACGCTTGGAGAAGCAAACAAAGTCCCAGTTGACACTATTGTCAAAAGTTGCTTGAAGCTACCCAGGATCAGAAGGAACACAGGCAGCTTCATGTAGCCACACTTTTCAAAGCTATCATCTTGTTGATAAGCGTAACGGCGAGATACCAGTGTAGAGATCAAAGTTGTACACATATTGAGTTCACTCCAACCGGAGGTAACTGTTTCCTTCAGAAACAACACAAACAAGAGACCAGTGACGGTTAAATGTTATAACGAAACAAAATCAGGGGGATATTATTGACCAGGTTGCAAGGCAGTGTTCCATGAGGGTACCAACAAGTCGACGATGGTCCGTACATGTTTTCTTAGAATGCGAATGATCTTCTACTTGCCAAAATGCCGATGCTATAAAAATATGCAAATCGAGGATTAGTTGCGAGATTGCATTATGCAAATCTTATCTGATAAGCTTTATGATGTGCCAGCAATAACCAAGAATGATGATGTGGCTAAAGCGGATTTGGAACCTACTTCAAATTTTTAAAGAACGTGCTCAAATATCAAATGCGCACCAGAACAACACTTATGTGTCACACCCAAAAACGGCGATTTGTTATATAAGTCTTGCACTAAGGTGTATGTAAAATATTGCAAGTAGCTGTGAGCGCAATAAACAATGGTGTCTGATGCCGTTTATTGAGATTTGTGCTGATTTTTAGCACCGGTGAATGCATCTTATCGAAGAAAATTCAACATGCGTCAAAAAAGCCACAAGGTAGTTCTAGGTAGTTCGAAGTTCCGGTAGTTCTAGTGTTAAAAATCCCGGTAATGTTTTTTGGTACCTTAAGTCGGGTGATC
Organism: Botryllus schlosseri; assembly: GCF_051294905.1. Lineage (NCBI taxonomy): Eukaryota > Metazoa > Chordata > Ascidiacea > Stolidobranchia > Styelidae > Botryllus > Botryllus schlosseri. Next base: position 23,480,026 of record NC_137249.1, read on the forward strand.
AATTATAAACTCGCGGGAATGTTTCGTATGTGTGCGCGTTATCATCAAATTATTACGAGCGTATTGTACCGATGGAATAATAACACAGATCTGTGATATGTGAATACGGCCGAGCTTAATTAATATAGTTTGCAGTTGTAATGATTGTGTAATTTTGTATGAATGACATAGACAACAACAAATCTTCTTTTTTTTAAATATTGACAAATGCGTTGATTAGCATGATCAGTTTACAAATGATACTTTAAACAAAAGGTTTTGACGACATGTATTTTAATATTGACAAATGCATTGATTAGCACGACCAGTTTATAAAAATGATACTTTAAACAAATGGGTCTGACGACATGTATTTTAATATTGACAAATGCATTGATTAGCAAAACCAGTTTACAAAAATGATACTTTAAACAAATGGGTCTGACGACTTGTATTTTAATATTGACAAATGCATTGATTAGTATGGCCAGTTTACAAAATCACGATAATGTTTTGGTGTATGTGTGTTATCATCAAATAAATGTGTGATTTGATTCAAGTCTTACGATTAGACGGTATTTTTCGCGGTTGGAATAAAACGAAAGTTCCTTGAAATAGCATACTTACGAGTTCAATAATATTCTCTTTCGACGAATGCGAATAATCCAACAGCTACAAGCAGAATTCAAAAATTGATGCTGCTTTGTGGTTAACTCAAGTCAGTGATCATGTTTGCGTTGATTTCGAGAATAAACATGACGGGGTAGCTGATAATTTAGTTAATGTGGTAATAACTATGTCGTAAAGAGTTGCTAACATTCAAGATATTTTTACGGTGTAATATTCGGATTCACTTGTGGTAATTTAATTCTCAGTCTCTGATCGGACGAGTATTCAAATCTCGTATACTCAAAATATAATATGTTTATGCCAAGTCGTATATGCATCGATTAGTAAGTACTTTGTCTTACAGAATAGTAACGAGCTTTACAGCTGTATAAAAAGATCGGTCATATGAGTACAGTCAGGATGAATTATTCAAGTTTGCAAGTTGTAATGATATAATCAAGTAAGCCAAAATCGGATTTATGACTTTTGAATGTTGTTTGTGAATAAGTCCTTTGAGTGTGGTCGGATATTGAAACGTCGGGATGTACTAGCGCTTTCATTTCCATAAACACAGTTGCCACAAAAATAATTATAGACCAGTGATTCCCAACCGCGGCCCTGAGGGCCGCATGCGGCCCCCGGCTAGCCTTTTTGCGGCCCCCACAAAAATATTGAGAAATCAATTTATGAAAAAAAAATATATTTATAAAATACTCTCGCTTGGCTTGGAGTCTGGAGTTTTCCATTAGGATTGAAGGAAAGTTGTGAGTAGACTGCTAAGACTACGTCACTGCTGTTTCAATGCAATGTGCCCTAACTTTCCAGTTGAACGGGCAGTACCTATAGATATAGGTATAGATATGGGTATTGACAGGACCGTAACTGCTGCACCCCAAGCCCCCCAATTGGGGGGAGCGATCTCGAAGGGGCCCCAAAATTATTTCGTGAATTAGGATAAATTATAGAGTATTTTATGCAACTTTTTCAAAGATTTTTCGCGCTGCGCGCGATTTCAAGTTTCCAAGTACCTTAATTATTGGGTAGGCCTACTCATCGACCAAGATAAAATACGCAAGATTTATAGAAGTGGGCATATCAGCGTTGGCCATTACCGCGCCACGACGTGCGAAGACGTATAAAGTTTTAGGCCGTGCAGCATGCGACTTCAAGAAGTGTGCCAGAACGATCGGCAGCGAGAAAACCTTGGCCGAAAAGGACTGCTCTTACGCTGACCGAAAACTTCGTTATGTAAATTCAAAATATATATAGGTATAATTGACCATAGGCGCTTAAATGACTGGCGCCGAATGTTCCTGTCTTGGCAATCTGAACGTCACGAGACAAATGTACTACCATCCCGAAGGGAAGAATTATGTGCCAGTGAAGTACTACCAATTTGAAATCGTGTGCATCTTTTAGTTTAGTATGTTTGGGCGATTCTATATTTCTTGATATAGCAGACTAAAGGTCACGAAATAACAAATAACATCATGTAACGAAGTCGTACCAACGGGTCCACCCGTCCGAATATGCTTAATTATTATTTACGGCCCCTACAGTTTCCAAGGCACCTCCCTCAGCTCTACTGGTAAATCTGATTACGTGAGCAGAGAGGACAAGTAATTGATAGCAATATAATGCAATTCCCAATCTTATTGGCCTGTTTTATTTTGAATTATCGAAAATTTTCGCGCTCCACGCTGGCTCACTAAATGGGGATCGTGATTTCGTGGCAGAAGCGAACAACGGCACGGGGGGTCGTTTTATCACCCTATGGGAGCTCAAGACCTAAGTGTTTTGGGGGGCCTGACGAAGTGCTGTTTCGTTCCTGCCAACTGGTATGCGCCCGAAGATGTTTAATTATTATTGAGTGAGCCTACCGCATCAAACACAACTCACTCGACTCAACCGGTCAATCTGATTACGTGAGTAGAGACAGGATAAAAATTGATACCAATATATATGCAATTTCCGATTATATTGACCGATTCAATCATGAGTTATATAAATTTTTCGCGCTTCGCGCGATTAGTCGTGAGTAGCTGCCTGAAACGGACACCAAATTTAGATGATAAATAGCGGTAAACAGCCATCTAGCTTGAGGGGGTCTGGGGGCTTCGAAGTTCTGTTTATTACCCTATGGGGGGCAAGAAAAACGATTTTTTTGGGGGGGCTGACGAAGTGCTGTTACGGCCCTGGGTGTTGATAACGAATTTACGGATAGATGTGCAACAAGTGACTCACGATTGAATACGCCGAGATGCGTACTGCTTAGCCGGCAAAAAGCAGCATAATTGGAAGTCCTATAGCTCGCGACCCAAGCGTCCGAATAATTTGATATGTCGGTGTTCATCGAAAGCAAGTGTCGCACTGATTCCAAAAATACGAATCGGAAATAAAACTACTCCGAAATAGCCAGCAAAGGTTGATTGTTCTGAACAACGGGAGCACGGCAACACAATGGCCAATGGCGTCAAGCGAATGATTGGAACAATGCCAATTTTCATATTTTGGTGACTATTTTGGGTTCCTTACATTGCCTTGGTATTCGTGCGGCCCCGGCCGTACTCTGAAATTCTAAATTTGGCCCTGCCACCGAAAAAGGTTGGGAACCACTGTTATAGACCAATGATAAAGTTGTAAGTTTCAATGTTCTGTTTCAAATCATTGTGTGAATAATCCGACAAACACACCATAAACATTCCTAATAATATTGATATAAGACATTACCATGTTTACAGACTTTGAATAATATTATCCTGATGTCAAGGCGATACAATTCAGCTTCACTTGTAGCGCGAGTGAGATTTCGAGTTGGTAAATTAACACATTGATTGAATAACATCATGATTCTTATGACGCAACTAAAGTCAATCCTATTCTGAAAGCGTGAAAACTTATAGCGACTGATTAGTATGATCAGTTTACAAAATCGCGGTAATGTTTTTTGTCGCATGCGTGTTATCATCAAGCGAATACGTCTTACGATTAGGCTTGAGTTTGTGAAATATTATTTAATAATCATATAATACCAGTCCTCAAAAACAGTGGCGGGATTGTGATAAATAGATAAATTCCCAATCATGCACTTTTCATACATACAAATCAAGTTTTTTCCAATCGGGGTGCTGATATTAAAAGTTTTCTCATATCATAACGCCCTTCACCTCAACGCAAGAGGTGGTATACATGAAAATTAATCGAGCGCTGATCGAACACTCGAATCTCGGGTTGCGGACCAATTGGTTAATAGGTATTCCGTATTGAATTTGCTTGTATCACGATATCCTGCATTATAACACATGGATTCTCTTGCGAGATATTTTTTTCAATCTATCTCTAGTCAAACATTCAAATCTCGAATACTCAATATACAATTTGTTAATCTCAAATTCACATTGGGCGAGCAATAATTGCTGTGTCTTACAGAATATAAACTTATTTTACAGTTGAATAAAAAAATCACTGATCGAGTTGCAAGGTTTCAAACCTTGATATTGCTGTTACAACTTTAGCTTTGATTCGTGTAAACGATTAAGTTTGTGAAATATTTACTGATAATGACATTACACCATTCTGAAATACAACACATGCGTAATATTGTTATACGGAGTCAGTTTGGTGCTGAGCGAATCACAAATTCTTTGTTTATTTATTATATTTACCTCTCACCACCCCATAATTATACTACTCTCGTCTGCTATCGGCGCAACAAAGTATACATTTATTTTGAAATCCCAAATTTTCTCCTCTCATATCATTGATTCTTCTTTTCAAAATTAAGCCAGATTTGGTGTTATTTTTATGCAACATAACAATTTTATCAAGTAGCTACCTAGTAGGATAAAAAAGATGTTATTTTTGAACAGCCCTATTGTACAAACATTTAAACTTCATTCAGCATTCAAACTTCAAAAATACTAAAGTGGAAAGGAGATCCTCAGATCTGTTAAAGCGTCATGGCCTTAGAATAAATCCACATCTACTGAATACACGTTCCACTGGCGCACTAGATGCAGGAATTGACAAGCATCTTTGAACCACACTGAAGAGCATTGGATACTCATTCTTTCCAGTGCTCAAAAATGCAAAGAATCACCACCTTCAAATCTACACATGAGCTTACAGTCTCTTCCAAGTATTTGACCATCTGAGTCATTTCATTGGCTCTAATTGAACTTTGCTTCGACTGTTTGCTTGTATAATTGAAAAGTCTTGAGTACCTAAATTGTGCATCATCTATTACCTCTCACTGGATGATTTTGTACAAGGCAATATGCATTGCTACTATGTAGGGTACCATTGTCTTTTTTTTACGGTGGCATATCTGATATCAGACGAGTGCAACAAAAGCAGTGGTGATAAATAGCTATGTCGGCAGAATTCGTCAGATGCATTGATCTAACCATTAAGATTCGCAAATTTCTTCATCTTCAAGTCATATAAAATAAGCCGAGTCAATGACATGGGTCGAGTCAATCCAAATATTGTCTCGAGTCGACTCGATTCATTTTCCCATTTCAAGAAAATGACTCGAGTCAAGTCTAGTCACAAAAAATCGTGACTCGAGTCTGACTCGAGTCGAGTCATTACTCGAGTCATTACAACCCTGCCTATTTCATAATAGTTGCTTAACACCGAATTCTTCTATAACAGATTTGGTCAGGTGCTCAATTGCAAGGATTATAATAGTAATCATTAGGAAAAATCTCTGAACTTTCTGGAAGACACGTTAAATTGCATTAGTCAACTAAAGATAGAAGAAGCTTAAACTTGCACCAAACTAACATTACAAAGAATGTTGGAACTTTGATGCCATAGAGAAAAAAAAGATATATCAAACACTGGCAGTTTGAGAGAGCAATTATTTAGCACATTAGAGACACCAATATCATTTTCCCGTTGTTTTACAATACCCACTGCGTTCTACAACGGTGCTTCCCAAGCGGAGTCGACTAAATCAACACTGAAGAGAAATGTATTTGTATCAATAGCAGTACTTCAGTTGGTCTGCTGTTAATCATGCGTCTACCACCCTATTGTTTTTCCGTTGTCGTCCCTCCACTACTGACATCAAACAGTTGAAAAACTTTTCCGTATCGACCGCAGCAAGTGCATCACGTGGTAGCTAGGCTTCTATCTAATATTATAAAGGGATAGCATGTTTCGAGAAAATTCATTTGCATATCGCACTTTCATATAATAATAGTTTGACTGATTACCAGTAAACCCAGCCCTCGGTAAACCCAGCCTTACAAACCCAGCCCTTGGTAAACCCAGCCCTCGGTAAACCCAGCCCTCGGTGAGCCCGGCCCTCGGTGAACTCGGCCCTCGGGAAATTTGGTATTCACCAGCATCCCTAATATCCCAGCATCCCGGCAACCCTAATATCCCACCTCCGGCAACCCTAACCCCCAACCCTAATATCCCACCTCCGGCAACCCTAATATCCCCCCTCCCAAAACCCTAATATCCCACCCCCGGCAACCCTAACCCTAACCTCCCCCAACCCTAATATCCCACCTCCACCAACCCTAATATCCCCCCTCCCCCAACCCTAATATCCCACCTCCCCCAACCCTAATATCCCCCCTCCCACAACCCTAATATTCCACCAACCCTAACATCCCCCCTCCCCCAACCCTAACACCCCCCCTCACCCAACCCTAATATCCCACCTCCACCAACCCTAATATCCCACCTCCGTCAACCCTAATATCCCAGCTCCCAGCTTTAATTCAAAATTGTTCGGGGGCGGAATTCACCGAGGTCCATAATATTCGAGAAACACCATGAATACCACAAAACAAACAAGTAGAGTATGTGAGCGTCGCGTTATCTCCCCCGCTTACTCAATCCGTGAATACAAAATTTCCCGAGGGCCGAGTTCACCGAGGGCTGGGTTTACCGAGGGCTGGGTTTGTAAGGCTGGGTTTACCGAGGGCTGGGTTCACCGGCAACCGTTTGACTCCAGTAGGATAGACGTCCAATGTATGACATAAAGACCAGAATCACGGACTTTGTTATTGTTCGATAAGTGAAGATCCCTATAAGATTGTTTCAAGGTAAAAGAAATAGGTAGCATTATGACAGTGATTCCCAAATTATGGTCTGCGACACTAGTTCAGTTGATACGAGAGCAACTTCGGGATACCAATAAGTTTGTGTGATTCGTAGGTCAGTGTTGGGATGACTCGAGTCACCTTTTTCGTATGACTTGACTTGACTCGATTCACTTTGCTAAATTGACGTGACTTGACTCGGCGTATCAAAAATGTGGATTGACTCGTGACTCGGAGCAAAATTCACGAGTCAATTTCGAGTCATCAAGCAATCGATGTCGATAAAAATCATTGTATCTTGCATATGTTCGGATTGTACGCGAAACGCTGGTGTTACCCATGAGAGCGACCTATTATTCAATGATCTTACGTTTTACTGAGCCTCCATCGTTCTCTCACAAATAAATTGATCGCAAACGAAGTGATCGAAGCTTACAGCTTACGTTGTCGTAAACTAGTATGGTAAAGTAATTTAATAGCAAAATGTCTATTCTGTTCTCTGTTCTTAACTATATATATCTTTCACATAGTTTACTACGCTACAATGAGATTTTCTCAAACCACCAGGTCGTTCAGACTTCTTTCTCTGTGTTGCAAAAAATCGCCGACCATTTTAACAGTCGCAATTGCTCACATGTAGGCCTACTTCGCAGGCTTCACGTTTTTCCGCTCCCATATCAAGCCATAAATCCATAAGTAGCTCGTGTCATCTGTTCAAAACACTGCGCGTTAACTCGACTCTTTCGACTAAGTGGTATAGAATGCTCATGTGCCCCATATACGATAAGGAATCTAATTCTGATTATAAACCGTATGAACGGCGCTTCGACATTGGCCGTTCTATTTTCCATGATTTTGAATCAAGTTGCCCCATGCGGTAACCTAGGTCTAACCTAAGCTTAGAACATCCTAAGTTCGACTATAGTAGGGTTACCATATTTTGGCGAAACAAATTCCGGACACTCTTTAGCGCCCACTAGTGGATTTTAAAATGAGGTATAACAAATTGTCTGTCAATGTGACGTCACACTAGCAAAGCTTCGCCTATCGACCAGAGGTGGGCACGATCCGCATGAGGGGGCTGTGGAGTCGGAGTCGGAGTCGGTGGAGTCGGAGTCGGAGTCGGGGTAATTTTCGCTTGATGGAGTCGGAGTCGGAGTCGGAGTCGTAAAAACTATAATAGCTGGAGTCGGAGTCGGAGTCGGAGTCGGTGGGAAAATACTGACTGGAGTCGGAGTCGGAGTTTGTGAGAATGACTATGATTTCGACTCCGACTCCGACTCCAACTTCTCTATCATGAAAACATTTGCTTTCAAAGAATTTTCAATATAATTTTTATGTACCACCAATCACTGTTATTATTAACCATACATATCAGGTGCGGCCAGCCCATGGCACGCAGGCCAAATTTGGCAGACGAGAAGGTTAGGTGTGGCCTGCGAGGTAATTCTCGAAATTATTTATGACACCAGGTACAATTGCAAGGCCAACCAAAATTTGGTTAGCATGATCGCGAAATTTGATGATGACTAAAACAACAGTTCTGAGGCATTGACGTATCCAGCGGTCAGCCACATTTATCCCAGATCTTCGTATATGACCATGAAGTAGAATATTTCATAGCAGATTTATTTGACTTGACATTTTTCTCGGTACTTCGCATGATTCATTGTCACTAGATTTCTTGCATTCAGTATTTTAGCCCCCTTTTGAAAATTATAAATACATATTCTTCACAGAATTGAGTCTAACTATATTCGCAATTAGAAGATACGGCTTCGCTTTTGCACTCGCAGGGAGATCGTCGATAAAACATTTGCACAAAATGATAGAGGCATGTTCACTGATACCGTCGATTTTGCTATGTCTTAACGTCGAATAATCCTGTCCTTGCAAAATGAGCCCAGTGGTATACAGATGCGACCCCCAATGTATGTTAGCGACATATTTATTGATATAGCTATAGCCTAATTCAGTCGTTATCTTCCAAAAAAATTTCGCGCTTCGCGCGACCAGGGCCTGATTGCGCACTGCACAGTTGGATGACATAATGTTATCAATTTTAGAGCGTAGTTAAATAAGTCTTGTTTGCAATGTTTCATAATTCGGTTCGCTCCTATCGACGACTAAAAAAGGTTATAAACATTCCCGTTGCCCGCGCAATGGTTCGTAAATCTCAGGTGTCCCTTTCGCTGATATAGATAAAAGAAATTATTTGCAAATTACAACTCAGTTGCATAGGGGAAGATAATCGCAAGAAGCTTTTTCGCGATGCAGTCAAAATTGATGCAATTTTTGGAATTATACCATGATACTGTGACAGAGAAAATGCATCGGCTGGTTTTGTAAATTTGTAAAAATATGTAAATATGACCAAACGATGCTTCCCATTTGACAAAATTGAAAATATTTGTAGTGTAGCTTAGCTGTTTGGGTCGAACAAATGATTAAGAAAGACTGCAAGTCCCAATCCTTGAATACTTGATTAAGTACATGTAGACTAGACATAGGCTATGGTCTTTGACTACTTAACTAAAGTCCATTTATGACCGATGTCTATTACTAGTAGTAAGAGTGTTTGTGCTTGTAATCAGGATATTGTGTAATGACAAAATTATTAAGTTCAATTTCTTTATTAGTTGCTGAGTCATACACAAGAGCTACACTTGGATTTTTTATCTAGATTTTTATTATACTGGATTGGATATCTGCCATATTTGAATGATTCACATTTCAGGATGTTAAAGAGTCCATGTTATAAAAACTTGAATAAGGAAGGATATTTAGCAAATCTATATTTCATGTTAATTGCATAGTGGATAATTCGAGCTGTGCCACAATGAAACAATTCAGCATGCCACAGTTAATCATATGTTTGCATATGTTTAATGGTTGTATGATAGTCATTCAACCGACAATGTGGCATATAATTTTCGAGGTAAATTGGTAATAATGCTGGAGTCGGAGTCGGAGTCGGGAGTCGGAGTCGGTACGTTTAAAGACCCAGGAGTCGGAGTCGGAGTCGGAGTCGGTACGTTTAAAGACTCAGGAGTCGGAGTCGGAGTCGGAGTCGGTATATTGAAAATGTGTGGAGTCGGAGTCGGAGCCGGAGTCGGTGGTAAAATTTACCGACTCCACAGCCCTGTGAGGAACCGCCATAATGCTACGTCGGTTCATTTATGTGGTTTTGTGTTGTGGCCAGGACCGAAAAAAATTTTTTCAGCCCACTCCCATCCAAATAAACACTGCTCTTGAGCCCACCATATGGTACTCGATGCCACTTGTGGGGGGCTTACTATATGCATCTGGTTGTTAAATTTTGTGAATTAAATCTGTCTATTCTGTAATATGGATTCGTACATATATTACTATAAAGTTTTAACGGTCAGCACTTTTGCCCGGACTTACTCACGACCTATTTTGGAAGTTGATTACGTTCAGCATCTTCGCGAACCCTAGAATAAAGGCAGACGACCCCAAGGTTTATAGCCACTATCTTTGACTAAAGCATCTAAATGGCCTTCCGACTCTAGGAATATACCGTTCTCCTTTAAATGCGATTACAACTAGACCTATTTCGGTAAATGGGGGTTATTTTTAATAATTTATTATGAACAAAAAAATTGATCCTATTTCAAGCCTTCAAAATTCCGGACATTTTGGCATATTTCAGAATTCCTCCCGGACGCCAGTTTGAACAGTGAAATTCCGGACATGTCCGGGAAATTCCGGACGTATGGCAACCCTAGACTATAGCTCAAATTTAGTGTAGTGTTATACAACATGTGAATACATATGCATAAAATGCATTGCACATAATTTGCAGTTATCGATATTGGATTTATGTGACAAACGATTGTCAGTGGATGGATACAATGATCTGGCAACCTTGTTGAAGAAAAGTCAGTGTACTGTCTTGAAAATGCTGGAATGTGATCTGACTGAAGCGAAATTACTTCGACTGCATCAAGGCTGCTTCGAAACTGGCGTACAGGTGGGCATTCTAAAACATCACGTTCATGGATGTGATACGTATATCATATTACTACAGCTCGTAGGTATCGAGGTTCGTGACGATTTCATGGACCATAAAGGACAAGCAGCTTTTGCATCATTAGTGTGTGAAATGAAGTGCACGTTTGTCGTATTGGCCAATACGAAAATGCTCGATATCCTGTATCGGGAGTGGAAGGAAAGAAGATATACGGTGAGGTAACATTAAGATAAATCTAAATTTATACTACCAATGCTTTACTTTTCCTTTAGTTCCGTGAACTAAGACTGGTGGAGAAAGGATATCAACCCCAAAGTGATATTATTCGATTGATTTGCCGCATCATGGCAGACACAGTCCACATACTGTTCTTAAATGGTTGGATATTAACCCAGGATCAAGAAAAAGAAATAGTAAGAGCTTTTCGGCAGATGGTTTCAAAGGTATGTACATACTTTGATTATACCTTTAGTCAATGTCCCTGGTAATATTTGTGCATTATGGTCACTTCACTCTATTTCATTTGAATGGGTTAAAGTAGTGGCTCTCAACGTGGGCGATTGAAATCGAGTTATGAAAATATTAGAACGCCCAGTCAGATATATTTCATTACTCCGATTCCGGTACAAAATCAGGGGTGTAGCAGCCACTTGGCGGTTCTGGCTCTGCGCCAGGGGCGGCAGGCTCCAAGGGGGCGGCAAAATGAGGCTAACACAGTGTACACAGCCGGCTAAAGCAGCGTAATTGGTAGTCCTATAGCTGGCGTCCCGTGAGCTAAACTTTATTCAAACTGGTCTTAAACGAAAGCTAGTGTCACGCTAATTCCGAAAACACGAATTAATATGTTAGTGGAACCATTCCAAAATAGCCGTCAAGGCCGCGTGTTCCTAACAATGGTTGGTTAGTTAATGCAAAGCTACTTCATTCGACACCATAATTATACTCGTGTCTGGAACTTCATCTGACCATTGGTGTTTCAATTGAGAGCTGTGCGAGGAGCTACTCAATGCTGAAACTGATTAAGTCTTATTTACGTTCTACCATGAATGATGATCGGCTATCAGCTCTATCGATAGCAGTGGTTCTCAACCTTTTTGTATTCGCGGACCACTTTTAGACCACCACGGACCCCCGTGGACCCCCTCAAGTTTCCGTTCAAAATTAGCTCAATTATCGTGCAACCGCCAACTGTCTCGTGCAAACATTGATTTTAGGTTAGTAATAAACAGCCAGAAAATGAGTTTTATTCAAAATAACATTACACTATATGTCAAAATTGGGTAGACTTTTAATATTTCGAAACGAATTTTCCCCCTGTATTTATTGTCTTGAAAATTCTCGTCTTTGATTGGATATGAACGAGTGCCGAAAGTCCATTTCTACAAAGATATAAGATATATTGGTGGCGAACGTAGTATTAACGCGTAACGCTTCCGACGATAGCTTTTGGTGTGTGTTTGTAATGAAGCATATCATGTCCACGCAGCCTATAGTCATTCCTATCTAGCACAGCGGTTCCCAACCTTTTTCGACTCATCGCCCCCTTTTCAAGCTCAACGCCGATCATCGCCCTCCAGATTTTGTGAACCGAAAAATCGCTATACAATCTGTAATCATCGGCGGGTTGACTAAAAAGGGTCAACTTTACGGCTCGTTGTCGAAATGGGGGAGATATCGCCCACGTTGGGAACCACTGATCTAGCATCTCATCTTGAAGGTATTTAGTGGTTATATCACAGAAGATAATGGATCTCGTGGCGGCGCGGTTTCAATTCCTTCATTGCGACAGATCAGGAAAAAAGTTCAGGAACTTCTATTTCAAACGAATGTTTACAAATTTGCTGCGACTGACAACTGCAAATCCAAATTCCTATCTCCAACATTTAATTTTTCAGAAACCTTAACAAAACATTTATAAACAGCAATATATGTTTGCATCGGCATGCCATTGGTAAGTTGACAATAAAATGAGTTTGCACAGTCGGATATTTCATCTCAGACGACCATTTTAATGACGTGAGTCCTAAAGTTTTAGTAATTATGAAGCGAAGCGAAAACTGTCCCATGCTTTTCCTAATTAAAAAAATGTAAATTAGGTTACCAATGACTTTACAATGACCAGAGGCTTCGCAGACCCCCTGAAAATGCTTCGTGGACCACCAGGGGTCCGCGGACCCCCGGTTGAGAACCACTGGTCTATAGAAAGAGACTATATACGTTCAAAATCTTGAATTTGAGAATATTATCGCTGATTTTGCATCGGCAAAGCCCGAAAAGTCAAGTTTTGAGACGGCTAATGATTTATTATTTGCACAATACATTCGTTCGCTATTTCTTGTCTTTAATATTTTTGGCCTTATTAAGGTTCAGACGGTGAGGCTGAGACGCAGCATATTACTTGTAATTATTTTTATTGACAAGATTATTTGAACATGAATCTATATTGATATTAGCTGCGGTGTACTTAGGGGGGGCGGCATTTTAAGCGAGAGCCAGGGGCGGCAGCACATGCTGCTACGCCAGTGTACAAAATACCCATGAAAAGCCAGTTATTCTGGATCTGCTGCAAAAGTTTACTAAAAAGAGGTCAACTCGCCACCAACTATCCTCAGATACTAGGATCGCAGCATAATGTATACATTTTTATTCAATTTACCATCTATCAGAGTTAGCTGTACAAAAGTCCCTATTATATATCTTATTTCCCAGTAGCGGACCCATGTTTTTTTGGGGGGTGGGGGGTCGATAAATATATCTCGAGATTGATAATGGAGCGATGAGTCAAAAAACGTTGGAAACCGCTGGGTTGATCGCGGGATTACAGCTACGACCAACAGTATTCCGAAGTGACACTTTTTCCGTATCCAATGTTGGTTTCCTACAAAGCTCAATAACCCAATAACCTTAAAATAAAAAGCCATAGGAATATATTTTACCGACTGATTTAGGAGTCCCTGAGCTTAGGGAACAAGAAAGCTGATCACAACTTCCCATCCTCCATTACAAGCAGTTCCGGTATATGTAGGGCAACAACGATTACTGAGATTATGCATTTAACTTCCGCTATAAAGTAATTTGCCAAGTGACGGGTTAATTTATATCACAGGCACGCTTACTTTGGCTGAATGGACGTGAATTCACAAAGGATAAAGGTGTTGTAAAGCGACGGTCGAGTGGTCGTACGATAGGCAAGCCGAAGAGGTTCCAACCGGCTTGATTGCTAGATTGTTTGATTGTTTTGCATTGAGTTAATTAAAATAATTACCCAGTGCGTGTTACCTAGGGTGTAGCATACGTTGGGTGGTGCTCTGTAATTCAGTTCGCTTTTAAGTGTTATCTACGGAGTTACATATATGGAACGACGCGCCGAATTGGAATGTTTCGAAGGTTATTGCGGGCTGAGACGCGCTGAATTGGAGCGTTTTAAAAACTATTGCGGGTTGACAAGGCATCGCATTTAAGCTCTCATGGTGTGAGGTATTGGAGTAATTTCTCGTCTTGACTTTGACTTACCTGTTTGCAAGGCAACTGTGTTTTTTTTGGGGGGGGGCCGTAGTCGAACTTTTGTTGAATTAGTTCGATCAACTGTCGGTGGTGATTCGAATTCAACAGTATGCGTTATTGATGAATAACAAATATAACGAAAATAATTATTCACGACTTCACATGATACCTATTGCGATATAATTGATCACCAAAACAATCGACGAAGATTATATATATTGAAGATATTCGAAACAAATAGAAAGTTACATAAAACATATTATATGCAAATTAGCAGCTGTAGCCTATTAGACGTTTACGATTTAACATGAATCGTAAATATAAATAATAAATTGTGGAATCCGCAAGCGTGTGGTGGTTTTATTTCCTTCAAAACTGCAGTCGACCAGTTTTCCATGGCTTATAAAGTTTCTGTTTACTGCAGTGGTTCTCAAATTTTCACACACACACCCTAGATGACAATGGAAAATGACGCGCCCCCTTATCGTTATACGACTCATACCAAAATGAAATATTAAACGAGCCGCCAGAATGTTTGTATTTCCAAAGCATAGTTTGACAGCATGAAAAATTATGACTGTTGAGAGTCTTCTATAATATGAAATTCGGACTATACACGGAGCAATAGCTAAAATTTGCGGATAACTAGCGTCGAGCACGAAAAAAATTTCAGTTGACTATAATTCCTTCAAAGATTTCATGTGTAATATGTGTAATGTGATGTGTAATGTGTAAATAGATGTTTGGCGATTTTGGTTTCTAATCCGTACCATTAACCCACTTGATCTAAGTAGCGCAAAACGTACCTGACCATAAGCTAAATGAAAAACTGAAGTCACGGGCCGCATGCCATTCAAACTTGGCACTTATTCGCAGGACAAACAATATTTCTATACGGGTCGCAGGTGTTCGGCCAGAGAATGAACCAATTTATTAGTACTTCTGGGAAGCCATAAAGTGTGATTCGCAATAGTGATATTCTACAAAATGTGTCCCAAATGAAAGTTTCAACACAATTTAATCTCATTCCGATTTCAAGAAATATCATTTCTCTCCCGTGGCTCTGCGCCCTCTCATGATGCTTTCACGACCCTAGTGTGACAAGAAATTGTCTACGTATTTGAGTGATCAGTGATAGAGGGCGCGGGTTATTCGTGGAAGATCACGAATGAGATCTTTGTCATCACTTTAAAACTAAATTGATGATGTCGTGCAAAACTAATACAGAAATCAAATAGTTACAACGCAGGCTTCAAAACCACTAACGCAGCATGGACTTTTCTAATCCAGCAATTCAGCAAAAATCCAGCAATTTTGACTTAGGAAATCATATAGATCAGTGCTTTTCAACCTGTGTGACGGTTCGCAACTGTGCGAATGAAAAAATTGCAGTGTGAATGACGGGCATGGTGAGAACGGTGCGAATGAAAATCCCGGATGAGTGCGAATGACGAGGGTGGTGCGAATAAAAATCCCGACTGAGTGCGAATGAAAATCGTGGATAATAATTGCTAATTTTTCTGACCTGGAATAATTCAAATAAACCTAATAAGAAATTCAAGGGCACTGTAACTTCTGTTGTTGCCACGCAATTGTAAAAACTTGTTCAACTTACGACCCACCACTAAACGTAGCTCTCACAAGCCGTAGTGAATTAATATTTTCGCACTATATTTATGACGTAACCAAAAGCCAGGTTTGGGGCAGCTTGTGTAGTTGCAGACATATAGTCAGGGTTGCCATCGACATCGACCCAAAAATAAGGACAGTCGAAAAATTAGATTAACATGTGAAAGCGCTTTTGTACATACTTTGTATTTATACGAGCCCTGGCTGGCCTATCACATTCCACACTTTTCGTCAGAAACAATCTAATCCAGCAACGCCTTGTTATTAGAAAGTGCTTCATGGATCTCACGACGGCTCAGGTCTTGGTTTACCTTTACTCAGGGCCAAAACAGTAGGGATGGTGTGAACGCGAGGTTCACGTTCGCGTTCTGTGTGTGAACCTCGGAAATTTAGAGGTTCGCGTTCACAACAGAACCTTGGTAGGTTCTGCACTGTGAACCTTTTTCATATATTACAATTTTCACTTCATCGTTGGTTCAAATTTATTTCATTTCAACAGCAGGCCACTCTATGCATGGCGCTATAGGCATACAAAATCAACACTAAACGAGCATGTACCTTGACCATCTCAAAAGTTTTACTTGCTTTGTTGCAAAAGTTTCCTCGAAATATCCAACTTGCCGTTTGTAAATGTCTATTGACTTTCTGCTGCGAGCTTGACCCACAATCACAAAATATCACGAGCGAAATAAGCTACGTAGTCAGCGAATGATGTTTATTCAACTAATCAATCTAGCAGGCGTATGGGGTCAATCTTGACTTCATATGTTTACTGGGTCATTAAAACCAAATCGGTGCGATTGAGGTGTTGGCTACTGCTGTATAACTTGTTAATGGGGTAGGCCTGCTATAGGTAGCAAGTATAGAAACCCGTTGCACACTCGGCTCAATATCAATGTACTCAGACGCCGAATACATTTTCCGATCTGTCATACGAAAAAGGTGACTCGAGTCTGACTTGAGTCAAGTCATAACTCGAGTCATCCAAACACTGCTACAAGGCTATATCTGTATCTTCCTCGCCCGACGGCCTATGCACATCATGTAGGCCTACTCATGGTATGCATATACGCAGATCCCCAGATCGTGTGTATGTATATTATGAGTCGGTTTATATGCCGCAAGAACATTAAGGACAAAAATAAACTACGTCCCTTCCTTTCCTTATATTCCCTGGTAAGTCCTCGTCAAAATTGTTGGCAAAGCGACGAAAGATATTGATTTTATGGGATTATTATATCATTTGATTGCCCCAGTCGATACATTTGGCGACGTTTAAAACGTCAATATGTATTTCAGCATCGTGACGTAATGTTGCCCGAGTCGTCGCTAGGTATCATGTACATTAATATAGGCTATCATTTCATTGAAGGATAGATTGGAATTAGCAATATGACGCCCCGTGACGTCATGAGGTTCACGTTCGTGTTCACACAGAACCTTTCAAAAAGGTTCGCGTTCACACGAACCTGAACCTTTTAGAGGTTCACACCATCCCTACAAAACAGCACTTCGTCACTCCAACCAAAAAGAAACGTTGATCTTGCCCTACCCCCCCCCCAATAGGGGTAAAAACCAAACTTCCTCACCTCGTTGTGATTAGAGGCGTCAACCTAGATGGGAAAAGGCCGTACACCAAGTTGAGACAAAATCGTTTTCCGAGCGTATGGAGCAAGAACTCCAGTAACAATGCTTGTAGTCTTAGTCGAGGCCGAAGAAAACTTAATGGCGATGTTGGAATCGGGGAATATTGCTTTGAACAATTGCTCAACAATTGTGCAATCGTTGGTGAGGAATGATTGCTGGTGTTAGACAATATGGAATGCCCAGGTACCCTCTGCAGCAGCTGCCTTGTAGTCTGTGGTCGTTGGTGCCGATCGACTTGTGGAAAAATTATTCATCGTTTGGCTAAAATTAATCATAATGACACACTTCTTGTGTTTTGGGGTATTAATGTGAATTGAAATAGTGGTCTTTCTTATGGCCTCCAGGTTAATATCACAATTGCAGATATTGCAATGTGCGAAACACCCGGCCTTCATTTTCGTTAGATACCTTTGAATTCTCGCATAAGTGTCACGAAAAACGATTTTACACCTGCTCATTTTAACTAATCAGATTTAGCCTTACTAGTAGCTAAAACTATACGTCCAAGTGCAATATAAGTTAGATAAATTTATCAATGATTTATAGCTTTACTACTTTTTAACCAATGTGTCGACTACACTGCGCCTTTTTTCACTACGCACTAAATGCTGCCTTCCCCACAGCTTGAGCTTATTCTGTTGTAGACCAGACAGCAGGAACCTGGTATTGCTGTTTACTGCTAAAATGACGTCCGCTGCAATAGCGTGGTACAAACGAAACTGCTATACCACCACTCACTGCCCTAGCTATCTCACCACTTAGAAGTCAAATCTTGTGGTGTGTACGTCATGAGAGTTCCTTTCATTTATGATGTCATAAAATCCCTACGAAAATGCATAATTTTAGAATATTATGAAACACAGATACCAGAGGAAAACGATCCAATTTCAGTAGTGGTAGAAAATAAGACAAAATAAGGACGTAAGTCGAAAATAAGGACATATATTAGAAATAAGGACAGTCGAGTTTTCTAAGACATGGACCTTCAAAATAAGGACAAATCTTAGAAATAAGTACGGTATGGCAACCCTGCATATAGTATATCAGCAGCCCGTCTGAGCCTGCGACAGGCTGAAAAAATGACGTCAAATTGACTTTCTGCTTTCTTTCGCTAAACAATCATCATACTTTCGCCATAACTGTTCGATTAATGCGAAGCACGAGGATAGTGTTAAATACCATCATTAGAGACTCACATTTGCAGTTATTGTAACGCAAATTTATACCCCATCAAGAGTTATTAAAGTATTGACCGCAAATGGTATAATTTTGGGTCAACTTTGTGCTGGATGTATCCATGTGTATATGTATGTAATATTTGTTGAATTTATTGCAAAAATCTTGCGATAGTTTTTACAAATCCAATGTCACGGTATTGGGTACTGTAGCCAATAAACGAGACACGCAGAAAATATGGCTTTATAATGAGAATTCATGATAAGATTTGACTGGTGAACATGGTCGAAGATCGTTTGGATGCACTAGTTTAGGGACTAGGGATGAGCAACGAGCGATTTCAGGCCCATCAGACGTATTCATTTCGAGGCCAAGCCCTTCTACGTCGGGTCACAGGACGACGTAAGGTTTTGGCCAACAAACCACTGATAAAATGCGGTGCCAGAACATAAGCGTCGACAAAGCCTGGCTAAAAATGACCGACGCTGGACGGCCGAACCCCTCGATACGGATATGTTCCGTTGTCGGCACGAAATAGTCCCGTTAGTAGTACAACTGCGACACGCAGTGGAATTCAATTCACCCTAATTTGAAATCGCGTGCGTCAGACATATTTTGTAGAGCTGTGTTGGAGAGAATTGTGGTGTGCGCGTTCTGTATGGCATACACGTCCGTAAAATCGTAGCATACTACTGTAATATTTAAAATGAATTCCTTTTCATGGGTGAGGCTCGGGTCGCGAGATGCCACAAAAACCAAGATTTTGGTGATAGTCTAAAACGCTGCTTTAACGTTATCAAACTATTATGAATTCTCAAGTTAGATCGAGCTAAAGAGCAGAACACACATTATCGTGAGTTTAGTTGCTCTTCCCACATACTCACGAGACAGAAAAAGGGAAATCGAAAAAAAGTAAGGGCTACTTATCATAAGGTGGCGAGCTCTAATGTGCCTACGCTCCTTGGTCGTTTGTACCTTATTTTCCAAGAGATAGGGCAAAAGTCTGAACACAAACAAGTGGGTTTTTCACCCATTCGACATACTGGAACCTCTTAGACCTTTTTGTCAGCTTTCAAAATCGATTTCCTTCAGCAAGCATTTTTCACTCGTGAAAAAATACGTTGTATTTTGGATAGGAGTGCAGAACAGATTTTAAGACCTGGCCATCCAGCACTAGTAGACATTCTTGTACAAAACCCAACAGCTTGTTTGGCCGAGAAGGGTTTTACAAAAATTGTTGAAATCAAAACGAGCGAAAATAGTAGCCTTTTTCATGACATACTTGATCGCTTAAGATACACAGTAGCCAATTTGTTGCACATCTGAACAAATAAATGTTGTATTTGAATCTTCTTTTTGTATAACAACTTTCGCTTAGTTTGTTTTTAGTTTTATTTTACAAAAAAAGAGCGAATGAAGCTCAAAAAGGTTGAAAAGCACTGATATAGATATATACATTATGAATTTTTACAAATCTGGAGAAAATATGTTGCACGGTTTTAAATAAATGGTTCGAATTATTTTCAAATGTTCCTCTCCGGATCCGGTCCTTGCAAAGGTACTAAGGAAGAGAATGCCGAAATATAAATTCCAATATCGTTTTATGCGATTCACAAATTACATCTTGCGTCAATGGTAGGGATGGTGTGAACCTCAGAAAGGATCAGGTTGATGTGAACGCCAACCTTTTTGATAGGTTCTGTGTGAATGCAAACGTAAACTTCATGACGCCACGTGACAACATATTGCTAATGCCAACCCTAGATTTCCGTGAACTGATATACTACTGTACAGATACTATAGCTAGTGACGACTCGGGACACATTATGCCATAACGCTGCAGTACATACTGACTTTTTAAACGTGGCAAAATGTATGAACTGGGACAATTAAATGATATAATAATCCCGTAAAATTTTCAATCGCTCTGGCAGGAATTTCAACGAGGACTTGCAAGGGAATATAAGCTTACGCCTGAACGATCTATAGCAGGAGCGGGCAACTTCTCCGATCAACGGGCCGGATATGTAGAAATGAAGTAATTAGCGGGCGGGGTGACAGATTATATACAGTAATCGCGTATTTATCCACATATTCAAGAAATAAATCGTATTTATTGTAGCCTATTCAAGTTTAAAGCATAGATATCCAAACAGTATTTGATGAATTTATTAACAATTGCTGTTGAAGTCAATAAGACATCAGTGGTCGGTCAAATTTGTCGCAAAGTTCTTTGAGCTCTTGCTGAATGCCGTATGAAGAAACTCATAGTAAAGGCTACACGTGAACAACAGTCATTTTGGAATGCAGCCTTGCTTCGTTAGTGTTCAAGGTCGACAATGTATGTAGACCAGAATAGAGCAAGTAGTTTCATATCCATCTGTCTCACGTTGGCAAACTTGGATTCATTCTGTGACGCATAAAATTTGTCAATACTTTCAGAATAGAATTTCATTTTCAGGGTAAAAACTCTCTGGGGCCGGTCAAAATGCCTTCGCGGGCCGGATCCGTCCAGCGGGTCGTATGTTGCCCGTCCCTTATCTATAGGCCTGACCGGACAATATATTCGGCATCTGAGGATTGCTATACCTTGATATTGAGAGGAGTGTAAAAAGGTTTCTATTCTTGATACCGGTATTACCCCAAAAACAAGTTATACAAAAGTAGCCAACAACCCAACTGCACGGATTTGGTTGTTATGATACAATAAACAAATTAAATCAAGGTGGACCCGTACGTTTGCTAGATTTTTTTACATTAGACAACGATATCAATTTAATTGGTTGGTTGAATAAGCGCCATTCCCTGAGTTTTTATACATGTAGCCTAAGTCGCACTTGATGTTGCGTGATTGCGGGTCAAGCTCATAGCAGAGAGTCACTAAATACTCACAAACGGAAAGCCGGATATTTCGAGCAAACTTTTCTCGTGTTCTCGTGTTCATACCATCCCTAGTCTATGGCTTTATACGGAACCTTGCCACAGTAAGGAGACAAAATATTTATATACGCTACCACTCCGAGAAATTATATTTTGTGTATATTATTTAGTCCTGATTTCGTGTTTCCGCAATTATGCTCAATTTAACGGAAAAAGCTTAGCATGTTGAAGGTGTAAATGTCGAAACGGTCACAGGAGCTCGTGCTATGTGTCGATGGCGATCACGGCTGCCAGTGTAGCCTTCAATATATATATTATATATATTTACCTATTAGACTACTTTGGAGGACATGCCTGTTTTGCAAGCAGTTTGGTGACAATCATATAGCCGAGAGGCGCTAGGCGACTGACAATCTTTCGATTTGTCTTAAAATATCGATTCCGCGCGATGGTCACTGGTGATTAGCAGATTATACCGCAGCGTTTAGATCAGTGGTTCTCAACCTTTTTGTCGCTGCGGACCCTTTTTGGACCTTCACGGTCCTCCGCGGACCCCCACAAGTTTTCGTTCAAAATTAGCCAAATTATCAGGCGGCCGTCATCTTTCTTGTGCAAATTCTAACTGAGTCTTGTGAGAAACAACAACAAAATGACTTTTCGTGAAAATAACGTCATATTAGCCTATATGTAGAAATTGGGTAGATTTTTGTTCTTTCGAAGTGAATTTTGCAGCTGTATTCATTGTCTTGAAAACCCCGTCCTTGATTTGATATGAACGAGTGCCGAAGATATTTCCACAAAAATAGGTGTTGACGAATGTTATGATTGGCACCAAAATTGAGGAGCAGTTGAGTATATAATGAAAAATGTCCAGCCTATTGTCATTTGTATCGAGCATCTCATCTTAAAGTTATTCTGGAATAGTGGTTATGCATATCACAAGAGAAAATGAATGTCGCGACAAGGTTTCAAACCCTTCATTGGGAGAGATTATTAACAAAATAGGGAATTTCAGTAGGCTATTGGCAATTATAATAAGTTTGGACAGTAAGATATTTTATATCAGACCACTATTCTAATGATGTGAGTCCTGAAGTTTTAGAAATTATGAAACAAAACTGTTTCATGTCTACCCTGACCCCCGTTTGAGAAGCACTGGTTCAGAATATACACGAAATGTCCTCCAACTGCTGACGCCCAAATTTTGATCATGTTTAACAATATCTATTTGACCACTTTAGTTGTCATTGTAGACTTATTGAGACATTTTGAACTTTTTATCACCTTACCATCTCAAAATGAGCATTATCATCACACTTTATGCTAAGCGTCTGGAACCCTTTCATCAAAGGAGCCATATTGACACAATATTTACAATCGTATATTCCAATGAGGCATATAGCCAGGGTTGCCATACCGTCCTTATTTCTAAGATTTGTCCTTATTTTGAAGGTCCACGTCTTAGAAAACTCAACTGTCCTTATTTCTAAGAAATGTCCTTATTTTCGACTTACATCCTTATTTTGTCTTATTTTCAACCACTACTGAACTTCGATCGTTTTCCTCTGGTATCTGTGTTGCATAATATTCTAAAATTATGCTTTTGCGTAGAGATTTTATGACATCATAAATGAAAGGAACTCTTGTGACGTACACACCACAAGATTTGACTTCTAAGTGGTGAGATAGCTAGGGCAGTGAGTGGTGGTATAGCAGTTTCGTTTGTACTACGCTATCGCAGCGGACGTCATTTTGGCAGTAAACAACAATACCAGGTTCCTGATGTTTGGTCTACAGCAGAATAAGCTCTAGCTGTGGGGAAGGCATTATTTAATGCGTAGTGAAAAAAGGCGCGGTGCAGTCGACACATTGGTTAAAAAGTAGTAAAGCTATAAATCATTGATGAATTCATCTAACTTAGATTGCACTTGCACGTATAGTTTTTAGATACTAGCAAGGCTAATTCCGATTAGTTAAAATGGGCAGGTGTAAACACGTTTTTCGTGACAATAATGAGAGAGAATTCAGAGGTATCTAATGAAGCTTGAAGGGCGAGTGTCTCGCACATTGCAATATCATCAATTGTGACATTAACCTGGAGGCCATAGGAAAGACCGCTATTTCAATTAACATTGATACCCCAAAACACAAGAAGTGTGTCACAATGATTAATTTTAGCCAAACGATGAATAATTTTTCCACAAGTCGATCAGCACCAACGACCACAGACTACAAGGCAGCTGCTGCAGAGGGTACCTGGGCATTCCATATTGTCTAACACCAGCAATCATTCCTCACCAACGATTGCACAATTGTTCAACAATTGTTCAAAGCAATATTCCCCGATTCCAACATCGCCAATATAAGTTTTCTTGGCCTCGATTAGGACTATAGAAGCATTGGTACTGGAGTTCTTGCTCCATACGCTCAGAAAATGATTTTGTCTCAACTTGGTGGTGGCCTTTTCCCATCTAGGTTGACGCCTCTAATCACAAAGAGGTGCAGAAGTTTGTGGGGGAGGAGGGGTTAGGGCAAGACCAACATTTTTTTTGTGGGGGGGGGATGACGAAGTGCTGTTTCAGCCCGGAGTAAAGGTAAACCTAGACCTGAGCCGTCGTGAGATCAATGAAGCACTTTCTAATACCAAGGCGTTGCTGGAGCAGATTGTTTCTGACGAAAAGTATGGAATATGTGATAGGTCAGGGCTCGTATAAATACAAAGTATGTACAAAAACGCTTTTTCATGCTAATCTAATTTTTCGACTGTCCTTATTTTTGGGTCTATGTCGATGGCAACCCTGCATATAGCAGTGTCAATAAACCAAGACGTAGCTATTGAAGTTTGGTGACGTCACTGTGAGAGAAGTCGAAGCTTCCTACATGGGATTCGTCGTGAGCACAATACTCTAGTTTTAATCTCTAAAGACCTGCATTAATGAAGCCATGCACTCAGACTTGGTGATGTTACAATGCGATCAGAAGGCTACATCCCGCGGGCTGACCAATTCAAATCCTTAATTCTAGAACATACATAATGTACGAAGCTCGGTCCTTGTGAACTCGTACTCGTAGCCTAGATCGCGTTACTAACTCGTGAGTTGACATACAAATTATCGCGACCTGGTGTTATCAATAAAATGTGACGTCGCTATAGCCGATGTCGATTACGAAATCACAAAAGGAATCAAATTGGCTAGGCTAGACGAAGTATATTATCTAAACCATTTTTTGACCCACACAAATGCTGTAATATAAATGCCAAAACGCAAATTATAGTACGAATTCTGAAAGTATGATGAAAACTTACGTTATGTGACTTCTTCCAACAAGTTTTGTCACTGTTTGTTTGTTTTAATATTCATGGCGCTTCGACTACATTGGTCATTTAACACCATAGGCCGGGTCAGGCCAGGCCAGGCTTTTTGATTACGTATTTACCGACTAGCGGCACGACCCACTTCTAGGGTTTTAAAAGACACTACTCTCGACACGCGGATCATGTGGCGAGGAGGGTCAATGTTGAATATATAGAGAGAAACGTCACAAAATCGGTGTAGGAACTCATTGTCAATTATTTCAACGGTATGATTGGTTACATTCCCTACATCAAATTATGGAAACAGAAATGCACAGTTTTGCGCATAATTGGGAAAGGAGCGGCTGACTGGGATATGATAATTCTTTCTCCTTGTTGAAGTGACAGTTATTTCTCCTGGTGGAGGTTTTCGGACCTATCTATTCTTCTGTCCATTTATTGCGGTCACGGTTGCTGCATTGCGTCCTATTGTCGACGTGGAAATTGTTGTCGTGAATCGCAACGACCTAATGACCGTCGATTACACGTACATTCAAATACGTACCTTTCACATATGTGATCGGTTGGTCCGTCCATTGGAGATTACTGCGTACACTAAAGACAAACCAGAATTTAACAGTAGGAACATGGAACATTCAATTTGATACTGACAGTCTGCAGTCGAGAGAGCCTTTCCGAAAGTGTAATTTCGTCGCTAAAACAGCATGCGATCTTTGTCGCCACTTCTACGTTACGGAATGTAATACTCGTGAATCCCTGACAAAGAGAACGGTCTAATGATCAACATAGTCATGGCGCCAAATT
The DNA here is from genome assembly GCF_051294905.1 of Botryllus schlosseri. Classification (NCBI taxonomy): domain Eukaryota; kingdom Metazoa; phylum Chordata; class Ascidiacea; order Stolidobranchia; family Styelidae; genus Botryllus; species Botryllus schlosseri. Next base: position 23,505,626 of record NC_137249.1, read on the forward strand.
CAGTAAACTTACTCTAACTCTTCTTGGCGATTATGGATTTCTTTGATTACCACGACGCTTGATGAGAGCATCAAGAATGAAATCGAGGTATCGCATGCGAAATAATATGATGCGACAGGCTCCACGCCCGCCTATATCCAGAGGTGGTCAGTAACGAAGTACTTCTACTTTTTAGAAGTACTCAAGTAGTTTTCCTCTACTTCTGGTACTTACTCATGTAGATAAAATTTTCGCCACTTCTACTTCTACTTCATAATATTTTTGTGATCTACTTACTTACTTTTCGCTATTTTCAGTTTGTCAAGTAGAGGTAGTGTCTCCCCCCCAATTAGAAAGAGAAACTGGGGAATTCTCGGGCTGTTTTCACGGAGTCCTAACTTTCCATTTTTAGAAAATTTAAGTCGCGCTTCACATCAAGTAGATATAAAGTTACAAATATGTTTTCACGAAAGTTAATATCATTTTGTTGCATTGCACCGCATTGTAGCCCATATGACATATTTCATCACAGTAAATATAGTCCATCATAACGTTTGAAACCCCCGTTTTGCAATCTAGCATTTACCCATCATATCGTAATCTATAGAATCCCATGGCGCGTTCTAATCTGGAGGAGCGGGCTGTGACTTTTTGAGTGTTAGATCTGTTTTAGCAGACCACCATTAAAAATGTCCTGACAAAATACATAAAATGCATTATCCGCCTTTCTGATGTAGTATTGATATTTCTCGTTCCATTCGCAGTATTATTACTTGGAGTTCTAATTAGTTTTAGTTTTTTGGTCTGAAGAACATACATGTTCAAGTTTAAAAGCAAGTGTAGCATCGCCGTCTATTTTCTTAAAATACAATCACACTATAGGGCATTTTCGCGTTAGCCTACGTCGTATCATCGTATATGAATCACGCAAAGTGTTAACATCGTATCCATGCAACTTCTCCGTATTGCTCTTCGACAAAGCTAAAGGCCGTAATTTGCGTGAGGGAACATGGCATGACATTTTCTAAAACGGGATGCTCGAGTAAACAAAAGATTAGTACGTCATTTCCAGAGAAAAACTATCATTGGCATCTCATGATGCAGTCGAATGCTCATGCTGTCGGAAATTTATACCTTCTGGGATGCATCATTATGAATTGTGTATGAAGCTCTCTGCACCTTCCGCATAGCTCAATTCGCAGTTTTTGAAAGTCCATGCAAACGTATTATGATCGTTTTCAAAACTACTTACTTACTTGAGTAGATTTGAAGTCAGCAAATTCTACTTCTACTTCAAGTAGTTTGATGTTGCTTATGGAAGAAGTACTTCTACTTGTACTTGAGTATATTTTTCGTCGCTACTTCTACTCCTACTTCTACTTCTTTCTTCACTACTTTGACCACCTCTGCCTATATCTGCTTTGAAGGAATAGTTAGCTGGTATTCGGAGATATGATGTCACGTCGCAAATATATTTCGTCTACTGGGTCGTGTGGTGACCTTCCAGTAACAGATTAACAAGATAAAGGGGACCTTTCACATTCCAGATATGTCCAACAGTCTACCAATTGGTGGGGCGCCCTGCTTGAAAACTTTCGACATGGATGTAGGGGATATGTGGTACCGATGGATAAAAAATTACAAAATGATCTATGACCCTCGAATCTTCAGCCGAGAATAGCAGATCTTTTGCTGCCTCAACACTTTGATCCAAGCTTTACCTATTGCGGACATTTACATGAATTTTCGCCTTTTCAAAAAATATTTGTGAAAGTTCAAAATTTGTTGCTCGAGCGTATCATCGATCCCCATCCAGTGGGTCCAGATACGCTCAAAATCTCAAATTTTTCATCTTGTTTTGATGTGTACTATATTCTAAGCTACAGCAAGCCAATGAAGAATGTTTCCTCGCCATCTTCAGGGATAAAATAGATTATATCAACTCAAATGTTGGCGCAAAAGCACGTTTCGATTCACGTCCAAGCTTACAAAATTAATATACAATATATCTACACATATTACCAGTAAATCGACATTTTGACTTTCAAATACCTCGTTACAGCGATAAAACGCCACAGGTGATTAGGATTTGCAGCCTCTATAAATGCAGGCCGTGTTTCTGTTGTTAAGTGATTAGTTGGTCCAACTATATTGCTTGATTTGACTATGGTACCATAGGCCACCCACCGTATAAATATTATAATGTAATTGAAAATAGTCCACTCGAGGATAGCATTGAATTAAAAAATAAGTGGCATTATATCTCTGATACAACCCTACACTTCACATTAACAATCATGCCTAGTTTGTAAGTGTGGAAGTTGATATAGAAAAATGTATTCGTCGATCCAAATTTATTTCACACCCCCAAAACATAAATCATCTGTCACAGACCCCATAACTCACGCAGGTGGAATTTTTTTGCATGTGAGGAAAGATTCTGTCAGCAATCAATTGTAAACAAATTCACGTACCGTAATCATGGGATTATCACAGAGAATTTTTCATCTAATGTCGCGCGTTGTTGTGGTGTGGGAATTCGGTGTGGGATGATTCGAATTAGGAATGGTGTACTGTGAACCTCTGAGAGGTTCAGGTACGTGTGACGTCATGTGACGTCATATTGCTAATCCCAACCCTACATTTCAGTAAAGTGATATGTTAATGTACACAATTATCGACGAGTCAGGCCACATTACGCCACAATGGTGAGGTACATGCTGACTTTATATACGTCTCCAAATGTATCAATTGGAGCAATCAAACGATATAATAATCCCATCAATCCTTTTCTTCCGTCGCTTTGGCAACAATTCCGACGACGACTTGCAAGAGAATAATATAAGCATGCGCCTTAACGGTCGATGCAAGACCGGAGAAAGTATTCGGCGTCTGACTAAATAAGGTACATTGATATTGAGCAGAGTGTAAAACGTGTTTCCATCCTCGATGTCAATGTTACCCGAGTAACAAGTTGTACAGTAGCCAATACTCCGCAATCACACGGATTTGGTTTCTATGATACAATAAACATGTAAAATCAAGATGGATCCCGTACGCCTGCTAGAATCTTTACATTAGACAGCGATGTATTCTATATATCAATTTCATTGATTAATTGAACTAGCATCATTCGCTGACTATCTACGTGCGGAGCGCATCTTGCTTTTGATGTAGTGTGTTGGCGGGTCATAGAAACATCAAAGAGTCACTAGATATTCACAAACGGAAAGCTAAATATTTCGAGCAAATTTTTGTAACAAAGCAAGTAAAATACTGAGATTGGCAAGGTACATGCTTGTTTAGTGTTAATTTTGTATATTGCCAGCGCCATCCATAGAGTGACCTGAAGTTGAAATGCAAAGAAATTCAACCAAAGGTGTTATAATGAATTTTAATATATGAAAAGGTTCACAATGCAGAACCTACCAAGGTTTGTTTGAGAACGTGAACCTCTGAATATCTGAGGTTCACAAACAGAACCTGAACCTCACGTGACGGTCACACCATCGCTAGTTCGAAACAATAATAATTTTACAACAGGCCGATATTCTTTCTTTTGATTACGTATCTGCGGACTTCGGCTCACGTCAACGCTCATGGATACTTTTAATGCGAAAATTTGAGTTGGTCAGCGGCACGACGGCCTTCTTCAAATCAAGTAATGTATTCGGACTTAACATTGTTAATCATCGAAAGTTACCGAATCCTAAAGCATAATAAAAAATCTACGAACGGTGCTACAAACAATACAACAGTCGCAGAGAAGCTTTACTAAACTAGACGCTATCCTACCGTTAAACGTACATGTCATGTATATCCTGTGATGTTACGACAAAAATGTCACGAAAAACACAAATTAACAATAGTAGTCTAATAGTAAGTGGGGGATTAAAATATAGTCAATTCCTATCAAATCGGCCATTCGTCACAAACATGTCCTCCCTCAAACATCTCACAAATTCGCTACTCAAGTTCGCACAACCAAGGCACAGTTTTTGTCAAGACTTCAGAACACCGAGCTCTTTCACGTTACTTCAGTTTAAAATGGATCGAGGTTAATTTTTCATATGTTTCTATACTGGTAGAAACGTAATCTGTAAACGGATTGGGTATGAGCAAGCTATGACCATGACAATGTGATCTAAGGGGTAAGGACTTTCTCATTAATGAATAATGCGCATTTGAATAAAATATTCATATTTATTCCCGAAGCTTTTCGGCTGACCCTCGTCAGGAGGATATCGTCAGCAGTAGTAATGCGAGAATTCGAATAAATATGTTCAACAACATAGTTGAACAACAAAGTAACGTCATTTATGAACTCAAGTGCCACTGCGATTGTCGGTACGTAGGGAGAACTTCCAAACGGTTGCAGGACCGTATTAAAGAACACATCCCACCGTCTGTCAAATCTTATATCTCGAAATCGCAGCATAACAATCCGCTTGTTCTCGAACATAACCAGGCCATGGGTCAAAAATCTTCTTTCGGCAAACATTTACTAGAAAATCATACATGTGCTGCTAACTATCACGAGGACATGTTCTCTATATTGGCTAAGGGTCGCAATTTATTTCATTTGTCTGTTCTTGAGTCCACCATCATCACTATGAGTAAACCTAGTCTATGCCAACAGAAAGAATTTCTGTATCATTTGAAAATCGCGCATTAACTTGTTTTGCTTCGCTGTCTCTATGCCAACGCTTCAGTTCTCTCGTTTTCCTTACTTTGTATATTTTCTGTGTGACGTCATAATTAGCGATATATATTGTTGTTGAACATAGCTATTCGAATTCTCGCATTATTACTGCTGACGATATCCCCCTGACGAGTGTCAGCCGAAAAGCTTCGGGAATAAATATGAATATTTTATTCAAATGCGTTATGATGTTCTGTACTCCTAAGCGTCTCTTTTTAGTCCATTGCCCCTTCCCAAATGTTTTCACTAAATAACAAACATGAAAACATTTCGATTTCGCAATTCTCGACCCGTTAGGTCTTTGCATGAACACAATTTATCACCGTCCTGCAATGGAAGCGTAGGGCGGTCTGAATATTGCCGACGCTTTGCATGAAGATCGAACTTACATTACCTTGAACGACTTATTTGCTGCATTTTCGTCAGAATTCACAAATGGTATGGAATTTAAATCGAATTCTTACCTATTTTGACCTCTTTTGTCCCTGGTGTTAACTACATATGTCCGACTTAATTTGGTTTAAATCCGTATGCGAACTTCGAGATTCCGATCATCTCTATTTTTAAATCGGATAAATGGTTGATTTATTGAGACCAATTGGGGCATAACAATATTTTCGTTCGTATATATATATATAATATATATATATATATGAGAAACCACATTCAAATAGTTTTCTGAATTAAAGCGTTCCAAAACGCCATGACATCGTAGTCTTTGTTGCGATAGAGAGTGTAAGATACCACTAAACGGGGTGAATCGTAGAATATTCCAGTTTTCTTTCTCATCGAGATCACAGACAATGTTTCCTCTAAGCTGCGCAGCATGTGCGCAATTGCGCAGTGCTTACACGGTCTCTCACAGATATTGGTAGGAATGGATGTCATTATTGACTAAATGTCATATCTTATTCATAGGTAATGAAGCATAATGCCAGCTTGAAAAATATTCTTAGGACTTTTCATCAAGCGGCAATGTTCTGAAAATATCGACACCTTGGACTTTAGGATAATAAGAATCATTACTACAGAAAACTTCGACAAACCCTTATAGAGGCGATAAACACACAACTACCTTCTGGGCCTGGTGGTTACAGTAAAACCACAGCGCCGATGTTGGATGGTTATTGTCGCTTTAGAGTCATAGTCCTGCACAATGCGTGGTACACCGGCTCCGATATATCTATTATAATACATGCCATTAGCGACATTAATCGCAGGAAGCGCGAAGAACATTTGAAGATTAAATAAAATCTCTCAAAATTTCGGGAGTGAATTCGTAATTACAATTTGTATATCGACGGCCGCGAACACATACTAATTGAATTCCCTGTCGACCGCCGCACAAATTCCCTTCTACGGCCGCAGGTTGCCTACCCCTGCTTTTGAGTATATACTCCTACATTTCCTGTCACGGGGGAGTAGTTATTGGAAGTAAATCCAAAACATTTGTTAGAAATGTGCTGCTTATTACAAGCATTTCTCAATCGACTGAAAATTGTTTCCGGGGCCGTATGTTTGACACCATTGAAATAAACTAAATGCAATTGCGACATGATATATTACAATATGTTTAGAACTCTAGATCTAGTCCATACTAGAGGAAAGACCTATACTCTAACATAACCGGTAAATAGATTCCGCCAATCACTATCTCAACCCATACGGAGTTAATTAGGTGAACGCGTCCAAAATAATATACTGTAAGGTGTTCAGTAAGGAAGAACTTCTACTTTGTTGGAGTACTCAAGTATAGTTAATACCAATGTTCCCTCTAAGCTGCGCACGTGCGCAAATGCGCAGTGCTTGCACGGTCTCTGCGCACAGAAAATCTAAGTTGCGCACAAAAAATCCGAAGTGATGACCTTTTTTTAGTCGTTACGCACTGTTTTCCAAGGGCCTGCGCAGTGAGTTGGTGAGCGTGCGCAGACTCGTCAAATATTAGAGGGAACATTGGTTAATACATATGTGGTTACTTTTCAGATCTATTCTACATATACTCCTACTTGACTAGCAAACCTCACTATACTTTGACCACCTCCGGGTTTGTGTAAATTCCTTATTGCTGTAAAATTATGGAACCTTGCAAATAAATTGTGCCGTAAATTGCCTTTGGTCAAGTGGGGAGAATCACGAACCCCGAAACCAGTAGGGTTACCATATGTAGAATTTTATCAACAAAATTCCCAAAAAAGATCAGCGACTTGCAAACAGATGAATCGAAGTCAAGACGAGAAATTACTCCAACACCTCACACCGTGAGAGTTTAAATACGATGCCGTCTCAGCCCGTAATGGTCTTCGAAACGTGTCAATTCGGCGCGTCGTTCAATAAAGGTAACCGTCGTACACAGCAATCAAAAACGAACTGCTTACAAAGCACAAACCAACGTACACCTTAGGTAACACGCACTAGATAATTAACTCAATAAAAACAATCAAGCAATCAAGTCGGTTGGAACCTCTTCGGCTTGCGTATCGCACGACCACTTGACGTTCGCTTTACAACATCCTCCTCCCCCTGACTTACTTCGGAGTTAGTCAGAACCGGCTCCCGTTTGACATACATTGTTGATATCTCTTCGGGCACAAAATCATTCTGTACATCTAGACTCAAATCCATCGATTCCAGAACATGAAGTCTTTGCACAGGACGACAAATGATTGCCTTCTGCGTTTTCACCTGCGCAGTTCTGACCAACCGTCTTTACCAGAAAAGACATCAGTGACACGACCCAGAGGCCATTTTGGTCGTGACGTGTTTTCTTCAGTGACCAAAACGATGTCACCAATCTTGATCGGCGATTCTTCTTTCTTCCACTTACTTCTTTGCTGCAATTTAGGCAAATATTCATTGCTCCATCGCTTCCAAAACGATTGAAGTAAGCTTTGTAGATATCGGAAACGCTTGCCGACAGACACGTGACCGCTTCCACGAATCACAGGCAATTCTCGTAGATTCCGTCCGATAGTTAATTGACTCGGCGTGATTGGTGTCGGATCCAAAGGATTAGAGCCGTGGTAAGCTAGGGGAAGCTGATTAAGAGCCGCTTCAATGTCCGTCAGTATTGTGTATAACTCGGTATAACGCAATAAGGCATTCCCCAAAATCTTTCGTAGAGGCTCTTTCAAACTTCTATTCATCCTTTCCCAATATGCTCCTCTGAACGGACTTCTCTCGGTGATAAATCTCCAAGTAATACCGTTTTCCGCCATGAACCGCTTAATCTTTATGGAGTCCAGCTTCTCAAATAACTTGCCGGCGAATGTCTTTTCGAGCAATTTCTTGGCCTTCTTGAACGTTAGTAGATTGTCTGATTCGATAGTCTTGCACCAACTCCGTCTGTTCATAAATCTTCTCAGAGTTTGAAGAAATTCGTCGGTTGTCATGTCTAGGCAAAGCTCGAAGTGGATCATCCGACTGTTAGGGCACGTGAAAACGAGAATATACCCTTTCTTTACAACTTCACCATCTCGTATCAGCAAAGCACCGGTGTAATCCAAGCCCACGTCGGAAAATGCAGCAGCAGGAACCACGCGATAAGATGGAAGATCTACCATTTTTTGAACGACTGGCTTCGTACGGTAACGCTTGCAGATGCTGCACTTGTGTATTACACGTCGTACGACTTGTCGAGCGTGTACCACGTAGAATCTCTGATGCAAGAGTGACAAAGTGGTTTCGGCTGCCGCGTGCTGGCTTGAAATATGGTGGTCTTCAACTACGCGTTACGTAAGTAAATCGTGGTCTGGTAGAATAATCGGGTGTTTAGACATTTCCGGCAAGTTGGAATGCCGCAGTCGCCCACCTACACGCAATAAACCAGTTTCCTCGTCGATGAACGGATCGTAACTGATTAACGGACTTTTCTCTGGCAAACGTTTCGCAGCCTTGAGCAATGCAATTTCCTCGCTGAAATGTCGCCTTTGTAAATCACGGAGAAGACCGAACTCCGCCCGTTCCAGCTCCTTAGCGGTTAATTCAGACGGACTCGCGTTCGAGATGATTGATTGAGATTGCGCACTCGCACGTTTAGCTTTCAAATCTAGGTATATCAGCATCCAAGCCAGCCGCCGTCTCGTTTTGCGATAACTTGAACATTTCGTTACGACGCTCGGCGGCAATTCAACTACCTTTTGACTGACACAATCAATATGCTTGGTGCTCTTTCCATCTCGAATGCAAAAGCGTTTGCGGAGCTCTCGTCGATTCTATCCCGGTTTGTCGGCCAGTTCGTCTGCGTTGCGACAATCCACGGCGGCCCATTCCAGTACAAATCTGAGGCTTTCAATTCATGCAGAGTCACCCCATGGCTAACTACATCAGCCGGATTCTCTTTGCCCGGGCAATGACCCCACACATTTGCGTCGAATAAGCTGTGAATCTCTTCAACACGGTTTCTGACGAAGATTTTCCATGTCGAACTCGGTTTGTTGATCCATGCGAGAACGATTTCAGAATCGGTCCAAAGACGCGTGCATTCTACATCAAGATGTAATTGCTCGATGACGTAATTTGTCAATCTCACGAGAATTACTGCTCCCATGAGTTCAAGACGAGCGATGGTTTGAGACTTTAAGGGCGCAACTCTTGATTTAGCCATGACCAAAATGGAATTTTTCTTTCCACTGCCGTTGTGATATACAATGTATACCATTGCGCGGTATGCCTTTTTGGAGGCGTCGCAAAATTCATGAATTTCAACCTTCTGTTTTGCATTCCCTCGGAAAAGATGGCGAGGAACGACAATTGACGATATGTCCTCCAGTTCCTCCGCCCATTTGTTAAACTCGATTGCTTCCGCGTCTGGTAATGCCTCGTCCCAATCAATTTTCAAACGCCAAATCCGTTGCATTTGTATCTTCGGAACAATTGTATATCCAGCGAGAAAACCAAACACATCATATATCGAACTTAACGTACTGAGAACAATGCGCTTCGATGGCACTTGTGGGATGTTGACCAGTTTATCGGAAACGTTGACGAAGAAGGTATCAGATGCCGTATTCCAGCGTAGTCCAAGCGCAGTTGGTGTGATCACATCGTCTGTTCGGTCGAAAGCAATCACTGAATGCGGATGTCGATCGCGTGACGGTATAACATCCATCACCTCTTCGGAATTCGATACAAACTTTGTCATGTGCCATCCGCCGGGCTCAAAAAACGCAACTGCGTCGCGATACAAATTAACGACTTCTGTAACGCTGTCACCACCTGTGTGAAGATCGTCTACGTATAGCGAATCCTTAAGTTCTTCACAAAGTCTGGGATATTGGCGTCTCATGTCTTCTCGGTCGGCATGCCTGTGCGTGCAAGAAATTGCCCCACACGGAGAATAGTTTACACCGAACATTAGTGAAGTCATTACCATTTTCTTCGGTTCGCAACTCGCATCGCAATCTCGCCAAAGGAAGAGTTGGTATCTGTAATACTGCGGCAGAATCTTCGTCTGTGGAAACATCTTCTCAATATCACCACTCAAGGCAATACGGTGTGTGCGGAACCGAAGTAGAACCCCACCCAAATCAGGCTGTAGCGCAGGACCAGGCAAAAGACAATCATTCAACGAATTGCCGTTTTTATCAGGATGACTTGCATTGAACACCAACCGAAATTTGGTCGATACGCTTGACTCCTTGATCACGCCATGGTGTGGAATGAAATAGCAATCACCGTCGCGTTCGAAACGATCAATCTCGCTCGCGGTAAGCTTCCTCGCAAACTTATGATCGACCAGTTCAGTTCCCGCATTGCTCGGATGTACCTTTCTCATTTCCGGCTTTTTGTCGAGTCTTCTTTCCGTAGACTCAAGCAACTTCTTCGCGGCTCTGTAATTGTTAGAGAGCTTCGGTGCGCCCTGTCGAAATGGCAGTGGGATTTCGTACCATACCCCGTTAAATATAGTTTCTGCTTCAAACAGCGCAACCGCTCTCTCTTCACCTGCGGTCATTCTAACACAGCCGTCGGTGATACCGATGGCGTCGAGACTCCAAAATTTCTCAATATCGCAATTCAGTACGCAGGTCTTGGTCCGATTGCTCTCACCATCAGCAGCCATACTCGGCGCATGGACAAAAAGACACGACGGTTTTGGATCGCCGCGTCCTGAAATTGGTCCCAGCAGTGCGTAACCAAATATAGTCTCGATCGCAGTTAAACGAGATTCTCCTCCCCTTGGCCTGATGACTCCGCTCAGCATAATTTCACTCAGTAATGCACTGCCGACCAGGATATCTATCTCAGCTCCCGCAGACACGTTGGGGTCTGCCAGGTGAACGCCCTTCAAGTGCGGGTGATCTTCAAGCTGAATTTTCACTGGATGTAATGGTGCTCCGAGTGGCCCAGACTCGATGTAGGCTTCAAATGCGATAGTCGGTTCCTTAGCTATCAAGGGAACAAGCTCCATCTCGGCTACCGATACCTTCGTTTTGGTTTCGTGTCCACCAAACCCTTGTGCCGCAATGTGCTTTGTTGCGCTTGGAATCAGTTTTAACGTTTCTGCAACTCGTTGACTGACAAAGGTCTTCTCACTCAAGGTATCGAGCGCAAGACGGACTATCGTGTCTCGATCCCCACTTCTGACCCCTGCCAATGCTGTTGGTGAAACGACTCTGTCTTCATTGGAGACGATAGGCTTGCGTTTGGCGTGAAATGTTGATTGGCCTTCACTTGCGGCTGCGATCAGACTCTTTGCCGTCTCCTCGGTCTTCAACTCAGGCGAACAGCTGATCATTTCATTGTGACGATAACCGCACTCTCTGCATTTCTTCTTTCGATAATGGTGCTGTCGAGGCGAAAATGGTACGATAAGACAACGAAAACATAGCTTGTTGTCGTCCACAAATTGACCGATGAATTTTTTGCATGCGGTGACCACGTGGTCAGCACTACAGCCAGGACAAGCGATGCCTTGTTTCGGATCTTGCTTCGTGTCTTCCTTCTCACGTGATTCGAGAGTGACAAGGCTTTGTGCGGATGTTAACCGGTCATTCGAACGCTCTTTCCACTTGTTCTTGTTATTATCATTTTTGCTAGACTTTCCTTCGCCCTTGATTGCGGTTTTGGAAATCATGGCGTCCAGTTCTTTATGACAAAACTTGAACAGGTCGTCGGTAGTTGGAGTTCTATCATCCTCCGTTATCCCGTGTACATGACGTTCCCAATTCATTCGTACGCCAGTAGGCAAATGACTTTCGATCATGGGAACCACAACCATATCTCTCGTGGCGTCGTGAGTTTCCAGAGCAGCTACTCGGTTACACATCTCTTCAATTAAAATACCGAACTGTGTGGCTTCGTTTGCTGGGGTTGACGCGGTCATGATGGATTGCACTATCTGTCGGACGACAATATGCTCTCGTCCAAATTTCTTATGGACCGTGGCTTGAATGCTTGAATGCTTGAATGCTTGAATAAGGTATCTCATCTTGTAGAATTGGCTCACATCGCGATTCTCGTGCACGAGGGAACGAAACTCTTCCCACCATTTTCGGAAGTGCAGAACATTGCCGTCGAAGGATGGGATCTCAAAGCCAGCCGGTAGCGCTCCAGCTCTTCTTGATTCTAGCCATTCGCGTTTCTCAATAACGTCGACCCGGTTCTCTCCAAGATCGGTGGCGCTTTTGATTTGTTTCCCGGTATCATAAATTCGTTGAATCAGGGTGTCTTTCTTCTCGTCGCCGTCTAGCGCATCAATTTTGTCGTCCATGATTTTGCTCAGTCTGGTATCAATTTTACCAAGCCGACTGAGCGACCCTTTGATAGCATGCTTCGAAGCGTTATTTTCCAACTCGGCTTTTAATGCACGGATGGTATCGATGCTTTCCTTTTCGAGACGATCCACAGCGCGCTTTACCGACTGATAATCGCTGACACTCGAACCACTGGAATTATGGCTGTTATGAGAGGTCATAGAGGCGAAAAACTCTCTCTGCGTCTTCAGCATTTGCTCCAAGTCTTCTCGTCGGCGTGCTTCAAGGAGTTCATCTCTTTCCTCCTTCCGACGGAATTCTTCAACGCGCTGTTCTTCACGACGTCGTTCATCAAATGCACGATTTTCTTGTTGTTTCATCAAGAACGTCATCAGCAATGTCATGGGTCGTGCCCAAACGAAGCAGGTGGCGAAACGTTGGAAGGAGTCGCATGAGGGTTCGCGTGGATGCTTGTTGCTCCGGACTCGGGTGATTTGCTGGCAGATGGTTCTATTTTTTAATCGATGATGCTTGTGTCAACGAATTCCTTAAGAGGTGATTCTGGTGCTGGTGACGACTGAGTATTCGGTTCCCCAGATTCGCGTTGCAGAAGTCTCTCACGTAACTGTGCCGCGGTTCCGTGTGTAGACAGACCGAACTTTTCACATTCGTTCTCCAAATCAACTTTACTGAGCGATAGGATCGGATTCGCTTGTTGCGGAGGTGGTGTGCGCTGCATCGTCTATGACGTTATCACTTGCAAAATCTTCAGACTTTTGTAGACGTCGTATTTAAAGATGTAGGATTTTATTAACAAAATTCCCAAAAAAGATCAGCGACTTGCAAACAGATAAATCGAAGTCAAGACGAGAAATTACTGCAACACCTCACACCGTGAGATTTTAAATACGATGCCGTCTCAGCCCGTAATGGTCTTCGAAACGTGTCAATTCGGCGCGTCGTTCAATAAAGGTAACCGTCGTACACAGCAATCAAAAGCGAACTGCTTACAAAGCACAAACCAACGTACACCTTAGGTAACACGCACTAGATAGTTAACTCAATAAAAACAATCAAGCAATCAAGTCGGTTGGAACCTCTTCGGCTTGCGTATCGCACGACCACTTGACGTTCGCTTTACAACACCATATTTCGGAATCGGGAAAGGAGGACGCACTTTCAAAATTTTAAAACCAAGAATTCCGGAGAAAAAGCTTGAGAAAATGGTGAATTTTTCTCACTTCGTGTTCGGTTGACTACACACAAAAAGGTCAACTTTCTCGCCCAGCGCCCAAAATACAGTTTTTTCCTTCACGTTTACAGCTGGTTGACTAAAGAAAAGTTCATTTTTCCGGCTTGGCTCCCTAAATGCCCACCGGAGCTTTACTTCGGTGCTGATTTACGGTATCTCGATCAATTTTGACAGTAAATTTGACAAAAATTCTCCAAAAAAGAGGACAAACTCTCAAAAAGGAGGACATTTGGGCGTCCTCTGGTGACATTTTCAAAGACCTGAAAAGAAGGACGTATGGTAACCCTACCCAATACCAGTGAGGCGTGCGATTTGTTTGTCTCCACACGACTGTACGACACTATGTTTGACACCCGGCTCTACGTTGTTTGTCTGATTTTGTTTGTGGTATCCATGATATTTGTCAACTACAATGGCCATTTACACCAGGCCGATATACCTTGTATTTGATTGTACTTGTAGTACGGCTCACTTCTAGGCTTTTGAAACTCCGCTTACGCGGATGACATGGCGAGTAGGAGCCTACATAATCCTCCAACACTTAGGTAGGAATTCTGGAGTCGACCTCGGTCGGACTCGAAGCCACTAACCCATTGGTGTTGTAGCGGTTGATTATACTAGTGCTCTTTAACCGGGGTTTTCGTACACCCCAGGGTGTACCATAATTTTTAAAGGGTGTACCACTCGGATGTGGTGTATAGGGGTGTACCAGATCCGTATTATAATGAACCGATGAGACGATGACTATAGCAATCACAATAAATACCCCAGTTTATGCTTCAGAACAGGTTGACTGGATGTGTAATATCGTACAATGTGATGTCATAAGAAAATGTTTCTCATCATTTAACCTTTGGTTAGGACTTATTAGTTCCTTTTGAAGTAGAACGGGGTGGAGTTTGCATGCGTTCATATTCAGCTTGAGATATCTGTCTAATGATTCTGGAGGAAACCACTGCTATAGCTCAGACATTTTGAATTGGTGCTTCCAGCACCAAGCTTATAAATAGCGCAGAATACATGATTGCGCACTCAGGGGGTCGAGTTTGCGAACCACCGCGTTGGATGGCGGTCCAGTAACCTCCAGCCCTGATTCGTATTTAGCATAATTTCCTATACTTTGCGGCCTTGCTCAAATGTTCACACTTATTTCTGTTACGCCAGGGGTGCTCAACCTGCGGACGTACAGCCACATTCACCCGTGAACCCATAATTTAGCGACCGTCTAACACAGTGGTTCCCAACGTGGGCGATATCGCCCCCCCCCCCCCAGGGGGCGATTTGGCGGTCTAGGGGGGCGAAAATGACGAAGGGGGCCACAGGTGGGCGAAAATGGACAAAGAGGGCGACGGGGGTGAAAATAGCGAAGGGGGCGATAGGGGTCGATGACGCGTCAAAACGGCTGACCTTTTTATTTAGTCAACCCACGGAAATTTAGTTACAAAATTGTGTCAAATTAGACATCGAGCCGAAAATGTGACCTTGTTTTTAGTCAACCCGCCGGTGATTACAGTTTGTATGCCCAATTTTCGGTACACAAAATTTGGGAGGCGATGATCGGTGTTGACCTTGAAAAGGGGGCGATGGGTCGAAAAAGGTTGGAAACTACTGGTCAAACACATATCTAAATTTGTTGCTGCCATGTTTATATGTGTCGGAGGTTTATCTGGGCTCCTCATCGCCGACCCTCTGTTAACGTAACCTCTTGAAAAGCCTAGAACAGTGATGTCCAACCTTTATCGTGTCATGGAACCCTTGGCTGATATTTAAGCAAAAATTCCGCCCTAAGAAGAAGTTGCCCGGCGACTAAAAATGGTGCTTTTTATCGCACAACCATTTGTTGACTGAGCATTGAGCAACATAAGCCCAAACATATTCAGATATGCATGCGATGCCCAAACTATGTCGAATGCGGACCTTTGGTAAAAATTAACTAAATAAAACGAAACTAGGTCTTCACTTCCGTTGTGGTCGTATTCCTCTAAATTTGGCCTGTTTTTTTTGCCGTTTAGGTTGCTTCTGACTACAAATAAATCACCAAGTTCGCTTTTGCGATGCCCTTCAGTTGAATCGATGACTTCGAATGTTTTTCACGTTAGCTCAGATGCTGACTTAAAAATATTAAAATTTTCCCAAACGCCCTTGTTGTGCTGCATTCGGCATGACTTTTCCCTGCTTAGTGGCAACTTGGTCGAGAAGCTGTCGCGGGCCAAACGAAATCGTCTCGCCAGACTCATGTCTTCAGGCGTTGGAATTTCAACGGAAGGAAAGATTTTAATAAGCATTTAAACATATATCTAGCTAATAATCTACCAAAAGAAACATACAACCATAAAAAATAGTTTCATAATTGAACATTTCTGGCATAAAAGTCGGAAAATCTTGAGAACCCAGAGCATCTTACGTTACTACCCTGAAGCCAGATTCCCCCTAAAAATCTCAAAATACCCCCCCCCCCCGGTTGGGAACGACTGGCCTAGAAGAGGAGTGAGCCAAGCTCCAAGGTCGACAGCAAAGTCCCGAAAGTGGACGCACGTAAGCGAGAGATAGTGAAGAGTGGGAGGGCGCATGCAAGCGCAAGTCGTCCTCATTACCCAAAGCAAAGACGCTGAACTTTAAAAAATGCACTGTCGCGACGCACAGATCCTAAACCCGTGATTAGCGCCACTGTCATTGATGGGAAATAAAAATAATATTGATAACAATCCGAACAATCCTGATGGGAGGCCAAGAAATAACAACATGCAACAAAGTGATTGATAAAAACTGGAAGATGCATCATCATTAATTTTGTGCCCAAAATTTTCGAAGACGCCCCTCCATCAGCTCTATAAGGGTAAATCTGATCACGTGAGCTGAGAATGAATACATTTTTGACAGTAATATGTGAAACATTTACGACGAAATCCATTCAAGAGGCAAAATTTGCGACTACACACATAATGCTATTATTTTTTCTTCACATTTATACTCGTGATTTTGGTACATATATTATATATTCTAAGCCTGCTGGGATGTTTTGCTTCTACAATAAGAAAATTCACGCAAAGCCTATCTCAAGAAATAAGTGAAGGCACAGAACACCAGAAGGGCTTTCCGTGGCGTCAAGTTCCCAGTAGCAAATTTCATATGAGTATTTGTCGTCCATGAGCCAAGGCGACTCCCCGCTGGAATGCGGACGTATTGTATAGGTAATCGAAATGCGGCTTTCTGCGTAATCGGTGTATTGTATGGTCATGGTCATGGGTGTACGAGTTTTGAGAATATGTTAAAAGGGTGTACCACGACGAAAAAGGTGGAAGAGCACTGGATTATACCACTACGCTATCTTGCCACGCTCTTCGTTGTTGGAGAGGTGACTATCAAAGTTTCATGTTGCTAAGGTCTTGCATTAAAATGCGATTGAAAATCGTTGAAGCCGTCACCTGGTTCTCCGCTTCCGAGTGCATCAGTTGTTATATGACAACAATATCCTTTTTTCTAATATAGAAAATCAATTGAACACTCGCAATCGACTGGTCAATTACTTTATTTGATCCTTTTCGACCTTTACCTTAACTAATAGTCCCTGATGTGAAGTGTACTATTGCCGCAATCAGAGAGCTAAGCAATACAACGCAGTTACTAATTCATGTATGGTTACTTCGACAGCACAATTTCCCGATGTTACTGTTAGTCATTATTACTGTCCCCAGAACAATAGTAAAGAGCAAACATCGCATCCTTGACACGGTGTTATAGCAACTAGTAAAGCAATAGTGAGATAGTGAGTCTCCCTATCAGCGTTACTTCGAGGCTAAGTATGAACCAGTGTTGTGGTT
Organism: Botryllus schlosseri; assembly: GCF_051294905.1. Taxonomy (NCBI): domain Eukaryota; kingdom Metazoa; phylum Chordata; class Ascidiacea; order Stolidobranchia; family Styelidae; genus Botryllus; species Botryllus schlosseri. Next base: position 23,523,071 of record NC_137249.1, read on the forward strand.
AGGGGTGGTGATGTGTAATAGTGTTTGACAGCAGTGGAATTGTTCGCTAATTCTATCTACATCAGTGATTCCCATACTGTGTTTCGCGGCAAACCTGTGACCCGGTGACTAGAGTAAATCCACAGCACCACTGTCAGCAGGTTATTGCGGCTTTTGAGTATAGGCTCTACATTTGCTGTCACGGGGGATCATTGGAAGTAAAACTATCAACATTTGTTAGAGATGTGCTGGATAATACAAGCATTTTTCAATCGACTCAGAATTGTTTCAGGGGTCGTATGTTGGCACCCTTGAAATAAATGCACAATATGTTACAATATGACAATATGTTTGTGGAATGTATCATAAACTTTTAGAACAATTCGACCGATACTACAGAACTTCCGCATTTACCTTTAATAATTTGGAGTGTACTTTATTCGCAGGCGTTGTGTTTCTCATATAAAATTCGATCTGATCTTCCTGTTTATTTGTCATTTCACACTTGTCCTGTTTCCGGAATAATAAAGTCACTATCGTCCACTATTGGTGACAACTAACCATATCCCATTAAATTGTGTAACTTATTCGAATTCATCTGGTGCCACGAACAATGTTCTGCCAAAAATGAAGGTATGTGGTAAAAACTGACATCACCCAAGCTAGATGAGAATATAAATGCGGAAGATCATCACTTAGTCCCAGGAAATATCCTAAAGGCCATGATTAGTTGTGCATCTTGTGATGGGACCAAGCCGGCCCGTCACATAATATACTGGAAATTGATATCTATTGTGCAAGTTCTCTAATGTGTTGCAATCACGTGATGAAAACTAATTAATGGAATATGTAATATTTACCGACTCCACAGCCCTCTTTTATACTCAGCAGCCAAACATGAAAAAGAAACAAGAGCTACACAAAGGCACTCATGCTAACTGTTTCCGTGGTGATTCATTTGCTAACATGATATTTTGTAATATCTTCGGTAATTTATTTTAGCTAATAATACGCGATCCGTCATTTGTCCACATGTTTGTGGTCATCGATTCCTATTATCTGACGTGATCTGAACACGTTCCAGAGAATAATCTGATTAGGTTAAGCTCCTTATTGATGATGAATGAAACTAGACCACAAAATTTCTTTCACGCCAGAACGAAAGCCATCGTTCCCCCAAATTCACACCAGGTATTCGAGGAAAATATCGCTTCTCGAACGGTCCTGACACACACCGACCAATTGCTGTATTCTGATAACATACGTCATATACAGATATCATTATTTTTATTCGTCTCATCATCTACTTGATGAGAGTCAGGGAAAAGCATGGAAAAATAGGAGTATATATTTTGTAGAATCCTTCAGGCTTAATTTATAAACTACGTTACCTGCAGATAGCACTAATTTTCTTTTAACCAAATTATGAGGAAGTGTTCGTTCATGAATAGTTCAAACCGTTTGTTTGTTTGTTTTTGGGGTATTCATGGTGTTTGTCGACTACTATGGTCATTTTACACCAGGCCGATATTCTTGTGATTTTCCGTAACTGCCGACTTATAGCACGGCCCACCTCTAGGCTTTTGTAAGACACCGCTGACACGGACGAGGTGGCGAGGAGTAGCCTAGGTAAACCTCCAACATTTAAGTATCGGAATTCGGAAGTCGACAGTTCAAACCGTTCGTAACTGTCTTGAAGCGACCTTGACAAAATGAGTGCACGACCGACACATCAGTTGTAACTGCTTTTCGTTTGGACAATTGCCAAGCATGAATCATGTACACTAGGGTTGTTCAGAATTGACCGACTTTCAAAAAGTCTAGGTTTTCAGTTCGTTTCCCATGCCTTGTACCTTAAAAACAAATTCTGGCAACATTTTTTTGGAATTCATCCCCTGCATCCGTGTGCACATTGAGCTGGAAGAATAGCAGCTGAAAATAGGGGATTCCCCTAAAATCTGAGTGTCACGACTTTACCTAGCCTAGTTAAAGCGACATATAACATGAATTTATGCCGCTGTTACGGTTTGGAGTGCTACAAAACCCCACCATATAAGTCATTCGTAGTTCAGGATATCATTTCCATGTCCCACACTGCCTTAGAACTGCTCAAAACTACCTAAAACTGAAAGTCATTTTGTTGGATCACATATCCTACACCCCTCAAACCTACCCGGCACTGTTCATCAATTTCCTGGATCCCCATGTGCAAGAATACAACTGTAAATGTAACATCCACTCATAGCCACATAATAAACGTCACAGGGAACGAAAAATTAAGGCAAAGAAAGAGATCAACTTGGCAAAATATTATATAAATCAGGTGGATGAAATGGTTGCTTTCGAGAAATCTGCATATCTGCTCCGGTGATCTTCCACAGCTTGTAGGAGGCTCGCTCGCTGTTTTTTGTCATCCGTTATGAACGCAGCATAGTCGGTATTCAATTTTACCATACGCTCTGCTGCATCATTAACTACTTCAACAGTATTCACAAAGTCTTGAGCAGTCACGAAATCCGGATCAGTATGCCATTCCGAAACTGGAAGACACAACCAATCATGTTCCACATGTATAGCATCAAATAGAAACCACGATTCTGGCCCAATCAAATCGACCATACTCATTGACTCAGAGACAGAGTGAGAGATCATACTGAGAGGCATACCTCTGCGAAATTTTTCAGGGATTGGCATTTTCAGCAATTTAGCAGCCATTGCTTCCTTCAGTTTGTCAGGAATCTTTGGATTAGCCGAGAACATGGTAAATACCACCATTTCTTCAGTTAGATACCAATGATGTTTTCGCAATTTCTTGTATGCCACATCAGCAACAGTGAGATCGCATAATGAAAAGTTTTTCATGTCATGAAGGAATTTGAGATCATTCCAAGGTGCGTCACATGCAATACCAGTTTTCAACCAAGCTGGAACATAAAACAAAGCAATGAATGTATTGATTCGTTCCAACTTTTCAATGAACTCTTCAGAATAGTCCATTTGCACACTCCACATGAACATTTTTTGACAGTACAGGACTTGACTCATCCATCTAACGCTATGAGTAGCACCAGGCTTGCGAAAACGATGATCAACATATTTGTCATCCAAAATCGCCAAGGTGCCTGTTGCACATTCTCTGTAGTCATCTCTTATCAAGACTTCTTTCTGCTTTCCATCATTGGGTTTCATCAGTGGAATTATTTCTTGCTTTGCTTCATCAGCTTTCATCGCCAACCAGCTGCCTTCAATAAACTTTAGCGTTTTATAGCTTCTTGATTTAGCAATATGTTTCCACTTCTTCTTGAAGGTAGTTTTCAGGGCCTGTGGTTGTTGATCCAAACAAACACTTCCAAACCTCTCGAATGACCAGTTCATAAATATGATGGCGACAGGCATTGTAGAAACCTTTCCTGTTAATCAACTCTTCAAGTAACGGAACCGCACCTTTGTTTTTACCAGTGTTTGAGGATGTTGTGTCAAACACAAGATCTCTAACAGATTTTGTTAAATTCCAAAGTTCCAGCAATTGAAATGATGCATCAGCCTGTGCTTTTCCTGTAGCACTTTCCAGAGTTTGAATGCCAAGAAGTTTCCCTTTCTTAAATGTGCCGGAATACGCAGACGATGCGAGCACTGCCAAGGCCTCAAATTGATATCCTAGACGACTCTTAGTGAGCTTTCCATCCCAGTGCAATGCAATGTGCTCTGGTGGATTGGTGGATATTTTTTCAAGGATAGATTCGGAAATTTTCAAACGATTTGCAATGCGTCGTCAATAGGTCCCAGATCTTGAAAGATGGAAGTCATTAGGGTTGCCATCGCAAGCTTTAATCAGTGCTGCAGTTATCATGGTGGCGGCATTATCACTGACTTTCAAGCGATCAAAAACCTGGCATAGGTCTTCGTCACTGAATAGGTTTACAGGAGCTTTTAGAGTCACAAATTTAGCGGAATGACCAGATGTCGACTGTGCAAGTTCAAAATCAGTGCTGTGAGAAGTGTCAGCTACCTGTGAAGATATAGATAAGCTCTCTGTAAATTCACCTTCGCTACTTGATGCTGGTGCAGACTCTCTTGCACTCATGGTCCGTCTCTTTTGTTGCATGATTTTCGCTTTCAACACTTTATCTTTGCCACCGATCGTTGCTAATCTCGGACCCCTTTGATCCCGATAAAACTCTATGTCTTCACGTTTTTTATCGTCAGAAAAAAGTCTACTTGCTTCAATTGTCGATATCGCGTCAGGGGCTCCCATATCCCATAGCTTACTCAGTTTGGCTTCAAAGTCGCTTTGTTTTTTTGATACATATTGCCGGCCTGCAGCTTTCTTTAGTGACAGCCATTGTTTCCATACTGTTTCCAATCTTTTAGTGGCATTGACTTTTGTGATAGTGTTTATGCCAGCAAGTAACCAAAAACCGATCACTTCATCTACTGCGATCTGGATGTGTGACTTGACTGGTTCATTTTTTAAAATGAATGCTCTCTCAGGTGTAGCACATATTGCATAACTTGCCTCAGAGTGGGCAACTTCGATCCCGTAATGGCTTCCTCAGATTGCCCAACTAAGAAATGCTGTGTCTGCGATCGTGTTCTTCAAGTTTTCTTCGGTACTGCTTCACTAGATGACGATTTTCTTTTTTTTTTCAGACATTTCGCACTACAGCTAATCCTAGAAAAACAGATATACATAAACTCAGTCAAGCAACAAAGAATAGTGGAAAACATTTCAGTTCTTTTAGAGTTATAGGTCGAACACATACTGCATAACTTGCACAGGAGTAGCCAAGATCCAGTTATAGATTATCGAAGATAGTTATTCCTAAATTGGAAAAACTCATACCAGTATATTGATATCTTGGGATATAACAAAAAAATTAGAGAGAGAGAGAGAGATATGATATTCTTTCTCGCCTGCACCATCGAGATGCTTTGGCGACGGAGTTGCGATACGGCCCCATGAGGTCATCTAGTCTGCGCCCCCGTTTTTTTTTTCTCCTCCATGCTATCCGTGATTGCTGAGCGCCTAGCAGGATAGCTGCGGATACCATTTTTCGAGTCTTTGGTATGACCCGGCCGGGGATCGAACCCACGACCTACCGCTCGAGAAGCCGGACGCATAACCATTACACTATCTCGCTCGGTAAGCAACCGACTGGCGGTTTTCCCCAGTCACTGGAATACACATTTGCAAGCTTTGTTTCCATCCCAGTAGAAAGGAAAAGAGTATCAGGTCTATTATATCAAATAGTTGTATACTGCTATAATACTATGTTCACTAACCACGCGCTATACTCGCTAATAGCATGAGTCAAAACGCCGCCTGATAAGTTTTGCACCTCAATCGTAAACACAGTCCATCAACAACAAAGCAGTAAGGCACCTGACTAATCAATGATCCCCGTTTCACAGCCGTGCTCAGCGCTTCATCAGCGCTAGAACATACGCGTCACGTCAATGAGAACACACCCCAGCAAACACAGAATATATTGCATATATATTGTGTATATGTCTCAACTACTTCAAAATATATCTAGTCATATGTATTGTTTATATAAATCTGTCGACACATTTGCACATATATAGGATATCTTCAAAGATACCTGTATGACGTTGTCATGATATCTTGCTTGACCCTAGATGACCCCTGACCCTAGGTGACCCCTGACCCTAGTTAGGTACCTGAACCTGCCACATCCTGCACTGCCCTTATCAAGGAAGACTGACTGATAATTTTACAAATCATGTATGGCATTGTTCGTGTATTAAATCAGCACAGAACTGCGCAATCACTTCCGCAAATATTGCTGCCTAAGCATAAGTTCGAAATCGTTGTCGGAATTGTCAGACTCTGTGATGACAGCCTTGTTCCTGTTATCTTCTTTATCGCCACCTTATAACATAAACGAGTAGATTAGTACAATTGATTATTATCACTGTAGAATAAAAGTTGTTCTGTGTTTGGTTGTGAATAAAGTGGGATGGTGGTCTAAGTCACATTCACCAAAAGCGGCATGACCTTTACTTTTACACTGAAGATATAATCAACGCAGTTACGCTGTCAAGATGAGACACCAGAACCTGTTCAATAATGCCTGTCATTATAGAGATGATTTTCATGCTATTGGCGTCATGAAGTGGCTGCTGCTGGAAACGGATTTCAAAACCTATAGTTTGGGCACGGGGTGAAGATTGTTCTCCACATTATTATTTTAATATTAATATGGTAATAGTTGCCTGTGAGAGGCTGATGTGATATTTATCGCTCCTTCCATGCACGTCACAGCAAATATATGCAGTGGTTCCCAAACTGTGGTCTGCGAGACAATTTTTATGACTGCGTAGTACCTTCCAGAAATTCACACGATCCAGAAATTTTCAGAGATTTCAATTCCTTGAGTATAAAAATCTTTAGACAGGTTATTGTCTAAACCAAAATCGAAGTTGCTTAAAATTATTTTGTAAATCAACACAAAGTAGAGTTATTCAAATTAAATTTAAATCTCCCCGTGCGAGACAAATGCGACCCGCGGAGGGAAATTGTAAAGGTCTGTCTCGTAAAGTTTGGGGACCACTGATATACAATGTTCTGAATATGAGCGGTAACAACAATTCACTTACAGTTCAATAATATCATCAAAGACACAACTGTCAAACCACACAGGCTTAACTTAACAACAAAATTACCTTGCAAGATCCAGCAACAGTTACAGATCTTGCAACCTGATCTTTAGTTGTTTCATCTGGGATCTCGAGGTCAGGATGAGCCGATCTGCATGCTCGTAAAAAGAGATATAACTAGATGAAGATGTCCACTGTCCAGTCATGGTATATTATACATCAGACAACGAACAAGTTTCATTGATATAAGAGACACTTGGAGGTATAGAATTCCAATATACTATTGAATAATATATTCATATTGCAATATGCATAATGCATATTGCATATTGCAATAATATATTCAATTGCAGCAGAATATTTTCTGCTAAAACTCATTAACAACTAGAGTACTAAAGTAGGTAACTTAGCACATCACGACATCAGTATTCTTATTACCAAATATGACGTCAAACGATTAAAATGTTGAAAAATCGAGGCTAGGGCTCAACTTTTTTTTACTTTGATTACGTTTAATTTCCGTCAATGACCGTTGATAACTTACGTCTAATAGTCTTTTCAAGTGTCACTCTTGTTGTTTTGACCCTTAAGACTAGGATTTTCATACTTTCTTTACAGCTATGCTGGTCATCATATTTCCGGCAATTGTACACCCCGGATTCCCATTAGAGCGGCTACCTGTAAAACATTATATTAGTGGTACACAATACAGATGGTACTGCCTTGCATTAATGGTTTGCACCAGAATTAACAATAATATTTATGGGCATTCTAGATAAAACCATCCACACCATAAATTTCATGGTCACGCTAATCAAAGGCTTGGTTGACTTTGCGATTTCGCAATAAATCACATTGGCAATTCATTTTTTGATAATAGAACTAATTTCGAAAAGGACCCCTGCTGTGTCTGAAAATGATTCCTTGGTGTCGGCGGACACCCCTGATTCAGACTGTCAATCGCTTTGTTTGAATGAGAAACAAAAACATACCAGCGCAGACTTTGCCGTTGTTCAAAGGTGTTCCAGCTGTGACCAGGTTTCACAGGGATCTTCAATTATATCTTCCAGCAAAATTGGGGCACTCGATTGAGGTCTTCTAGAGTCATTGTCGATATGACGTCTGAGGAAATCCATCATCTGGTTTTTCTGCAACTTTATGTCTTTGATGCACAAGCTAAAAAGGATTCGATTACAAGAAAGTTGGATTGACCATCATATGTGATTAACTTACCATTACTTTATGACAGGCCACATTGTTGATGGTCAAAATTTTGTAGTTCAACGATGATTTTAAATGAAGGAGCATCTGAAAAACAGAGAGACTTTATTCTCAAATTCGAGAACGCATCAAAGTGCTAGGAACTTACTGCAGAACTTAGATCTCTGGCCGTTACATTCAATGTTGGGATCATGCCATTCCTGAACACTCTTTTCGCTTAATGATGGCAAAGTTGCATTGCGAGCATCATTGGTATCACTCCTGCTTGCCACACTTTCATTGCCAGAATCATAAGATGACCGCATTCTTGAAATTGGCATGTCTTGTATCTGAATACTTGGATTACGTTTCTTCCTTGCAGTGCAGGAAAAACATCATCTACAAATTATAAACGTTTTACATATATGTACCATATTTCACGGAATAAAAGGGTACACACCTTAACCATCAGTTGACGCCGAATTATTCAAAAATTGTTTGTTCAGCTGACGTTTTCGTTTTGGCCGCTGCGCTTCATTTTCAGTCCAAACAATGACAAAGACGTGAGCAAGCCACTACTCTCCGCAGCATTTATTATATCACTAAAAGCTACCTTCAATACATCTAAAACAGATGGATAATGTAGATGGCAAAGGTAGGCCCACTTGGAAAACAGTACGCTAATTCTGAGTTTATAACTTACTGGATGAGCATTTCATCTGTATCTTTTATACAGAGACCGATTGCGATTATCATATTATGGTTGCTTTTTATTCTTAGCCTTACCGTGCTATTTGCACTCTTACGCAACCACCAGCCATGGAATACTATTATAGATACAAACAATTTCACACAATTCACAATTCATTAGATATAAGCTAGTCTGACTGAATCAATGAGATCACTTCTACATCGGTTTTCCAGCTTTTATGTATTACAGCAACAGCAACAGCAACCGATTGTTCTTGTTCAACAAAAAGCACAATAGCAAATGATTGCTCGATGTATTGATCGACTAATACCCACCTATATTCATTTACAGCAAATCCTTAAAGTAAGGTTGGAGTAAGTTGATGATTATATAAGAAGCATAGCCTATATATAAATTACCTTGCACAGTGCAGTTTTCGGTATTATTCCAGAGAAATATGCTTGGAATAGCCTCAATTAACTGCGATTTCCCTGAACGCAACTAAAACCAAAACGACAACGATATCTGCACAGCCAGCCGCCATTATCAGAGCGCTTCTGTCTTTTGTCTGACGATTTGAAACCTGCGCACGGAAACGTGTGTTCGCGTGGGAGTAAGTGCCTCAAGCCATTCAGTCACTCGGCTCCGACGGCTAGACGGCTAGATCGTTTTCAGCGTAGCCGGAGTGGATCCGGATTCTGAATTTGCCTTGACAGTCGGATTGTAGCAGGATTTTTCTATTGAACTTTCAAATAGTATAGCATTATTTTGGCAGCAGTTTTTCGGATTACCCAGAATTGGAAATTCATAAGACTTTCAAATTGCCGCCTGGAGCCGGAGTGGATCCGGATTCTGAATTTACTTTGACAGTCGGATTGTAGCAGGATTTTTCTATTGAAATTTCAAATAGTATAGCATTATTTTGGCAGCAGTTTTTCGGATTCCCCAGAATTGGAAATTCATAAGACTTTCAAATTGCCGCCTGGAGCCGTAATGGATTCGGATTCCAAAATTTGGGATGGCCAAGAATCAAAATATCTGCAAAATCACGCGAAAGCGGCGAGTGACAAAAGGAAAAACATTCGATCATAGCAATTTACAACGATGTAAATTGCTATGATTCGATAGTGGCATAATTACGGTGACATATCACCCCATAAGAGTAAGACATCAATAAAATTGATAGTAGATAAATTATACCATAAATTGAAACAATAATCGAATTTGATTCCTCACAAATATATTTTCGGCATTATGACGAAAGTTGTTGGATAAGAAAAAGATGTATTCAAGATACGTTTCCGCACAAGATATGCATAAACACAATTTTGAGATAATTAGGATAACAAAAAGATATCCGAACATGTCCCAAATATATCTCGTGTTTGCTGGGACGTCATTCCTGTCGAGTCACTGACAACTAGGGAATCCCCTAATTCCGAAGAAATTTTTAGGTGCATGAGAAAACGGCAATGTGCACACGGATGCAGGGGATGAATTACAAAAAAAAAGTTGCCAGAATTTGTTTTTAAGGTATAAGGCATGGGAAACGGACTGAAAACCTAGACTTATTGAAAGTCGGTCAATTCTGAACAACCCTAATGTACACACAGCACTGCAAAGTGTGGAAACAGATATATTAATAATTTCTACATTTTATGAAGGGATACATCTTAATGAATAAGTTTTTAGATGGGCTGGTGGTGTATTTTTTAACTTAAATACCGATTTGTAGCTGCGAGATTGTTTATCTAGAGCAGCGGTGCTTAACCTTTGTTCTCCCAGCGCCCCTTTCCAAAATGTTCATAGTCTGGCGCCACCAATATTTTGAGCACCCAGAGGTGGTCAGTAACGAAGTAATTCTGCTTTTTCGAAGTACTCAAGTAGTTTTCCTCTACTTCTGGTACTTACTCAAGTACATATTTTGTTCGACAAATATGTTTTAACGAAAGTATCACTGAATATAATTTAGATACCGGGTTGCGTGGTTCCGTTACACCGCATTGTCGCCTATATCAAATATTTAATCACAGTAAGTATGGCCCCATAACGTTTGAAACTACCGTTTCGCAATCTAGCAATTACCTATTATATCTAGCAGCCCATGACGTGTCCCAATCCGGAAAAGTGGACTTTGACTTTTTTTAACATTAGACCTGTTTTGGCAGACCACCGTTGAAACTTTCTGGACAAAAGACGCTTTTCAGAAGTGGTATTTGTATTTTCCTTTCAATTACTAGTATTATACGTTGAGCTCTAATTATAGTTTCAGTTCTTTTGTCTTTTGTCTTTTGTGATACGATTGTTGATATACAATGTTCTTTCCAATTCTCTACTAGTTGCTGACGATTACCCCTGACGAGTGTCAGCCGAAAATATTCGGGTTCATTTCAATATGAATATACTATTTAATTCTTTTGTCTGGAGAATATACATGTTGAAGTATAAAAGCAAGTGCAGCATAATGCCTTATATTTTCCGAAAATTACGCTATATACACTATAGGGCATTTTTACGATCTGTCATATTTTAAATTAACGTATACTAATCGCGCAAAGTGTTAAAGCCGTATCCGACACAACTTCTCCTTATTGCTATTTGATTGAACTAGGGGCCTTATAATATGGGGGAGGGCACCATGCCATGATAGTCTTTAAAACGGGGTGTTCGAGTAACCTATGGATTAGTATCGCATTTCCATATCAATACTATCATTTACATCCTATGATGTGGACGACTGCTTATTTTGTAAAAAATTGATACTTCCAGGGATGCATCAATATGAATCAAGTTCTCTACACCTTCCGCATAGCTCCATTTCCAGCTTTTGATAGTCCATGCGAACGAATTAATATCGTTTTCACAACTACTTACTTACTTGAGTAGATTTAAAGTCAGTCAATTTTACTTCTACTTCAAGTAGTTTTAGGTTGCTCATGATTTTTTCGTCGCTACTTCTACTTCTACTTGAGTAGATTTCTTGACTACTTAGACCACCTCTCTGAGCACCTCCCATATTTTAAGGATTGTACTAAAGACGATGGGGTAGAGGTTCAAGTCTGGTCTTTATTCGGGTTTGGACTAGATCAGTGGTTCTCAAACTTTTCTAGACACGCCCCCTTTCTGACAGTGATAATTTCACGCCCCTTTCACCGTCATATCACAAAATACAACCAGATGCTAGCAATGCCAACCGATAGTTTGATGGCATGGAAAGTCATGACTATTGATGAGAGAATTATCAAATATGAAATTAGTACTATTCGTAAAGCAACAGCTATGAACTGGAGGTAAAGTTTTTCAGTTGACAGCAGCTTCGCGCCCCCTTAAGGTGCTTTCACGCCCCCCGTTTGAGTATCACTGGACTACACTATCGGAAATACTTCGCGCTTGAATTGCGGCGGATGACCACTCGATTAATTAGCGATATAATAATATACTATGCTCATATACCTATCGGGTGTAAGCCCAATAATGTACACACCCCGACGGTGACGTTGTATTTTGTGGCTCTCGAAATCAAGAATATTTAGTTAATAACTCTGGTCAAAAAGCTACAAATCATGTCTGCTGCACAACTGGCTCCCACTCTCAAAATTGGTATAAAACCGCGCTTCCAGATTTCGAGACGAAGTGTGCTGCAATATATAAATCCCTCTTTAGTGTGATCGAACTGTATAAAAAGGGTATAGTGCTATAGCTAAATATATGCGCATGAAGCGGAATAATCACATTTTAGATCAGAGGGGGGCAAACGTTTTAGCTCGCGGGTCGCATTAAAATAGGGATTATCAACCAACCGCAAACATTTGCGGGATTTCACTAGCTGGTCAATCTCAATAACCAATTTAATAAAACTAGGGATGAAAGTCGGTTTGTACCGATTCTTATAACGGCGTGGAGATTTGAATCTTGATCAGTGATCTGTTTATAGATTTACTGATTCTACTTTTGGTACAACTCCAGCATCCACAGTGCTAACAGTGTCATAATCATACGTTAGCTTCATATACTCTCCCACTAATATATATAGATTTTATAAATATAAATACTTCTGCGCATACAGAGAACGAATCTACCTATCACATGCGCGAATCGGTTTTTCCAAGTAGCCTCCATCACGAGAAGTAATTAACTTGCTGGAGTGGCCGATGTTAAATTACAGTTGTGATCCGAAAGCCGTTCCCGTTTTGACTTTCTGAGGTGTTTAGCAGTTCGGTTTATTAAGCAATTTTTGTCAGTTCAATACACCACAAAAATTCCAATACAATGAAAGGATAGGAAGGTGTCGAAACGACATTGGAGAAGTGTTCGAAATCAGACACCCATCTTGGCCTAGGCGATGTAAAGAGGAGGCATGCACACTGAATGAAAAGTAAAAGAAGATAACATAAAGTGGCAAGCGACAAAATGATGTGGCATGTCACAGAAGGCGAGATCGATAGGTCAGGTCGTGGTCCGGTAATCTGGAGGACGGACTATATATATGCTCATTTAGCTGAAATTGCTTGTATTTCGACTTGAATGAGGACATACTCGACGACTATCGTAAAGCCAGCGGGATACTGATCCACACGTCAGGTCCTGTATATTTGGTAGGGCGATGATCCTTTAGGTTGATCATATGATAATTGGACGGCGTTGACGCGCGTGTGTCGTACTTGTGCGATTTTGATTCTGAGGTAAAGGAGTCATTAAAATATTCGGGGCAATGTCCACTGTGGAACTGATACATAAACATGAAGATTTCTCGTTTCCGCATATCTTTTATGTATATACATATATAGGTCTAGCTCTGTCTTCGTTCAGACTAAGAGCACCATCACCGAGGTGATGGAAGTATCCATGGAAAAAGACAGCATCAAAGATTTCAAATATAAATTAAATTTCGCGTGAAAGTGCTTCTTTCGAGAATGTCCTGATGTCGGTGTCGTTCCGATTAAGGACATTGTTCATCGGCATTGTAGAGCAGTGGTTCTCAACCTTTTTGCCTTCGCGGACCCCTTTCGGGTCGCCACGGATTCCGCGGACCCCCAGGAAGTTTCAGGTCAAATTTAGCTCAATTATCGTGCAATCGTCATCTGTCTCGTGCATATGATAACTATAGGCTTAGTGATAACCAGCAACAAAATGACTTTTCTTGAAAATAAGATCATACTATTCATATAAAAATTGGTTTGACTGCTATTTCAAAGCGAATTCTGCAACTGCATTACTTGAAATACGTGGTCTTGTCTTGAAAATCCGCTCCTGCGATTGATATGAACGAGTGCCGAAAATCCATTTCCACCAATAAAGGTGGTGGCGAATGCAATAATCACGTGTAACGCTTCCGACGACACATCTGGGTATGATCGCAACAAATGTGCCAGCAAAATTGACTAACAACTTTTTTTAATGAACATATAACGTCAAGCCTGGTCATTTCTATCTAGCAGCTTATCCTGAAGTTATTATGGAAAATGGTTATGCATATCACAGGAGAAATAGATTTTTGTGAACATTTCGAAGTCACCGTGTAAATATTCATCCCAATTTTTTCCTCAATCCCCAACAAAACATCTCTAAACACCAAAATGTTTGTATCAGTAGGTTATTGGCAATTTAGCAATCATAAAGAGTATGCACAATAGGATATTTCATCTCAGATGTCCATTATGTTGATGTGACCTCTATAGTTTTACTGGTAATGAAGTGCAACTGCCTCGTGATTTCCCGGTTGAGAACCGCTGTTGTAGAGGGTCTTTCTTTTTTGGTTCTCTATTCATCTTCACAGGTTATTGACTTCACAACACTGTGATTAGGTTTCCGAATTATGAGAAATCTATCTTGTTGGTGATCAATAGGGTGATTTTTTTGGCATGTCATTTGTCAAAATTGTAGCGTTAGGTCAAAATTTGTCAAAATAGTTTAAAAAGTCAAATAAAATTTTACCTCTGCATTTCGTTTGTATCGTAGATTTTGCACCGTCGGTGCACTTATCATTTGATATTATACATCTTGTAGCCTACTTTATAGGCCTACCGTTGTAGACGGTCCATTGTCTGCTACTTGTGAATCATAAACGGTTAAATGAAACAAATAGGTTGGCATTGTGTTATGGTCAACGTACCGCAATATGCAAACTGAAGCAAGACTGCTTGGGCATTGCATGGTATCAAGAAGCACACGATGGAAAGTTGTGATGTAGATAGCATATGCAGAATGAAGCAACACTGTGTGTCACCAGCAGTGTACGCACAAATTCAGTGTTGTCAGTCTTTTATTATGTTTCTCCTCCCCATTATCCGTTGGTAATGGAATTATTGGTTCCTTTTGGAGTAAAACACGATGGACTAAATATGTGTTCAGCTTGCAATATCTTTCTATAATGATTTCTCGATGAAACCGCCCACAAAGCTCAGACATTTTGACTTGGGACTTCCTGCGACAGGCATAACGCAGTGTATATTATTTCAGGGGCGGAGTCAGGGGGTCAGGAGTTGGATCAATTGTAATTTGTAATGTAATTGAATGTAATTAATTACATATTTCAATGTAATTGTAATGTAATTGTAATTGAAGCATTTTTATTTTGTGTAATTGTAATTGTAATTGTAATTTGACAAAAACTTTGCTCAATTACAATTTCAAATACATTAAATTGCTATTGAGACCTGACAAGCACAACATAAAATAATTGACTTATAATGCATTCTCTTTAAATGTCGACAAGGAATTTGGTGGATCCCTTCGCGGAAGCCCTTGACTGCGCCCTTGCGGGCGAAGTTTTTTTTATTTTTACGGCTATGCTGGCCTCGGCTGCCATTGTATACAATTATTAGATTACTAACCAACGGATGGATTCGCAACACGTGACTCACGATTGAATACGCCGAGAAGCGAACTGCTGAGCCGGCTAAAAGCAGCAGAATTGATAGTCCCATAGCTAACGATCCAAGCGTCGAAATTTGATATGTATGGCCCTAATCGAAAGCTAGTGTCGCACTGATTCCGCAATAAAAGTATATTTCCAGGCAATGGTACCATCCCAAAATAGTCGTGAAAGTCTGGGAATCGGCATTGTTCTGAACAATCGCTGGGAGTAATTGGTCATTGTTGTGGTCATGCTGCTGCGGCGCTCTCACTTTTCAGAACAGTCGGCCTTAAACGGCTATTTTGAAGCAGTTACATTGCCCTGACGAGATTTTAATTTTTATTTTCGGAATTAGTGCATCAATAGCTTACGATAAAGACCAGATGCATCAAATTTGGACGCTTGAATCGCCAGCTCTAGGACTACAAAGTTTGCTGCTTTTAGCCGGCTCTGCAGTATGTTTGTCGGTGCATTCATCCGTGACTCACATCTTGCGCATCTATCCGTGGGTTGGCAATCTACAATACGATTTCAGATCACGATGCTGCATCGTTACTTCGTCTGGCTAACTAACCAGACCACTGGATATTATATAACGTCTTATCTGACAAAGCACGGTTTTGTTTTCACCCCTCCTCCTAATTCCTACGTCCCTCGATAAAAATATTATTATTTCTTTAATTATATACTATATACGCAAATCCAACCCGTGCATGATTATAATACTTTTTTCAACGACATACTGAATACTGGAATAGTTCGAAAACGTTTTTCTTTTATTAATTACCGGGTATTTGCGTATCATGAATGAAACATGAATACTTGAATTGTTGTTAATTACGACGCTACGGTTGTCAAGGAGCACGGTTGAATTTATGATTATTCAATTACATATTTCAACAGCAGCAATTGTAATTGTAATAGTAATGTAATTGAAGCATGCAAGGAGTAATTGTAATTGTAATTGTAATTTGATATTTTTAGCATGGAGTAATTGTAATTGTAATGTAATTGAAACATGCATGAAAGTAATTGTAATTGTAATTGTAATTGAACTGAAATAATGTAATTGATCCAACTCTGGTTTGAGAGCCACTAAATGTTAGATGGTGGTCCGG
This sequence comes from Botryllus schlosseri, assembly GCF_051294905.1. NCBI lineage: Eukaryota > Metazoa > Chordata > Ascidiacea > Stolidobranchia > Styelidae > Botryllus > Botryllus schlosseri. The sequence continues at coordinate 23,539,536 of NC_137249.1, forward strand.
TAACCTCGAAGCCTGATTAGTATTTAGCATTTCCTATACGTTGCAGCCTTGCTCAACCTCATTTGGATTAGGCTAGGGGTGGCCAATCTGCGGGCATACGGACGCATGTAGCCGCAAAACACTAACTAGCATGTGTTGGCGGCCGTCAATATGGAATATGAATATTTGAATCAATGATTTGGTTCCCAAATCGTTGGGAGATCCTAATTCAACTTACAATAGTTATTCACGCTTAACGCGGATTTTCGTTTTTATTATAATGGTGTCCTTGCAATCTCAGCCCCCCACCCCCACCCCCTCCGTAGAAATGTGAACCGTAGAGATAAATTATGTTCCTCACGAAAAAAATACCATGCTCGAATCGGAAGGGTCTCACGAATAAACATTTTTCTGGTACGTGTGGGCGATTCCAATATATTTGCTCATACCGACAACCCTGATGGGAGGTCATGAAATGACAACATGCAGCAAAGTGAATAATAAAAACCGGATGATAAATTTATTATTAATAATGTGCCCAAATTTTTGAAGACGCCTCTCCATCAGCTCTACCGGTTTATCTGATCATGGGAGCTAAGGATGAATTAGATTTTTGCAGTATTATGAGAAACTACCAACATTATCGACGAAATTCATTCAAGAGGTTCAAAAAATTTGTGCGTTCCGCGCGACTAGACACGGGATTCCGTTAGTTTTTCCTGATATTAATACTCGCGATTCTGGTACATCTATCTGTAGCAATGGCGGGCAACTTCTTCGTGGGGCGGGCTGAGAAATTGGAAATGATGTAAATGGCGGGCCGGATTTCTGATTCGATACATTAAACGCGTTATTCATTCACCTGTACAAGGATAAATCGTTTGTAATGTAAATTTAAAATTTGAAACATGGAAACCAAAGCGGTATTCAATGAATATATTGATGTAATGTATTTCAATAGCTGTTGAAGTCAATGAGACATCTGCGGTCGATCAAAGTTGCGAACAGGTTCTTTGAACTCTGGCAGCATGTCGCACACACAGAAAACAAAGAACTAAACAAGAACTAAAAAATCACTATTCTTTGTGTCCGACAAAAAGAATGAATAACCCACAGTCATTATAATTTGACGTAGTAAGAAGTAGTGGATAATTGCGGCAGACTGTGACCGCGGGCCGTATGTTGCGCGCCCAGGGTATAATGTATTGTATACGAACGATTGGTTGGGATCTCTTTTTCCAAATTTACCAACATATCAATTCTTTGCGGTTGAGTAGCCTACATGCTTAAATGCCGGTAATGCAAGCCCTTTCGCGTTGACGAACTTGCGCGTGAATGCCCCGCTCTCGTACTCTACTCACACACACGCTAAGGAATAACCTACAGTCACTATCATTTGACGTTATAAGCAAGTAGTGAGGAATTGCGGCAGACTGTGGCCGCGAGTCACATTATCATGTACGACAAAACTCTCTGCGGGCCGCTCAAAATCACGCCGTGGGCCGGATCCGACGCGCGTGTCGTATGCTGCTTGTCCCTGATTTATAGTGAAGCTGCGGTGATGTTCTGCTTTTACAAATAGAAACTTCAATGAGCAAAATATATCTCAAGAAATCGAAGATAGCATAGACAAAGTTCTCAGTATACCTAATTTCACAGGTGTCTTTGTCATCCATTTGAGCCATGACGACTCTCGGCTTGAATGCGTCCGTATGCCATGTATGTAATCGAAATGCGGCCATGAATAGGTAAAAGGTTGAAAACCCTGGATTAGGCTTACTATGGAATCGGTGTATAATGTGGTCAGCGATGTACGCGTTTTAAATAAACGACAAAAGGATGCCCCACGACGGAAAAGATTGAACAGCACAGATGTAGAGCATTGATTCCTAAAAGCGGCCACTCGGTGAGTCAGTATCGATGACTCGCTGGAGCCCAAGCCACAGAACCGACTCACGACTCATTCCGCAGAAGTCACACAGACTTATATTATATATATTCCGTGCAGTGTGTTAGTGTTGTTTGAAAATCACTTTTATTGGCTTGGTTCTTTCAACACTGTTGTTGATACACAGTTTATTTTGTGCACCATTATTCTACAGTAATGCGTTTGATGTCTGTTAGGTAAATATTTTATTATGTGACTATAGGCGAACATGAGTTTCGCTAAAGGCTTGAAGATTAACGTGAGGTTTCATAAGGTTGTTCAGAATTGATCTATACTAACAAAATTCGCAGTTTTGAGTCATATCTGGTCTATATAGGTGAATGTGATATGACTACATTGGTCACACTCGGGGCCAAAACTACAAATAACACGGTTTGTGGCTTGAGGGTGATTTTATTGAACTTGATATTTTATTCATCACATATTAGCCTGACCAGATTAGAAAATAATCCTAAAAGTTGATTCATACATTATTATTGATGTAATTCGTTACTTTCCATAAATTCCATTTGTTCTCGTACTGAGACTAGCAAATTTGCGACTTTTGACATTTCCTAAATCAAAAGACTTGAAGCCAGTCTCCAATTTATGGCCCGTTGTTCACATTAGGATTCGTCATTTTCTACTCATATATTTTCAGAACTGTCTGTTCTAATACATATTTAGCACTATTTGATCATTACTATGGCGGAAGGACTTGTAGCCCAACGTTCGAATGTCGCTGGTGTTATGCCTACAACATTATCCCCTGGAGCAAGCGGTAGGTAAATCCTTAAATATAGACTACTCATTTCATCAAGATTATGAGCACGGAGTAGTTTCAAAGTTATCTAAATGTAGTGTACTTCATTCGTTGCTTATCCATAGACTGACAGAGTGGTAACTTGGAAATTCAAATGACCGGACATGATTCAATCATATTTTAAGACTATGTAGGTACATCGTACACATTACAATATTCGCGTGTGCTTTAGGATCTGCGGCATTGGCAGAAGGCGAAAATGTCAATCAAAATTTCACGAACTGCTCGATTAACGTCGTGGTTGGGGATCAGATCCATGCGAACAAAATCGTCTGCAATATAATGAGTGCGAATGGAGAGGTAAATCCTAAAAACCAAGGTGAGTGTCATACCTTTGACATGTGAACCTGTGGAGTGAATGGTCAACGTCAGTTGTCCGTGACTTATTTTGAAGGCATCAGCTGCTAGGTTACAACAAATTGATCGGCGGTCGGTTAATAACAATGTGAATAATGTGGAGGACAGGAATATGGGAATAAACAGATTGTGTGTAATAAGGTACATCAGCGTAGATCTTGGCGGACAAATTTGGTATCATTCAACATTTGAGTCCATTTGTAAAATGTAAAAATCGAGATTATCACCCGAAGCACAATCATTTATTTGAATATACCGTGACCGAAGACATGATGGAGATAATATATTTATATACACATTTGAAACAAATAAGGTATCGATGTGATGATATCGCCCACGAGGCATTAACATTAATGAGATTTTATAAGTTTGCCATACTCAATAAACGATTAATCATAATAAGGGATCAATGAAGGTTGTGCCTGTTGTTAGACCAGGATGAAAATTTGAATCTGGAAGCAGCGTTTGATGCGTAGATTTGCTGATTCTGCTTCTGATTTTTCTTCAGGACACATAATGCTGACAGCATCATAACGAGGTCCCCTTCAAATATGTTTCAACAAACGGCATACTGTGCTGCTACGTCAGTGGTCGGTAACCTATGGCTCTTTTGGACATAAGATATGGCTCTTTGCGAAATTTTCATTTTTGTGCCTAATTTATCAATATTGCAGCAACTTATTATTAAAACTTCAGCACGAGAAGTATAATTATTCTTGTGAATTATGAACATGTTCTTGATAGGTTAATACAGTGACGTATTGAGGGTTAGGGGCTCGGACCCCTTTTCAAAATCCTCAAAATTAAGTTGCTGTCTCGGCGGCGACCAATGTCACTCGCAGATTCGATGTAGCCGATACGAAATCTTGAATTGCACGATGCGTTAATTGATTGAATTGAAAGAGTAGGAGACATGGCAGCGCCTGCATCCCAATGCAGTTTTAAAATATACATTGTCTTTCTGATCTCCGGCGAAAAATATACTGCGATTACATACTCATAGCACCCCTCCCCCCGTACGTCTCGCCCTTCCTCCCCACCCAATCTCAGGCCCACCACTCTCAGTGCGAAACCAATAAAATATATATTACTTGCAAAAAATCTATGTAGCTCAAGTTTTGCATACTCATAATTCAAATAAGGCAACCAGCATGATTTGTACGAGTTTTTACTGAGTAATACGGTGCAAATGCCGAATCCCATGTAATGATGTCGAATTTGCGCTACTATGACGTCACAATTTTTCAATTGTGATGTATTAGTAGATTGACATGTATGGCTCTTTGGGAGGTAAAATGCAAAATATCGGGTCAATATGGCTCTTCTGACGAAAAAGGTTCCCGACCACTGTGCTATACGTAAACCTTCTTCACGTTCTCTCGTGAAGACGGAATCAATCTAATTTTCAGCTGTCTCAAATCCTTTATGAATTCAGTTGCTTTATTTAGCAATTCATAATTTGCTAAATGTGCTTATAAGTAAGAGGTTCAGTGTAAAGCAGGGGCGGGCAACATACGGCCCGGATAGGGCCCGCGAAGGGATTTTGTCCGGTCCGCGGACAGTTTTCCGTCTTGATAATGTCGCTCGCGCCTCCAGTCTTCCGAGATTCCCTCTACTTGCTTACATGCATCAAATTTTAGTGACTGTATGTTATTATACACATGTTTGCGCATGCGCAGCGAGCGAGGGTGGAGCTTACGCGTAAGTTCGTCGAATCGAGAAGACTTGCATTATCGGCATTTACGATGTACTCAACCCTAGTGTCATTTGTGGTAATCATTGTGTTTTTCGACTACAATGGTCATTTACACCACGCCAATATTTCTTATTTTTGATTCCCTCACCGTCGACTTGTAGCACGGCACACTTCAAGACTTTTGTAAGACATCGCTTATGCCAGGTATCGCCAACTGAAAACGGGTCGCGGGCCACTTTCAAATTCCGAGGCCGCGGGCCGCATGAATTCAATATCGAGATAACATAGGCCACACAGTTGAACAACCACGCTATCTTGTCACCTACTAAACCCTAATAGATTGATATCTTGGTAAATTTGGGGTGCCGGGCTTATCGAACGCTTTGAAATCTTCATTAAGGATTGCACAGTGTGTTCACTGTTCATTGATCAGAGAGAAGCAGACATGGTGGTGGCAGTATGACAATGCTGTTCTTAAATCCACATTGTCTTCGTCATTATTGATGAGAAATGGCTTCGAAGTTACATTGCTGTCGTTAAAATACATACATTAAATACGATTTATTCCTTGTATATGTGGATAAATGGGCGAATAATGTATCAATTCAGCAATCCGGCCCGCCAAGTACTTAATTTTCCTATTTCCGGCCCGCCAACTGGAGAAGTTGCCCGCCCCTGGTGTAAAGTATTTGTTTAAATGTGCTAACGGATTCCTGTATAAATGCCATGTTACGTTACCTCCAAAGCCGCATTAGCAATACTTTTCAGTCGATTCGTTATTGTAAGCAAAGCATATCTTCAGCATTCTGCTATATAGATTACTTTGAACAACTCATCATCAATGAGTTGTGAGCGAAGTTATGAATGAGTTGCACCTAACTGCGCATAGAGCAGTGCTCTTCAACCGGGGTTGTCGTACACCCTAGGGTGTACCAGAATTTTCAAAGGGTGTACCACTCGGATGGGGTGTACAGGGGTGTACCAGATCCACATTATGATGAACCGATGATACGATGACTATAGCTATCAAAAAAATACGCCAGTTTATGCTTCAAAACAGAATGACTGGATGTGTAATATCGTACAATGTGATGTCATAAGCAAATGTTTCTAATTATTCAAACTTTGGTAATGGACTTATTACTTCCTTTTCGAGTAGAGCAGGGTGGAGTTAGCATGTGTTCATATCTGTCTGATGATTCTCGAGGAAACCACCGCTAAATCTCAGACATTTTGAATTTGTGCTTCCTGCGGCCAGCTTATGAATAGTGCAGAATACATAGCCTACTTGCGCAGCCACGGGGTCGAGTTTGCGAACCACTGCGTTAGATGGTGGTCCAGTAACCTCGAGCCCTTATTCGTATTATCATTTACTATACGTTGCAGCCTTGCTCAAATGTCCATCCTTATTTCGGCTACGTCAGGGGTGCTCAACCTGCGGACGTACGGCCTCATCCAGCCGCATAACCATAATTTTGCGATCTTCTACACATATTTAAATTAGCGCGTGTTGGCGGCCGTCATTATGTAACCAATTGTTGCTGGTTCTAGTCTCGGCTCTGCCATGTTTCTATGTGTCGGAGGTTTATCTAGGCTCCTCGTCGCCGACCCCCTGTTAACGTAGCGTCTTGAAAAGCCCAGAAGAAGAGTTAACCGAGCTTCAAAGTCAGCAGCAAAGTCCTGAAAGTGGACGCACGTTAGCTAGAGAGAATGGAGAATGGGAGTGCGCATGCAAGCAAAAGTCGTCCTCATTATCCAAAGCAAAAATACTAAACTTTAGGAAATGCACTGTCGTGGCGCACGAATTCTAAACAGGCGATTATCACCACTGTCATTGATGTGTAATAAAATATTATTAATAACAATACAAACAATCCTCGTGGGAGACCAAGAAATAACAACATGCAACGAAGTGATTAATAGGAACCGCAAGATGCATCATCATGCATCACCTAAACATAGAAGATATGCGGAAACTAGAAATCGCCAAGTTTATGTATCAGTTTCACTGCGGTCGTTGCCCCGAATATTTCAATGACTTCTTTACCTCTGAATCAAAAGCGCACAAGTACAACACACGCGCGTCCACGTCGTCCAAATATCATATGATCGACCGAAAAGATCATCGCTCCATCAAATATGCCGGACCTGATGTGTGGAACAGTATCCCACCGGCCATCCGACAGTCGACGAGCATGTCCACATTCAAGTCGAAATACAAGCAATTACTACTAAATAAATACAGTCCATCCTCAAGATTACCGGACCACGACTGACCTATCGATCTCGCTTCCCATGACATGCCGCCCTATTTCTTGTCGCATTCTTTTTCTATACTATCTTCTTTACTTTCATTCAGTGTGCATGCCTCCTCTTTACATCGCCTAGGCCATTGGTTCCCAACGTGGGCGATATCACCCCCCAGGGGGCGATTTGGCGGTCTAGGGGGGCGAAAATAACGAAGGGGGCGATAGGGGGGCGGAAACGGACGAAGGGGGCGATAGGGGGGCGATAGTGCGTTAAAACGGCTATATTGGAGTCGGGACCGTAACTACCGCACCCAAACCCCCAATTGGGGGTGGGGGGCTCGAAATCAAAGGAAGCCCAAAATTATTTCGTGAATTAACATAGATGATAGAGTAATTTTTTAGAAATTCATGCCACTTTTTCAAAAAATTTTCGCACTGCGCGCAATTTAATATTTTCATGTATCTTGATGTTGGGGTCCCCGTCACCCAACAAAAATACGCATGAGTTATGGAAATGGGAGACTTCGGCTTCGGCCATTACTGCGCCACGATGCACCAAGACATATGAAGTTACAGGCCATGTAACATGCGCCTCCGAGAAGAGTGCCAGAACGATCAGCAGCGAGAAGACCTTGGCCGAAAAGAAATGCCCTTGTGCTGACTAAAAACTTCGATCTATATACAATACATATACGTTTAATTGTCCATAGGCGCCTCGATGGCTGGCGTCGAATGTTCCTGTCATGGCGACCTTAACCTTACAGGAAAAATGCCATCCCGCAAGGAAAAAATTATTTGCCAGTAAAGAAATACCAATATGAAATCATGTGCGTCTTTTCGTTTGGTACGTTTTGACGATTTCCATATCTTCTGACACAGCAGATATAGGAGGTCACGAAATAGCATCATGTAAAGAAGTCAATATAACAATGATTCCTCCCGAAGATGTTTAATTATTATTTAGGGGTCCTACCTTTTCCAACATACCACATCGACCATATTGACCGATTCAAACATAAATTATATGAATTTGTCGCGCTTCGCGCGTTTAGGCGAAATACGGTGACTCAACAAACAGTACATGAAATAGGGTATATCTGATATGCAGCGACAAAAAGCCCACTGGCTGAGGGGGGTCTGGGGTTTGGTTTATCACCCTATGGGGCCAAAGACCAACGTTTTTTTCGAGGGGGGGGCTGACGAAGTGCTGTTTTTCAGTTCCCAATATTTTGGGGGCGATGATCGGTGTGGAGCTTCAAAAGGGGGCGATGAGTCGAAAAAGGTTGGGAACCACTGGCCTAGGCCAAGGTGGGTGTCAGATTCCATAGACTACTCCTTGTCGCTTCGACATCTTCCTGTCTTTTCATTGTATCGCATTTTTGTGGTGTATTGAACTGATAAAATTGCTAATAAACCAATGATGATAATATTGTACCCAATATTTTCGAAAACACTCTCCATCAGCTCTACGGGTTAATCTGATCATAATTATAAATTTTTGACAATAATATGTGAAACTACCAACATTTTCGATGAAATCCATTCAAGAGGCAAAATTTTCGCGCTCTGCGCTACTACACAAATAATCCTAGTGTCTTTTCTTGACATTTATACTCGCGATTTTGGTACATAAATTATATATTGTAAGCCTGCTGGGATGTTTTGCTTCTACAGTAAGAAAATTTGCGCTTTGCATATCTCAAGAAGGCACAGAACACCACAAGGGCTCTCGTGGTGTTAAGTTCCCAGTATCAAATTTCATATGAGCATTTGTCGTCCATGCGCCATGGCGAATCCCCGTTGGAATCCGGACGTATTGTATATGTAATCAAAATGCGGCTTTCGGCGTTATCGGTGTATTATACGGTCAGGGGTGTACGAGTTTTGAGAAAATGTTAAAAGGGTGTACCACGACGAAAAAGGTTGGAGAACACTGGCATAGAGGACGTATCTACCTAACACACGCACAAATAGTTTTGCCAAGCACAGTACCGGCATTATTAGACTTGCTGGAGATAGTAATATAAAATCACACTCGTGATCCTACCCATTTCCGTTTTGACCTTCTGGGCCGGGGTGTTTAATAACCGAATCTGCGTGATAAAAAAATCGATAGCAACGCTACGCCAATCCCATTACGAAATATATCACGAAATAATATAATCCAGACAAAAAAAATAATTTCATTCATATTAAACGGGCACTGCGCTCTAAAAATGATGTGGTCTCAAATTGACGGGCAAAACGAAAGAAAAATTTTGGCCGCTGCCGTTTTCTTCAAGAATGCAATATTGAACAACTCTGGATTGAGTTTGAAGGATCCAATAGTGATTCAAAAAACATAGTCTGCGGTGTGATATATCGACACCTAAAAGGCAACTTGAAGAGCTTCATAGATAATCTCTCATCTAGTCTTGACCAATTAACAAAAGACGAGAATCAATTCTTATTGATGGGTGACATAAACATAGACCTTCTTCGATCACCCCCTACTGCAGTGCTCTTCAACCGGGGTTGTCGTACACCCGAGGGTGTACCAGAATTTTCAAAAGGTGTACCACACGGATGGGATGTACAGGGGTGTACCAGATCCGAATTACAATGAGCCGATAGCTAGCTATCACAAAGGCAGGTTTATGGGTCAGTACAGGTTGACGCACAGGTTAATGAGCAATATGGTACGATGTTATCTCAAGTGTAATACTGTACACCGATTGATTGAGATGTCATCAGCAAATATTTCTCCTATTTATTTAGCCGTCGGCAATAGACCAATGGTTCCGTTTGGTGTTGGAAAGTATGCAGTTAACAAACATGTGTTCAGCTAGTCATTTGTCTTTTAATGATTTTTGAGGAAACCGCCGCGATAGCTCAGACTTCTTGAATCGGTACTTCCTACCCGACGTTAATAAATACCGCAATGCACATAAATGAAGTGACGTAGCCAGCCAGGGTCGAAACAGCTTCCATGTTGAAATCGAAACCCTTTTGTTTTAAAATGCCGATTTTATGTCCAATATTTCGCCATACATTTGCAATTTAGTATTTTGTTATTAGTGATGCAAATTAGCGACAATAGACTGTGTATAGCGGCATACGATCTGAGGTTACTGACATCTCTTGCAGCCATGTGCTACTATCGACTGTGTGTGGTGTGGGGCAAGCCTGATACGCAGTAGGCTGGTGCGCCTGCTATCATCGCTTATCTGAATTACCGCTTCTGCAGCAGTAACTTTACCTACTCTCTCCCCAATACTGTTACATTTAGGTTGAATATCGTTCGTAATGCCATGCTGCTTTTGGACTGACACGAAATAAATTCCAATTTGCGTGGTGGGCGGCCTAACTAGCTGCGAATAGACTCTGTGACCAAATACTATTTTATTCAAATCCAAATTTTTTACGGCAATAACTCCGCTTCTACTAGTGATGAGCATCGGAGCGGAGTCGGAGTGGATTCGGAGCGGAGTTTTGCCGATTTTGTGACAGTCGGAGCGGAGTCGGAGTTTACTACAGATATTTTTCTGAGAATCTCGGAGTATTGTAACTTTTGTCTCCGATATCTTTGGATATCTCTGACCAGAATACACTATTGATTATCATTACAAACCAAAACAGAGACAGCTGATGCCTTGTTAGGTTGTAATATGACGGGTAACATGCAAAAATGATTGCCAAGTGCATAAAAATCAGCCATCTACACTTCAATTTGGAACTGGAGAGTAAACAATACTATGAGCCCAACCATATTATCACATGTACCATGTTGTGCCATGTGTACCAAGTACCCTGCTTGCCACTGTTTCGGATACTTGACGAGATTCACCGGAGTAATTCGGAGTCTGGGATTGAGCTCTTCGGAGTCGGAGGGAGTTTTCCTCCGAGACTAAAGTTGTCGGAGGGATTCGGAGTCTCGAAAAGCACTATCCGCTCATCACTGGCTTCTACTGGTTGGAATTGAACCAAATTTGAAGAACATCGTTTTTATAGACAACCTAATACTTTCATGGGGTGAACGGAAAAATTTGAAATTTTTCGTTATTTATTTTTATATAATAAATATAAACGCTCTTCTCCCGTAACAATGCGGCTACTGGTTGGAATTGAACCAAATTTGGTGTGTAGACTTAAGTTAGGTAACCTAACAATTTTATCAAGTAGCCAGTACGATTTGAGAAAAAAAGTCATTTTTGAAGACCCCTAATGAACAGGGGTGTACGAGTTTTGAGCAAATGTTAGAAGGGTGTACCACGTCGAAAAAGGTTGAAGAGCACTGTCCTACTGTACATGATTACTTAGATATGATTACTAACCATGCCTGTATTCCCTTGATAACTAAACCTACTAGAGTGACCATAACACCGTCTACTTTATTGGATCATATCGGTGGCGGCTCGTGACAATATCGGGTGGTGGGGCGAGGGGTACAGCCGATGTTAATAATCTAAATGACGTCACAATAGTGTACTCCGACGTGAAAATGTGACTTCGTGGTCGTCACACACAGTTTGTATGGTGTATAGATATTACGCATGGTTAACTAGGCTTCCGGATTTCAAATTTTAATAATATATTCATGACAGAAATATATTAAAACCCGAAACTTTTCGAGCTGACACTCTTCAAATTATTCGGAAGAAAATATGAAGTACAGCAGTTCATAGCTATAGGCATATTTTACCGTTTGTATCAGTAGGCGTATTGCGCGCGGCGTGATTTCATAGTTGCAAGATGTTCAATGACGAATTATCTATATCTGAATATACTATTAAAGAATTGATCTGAATGAAGTTTGTTGCCATTCGCCATTCGACACATCAATCTCCCAGAAAATCGTCCAATCCAATCCAAATCCGTTCAGAAAAAATCTCTAATCCTATTCCAATCCAAATCCGACAAAATCTCACAAATCCGGTTTTTTTCAAATCCTAATCCTAATGCATGCTCATATCTGGTTGTCAGCCGATGTTATGAAGGAAGTAGAATACACTATGCCCGATTTTGACATAAATCTCCTGACTGGACATCTTCCGTTGAACGCGGTATCTAAACCACCTCGGCGTGTACGACATATTTCCTTCATAACATCGGCTGACAACTATATAAAGTTCGATCTCTGCGTGACTGCTGGAGCGTGATGCATCTATGGAAATTTCAATACATTACAGCTCCATTACGGTGGCGTTCTGAAGAAAACGACCGGGTCAAAATTTTTCTTTCGTTTTGCCCTTCAATTTGAGACCACATCAATTTTAGAGTGCAGTGGCCCTTTAAGCTTTTAGTCATATTTTTATAACGTTTCTTGAGGCCTTCTAGGGCCAAACAAAATGTTTTCGAGGGAGTCGTAGTTCGCCCGGATCTGGCGTAGACAGTAGGTAAGTTGGAAGGAACCACTGCAATTAATCTGTTGTCGTTCTGTGACTGACTTTACGAGAGAAGGCGACATTACCAAAGCATTTTAATCCTAATAATGGCACAAAGACATTTATCAAAAACGGTTATCATGGTACACCCGAGCTCTGAAAGTTGCTTACCGTGCCTAAGTGGAATTTCATTAATATGTAAAATGTTATTTCATCGGTGTGCAGCATGCCACATTGAATACAAATAAGGCGGCCGGAACTTATGATACAAAAGGTATAGCTTGGCGTCCTTACCGACAAAGAGAAATCATGAGCCAAACATGCTGGTTATTTTTTCTAGCATCTTGTGCGTCTTAGACGGTTACATACAAACTTGTCGTCCATACCATTCGTATCCATACCGTACCTACGATAGTTTTCTAGTCTGCGGTCGTATTATCCTCGATATTTGTGAACGAGAGGCTGGACCCTGTTCATATCGACTCTCAGGACATGGGAGAGGCATTTTCTTAGAATGAAGAACAGGGATTGCGAAACATGTCAAATTTTATTTCACCGTAGGTAACATCAGAATATTACCACGTTTACTCGAAAATTCGGGGGTTCTCAGACTTTTTAAACTGCGTAAGCTTTCGTTTGCCACTGGTAGGCCCTTAAATATACGATGGTGTGTCTTTTAATTTACACAAGCAAAACACTGAAAATTGAAATAACGCTGGTGGTATTGTATTTCTAATAAACACATGACATTGGTTCTGGGTAGAACAAATCCGATATTTATAGTAGGGTATGAACAAGTCCCATCGCAGCGACTATAGAGAAACAAAAAATCACTGCAATTATTTGGGGGAGAAACGTTTCACATTAATGTAAAATCACAATTATTTACCCGGTGAATTTGGTAATCTTAATGTAGGCTTACTTGTCGCTATAAGCACATAAACGTTAAAATTGTTGTGATCGAAAATTGACAAAGTGTCGGATAAACGAATTTGCTCGCGTGTACCCCCGCAATTATTCTTGCGTACCCCTGCTCATTTAGGGGACGGGTATACTAGTTTGAAAGGCGCTGCAGTAAGCAATAAATCTCAATTTTCGGCCAATGAAGATCTTCATCATCTTAGTGGCACAGAATGTTTGCTTGTGACGACACTAATTTGGAATCGATGCCGGATCATTATTATTAAATGTTCGTGGGTAATTACATAACGGTCTCTAATACGTTGCATTGACCAAATTGCATGAGTGTGTCATTCGGCTTGTTGCGCAACCTGCGCATTGCGTAATGGACAAGCCATGTCGTAGTTCGACCAAGGCTTCGAGTGTAATGACGAAAACTTATTTCCAATTTGAGATATTTTATTTCCCAAATGTTAATATTGCCGCTTGAAATTTGTGAGGCCGGTGATACTAATATGCATTCATTTACTCATTGTTCCTCATCCCTGATAATTATTATAATCAATTGCTGGCTCGTGATACGTTGGTGAAGGCATGCACAATTTCTTCCGATGATTTGTGGTGTGAAGCTGATAAAAGTTACAACCAATGGCCACCGATTACCACATATGATTCGAAGAAATCGATTTGTAGGATTTTAGCTGGATTTCTTTTTGTGCCATTTTGGAGTTGGGTTTGGATATGAAGTAGGATACTTCATTTCAAATAATTAAGTATTTGCATACACCTTTCGAGATGATTTCACTCATTACTAGATACAGACTCGGAATTTCCACATGATTCGAAAAAATATGGTTTGGAGCAGTTTGAATATAATATCCGGTGATATCTCTGAAAAACAAACAGCGGTAAAAATGGTAAAAATGTGAAAGATAGGGAAGGACAGTCATACGGTGTGGGGTTGCCACAACCAATCATTCTTATATTAGCCGACTTATTATTTTACTGACGTTAATGATGTCCAATGTCCCTCCTGACCATAATTATTATTAGGCCTAATATTGAAAATTCAAGTGGTGCTGATCGCCATTTACAGCCTTGTGCGCCACTCCAGCTTGGCGCAGCTTATCCATTTGTAGGCTTTGAGGCATGAACTCATTCTGGTTGCTGGTGACTGGATATTAGGGTATAGCCAGCGGGAATTGACCAGAGAGCACTGGGAAGTGAGACCGAAGGTTTCACCAGTGAGAAAGTTTTATTTTATAATATCCAATGGTAATCTTTTTTTTCTGCAGAAAGGTGTTCCGTACTGGTAAATATTATCAACGCCAATACACGGCGGATGACTGCTGACGCAATCCTCGATAACTTCAAGACCGAGCGTCTGCACCGGCCGGATTTCAAAGTTAACCCACGAATGAGAAAAATCGATGTTGACGATTACTTCAAAGGCAATTACGAAGACGTTGAAGAGATGGAAGTAACGATAGAGAAGTCGACATGGTTTGGCGGAAAAACAAAGAAGGTCTTGAAAAATCAATTAAGAAAAGAGATAGGATTTCACCAACACGAAGTGCAGCCTGAGGATGCCTTGACGCTAGAACAGATTCTGGTGTCAATTACTGAAGAGAGTAAATCCTCTCACTGCGAAGAAAGTTCTATAATAGGCATTGTCGCGTCTGCAGGATCGGGGAAAACTACTCTCCTGCGTAGATTAGCAAGACGATCAAT
The DNA here is from genome assembly GCF_051294905.1 of Botryllus schlosseri. Classification (NCBI taxonomy): domain Eukaryota; kingdom Metazoa; phylum Chordata; class Ascidiacea; order Stolidobranchia; family Styelidae; genus Botryllus; species Botryllus schlosseri. The sequence continues at coordinate 23,554,561 of NC_137249.1, forward strand.
CGATATAACCTCCATAACACACGAAGGATCAAATCAAGTGGGCTCCAAATTGATCCATTTTATCGAACTAAAAACCATTCACTACGTTGATTCTGTGAAACCATCCACATTTCTTTTCGGAGGACTTTTCGAAAATGACGCAGATGAGCAAGATGCTTATAGGTGGTTGCTGAATAACCAAACGCAAGCAGTTTTATTTTTTGACGGTTTAGATCAGGCTACGTGGATGATCGATAATACGAAGACTTACAACAAAATGAATCCATTCGCCCCTGCCGACACGGCAACGATCATGTACAACATCCTGTCAGGTAATCTGCTTTCTCAGGCGAAAATCGTCTTCACACTCTAAATCCGCAAGGTCGTATTGAACACTTCATAACACTTTATTCTGCGTACAGACACACTTTTTGGGCATATAAACGCATTGGGCCATTATCGTCGCAACGCTTCTGCGTATTTCTCCGTTTATATGTAACACTTCGCCATTGCGGCTTACTTTCAAGAAAATTGATACTTGATAATTTATCATCAATTTCGCATTCATAAACCAACGGTACGTTTGGGGATCACATAAAATCAAGTTATATGTAAAATATATTATTCAACTGACCAAACCACTAAATTTAAGGGTAATATTTCAATAAACTATACATATTTCCCTGTGACGCAGAGGGGTCACCACCTTCGTTACGGTAGAGCGCGCTCGATTTCAGTTTGGAATTTGAATTGGTGGTTCGTCAAGCTTCAGGCAGAGAGTAGGGTACAAGAAAATACTTGACGGAATGGATATATTGAAGCAGTTTCTGCTACCTGATGGCGTAAAGGATCATAACATCCGTGTACTGTAAGGTATGGAAATGCGGTAAATGTTATTGAATACATGTAATGTGAGAATAGTCATAAAATGAGCTCCTTTTGACATTGCAGTAAGGTCGTTTGTTTTAAATGTTTTAGTAGGCTACTGATATCCCTTATTCATATGAATGTTCTTTACATGTTTTGTAGTATATGATTCGTCTGATCTTATTGCTGGATGATCAAGCTTCGAATCTGATAATATAGCCTACCAGGCTGCGACCAGGTCCAGTAAACTACGGTACTGATGGGAAGCTGCTATCGAACTAACTTTTTTGATATATAGATAAAGGGATGTTCTCTCTATCCACACTGAAATATCCCTACGTAAGCGATATTGTGGTCCATTGTGGACAAGTACTGCAATTTCAGCAATTGAATACCGGTATGACAGTCAACGGTTTTGATGGTTTTTCAACTGCAACGTATTTTATACTGTACTGTTTATTCCAAGTGGTAAGGTGTTAACCAAGGCGATTTTTTTGACATGTGAAAATAGGTCAAAATTCTGGCAAAATTGTACCGTCAGGTCAAAAATTGCCAAAATTGTTTACAGAGTCAAATTTTTTGGGGGGACGTTGCATTTCGTTTGTATCGTTTGTGTCGGTGAACTTATCATTTAACAATTTACATCTTGTAGCCTACTTTATAGTCCTGCTGTTGTAGACGGACCATCGTCTGCTCCTTGTGAATCATAAACTGTCAAATGAAACAAATGCTCAACGTAGCCTACCGCAGTATCCTAACTGAAGCAAGACTGCGTGGGCATTGGTTCTTCTATTAGAAACCGTATGGTGAAAAATTGCGATGTAGACAACTTTGTCATAATGAAGCAACACGGTGTGTCACCTGCAGTGTACGCACAACTTTAGTGTTGCCGGTCAACAACTGCTGCTGGTGAACGTTCTCCATTCTTGTCATGCTACTTAGTAAAGACAGACACTTTCTAGCCGAAAATGTAGGAAAGTAGGTCAATCTTTCGTTGTACTACAACAAAGTTTCAATTATTTCTGGCATAATGCGAGATGTAACTAATACTGGAATTCTTCATTGGTCCAGATTTCGATAAAATACGTTTTTTTCATGTAAAAACTTGTCAGTTTTCATGCCAAAAGATTTTTTCTGGTCAAACTACTTCAGAAGAACAGACAGTTCCAGCCAAAAATAAAGATAAATACAGGTAGTACAATTCTAGCACTATGTGAGAAACACCTAATTTAAGTACATGGGGTAAAAATTAGGTTTATTTATCGTCAAAATATGTGTGAATTTGGATATTTTTGGTCAAACTGTTCCCTTTTTAGGTCCGAAAAATCGCCCTAATAATGGCACAGCCAAACAAACAATCTTTTCAACAAACCATGGTTCACAAGGGGTAGTATTCGTTTTGCCTAATCCCCAAATTTGACTTTCCTGAGTTTATTATGATACGGTAACTGAACTAAACTCTATTTTGCAGGTAGTTCATATTGAAATTGACACCCTTTTGAAATGCATTTGCTGTATGGAATACTGGTAAGCATCACGGTGTTTTGTAAATGAACTGGTATATCCTTAGATAATGAATTTGATTCTATTGCATTCGGTTATATTCGCGATAAAGATTTTTATGAATGTTTGCTGATAAAATTTCACTAAAATTGTTACAATCCAGGAAGTATACTACCTGTGCCACAGTAAAATTGGTGGTAACGTCATGTGCAACTTTCCATTCCACTACTTAATTATTCTATGAAAGACACCCTTCTGTCACGCACAACTTATTGCAGAAAACAATAACTGTATCCAGCATGATATCTGCGTGATTACTGAGTAGCTCATTTGTATTGCGAATTTTTGAAACAAATATTTTCTTTTCAATAGTCTTGGATTGCTCGTCAAATTCGTCCAACTGATGTCAACTGCTTGAAAAGAGCCCCCTGGGTCTACCGTGCCTGCGCTATCAGACAATGTTGACAGTGACGTGAGGAGTAGTTCGTAACGGGTTTTGTGCCGGCACAGTCATCTTATGCGATACAGACCTTTATCTCAAGAACCCATGGATGCATGTGATTATGTAAGCCTATTTATTCATTTTATATATCACCATTGATTATGTAATTTGCTAGTTTTTGTAGTCCGACTTTTCTCATGAACTATCTCACAAAGTAGCCTACGGACTATTCGATCTGAGCTAAAAAAGGCTTCATCTGTGTACTCTGAACACTGAGCAGAGATATAGTTGAACGTATTGAGCTCGTGTAACTTGTACTTTAACTATTGCTTACTGAACTATAATGGGCTAGATCAGTGGTTCTCAACCTGGGGGGCTGATCACCTCTCCTGCGTTTCTGTAACCTACCTATGTGAAATATTTATATTTATTTCTGCATGAAATTTACAATTTTCCTTTGGTATTTATCGTATTTTCTAGGAGCAGCATTTGAATTTGACCAGTAAAAAGATGGAGCCGTCATGGCACGCCACGGATCAGGGACTCATCAAGCCTGGGTTGCGGCTGATGGAAAGAATGTGAAAAATGCCCTAATGTGCAGGTAGTATGTATTGCAATTGGCACCCTTTTGAAATGCATTTGGTATTTAAAATACTGGTAAGCATCGCAGTGTTTCGTAAGTAAACTGGTATATCCTTAGATAATGATTTTGATTCTGCTGCATCCGGTTATTTTTATGAATGTTTGCTGGTAAAATTTCACTAAAATGATTAACAATCCAGAAATGATTAACAATCCAGAAAAGTATGATACCCGTGCTGGAGTAAAATTGGTGGTAAGGTCACATGCAACTTTCCATTACCTTAATTAATTTTTCTATGAAAGACACCCTTTTGTCACATACAATTGTATCCAGTCTGATATCTGCGTGAATACTTAATGCTGGTGACGTCGTATTTTGTGATACGATTGTTGATATACAACGTTCTTTTGAATTCTCCACTAGTTGCTGACGATTATCCCTGCCGAGTCTCAGCCGAAAATAGTCGGGCTCATTTCAATATGCATATACTATTTAATTTTATATTGAAGTTTTTTACCTCGAAGAAGCTGTTCGAATATTGAATAGTTCCCTTGTATTGCAAATTTTTAAAACAAGTATTTTCATTTCAACAGTCTTGGATTGATCCTCAAATTCATCCAACTGATGTCGACTCTTCGAAAAGAGCCCCTGGTTCTACCGTGCCTCTGCTAACAAACAATGTTGATAGTGACGTGAGGAGTAATCTGAACGGATTTTGTGCCGGTGCAGTCATCTTTCGCGATAGATACTTTTGTCTCAAGAACCCATGGAAACATGTGATTATGTAAGTCTATTTATTCATTTCATATATCACCATTGATGATGTAATGTGCAGGTTTTTGCAGTCCTAATTTTCTCAAAAACTATCTATATATGCGATATGAGCTGAAGAATAGCTTGATCTGTGTACATTGAACAGAGGTGTAGTTGAATGTAAAGAGCTGGTGTAACTTGTATTTAAACTATTGCTTACTGAACTACACTAAGACTAGGTGAACATCAAATTGAGGTCATTTCCCATAACCTGCTAATTCCAATAAATTGTGTTAATTAAATTTAATCAGAAAGGAAGGATTTTGAAAGATTGACAACAGTTACAATTACTGCAATGAAGGAAAAGTATTCAAAACCTTCGATAAGATGTCACAAAGTTTTTGTATTAAAGACAATCAATGTGTCCTTTGTCTGATATATTTTCTTTTCTCAATTCAATGCAGCTATAAAATCTAAGAATCAAAGTTATATGTAAAGTCTACCATATGTCAATTATTATAATGGAAATCTGAACACATAGGAACAACGATTCTACTATATTTATTGTCGGATCTTGTTTGCAATCAATTATATTTTCAGCAAAACGAGGTTGATGAACTCCAAGCCAAATTGAGAGCCAAACGAATATAATCCAAGACCCGAGCGCATGTCTTATTGAAACAGGTACCGTAATCTTTCTGTTTTGTGGACCATACAAATTTACATAGACCTGCAACGTTCTGCTATAAATTTCATTCTAGTTACAGTTCTGCATTCTCACTGTTGCCTGTCCGTCTGAATGTCAATGTAAATGTCAAAATGGCCGAATTGAAAACAACGCAGACCTGATTAAAGATATCTTTATTAGTCGTTTTGCTGATTTTAGTCCTGCTCAGTGATAGGATTTCACATATATCCGAGCGCCTTTCCTGCGCTTCTGTAACCTACATGTCTGAAATACTTATGTTTATTTCTGCATAAAATTTAGAAGTTTCATTGACTAATTAAAAACTTCGGAATTCAATCACATTTTTAAGGAGCACAACTTGGAGTCGACCAGTAAAAAGAAGCAAACACCATGGCACGCCACGAATCAGAGATTCTCCGAGCCTGGATTGCAGCTGATGGCAAGAAAATAAAAATGTTTCAGTGAAAATGGAGCATTCAGAAACATTGTTGACGTTTTGAGCTGCTATGCATTGGATTGTTATACCCTAAAGGAGTGGTTCTCAAACAGGAGAAAGCATTTGAAGGGCGTGAAGCCGCAGTCAACTAAAATCTCTTACGCACATGGCATCTTGTAGCTATTTCTCTGTGTATGGTCAGAATTTAATATTTGAATATTCTCTCATCAACAGCCATTACTGTCACTGCCATCCAACTATCCGTTAGGATTTCTAGCGTTCTGGTTGCTTTTTTTTTAATTTTATGATACGACGATACGGGGTGTGTGAAATTTTTTGCTATCGTAAGGGGGGCGTGTCCAAAAATGTTTGAGAACCACTTCCAGATTTCATTTTTTGCAGCAGACTGGTAAATAACAACAAAATATTTTCTATTAATCTGCAAAATTTGTATGAACTCAAAAGAAACGATTTCTTCGTTGTTTAAACAAAAGTGATTGGCATTAACCTGATATAAATAGGCTACTTGTAATGCAAGCACTGGAATATTTTTGATGCCTGGTTAGCAGGCCCAATTTCATTTAGAGTAAAAAATACTTATGGTTGGTTATCGTGGTAGTGATACTGATACATTCATTGTTTGTTTATAATAAAATTAGAAATTTACAATCCATAATTTGATTAGTTTTAAATAATTTGTAATGATTTGTGTTGATCAGGTTTTCTGCTAACGGACGTAACCAATTAATGTGATTCCATGCCCCTGTCACGAAAGTTTAAGATACTAGATGATAATTTGTTATCACTATCCCAATGCATTCATTTTCATGATTGAGCGAGTTGCATGATATTTGTAGTGAGTTTGCTCTTAATCATTTGTGATGTTCGTGATTTCATGGACTGTTCCGGAAACGGTTTCAACTGCTGATTTGAATTTATGAAACCCTGTCACAGCAGCTATTGGAAATTTGAATGTTTGCATGTATTTAATCACTCAGGTTGGGTATTATAAGCGTCATTTATTATTGAATCAATAAAATCTGATTTTATTTTGAGCCCTGCGTTCCGGTGACTAGTCAACCAGCCACTTTGAGACTGAACACTTTTTAGGTAAACACTTTAAATTTAAACACTTCGCAACACTTCTAGGCGTTCAATTTTTGGATCACGTTTCGTGTTCAATTTTCCGGGTTGAGCAACACTTCTAAATTTAGAGTGCACTTCACGTGAATATAAATTGTCAGAGCTACCTGCAGAGGCATGGCCTACCGACATCATTACCCTATCTGGATTGTCGCTGGCAGACGCAAAAAAACTTTTCGTGTTTCTTATCGGAAAAGATGGTGCTCAAACCTGGGGAAATATTCGCATCATCTCACCTAGGCTGCTCAACATATTGTGTGTCCCAGTTTTCCTTATTTTGACAGCAGTTGTAATGTCAAGAGATCCAACGAGACCACCTCCAACTACAGTCACCGAACTGTACAAAAGAATCATTGCTGCTCTTCGATTCGTCGACAACATTCGACAGCGCGACAAAATTAACGAAATAATTATGAAATTAAAGGCCATGGCTTATCGAGGAATGAAGGAAGGACGGGTCGTCTTTTACAAAGAGGATATACAAAAGTTTAGTGTTTCTATGGACGAAGTTCAGGACTTGATAATGAAGGTTCCCGGTAACAATCTTATCAGTCGTCATTTAATTGAGGGTGATTTTATCTTTTTCTTCTGCCATCAAAGCATCCAAGAGTTCCTTGCAGCAAGCTTTATAGCTCATATGACATTTCGACATTTCACTCAATTCGTCGAGAAACAACTCCGCGAAAAACGTTGGTCGGTTGTTCGCAGATTCGTGTTCGGGCTGGTTTACCGGTCGGATGATCTCCATAAAAGTAAGTTGCATCGTGTCGACTATGGGGTGCGAGTGACTATGCTATAATATGAAGTATCGCGATAATATTTACATTTAAGTCTCTATATCAGAGGTGCCAAACTCAACTTGGGTCGATGGCCGGATTCAAACCTTTTAATCGCTTATGGACCGGACCAGTCACATAATTTCAAAATGTTAATGCCGAGCTTATACCTTTGTTTTTAAATGTAATGTTTTATTATCAAGTCCATACGTAGTAGTCCTAAGTAGTATATTACGGAATCTTTTCGGCCATTTCACGACGGAAATCCCAAAAGTGCCATGATTGGCCGATTGTATACAGTTATGATTCACTAGAACAGTGGTTCTTAACCTGGGGGTAATTACCCCCAAAGGGGTAATTTGGCAATTTTCGGGGGGTAATTCAAAGTGGCATTTCTTATAAACTAATGAGGCTGCACTTATAACTAAATATTAATGTGGACTAACATATATTCTTGCGAGCTTGTAGGCTATATATTTTGTTTAACTTAACATGCCATGCCTGCTGTGATATCATAGTAACCAGAACCAATAGAGATTATGAATAGCAGGGTCGAATGTATTTTAGTATAGTGCTAGGTAAGTCCAATTTATTTTGCAGTAGTGAGGAGCATATATTGTTACACATGCTGGCAAATTGAAAGGCAACAACGGCCGTCTAAGTTCAGCTATACGGCTATAATGCAGTAACAATATCGTAGAAACTGTAGTGGTCTAATCCAGTCAGGAAAATTATGTCTGACATCATCGAAATGCCTTCGAAGAAACGAGGGGAAGATTTTGGAACCTTTCGGGCTCACCTTCAAAATGAATAACCATTTTTCGTCATAATAGCATTGAACTTTCTAATTGAATTTCCTTCAATGGTATCCATCAAAACGAAATAAGTGTATGATTGACAATTGCATGAGATATGCTATCTATTAGTCTCCCCTTTTCCTAGATGTGACCTCTGGATAGTGGATAACACAAAAACAGCATTAGCCTTACCATTGATTTGATATTCTTAACAGGCATTTCAGCGTACATTATGACGTCACTTTGAGTACAAGCTGTAATTTGTTATTTTTTGATAAGGGGTAATTGCATCCTGTCATTTTCTTCTTGGGGGTAACGCTATGAAAAAGGTTGAGAATCACTGCACTAGAACAACGGTTCTAACGGCGGTTATGAGTTCGCATATCTCTATATGCTCTCTTTGTTTTACTCATACTGCGGCGTTGGCTGTGCGTATGCTTGTTGGGACTAAAAGAGACTTAATTGAAGGCAATCGCGTACATTAGTATTAGCTTCATTATTACTAAATGAACATTCTGGTTTATCTGGAGGCCCGTGACCATTCTAGTCGGAAGCAATACATCAGTGCGACCACATAATTTCATATTCCCTGTGTAACTATTTTATGTATCCATGCAACTGCGCACAGCATAAAACTTACAGAACGCCGAAAAAGGTTTTACACTTGCGTTTTCGCCTACACCTGCAAGCCTGGTACATCCTAAACTCTCCACTGCTTTACCGTCACGGAATTTCGCAGCAATGTCCCCAACTTGTTCCTAATGACGACTGAAAACTCAGCACTGTCGTCGGGTGTTTATAATGAGGTCGAAGAACGATTGAACATGTTCGACATTTGCTGTCTTGAGGATCATTTGCGTTTGTATATTTCCTACTAGCAATCTCAACTATTGTTACAAATGTGCCATATAAGATAATCAAATTTCCATTCACTCTAAATTGCCTCGCGGGCCAGATGTTTGAGATCCCATCTCTATTACTAAGACAGACCTGTATGTGATAGAGATGAATAAAATCCATTGATATGAACACGGAAAAAGTTTATTGCTGGAAAGAGGAGGATATTTGTTATACATGCTGATTGAGAACTGATCGAGAACTCATCGAGAACTATGAGTGATAGGAAAATCACGCTAAGCGCGAAAAAATTTGCAGTTATATAATTTATTTAAAAAAATCATGAGCAATGGTAGCACAAGGCATTTGGATATTTTTGCTATTTGTGTCTAATCCTTTCCATTACCCCACTTGAGCTTAGCCCAAACGTATAGGTCTGCCTGACTCTAAACTAAATCAAAAACCAATGGCTCGGCCCATAGCAATCAAACTTGGAACTTCTCTACCTGAGAAACAATAATTCTATTAATTACTTATAGGCTGCCATAAAATTTGATTCTTAACCCTTACGAGGTGGGGCCATATTTTGCAGAATTGACCTTCAATTTTCAAATTCTCACCGTGACCCCACCAGGTCTTGAATCTGGGCCGTTCCGGTTTACAAGTGGGCGGAGTATAGCCCTCTACCGATTCCACCCTTGATCGACACCCCATGACATGTCTGAGGTTTTGTAATAAGTTTAAATAAACAAGCTTTTCCCCCAAAAAAATCTCTCTCTCAATTTTCAAGGCTGACCCTCAGGATGGCGTCAGAGAGAGGAATGTGATGCTTCAATGCGTAGCCACTGTTGCCTGGTTTCAAACAAGCCGTCAACCATGGTCGTAAACCGCGCGGTTCGTCAGATATCGAAAAATGGAAAATACATATAAAATTTACAAATGGGCGTGGTCAGTGAGTGGTCATCAAGGTCAAGTTCATGATCAAGACTCAATCGGCCCCTACAGTCCGGTTTATGGCATAAAACAACGCGATATGCTTTCTTTTGTCATATCCAACCATTTGCAGGCATAGTATGACTCATATGCCGACTGCATTTGCACTTGAACTTGAGCTAGATCTTGAAAATCACTGAAGTGTGACCAAAATTTACAAATCCCCCTCAGAAAACTTTCCAGAAAACGTTTTGATGTTTGAAACGGTTAAAATTTACACAGAAAACCGTACATGTTGACTTCTGATGTTCTGGCAGATTTTCCGACAATATTTCCCACTCGGAAAATACCCGGAAGTTTTAGGTGATAACCATATTTTCTTTAATTTTTAATTTTTTGTTTATTTTTACAAACCAAAATTTTTGAGTAAGGTACCAAAGACATCGGAAAAGTCTCAGCTTTTCAAAATACGTATAACCCGATGTCTAGGGCGTGTCAACATGGAGAAATCGGTGTCGGAGACATGCCATATCAAATATGATACGCCCACCTCGTAAGGGTTAAGAGTGCCATTCCACAAAATGTGTCCGGATTGAATTTACTCAGAGTGGATACTTTGACACGTTGTAAGTCAATTGAAGTTTAATCTTTGTGTCTTAGATTTAAAAGGCATATCATACATGGTATATGGCATGACCATATAAGGAAATATCTTATTTCTCTATTACATTGTTCATTTCGACTCAATTTGCCCATATGCTTGACAGGCAGACCATAGAAACACCAGCTAACAGTAACACATAGTCGCCATTTAATACTAGTTCAAAGACATCATCTGATCAGTGAAAGGTCCGGTATCAGTCAAAATTTAGTATTGGTGTACTGATAATACAACGAAATTATGGCATTTTATATCATTATAAAACTAGGACTATTGTCGATATTCAAACTTTCAGAACAAATTAGGTTCATTCCGAGTTCAAGCAATCATATTTCCTCATGTGTCTTCTCTCCTCCTCTGACCCCTCAGAGGGTTTCACACCTCCCAAGGGGGTGCGCCGCCCAGTTTAAGAACCACTGCACTAAACGATGAAAACGAGGTTGTCTTTTCACGGTTATTACATCATATAGGCCTACACTCTAAATCCGCAAGGTCGTATTGAACACTTCATAACACTTTATTCTGCGAACAGACACACTTTTTGGGCATATAAACGCATTGAGCCATTATCGTCGCAACGCTTCTGCGTATTTCCCCGTTTATAATGTAACACATCACCATAGCAGCTTACTTTCAAGAAAATTTATAATTGGTAATTTATCATCAATTTCGCATTCATAAACCATCGGTACGTTTGAGAGTCACATAAAATCATGCCATATGTTAATAATATTATTCAATTGACCAAACCCCTAAGTTTAAGGGTAATATTTCAATAAAATATAAATATTTCCCTGTGACGCATAGGGGTCACCACTCTCGTCACGGTAGAGCGCGCTCGTTTTCAGTTGGAATTTGAATTTGTGGTTCGTGAGGTTTCAGCTGGCAGAGAGTAGGGTACACGAAAAGACTTGGCGGAATGGATATATTGAAGCAGTTTTTGATACCTGATGGCGTAAAGGATCATAACATCCATGTACTGTAAGGTATAGAAATGCGGTAAATATTATTGAATATATGTAATGTGAGAACAGTCGTATAATGAGCTCATTTTAACATTGCAGTGAGGTCATTTGTTTTAGATGTTTTAACCGATATCCCTTATTCATATGAATGTTCTATAAATGTTTTGTAGTATATGATTCTTCTGATCTTATTGCTGGATGATCGCGCTTCGAATCTGATAATATACCAGGCTGCGACCAGGTCCAGTACTACGGTACTGATGGGAAGCTGCTATCGAACTAACTTTTTTATTATATAGATAAAGGGTTGTTCTCTCTATCCACACTGAAATATCCCTATGTAGGCGATATTGTGGTCCATTGGGGACAAGTACTGCAATGTCTGCAATTGAATACCGGTATGACAGCCATGCAACGGTTTTGATGGTTTTTCAACTGCAGCCCATTTTACACTGTACTGTTTATTCCAATAGGTAAGGTGTTAACTAAGGCGATTTTTTTGACATGTCAAAATAGGTCAAAATTTGGTCAAAATTGTAGCGTTATGTCAAAAATCTTTTTGGCAACTTGCATTTCGTTTGTATCATAGATGATTGCACTGTCGGTGAACTTATCATTTTACAATTTACATCTTGAAGCCTACTTTATAGTCCTACCGTTGTAGACGGACCATCGTCTGCTCATTGTGAATCATAAACTGTCAAATGAAACAAATGCTCAACGTAGCCTACTGCAGTATTCTAACTGAAGCAAGACTGCGTGGGCATTGAGTGGTTCTTCTATTAGAAACCGTATGATGAAAAATTGCGATGTAGACAACTTTGTCATAATGAAGCAATATGGTGTGTCACCTGCAGTGTACGCACAACTTCAGTGTTGCCGGCCAACAACTGCCGCTGGTGAACGTTCTTTCTCCATTCTTGCCAAGCTACTTAGTAAGGACAGACACTTTCTACCTGGAAATGCAGGAAAGTATCTTTCGTTGTACTACAACAAAGTTTTTATTATTTCTACCATAATACAAAATGTAACTAATACCGGAATGCTTCATGGGTCCAGATTTCGATAAAATAAGTTTTTTTCATGTAAAAATTTGTCAGTTTTCATGCCAAAGGATTTTTTCCAGGTCAAACTACTTCGGAAGAACAGACAGCTCCAGCCATAAATAAAGATAAGTAGGCCTACTGGTAGTACAATTCTAACGTAATGTGAGAAACACCTAATTTAAGTACATGGGGTCAAAATTAAGTTTTTCATCGTCAAAATATGTGTGAATTTGGATTTTTTAGTCAAAATCTTCCCTTTTTAGGTCCAAACAATTGCCCTAGTAATAGCACAGCCAAACAATCTTTTCAACAAACCATGGATCACAAGGGGTAGTATTTGTTTTGCCCAATCCCAAAATTTGACTTTCCTGGGTTTATTATGATACGGTTACTGAACTAAATTCTATTTTGCAGGTAGTATGTATTCAAATTGGCACCTTTTTGAAATGCATTTGCTGTATGGAATACTGGTAAGCATCACGGTGTTTTATAAGTGAACTGGTATATCGTTAGATAATGAATTAGATTCTGTTGCATTCGGTTATCTTTGTGATTTCCTTTGGTATGTATCGTATTTTCTAGGAGCAGTATTTGGATTTGACCAGTAAAAAGATGGAGCCGCCATGGCACGCCACGAATCGGGGACTCAGCAAGCCTGGGTTGCGGCTGATGGAAAGAATATGAAAAATGCAATAATATGCAGGTAGTATGTATTGCAATTGGTACCTTTTTGAAATACATTTGGTGTTTAAAATACTGGTAAGCATCGCGGTGCTTCGTAAGTAAACTGGTATATCCTTAGATAATTAATTTGATTCTGCTGCATTCGGTTATTTTTATGAATGTTAAAATGAATGGTAAATTCTCACTAAAAGGATTAACAATCCAGGAAAATATACTACCCGTGCTGGAGTAAAATTGGTGGTAAGGTCACATGCAGCTTTCCATTACAATAATTAATTGTTCTATGAAAGACACCCTTTTGTCACGTACAATTGTATCCAGTCTGATATCTGCGTGAATACTGAATCGCTGGTGACGTCATATTTTGTGATACGATTGTTGATATACAACGTTATTTTGAATTCTTTACTAGTTGCTGACGATTACCCCTGACGAGTCTCAGTTGAAAATATTCCAGCTCATTTCAATATGCATGAGCATATACTATTCAATTTTATATTGGAAGTTTTGTACCTCAAAGAAGCTGTTCGAATATTGAATAGTTCCCTTGTATTGCAAATTTTTAAAACAAGTATTTTCTCTTCAACAGTCTTGGGTTGATCCTCAAATTCATCCAACTGATGTCGACTCTTCGAAAAGAGCCACTGGTTCTACCGTGCCTGCGCTAACAGACAATGTTGATAGTGACGTGAGGAGTCATCTGAACAGATTTTGTGCCGGCGCAGTCATCTTTTGCGAAACATACTTTTGTCTCAAGAACCCATGGAAACATGTGATTATGTAAGTTTATTTATTCATTTCATATATCACCATTGATTATGTAATGTGCTGGTTATTGCAGTCCTAATTCCCTGAAAAGAGCTGGTGTAACATGTATTCAAACTATTGCTTACTGAACTATACTAGGACATTTCCAATAACCTGCTAATTCCAATTGATTGCGTTAAATTAAATTTAATCAGGAAGGAAAGAATTTGAAAGATTGAAAACAGTTACAATTACTGCAATGAAGGAAAAGTATTCAACACCTTCGATAAGATGTCACAAAGTTTTTGTACTAAAGACAATCAATGCATCCTTTGTCTGATATATTTTCTCGTCTCAATTCAAAGCAGCTATAAAATCTTAGAATCAAAGTTATATGTAACGCCTATTGTATGTCAATTATTATAATGGAAATCTGAACCCATAGGAACAACGATATTCTACTATATTTATTGTCGGATCTTGTTTGCAATCAATTACATTTTCAGCAATACGAGGTTGATGAAGTCAACTGTATTCTTCTCCAAGCATAATTGAGAGACAAACGAATATAATCCAAGACCCAAGCGCATGTCTTATTGAAACAGGTACCGTAATCTTTCTGTTTTGTGGACCATACAAATTTACATAGACCTGCTAGTTCTGCTATAAATTTCATTCTGAGTTACAGTTTTGCATTCTCACTGTTGCCTGTGCGTCTGAATGTCAATGTAAATGTCAAATTGCCGAATTGATAAAAACGCAGACCTGATTAAAGATATTTTTATTAGTCGTTTTTCTAATTTTAGTCCTGCTCAGTGATAGGATTTCACATGTATCCGAGCGCCTTTCCTGCGCTTCTGTAACCTACATGTCTGAAATATTTATATTTATTTCTGCGTAAAATTTAGAATTTTCCTTGGCATATTCAAAACTTTGGTATTTCATCATACTTTCAAGGAGCACCATTTGGAGTCTACCAGTAAAAAGATGGAGCCGCCATGGCATGCCACGAACCAGGAATCATCAAGACTGGGCTGCAGCTTACCGCAAGAATATAATAATGCTTCAGCAAAGATGGAGTATTCAGAAAGAATATTGCTGCTATGCATTGGATTTCTCATATCCTAAATGAGGACTTCTCAAACTGGGGGCCTGAAATCGTTTGAAGGGGCGCGAAGCTGCAGTCAACTGAAATTTTTTTCGCGCGCGGCCCGATTTACCTCCAACTCATAGCAATTTCTCTTTGTTTAGTCAGAATTACATATTTGAGTGTTCTCTCTTCAACAGCCATTAACTTCCTTCCATGCCATCAAACTATCCATTGGGATTTCTAGCATTCTGGTTGATTTTTATTTTATGATATGACGATGAGGAGTGTGTGAAATTTTTTGCTGTCATAAAGGGGGGCGTTTCTAAACTAGTTCGAACCACTGCCCTAATGACTTCAAGATTTAAATTTTTTGCAGCAGGCTGTGGTAAAGGACAACAAAAAATTTTGAATTGACTCGAAGAAGCGACTTCTTCTTTGTTTAAACTAAAAGTGATTGGCATTACCCTTATATGAATACTTTTAATGCAAGCACTAGAATATTTTTGATGCCTGGTTAGCGGGCCCAATTTCATTCCGAGGTAACAAATACTTGTGGTTGGTTTTCATGATAGTGGTGGTGGTACTGATACATTTGTTTTGTTTGTTAACGATAAAATTTGGAATTTACAAACCATAATTTGATAAGTTTTCAATAAGTTGTAATTATTTGCGTTGACCATGTTTTCTGCTAATGGACGTAACCATAACCAATGAATTTGATTCCATGCCCCTGTCATGAAAATTTAGGACACTAAATGATATTTTGTTATCACTATCCCAATGCATCGTTTTCATTCTCATGATTGAGTGAATTTGCTCTGAATCATTTGTGATGTTCGTGATTTCATGGAATATTCCGGAAACGGTTTCAACTGCTGATTTGAATTAATGAAACTCTGTCACAGCAGCTATTGGAAATTTGAATGTTTGCACGTATTTATTCACCCAGTTTGGGTATTATAAGTGTCATTTATCAATGAATCAATAAAATCTGATTTCATTTTGAGCACTGCGTTCCGGTGACAGGCCAACCAGCCACTTTGAGACTGAACACTTTTTTGATAAACACTTTAAAATTAAACACTTCGCAACACTTCTAAGTGTTCATTTTTGGATCACAAATCGTGTTCAATTTTCCGGGTTGAGCAACACTTCTAAACTTAGAGTGTCGATACGTGTATATAAACATTTATCTTATTGCTCGACAGTCTCAGATCAGCCAAAGAAACAGCAAGTTCTCACTCGGTCAATTTTGGCGCAACTCAAGAACAAGACTGGCTGGGATAACAGTTGTATTCGCATGGAACTATATACAGCAATTTATGAATCAAGCGATGACGATCTGATTAAAGAACTTTCCGTGATCGATGTATCTCACCTCTCCTTAAGTCGTGACGACTCTCATATCATTGGATCGCTTGCAGCACGAAATAAAGGCCTTGATTCTTTGATTTTAACAAGATGCGATATCGACGAGGAGCGTTTGGAGACTATCGCAAGGTGCCTGAAGGATAATATTCATGTGAGTTTTAGCTTGCAGACGCCTAGCTTAAATGGTCACAAGATATAAAATTCTGTTACCCGTATTTTGTACCTATTTAATTTATAAAGTTCATTCGTTCACTAATACTACGTTATAAATTGATCATATCAAATTGGCAAAACGAAGATTTATGGTGGTCTCTGACGAGATGATGCTAATGATTACGGAAGTTAGACACTTCCCAGAATGAAAGCAAATTTTCAACTTGCAATTGTCACGTCGCCGATTAAGCACCACTTCAACCGGTACGCAGAAACCAACCTGATACAAAATGTATATTCGGCAACTGGAACCGCGAGTCCGCGACCACCAATACAATTCATGTGCATCGAATTTTGATGATTATATCTTTAGCTCTCAGTCATATATTTTAATATTTGCCGATTGTGCAAATGCCGCTAAATAATACGGGGCTATATCATAGAAACTGGAAACGACATTCATAATTTATAATGTCAAATGGCTATTGACTACGAATTTCAAATTCGATTCGAGTGACGGTAATCAATTCGCTCTATGTCGCTCAGTGATGTACCTTTTCATGGTGATGTTATTTACTGACGAGACTTCTAATAAATGTTGATTTAAAACATGTCACACAAAAGCTGTATATTATGCCATAAATACTTTCGAAAAAACATGTAGTATGTGTTGTAATATTTGATTATTTCCGTTTATGTTTTCCAAGGCTCCAGCTTGCATCCTTGTTTCATTAATCAGTGTGTTGTAGACCGACGAGTAATAAACATGTACTCTGCAGTCTGTTGCTGAGCTTAGTAAAGAAGCAGCTATTATTACATGGTGGCAGCGGTGTTGGCGTCTATGTTGAAAAGGTACGTTTTGTCTCCTACATTCTTCAAAGACCTTACCTACAATGGCTAGCAATATTCCAATGCCGCATATGGACTGGAAACATGAACCGCTCGTGGACTCGTTTAGAGCCTTCAAGGCAAGAATGGAGTTGTTCTTTATGGACCAAGAGATCACAGACGACGTGAAAAAGGCCATAAAAATAAAAATAGCAATTGGCGACGAGGGAATGCGCAGAATCATGAATTCTGGCCTCACACAGCAGAATCAGAGGGATCCAAAAGAAATATGGTAGCAGATAGAAAGTGAGATTGACGTTTCAATCAAGATTAACTTTCGTATTCACAGACTAGAGTACTCTCAAATCAGGCAGCGACCTGAAGAAACTATTACTGGATTTATCTCACGATTGAAGGAGAAGGCCTCTCGTTGCGAGTTTGGAATTAAGGAGTTGAATGAACGTCTGATCGAGATGATTATCCTTTCCACTCCATTCGAGAACTTTCGAAAGGAATTGATGACTAAACCTAAAGGTGCTAGTCTGGCTGAAATTCTAGAAAAGGGGAGAGAATATGAAGCGATCCAAGCGTTTAGTGACTCACTGTCCAGGATGACTACTGGAAATACTGGCAGTGGAATGTACAATGACAATATAGACATGATAAAGAAAGGTAAACGATGTACAAGCTGTGGCCTAAATCACAGACCGAGAAGTTGTCCTGCATATAATGCCACTTGTCATCGTTGTGGTAAATTGGGCCACTGGATGAAAACCTGCAAACATGCTCAAAATAAACGCGATGAATCTGCAGAAGAGCAAGACAGTGAACAGCAATTTCAAAGAAAATACCGCAGAAACAAAAGATCAAAGAGTTATCACAACGAGATACAACTGGACAGCGATGATGAAGCTGGAATTGAGTTCCACCATATATTGATCAATGACATTGCATGTGATGAGGACTGTAAAGAGGTCATTATACCTCTGTTAATGAAATACACAGAGCCAAGAGTACCTGGCAAGCTCTACTCCAAGCTCGACACAGGAGCTGGTGGTAACACTTTACCGATACGAACATACAAACAGATGTTTGGAAGCAAGCCATACGGTGAAATCCTACAAGACGAACCGAACGTTCGATTGACAGGATACTCCGGTACGAAACTTCTTTGCCATGGATCAATAACGCTATCAATAAGAAAGAAAACTGACCACAAACCGGTTGAGCTCAAGTTCTACGTTGTGGATGTGCCCGGACCAGTAATTCTTGGGTTACCAGGCTGTTTGAAACTTGACCTCATCCCGTTTAATATCGACGATATTAAAAGTGAATCAGACAGAGACACTCTGAACACAGTGGAAGATCTTACTAGAAGATTTCCTGGGTGCTTTACAGTGATGAGCACCGGAGCGGAGTCGGAGTGGATTAGGAGCGGAGTTTTGCCAATTTTGTGATACCCGGAGTGGAGTCGGAGTTTACAACAGATATTTTTCCGGAGTATTGTCAAGTTTTGCCCCCGATATCTTTCGATAGCTTTGAACAGAAGACACTATTGATTACAAACACAGAAAGTTGACACCTTGTTAAGTTGTAATATGACCGGTAATATGATTGCCAAGTGCACAAAAATCAGCCATCTGCACTGCAATTGGGGACTGGAGAGTAACCTAGTGATGTAGCAAGGCATTTCCGTTGAGCAGTGTCTGTAGTTCACAAACTTGAAGGCACCCAACATCATTCGCAGTGCATCATTTGCTCCCTGCCTTGAGATGCAGTCTTTGAATCCACTGCTGAATGTCACCATATTATGAGATAAGATCTCCAGAATCTTCCACGTTGCGGTCATTGCAGTCTTCTATAGTCACATCACATTCTTCCTTGCGTATTTGTTTTGTGACTAATTTTCATGCTACCCCAGTAATTGTGCGAAACATTTACAATCAGCAACATACAGCGGGGCTTCCCTATGGTACAGCCATTAGCTACCCTGATTCTTCCAGCAAGTTCATGATCATAACGGAATATATCCCATTATCCTGATGACATTCAACATAGTAATAGGTCCATTGTGTGAAAATGTATTCCCAACGTTGGTATCAGTTGAAACAAGATAATATCCGATACCACTTTTGTGACAACTTTTCGCAACTTTCATCGTACATCCAATTTGCAGTAAGAGATATCGATAATAAGTGTTGCATCAATATTACCTTTATATCTGTGAGAAATATACATACAACAAGCAAGTATCTGGATGGAAACAATAATAACTTATGCAATGTGTTACATGATTTAATGACATTGCGACGAATTTTCGCTAGTAAGATCCGCTCACAGAGGCATACCAGCATCTAAGATTTCAACAATACATAAATCACTAAGGTAAGCTGATCTTACCCTGTAAAAACAGAATATTCCGATATTCTGAACAGCCACACTAAATAACTACACCCGTCTGCTTTGCTCCGCTCGCATCAACTCAACTACGCTTCCTTCAATATTGATTGACGTAGTCAGTCATCCAGAACCCTTCTGAATTTTCGTCATGTAATGTTTGGTTTGATTGAAAAATGACTTTGATGTGATAAGAAAAATCAGCACCACAATCAAGTTTCTGCTGCTGGTCTGTCTCAGACTCCAAATTCCAGATATCATGTAGGCTATCAGCTTCAAAATTGGAAGTCACTAGTCATTTAGTCAACTCCAAGGAGCGTCGATCGGTGCGTCAGTGATGCATCATGTATGTTTAGTGCAGTGCAGTTCCATCAACTGGTTCATGGCGATGCGGAACTTAATTTACTGAAACCTGTGATGTGATCGTCGATTTCAGTGGTGTTAGTGGTAGTTAGTTCGAACTGACTGGTCTTCCTTCGTCGTTTTAATATAATGGCTGAAGCACCGTCGACTTCAAGACACAAAGACGCAGAGAAAGAGTGACGTGTGGAAGGATTTCACTCTGATGCTGCTATTGCTGCATGATAATAACGGCCAGTATACTGGGTTTGCGAGATGTCAAAATTGCAATGTTCAGCTAAAGCATCACAAGTTGACACGTGGTACGTCGCATCTTCGAAGACATATCGAAGCTTGTAAGAAGAATTGATCGCAGTTGAAATGCAAGTAAGCGAGTAATCAAAGGACATATGATCATGGGGAACACTGATCGCCGGGTGGAGAATACCGAAGAAGTAAGTGCCGGTTTGCCGTGGTGTTGTGCAGAAGATGTTTTGCCATCCAGATTTACGGTGAAATGTAAGTTGGATGAGGAGGCTTCATCTTTGAAGCAGAAGCTGTCAGAGGAACTAAGAGTTGCTATCAAGTGTTATGAGCTGGCTGGCACCTGGCATCACCTCAGATATGTGGACCGATCTAAAGAGTCGCAGTTCTATTAGCTTGACTGTCCATTTTGTTGGAGAGAACTTGACTCTCAGAAGTAATGTTGCGACTGTTCGGCAATTCACGGATACTAAAAACACTGGTATGAATATCAGACAGGCTATCGAAAACATCGATTGGGATTCTTCGACAATGGTCTGGATATATTTCGAAGACTGGACAAGATTCTTCGGGTTATCTCGGAGTCTGGGATTAAGATCCCCGGAGTCGGAGGGACTTTGTATCAGAGACGAAAGTTGCCGGAGGGACTCGGAGTCTCGAAAAGCAGACTCCGCTCATCACTGGTGCTTTAATGGCATTGGAGAGTTCAATGGAGAAGAGAATCTTTATGTGACGAAGGATGCGATACCGTCGATAGATCCACCGAGAAGGGTCTCTCTCAATTTAAAAGACAAGATCAAAACTGAACTAGAGCGTATGGTGAGCTTGAAAGTCATTCGCAAAGTAGAGGGACATACAGATTGGTGCTCCTCGCTAGCGTATGCAGTGAAAAAGAACGGTGATCTTCGTATGTGCCTCGACCCACACAAACTTAACAAGGCACTGAAACGATATCCGCACAATATTCCCACAGTGGAAGAAATAACTCCAGCCCTATGCAAAGCCAAGTTCTTTACCAAACTGGATGCGAAGGCGGGATATTGGAGTGTGAAACTGGCCAAGGAGTCTCAAGAACTAACCACATTCAGAACTCCATTTGGTCGATATTGCTTCATGAGACTACCTTTTGGGCTATCAGTAAGTCAGGATATCTTTCAAGCCCGAATGGACAGCATTCTAGAAAAATGTGACGGTTGCGTCGGAATCTCGGATGACATAGTCATCTACGGCAGCACAGAAGTCGAACACGATGAACGTGTCCTGAGATTCATGAAAGTTGCAATGCAAGAAGGTTTGAAATTTAATCAGAGTAAATGTATCGTGAAGTCAAGAAGAATCTCATTCTTTGGACGCATTTACACCGACAACGGAGTATACCCTGATCCTAAAAAGGTGGGAGACATATTGAGAATGCCGTCACCAACAACCAAGCTAGATCTCCAAAGGTTCCTTGGGATGGCCAACTTCCTCGCTAACCATCTTCCAAACTTTTCGGTTAGCTCTTCCATTCTGAGAGATTTGACTAAAAAAGATACGCCATTCACCTGGGATACTGACCACGAGAAAGCCTTCAACGAAATGAAAAAAGGTATCTCCGACTGCATGGCATTGAGATATTATGACCCGCAACGTCCTGTCACATTGGAAGTAGACGCCTCGATGAAAGGAATGGGCTCAGCCTTGATTCAGGATGGGGCACCCATTTCATTTGCCAGTAAAACGCTCACGACGTCTCAAGCAAACTACAGCAATATAGAAAGAGAATGCCTTGCCGTTATATGTGGCATACAGAGATTCCACCATTATCTTTATGGTCGATACTTCACCGTGGTCACAGATCACAAACCTCTGGAAATGATCTTTAAAAAACCTCTACGGGTCGCACCTCCAAGGCTGCAAAGAATGATGTTGAAAGTGCAAGGATATGACTTTGATGTTAAGTACAGACCTGGCAATGAAATGACTCTAGCAGACACCCTGTCAAGAATGCCTAATACAGCCAATGCTGGATATATTGACCTTGACTCGCACGTGGAAGAAATCTCAATGTGGTCAATCGAGAACACGGACATAGACATGATCCACTTCTCAGAAGAAAAGAGAAAAGATCTGAGAACTGAGACAACCAAAGACCACGTCCTACACAAACTATCTGAATGTATTTTCATTGGCTGGCCAGAAGATATCAAGTCCATCCCAAATGAACTGAGAAGCTTTTGGACCTATAGGGACGAACTAGCAGTTGAAGATGGCATCATCTTCAAAGGTCGACAAGTCATTATTCCCGAAACTATGCGGAATGACATACTGTCGCAGCTTCATGCAGGTCATCAAGGGATTGAGAAAACGCGTGCTCTGAGCCGGGAAAGTGTCTATTGGCCAGGGCTGTACAAGGACATTGAAAATCTCTGCAAAAATTGTGAATTATGTCAGGAGGCTCTACCCCGACAAACAAGAGAACCGCTTATCAGTCATGAGCGACCAAATATGCCATGGACCAAGCTGGGAACAGATCTTTTTGAAATTCAAGGTGAACATTTCATTATAATTTCAGACTACTACAGTCGATTCCCGGTTGTGAAAAAACTGTCTTCAAGCACCAGCGAAGACGTAATCGAAGTTGTCAAAGAAAGGTTTAGCCTTTTTGGCGTGCCACAAGAAATCGTCTCTGACAACGGTCCATGCTATCTCAGCAAGTTTGACAAATTTTGTCACATGTGGGGTGTCAAACATACCAAATCCTCGCCCCGTTTTCCAAAATCAAACGGGTTCATCGAAAGACAAATTGGATACCTGAAACCAATTCTTCGCAAATGCATGAAAGGGGGAGAAGATATCCATATGGCACTATTAAATGTTAGAGCAACTCCACTGGACAGTGTTCTACCTAGCCCAGCCGAGCTGATATTTGGTAGACCGATCCCTACAGCTATGCCAAGTCACGGTATCAGCAACAAACCAGAGATCTATAAAGACCATGTGCAAGCTCGACTGCAGAAACAAAAGGACTATTCTGACATTCGCAGCGAGGCTCTCCCTCCATTGATAGAGGGCCAACAGATTCGTGTATTCAACAAAGATGATAAAATATGGTCCTCAGCTAAAGTGGTGACCAGAGAAAATGAACGTTCGTACAGGGTGCAAACTGAAAAGGTTAATGAATTGGTACGAAACAGAATCCATCTACGTGAAACCAGCGCAGCAAAACGAGCGACACTCGACGATGCCGAGCAAACGAAAACAAACGACATGGATATTGGTGATGCGTCTTCAATGGCTAATGACGGCGCTCGAGCAATTACCACAAGACCTTGCAGGCTTATCAAGACTCCTATTCGATCCAAATCCAACGACATGCATATTGGTGATGCCACAGCAATCAGTGATGGCAGCACTCGTGCTATTACCACGAGATCCGGCAGGCTCGTCAAGGCTCCGAATCGGCTTCAATACTGACTTTTCCTTGTGTAGTATTGTAGTCACTGTGCCATTCTTACTTCTAAACTATTGGAAGGAAGATGTTGTAATATTTGATTATTTCCGTTTATGTTTTCCAAGGCTCCAGCCTGCATCCTTGTTTCATTAATCAGTGTGTTGTAGACCGACGATTAATAAACATGTACTCTGCAGTCTGTTGCTGAGCTTAGTAAAGAAGCAGCTATTATTACAGTATGTAGTTTGGTTATCATTACCGCCGACTTTAAAATCGTGCATTACCATGTAGATCTTGTCAAAGATATTTTGGTCCGTTTAAGACAGTGGTCGGAAGCCGTTTTCAACAAAGGAGTCGTATTTGCCCCATATTTCCCATTGTCAATGTCATTGCACTGTGACAATACCATTCAAAACTATAGTGACGTAGTGACTAAAAAGAGCGAAACAGATATAAAAACTTGTTATAAACAATTGCCAAGCATTAAATATGTTTGTTTTTGTATTAGTCTATATCAGTGGTTCTTAACCTTGCTCACAGCGCCCCCCAGGGGGCGCTGGCGATATTGAAGGGGGGCGGAAACGCTCAGGGGGCGATATGGGGGGCGCTGGGCTCAGGGGGGCGGTATGGGGGGCGCTGGAGAAAAATGGCTTCGCAGTAGATGATGTGGTGATAGGACATATCCTTAATGAGTATTCAGAGCAAATTAACACCGAAAACTTCGTTACATATTGCCTTCAAATACATATAGGTTTAATTGTCCATGGGCGCCTAAATGACTGACACCGAATGTTCCAGTCTTGGCAATCTGAACCCCAGAAGACGAATTCCATCTGGCAGGGAAAAATTTTATGTCAGTGAAGAAATACCAATCTGAAATCGTGTGCGTCTTTTAGTTTAGTACGATTGGGCGACAGGGATATTCCTGTTGGGCGATATCCCCGTTGAGCGATTCTATATTCTTTGATATTGCAGACAGGGGGTCACGAAATAACATCATGCAATGAAGTCATACCAACGGGTTCGCCCGCCCGAATATGTTTTATTAGTAACGGGCCCTACAGTTTACGTGAGCAGAGAGAGGATAAAAATTAATTTCAATTTACATGCAATTCCCGATGATATTGACCAATTCAATCATTAATTAGTGAAATTTTTCGCGCTTCGCGCGACTAGGCGAGAATAGCTGCCTCAGTAAATGGACACCCAATGTAGATACCTAATAGGCTATCAGCAAATAGAGGACAGCCTAATGGGGGTCTGGGAGTGAAGTCCCCCGGAAGCTTGGTTTATCACCCGATGGGGGCCCAGGACCAACGTTTTTTTGTTTGATGGGGGGGGGGGGGGTGACGAAGTGCTGTTACGGCCCTGGTAACGAATAATTGTACCTGCGGGAACGCCCGAATATGTTTAATTATTAATTACGTGCCCTTTATTTTCCTATACAACAGCTCACTCAGTGCTACTGGTAAATCTGATTACGTGAGCTGAGAGGATAAAAAGTTTATAGCGACTTATATATGTAATTACCACCTATTCATCCATGCATTATAGAAAATTTTGGTACCTAGGTCGACCAGGCCACACAAACTTTGCTGACCATCGAAATCACGATATGGGGTTCGTGGGTGCGAAGCCCTCAGAAGTTCGGTTTATCACGCTATGGGAGCGCAAGGCAATCAGTTTTAGGGGGTTGACAAAGTGCCCTCCCTCTTACTCATTGTCTTTATTACATTCCTTACATTATGAAGTTTTGGGGGGCGCTGGAGCACGATAATTTTTGAAAGGGGGCGCTGGAGGAAAAAAGGTTAAGAACCACTGGTCTATATCGAAGATCCTTCGTCAGTAACGTAAATAACGTCGAACTTTGACTTTCACAATAAGTTCTCCTTCACAATTCACAAATATATTCCCATTTTTTCAGGTGAAAGAAGTGGATTTGAGTGGCAACAACCTGTCAGCCACAGCAATATGTTCATTTATTGGACATCGCAAAATTGAATCGCTTTCTGGAAATTTGGAATGGGAAGTGTGTTGAATTCTATGGGTTATTTGTGTACTGCAACATTTACTGGGAACCAGCACTGGCTTAAAAGGGTCGATATACGCCAGTGACTGCGTTTCTGTATGACTGCTATTGCTAGTAATGCCACAGCGATGAAGCTATTGAAGAACAATCAAACCATTTCATGTGTTTTACGCAGTTTTCAACTTATTTTAATGAACGTCGGCTAGATTCTGGTGTTACCGATGTGTTAGAAATTATGTAGTCACTGTGTCCGCATCGTTACGTCACGTTATTTCATCGATGGTAGATTCTTTCCACCATTCTTTCAACTTAAAATATTCAGGTCGTCATGCTGACTGAAGGAAGATGGAGTTTGGAATTGAAGAACAAACATGATGTCATCGAGATAAGCAGCGGCTATTTTGTAGGAAAGTTCAAGATCGAGGTTTGATATCATTATTATTTTAATATGATGGCGATCCGGTCTATATGAGTTACATCATCGTCTAAATTTCGGTGAATTACAGTCACATAAAAACTTGTACGAAAAGATCAAACTATATGATATGACATTTCTTTGTCCTTGATTCTAACGAGCATTTCAAAAACTGACGGTGGTGTCTGCATTAAATGGAACAAAATAATAACATGTAGCCCACTATGATTTTCACGTCCAATTTAAGCATAAGGTTTCATCGTCTACATCTCGGCAGAATGCGGCTATTGTACATTGCTTATTACGTGCATAGCGAATGTTTTATTTTAGTCTGTGATGAGGGTACTGTATTAACATGTCGACATTATGAACACAGTTCCCTTCTACGGGATATATTACCCCTTTTTGTGGGTAAATTGGCCTATTGAAAACAAGTAGGCTATAGGGTTATGCCCGTAAGAGGAGTCAATTCAGTTAAATATTTTATCAATTCAAACATCCACACGAGTGCGATACCACGAAAATTTGCGAGGGAGTTCATTTCAATTTGAAAAATCTGTGAATCGAAGTCTAACCATCGACTATGTTGAAATAAATGTAAGGCGCAGCAGGTAATTCGAGGCCAGCCCCGGCCGCGCCAGGACACATGAATACATTATGTTTCGCCAATATACAGCTGTGTTTAATTCAGTTGCCAAAAAGATCGGTAGCGATAACAGCTTGGCCAAAATTTACCGTCGCAGCTTGGCCAAAACCTACGATATTGATATGTCTGGTCGTAGAAATGGTCGGCACAGAATAGTTCCAGCGTTACAATCTGAGAAGACAGTTGTACAAATGCAGTACAAATGCTACCCCAAGAGGAAAATAATGCAATTTGATAATAACTATTTGAAATCGCGTGCGTCAGACATGTTTCATAGAGACGCGTTGCGTACAATTGTCTGTCGTTCTCTACACCAGACATGTCCGTAAAAACTAATATTACTAATGTTTAAAATGCATACTTTTTGAATTGCAAGGCTTGAGTCTCGAGATGCCACTAAAGCTCGGATTTGGGTTGCGGTATAAAAAGTTTAAGAACCTCTGTAAGGCTGCTCGTACGACGCAACGATTCACTTCTCGCATTAGATATTAAATGTACAATACAGTGAACAATCTCATTCACATGACTTACATTTCAATTTTCACAGGTTTAAACATATGCTTTCAAATAGTGAGGCGACGTTGAAGATTACAAATATTGTTTTAGTATATTGTGAAATAGTTAAACATTTGTTCGTCACAGGAATCGACGCTAGTATTCGGGCACATTCAGTCCCTTGCACCAGTGGTTATTTGTGGGAGACTTTTCGGTGCAGAATTCTTCAAATTGAATGAGCAGCAACAACTGTTGGCAAAACAGGATGATTTACTGGAATTACCGAAGTCGAAACTGAAAAAGGTCAGTTGTCAATATATTTGTTCTAATATTATTAGAATTTCAGGTATAGTATCAACTTCACGCTGAACCATGATTGGCATATTTTAGTTTTCTATTTTCTTTTGATGTCACCCATACTTTATCTGTCCTGCATCTATTTAATTAATCAAACCACCTACGTTTAAATGAATAACTCGCAAATACGAAATATAACGCTTCCTGGCGCTAGTCTTTATTATAAACATTAGAAATGTTATGCAAGTGAAAGTTATGTCCATTGCCGACATAGAAACGTTCCAAGCGACTTCCATCAGTACACGTTCAGATGAAGTGAATGAAGCGTAAATTACAATGTTCAACAGCGAATTTGCACAATAAACCAACTAATTTAATTTCGATCAAGTTGGGGTCGACGATCAAGGATATCAGCTTGGAATTTGTTAATTAGCTTTGGAGGAATGGTAACATGTCCAAAAGTGCCATAATTGATTTGAAGTATAAATAATGCATAATACGAATTGAATAAAATGATTTAATGGATTCATAGTGGGTAAAATATGTCGTATATTTTCTTCTGAAGGCAATAGATCAAAAGCGGATTAGACATTGAAATTTGTCGGAATTCAAAAATGACCCTATTTTTCCTGAAATATTCAGCCTCCGTAAACTCTCCATTCTGAGATATTATATATTAATATATTCTTTAGTCACAGTAAAACTGATAAATGTACTCAAAATCCTGGAAGAAACCTGCCCGCAAATGAAAATGACGAGTTTGGAGTAAATTTTTAAAATTTCAGTAATACAGTCAAATTGTTATTCCTATGCAATGCATGAAGAGGTCAGATAACAGAATTGCGGTAGATGAAGAACTGGCACGGGTTACAGAGCAAAGGTAGAGATTATTGAAAATGAAGAATCGAAATTACAGACATTATGCTGTTATTCACACGCACAAGTGTAATTTTAGTCCAGTAGTGCATTCACGGACTTCGAAGCATATGCACAGTACCCAATAACGTGATCTTCTGGATCATGTCGAATCGAACGTTGCCCGGAATCGTTGAATATCTCTCATGAGTATTTTGCTTACGACCCTTTTAGCGCCATAGACTATCCATATACTATTCATATTCTTTATTCACAATAAGAAACTGGTCAATACACACATAATCCGGGGAGCAACCTGCACCCAAAGGAAAATGGCGAGATTGGAGTAATTGTTTTAAAATTTCAGTAATGCAGTCAAATTGTTATTCCTATGCAATACATGGAGTGTAAGTCAGATTACAGAATTGCAGTAGATGAAGAATTTAATTGGCAAGGGTTACAGAGCAGAGGTGAGATAATTGAAAATGAAGAATCGAAATTACAGAAATGATGCTGTGATTCACTAGTATAATTTTAGTCCAGTGGTGCATTCAACGCCTTCCGAAGAATATGCACAGTGCCCAATAACGTGATCTTGATAACGTGATATTATTATATTCTTTATTCACAGTAAGAAACTGGTCAATACACACATAATCCGGGGAGCAACCTGCACCCAAATAAAAATGGCGAGATTGGAGTAAATTTTTAAAATTTCAGTAATGCAGTCAAATTGTTATTCCTGTGCAATACATGGAGAAGTCAATTACAGAATTGCAGTAGATGAAGAATTGGCAAGGGTTACAGAGCAGAGGTAGAAATGATTGAAAATGAAGAATCGAAATTACAGAAATGATGCTGCGATTCACTAGTATAATTTTAGTCCAGTCAGTGGCGGCTCGTCCTATAGGGCAACTGGGGCATTGCCCCACCTAAAATTCTGTTCAATAACAATTTAACCATTTATAGACGCACAGCAATCAGTATATACCGAGATCACGGCGAAACCCGCATTATTCTTGTGATTTCGCTAACAAATGCCCATACATAGCGAAGTCTCTGCGAAAATCGAATTCTCTTCTGTGTTTTCGCTTTGTGAATGCCTAGCCGGGGCTTGCCCCGGTAGCGCTCATAACAAGCTTTCACTATCTATTCTCTCAAAGCCGCGCACAATAAAGAAACGGTGATTTACTCTCTCCTATTGGTAAAATGGCCGAGAAAGTGGGGCAACTATGCCTGTCGCCCTTAAGGTGTGATGTAACAATCGTATCTATATCTGAACTCGGTTACCGTGATATGCGTTGACTCGACCTTTGCTGGTATATGTCGATTTTGACGGTGTTTCGCACCATGATAATTCTTGAAACTTGGTACGATATGTCGTGAAGGTAGTATTTAGCACTGCTCCAAGTTTCAGGCTTGCTACTCAAAGATAAGGGTGGTAATTTCGTTTCCGAAGTTCAGTGTGTGCTGATCTATCATGTACATTGTACAGCAAACAGATTTTACTCAAAAGCCGGTATTGGTCTCCATTGATTTTGACGATGTTCCATACCGAGATCGGTCATGATATTTGGCACAGTAAGTCGTAATGTTAATATCGACCGCTGTAATAAGTTTTAAGTTTGTCACTGAACTATGTGGGTGGTAATTTCGTTTCCAAAGTCGAGTGAGAGCTGACTCTTCATTTATCGCTAACAGATTTACGCAAAAGCCGTTATTGGTCTCTATTGATTTTAACGATGTTCCATACCTAGATCTGTCATGAGCTTTTGCACGGTATGTCTTGATTTTAGTATCGAACGCGGTGCCAAGTCTTAAAGTTGACGCTCAATGATTGAGGCAGTTATTTCGTTTTCGAGGTCGAGTATGGTAGAGATGCGCGCTGATCTGATACTTAGCCTACCTACATCATTGCGGATCTCACGGAAAAGCCGGTGTCTGTCTGTGCTAATCTAGTCTGCGTTCCATAACGAGATCGGTGATGATATTTCCAATGGTATATCTCGATGATCGCATGAAACAGCTAACCAAGATTCTCGGTTTGCATTCAAATATTCACATAATTTTATGTTCGCCAATGTGCATTTCACTGTGAAATTGTGGCCTTCAAACCATTTGCTTACAATCCCCTGTCAAATGCGATAGCTATTTCATTTTCGATGTCGGCTAACAGCTGATCATTCGATCAGCCTATTCGTCGGTCTATTTTACTCAAAGTTCGGTGTTCGTCTGTTTGTATTGATTTTGACAGTGTACCATGCCGGAATGGGTTATGAGATTGCGAATGCTACTTCTCGATGATTTCATGTAACAGTATGCTAAGTTTACGGCTTTCATTCATGTATTTATTGATTAATATATTTTCCAACGGCGATTTGGCAGCAGACAGTAAGCCGTATGTGTTGCGTCACAATCTCCAGTTTCAAGGCCAAAATGTACTATGTTGTTCCGAGACCGAAGTTCCGAGGCTGCTGTCCTTAGTTCTTCAAATACCATTCAAATTGATGTTCTGGATTCAATATGACAGGCCCAATCTATGAGATAACAATTGCGTATGTGTCCGAAGTCGTTGACCTTTGCAGTTAGGCTTACGCAATCTCTCGAGTTCTAGTCATTGGAATTAGTCTGGTCAAGTCAAGTGCAAACATGAATCGTATTGAATCTTTGCTCCGTACGTAGGCTAGTTTACGCAGTTGCCTTTAGAGCGAAAATTAAAGGTCTAGAAGACTACTCCTTGTCGCTTCGACATATTCCTGTCTTTTCATTGTATCGCATTTTTGTGGTGTATTGAACTGATAAAATTGCTAATAAACCAATGATGATGATGATAGAAATTGTCCAGTCCATTGATCCAATCGTACGCCGGGTACCTCCGCTTTGGTTGCCTATCACCTGGTCGTAACTCGTAACCACCAGCTCAGTGGTCGTAACACACCAGGATCGTGTACGAAACACTTTCGGACGGCCTATCGATTTGCGTAATCTCTAACTCTACCATGAAATCATAACGCATGCTACTAAGGATGACCTGATAATTGATTCGTGGCATAGGGACGATTCTTAGTTCACGTACATTATGTAAAATAATCCTTTGATTAAAAAAAATGAATAAAACATTTGTTACCACACTTCAAGTCACGGCTCACCGGCAAACCTCTCGCGGCACCTACGTTGAAATCACTGTTGTCGGGAAATTCATGTGACCATCATATTAAAGTTACTTTTTTACGTTGGAAAACGCCATTGTGACGTCATGTTGATAAAAGTCGCTCGCAGCCCTTGCCCCACCACCCGATATTGTCACGAGCCGCCACTGAGTCCAGTGGTGAATTCAAGGCCTTCCGAAGAATATGCACAGTGCCCAATAACGTGATCTTTTGGATCATGTCGAATCGAACGTTACACGGAATCTGTTGGATATGTCTCATGAGTTTTTTGCTTACGACCCCTGTAGCGCCAATGACTATCGGTACAATGATTATTTTGCATCGCCACATTTTCTCACATTCCATTTTGAGCTCTGCCTATTTGGACAGCTTTTCTGATTCTTTTTGTTGTATATTGCAGAGATGAGCGGATTTGAAATTTCTATGTCCTAATCCAATCCAAATCCGAACCTCCAAATCCTAATCCATAACTTTTTCATATTCAAGTCCATGTCCAATCCTAATCCGATTCCAACTGGAAATTCAGAAAAAAATACTAATGGAGGGATTCGAAAATTTTCTTTCACAACCAACGATTCACTTGATTCAAGATAACTTAGTAACCATAAGTACATTAACAACTGATCTGAATAAAGTTTGTCGCCATTCGCCACACGACATTTCAATCTCCCAGAAAATATGTAAATCCAATCCAAATCCTAATCCGTTCTGAAAAAAATGTCTAATCCAAATCCGGCAAAATTTCACAAATCCTGTTTTTTTCAAAACCTAATCCAAATCCATACTCATCTCTAGTATATTGTGATCAGCTGGGACAGCCAGTTCAATGAATGAGCATTCTCTTTTCTTTTTTAGTTTGATGATCATATCCGGGCGGTTGCTTCTGATTTCGCGGTCAGTTATAACTGGTACATTCCACAGAATTTTTACCTGGTCGTTTTCTGTCACTGGGGCTGGGTTGTAATCGTACCAATTTTTTGTCGAAGTGGTGATGTTAAAATGTTTGCATAATTCAAGATAAATGTAGTGACCAATCCTATTGTGTCTCCACGTGTATTCGGTAGCTGCAAGTGCACCACAGCCGGACATGAGATGTGCCACAGTTTCATTTTGGATGTGGCACATGTTAATGAATGCGTGCAGCTGAACTACAGGGTATATGCGGGTATTTCAGGGTCTGGATATCACCTATTCTCCCATCAAGCTCATTCGTTGATATCAGTCAGTACGCAAATGGTAATATCCGTCTACGGTACGAGCACGGAGCACCCCTGCCAAATCCCACCGTATTGCGTTAGTCCTCATGTTTGTAGATAATCGCAGAGCAGAGAAATGATGCACTGGATAATTCGTCCGTCGTGTTTCGCTGAATGTTGCTGCATTTTACGTAGCAAAGCCACAACGTTACCTGCTGCCGAGTGATAAATATATAAACTCCTCACCAAACATGTTCAAGCTAACGAAATCATATAGGCCTTCGTCATTTAACAGATCATTATCTAGCACCGTCTATATCAGTGGTCGCCAACTAAAACGAGTCGCGAGCCTTCGTGAATTTCGTACCTATGAATTATAGGTAAATCGCGCAGAGCACTAAATAAAGTTTCGCTTGACCGCAGTTCCGCGTTCCTCCAGATGCTTTAACGCCCCACAAGGAGGTCGCGCTCACAGTTTGAGAACCACTGCCTTAAGCCGTTTTCTAAGCATCTCGGTCTTGGCAGTGTTTAAGCCATTGCACGTCAAGGCAATACGCCCATTGCCAGGCCGTGTTTTTCTTTGCATATGCCAGAAATAGCTAATTTTTGGCATTTTTCAGATTTTATTTTTGGAAGTTTTGACGTTGCCAGGAATTCGTATTTTTATACTCGCATTACCGATATAAAACACTGTATTATCAAAACGAAAGTCACAAAACGTGCTGTAGCCACTTCGTGTCATCAAAGAGCGAGATTAAAAACCGAATTGGAAATGGTGTTGAAGAGTCAATTCACCTGATATAAGACCGACCAACTGTTTAAATCACAGTCGTTCACTCGCTAACCAATGGTTAAAAATCACAAATGGCTTTAATATACAATAAATTACGAAAGATATCCCACGAGCAAACAAAAAAAACAGTAAAGGACTGAATGTTTACTTCTTGTGTATGTTCAATTGTTCATTGATGGAATTATATGACTCGTTATTGAGCTACATCCCTAATTACGGGATATCATTTACTCTCCTGGCTGATCAATCCTCTGTATATCGTAAATCCAGACTTCAGTACTCAATTTTTGAGACGGACTTTCAGCATTCCCGTGGCCATTCACTGGCCACGGATTTTTTTGTGGCCGGCCAAAAATATTCCGTGGCCGCCCATAAAAAGTCCTATTCCATGGCCGGCCACAGTAAATTTCATAGCTGGTCATGAAATCTCACCGTGGCCGACCACGGAAAACTCGATTTCATGGCTGGTCACAACGAAATTTCATGGCTGGCCGTAATATACTAACTTAATATTGAATATCAGTACTGTCCGTGACCCAATCGTGGTCAAAAGTATAATAAATTATGTTCTATTATGGGCGTACAGCCGTACAGTCAATAGAACTAGGTGAGAGCGAGAGTTTAGCTCAGTTTATAAGCATTTTCACCCGAAATACCAGAAGAATAACGATACAATGAAACGATAGAAAGAAGTCGAAACGATTAGGCAGAGTCTCTAAAATACCAATTAAAAACACACAAAATGATGTAAAGAATACCTTAAAAAGGGGGATACAGGAAATAATGTTGTAGAAAGCTTGAAGCAATGAAGACAGTATCAAAACTGGTAACTGATAAGTGTTGATTTGGATGTTTTTTTTAAATATAGAAATAGACCCGAATATTCGGCTGACGCTCGTCAAAGGTAATCGTCCGCAACTGTATTGAATTGACAATGACAATGCGCCGAAACTGATCAACATCCAAATTTCGCGATCAGGCTAATCAAATTTTTGGTTTGCCTTTCAAGTTCAAAATAAATTGCTTGGATAGCTAATTTTGTAATAATATAACTAATATCGACAATTATCTCGCGAGTCACTCAAATTCTTCGCGCTAGCCACGGGTTTGCTGCCCGTGGTCTAATTATAGCGCATGATGTGTTAATGAATGCACATAACTAACACTATATGCACTATAGATGGTGGTCTAAAAGCCGGGGGTAACAGATGCAGAGTGAAATTATTCAACTTTCCTCAGGAACTGACTTATTCTTTGAGATTTGTCAGCAACGTTATAGCGATACCAATATCCTTCAAGTAGCGACACTCTTTACCGGACGTGACGAAATAACAGCATGCTTCAGACAGTATCTAATAACAATGGGTCCCCGAAGCTGACCTGCGATAACCTCATTCATAAACATGAACATATATATATTACGATTAATATCGAGGACGCCAATACCAGAAGCCCGACCGGTAGATTTGATCACGCGGGGTGAAAGAGGATAGGAAGCCTATAGTAATATATTCAGGTACCAATAATATTGACAAATTTTCATTATTAAAAAAAATCTGATCCACGGGGCTAAGAAAACGAGGATAAAATTTGGCGATTGAAATAAATAAATAACTTCGTTTGTGAATTGCGCAATACCGGACTATATTCGCTACGGAGATGGTGTTTTTTTTGCTGGTGGTATGTAGCCCAGTGATGAAATGGCACGTGTGTTGGGCCGAGCCCTCTGAAGTGGAGTTGAAATCCAACGGCGCCGAACACTGGCGTTTAGGGGTGGCTGAAAAAGGGCTGTTTATATCCTGGATAGGGGGTATGGGCAGATTTACGGAAAGCCCAAGGCTTACGTGCAATACCAACATTAAGAAACATTGAACTAAAAAATCCATCAGTGTGGTTGGCGATAAATTAATTAATCGATACGAACATTCACTGTGGTATTTCAATAATTCCAACGTTGAACAAATATCCA
This sequence comes from Botryllus schlosseri, assembly GCF_051294905.1. Classification (NCBI taxonomy): domain Eukaryota; kingdom Metazoa; phylum Chordata; class Ascidiacea; order Stolidobranchia; family Styelidae; genus Botryllus; species Botryllus schlosseri. Next base: position 23,590,141 of record NC_137249.1, read on the forward strand.
CAAAACGGATCACTATTTCACGATGTTTCCTAATTTGTGTGTCTATAAATGAAAAGAGTAGGTCAATCAATCAATCAGGTTTATTAATATTTTCATCATTTCAAAACATCACAAGACTGCGATACAATAAAAAGATAGGAAGATCAGACACTCACCTTAGCTTAGACCAGGGGTTCTCAAAGGGTGGGCCATGCCATGGCCCACTAGTGGGCCACAGAGCTATTTAGAAAATTTCAGAATTAATGTAAGTTTAGTTATATTTCTTATCTGATTCGCTAAAAATATATTCGTGTTATCTAATTATACGTAGGCTACATAAAGCTTCTCATCTGACCCCGATTAGACGTAGTGGCACGTATGAAGTCAGCATGTACAAATCGAAAACGTTAGGGAGGAACGGTGGCTTTTTCTACTGGCTATGAAAACCTACGGGTAACAGCAACTAAAGTAATTGCAAGTGTATAATAACTGGAAGATAATGCTGAAGTAACCAAGTATTTCGGCAGGGTCATATGTCGTATGCTTTTGAAAGCGATATGCAATGAACTCGCAATGAAGTGCAATTGATGTACAGATTTACTGTACTTCGGCAGGCCGTATTATTGTAAGCTAAAAATAGCCGTAATTGCAAATTATTAGCTACTTCTGGCGGAGGTATACTGCACCACCGCAATGAATCTTAATGGATTGAGGATTTATCGGAGCGCATTAATCTTTGAAGTCGCTTTAAAATGTCCGGCCTGGAAATCACTGTACATAATGAAAGAGTCACAGGAATTGATTGTATCATTAGATTGAATATTCTGACATCGCAACTTCAGTTGTTCTGGCACAAGACAAAAGTGCATCATGCATATTGAAAAATCATTCTTCACTTCTCTGTAGTACCCCATTCACCAATGAATTGTTCAATGCTGGCCCAGAATGATTATAATATTACCCACAATAGTATCACTAAAGTATCACACAGTGCGGGGATCTGACCATTTTTTCTGGCGACACGAATGGAGCAGCGGACGAAAATAATCTACTTTCAGCTCATGATCCACCAGCGCCGTAACTGCCGCACCCACAACCCCAATCGGGGGAACTCGAAGGGGCCCAAGATTATTTCGTTGGTCGTTTGTTGGAAGATATTTATTCAACTCAAAATTTTTTCTCGCGCTTCGCGCGATTTCATATCCCAGGAGATCGAGATTTAAATATCATCAGATAGAGAAAAATGCGCATATTTTAGAGAAATAGCCATATCGGCGCTGTCTATGACCATGACCACGATTTAAATAGGATTATGACTCTAGGATATCAGGTGGGCCACAGCACATTTTTAAACCGGAAAATGGGCCACGGCCAAGAAAGGGCTGAGAACCCCTGGCTTAGACGAAGTAAATAAGAGGCATGCACACTGGATGAAAAGTAATGCAGAGAAGAATATAAGACGAGAGCGACAAAATGAGGTGGCATGTGGCGGAGGGCGAAGTCGACGTTAGGTCGTGGTCCGGTAATCCTGAAGACTGGCTAGTATTGATTTAGAGGAAATTGCTTGTATTTCGACTTCAATGCGGACATGCTCGACGACTGTCGGATAGCCGGCGAGATGCTGTTACACAATTTGGGTCCGGCATACTTGATAGAGCAATGCGTTTTCTTGTGTTCAGTCCTGATCATATGGTAGTTGTTCTTCGTTGACGCACGTGTGCTGTACTTGTGCGCTTTTGTCTCCGAGGTGAAGTAGTCGTTGAAATTTGAGGGACATTGACCGCAATGGAACTGATTCGTAAACTTGGCAATTTCTAGCTTCCTCATATCTTCTAAGTTTAGAACACCAAATCTTTTGAGAAGCGATTTATCAGTTGTACATCGTGGCTCCCGTGTGTTTTTGGCAATGATGCGGATGATCCGATGTTTAAGTTTTTGCGGTATCGAGCGAACTCAAAATAAATTATACTAAATCATAGGTATACGAGTTCAAGAATGAATTCATTGGATAATCGTCGTCAAGATTACGTCACATAGGCTCATGAAACCATATTGCGTTCAGATGAGCAGGATATTGCTTGATTGCACGGAAGAAAAAAATATCGATTGGTCGTTGATTGAAACTTTCTTGAAAAAGTATCAGGTAAGAATTGTGAATCGATTTTCCAAATACTTTTAAATGCTATAAGAATAGTTTTTTTACATATCTTTGATTTATTTGGGCATCAAATCCGATATTCGCTTCGGCTACCATGCCAATGTTTAGGAATATTTGTCTCGGAGATGTATCGTCGTAAGGTATGTCGAGACCTAATACAATACAACCTGCAGCTTTTCTTCTAAGGTTAACCTGCTGGATATTGCTGTGAATGGCCGGACATTCGCCGATGAATATAGCATAATTACGGACCGTGGGAGAAGATTGTCCGTTGATGGTGAAATCCATGCGCTCTTTTATATTGAGGAAGGGGATGATCTCAGAGAGATAGATATAGTTTGCCAGCAGAAGAAGGTAGCCTAGTATTTATCACCTGATATTATTTGCAAATTTTGAACCTACTTCTGCCATCGATTTATCTATCGCAGCCTTTCAGTGAATTTTATCGTAGGCCTACATTACGAATCGCTATAAAAAAACTTATTCACCTTGTCCACACAATCCGCAGATAAACAAATCCACATATTTGATAGGTTCATTTTAAGCACTGGTTTCAACGCCCGGTCAACGGAACGGTGCGGTCGCCAAATATATTAAAATCTCAATATTGAAATGCAAGAAGTTGGTTGCGTTTTAATGCTACTAATGAGGTCTTATATTTGAAATTTATTCAGAAAATTAGAGAGCATTTTGCGGTATAGTGTTGTATAATATAGAGTCGATGGTCTACCTTGCATTTACGTCGAACGTGACAATGATTGTACAATGCAATTTGTCATACGTACCGAACATTCTAAATGAATACACTGTTCATTGAAAAGAATTCGAGCGACAAATATCAAGTTTGAAGTTTTAATAAGACTTCGCGATCCGGGATAGTTAAGAGAGCCACGTCTCTTCGCCATCTCATCTCATCCAATCTTCTTTTTTGTAAAACTGAAATGGGCACTGTATTAGCAAAACTAAATATGACGCTGACTAACAAACTTGGTCTACATCAGTGGTTCCCAACGTGGGCGATATCGCCCTCCAGGGGGCGATTTGGCGGTCCGGGGGGGCGGAAATAGCGAATGGGGCGAAAACGGACGAAGGGGGCGATGACGCGTTAAAACGGTTATATTGGAGTCCTGGACCGTAGTAACTGCCGCACCCCAAACCCCCAATTGGGATGGGGGCCCGAGCTCGAAGGGAACCGAAAATTTTTTCTTGAATTACCATAAATTATAGTGTATTTTTTAGGAAATTTGTGCAGTATTTACAAAAAATTCTTGCGCTGCGTGCGATTTAATGGTGGCACATTTCTTGCTTATTGGATACCCTTCCCCCAAGTAATAATACGCATAAGTTATAGAAATGGGCATCTCGGTGTCAGCCATTACCACGCTATGATGCAGCAAGACATATGAAATTTCAGGCCATCTAACATGCGACTCCGAGAAGTGAGCCAGAACGAGAAAACCTTGGCGGAAAAGGAATGCCTTTATGCTGACCGACATCGATATATATACGATATATACATACATGTTTAATTGTACATAGGCGCTTGAATGGCCTAAATGGCCAAATGTTCCTGTCCTGGCAAGCAAAATCCCACAAGACAAATGCCATCCCGCAGAGAAAAATTAATTGCCAACGCAGAAATACCAATCTGAAATCGTGTGCGTCGTTTAGTTAAGTAGGCTACGTATAGGCGATTTGAATATCTTTTGATATAGCAGACATGCCACGAAATGCCATCACGTAACGAAGTCATTATACCCACGGGTCCGCCCGAATCGGTTTAATTTTTATTTGCGGGCCCTACATTTTCCAAGACACCTCACTCAGCTCTACCGGTAAACCTGAATATATGAGGAGAGCGAAGATAAAAAAATTGACAGCAATATATATGCAATTCCCGATCATATTGACCGATTCAATCATAGATAATAGAAATTTCTCCCGTTTCGCGTGGATTAAGCCGACTAACTAAAGAGTCAAACAATTTTGCTGAGAAGTAGCGGTACAGAGGTATCCGAGGGGCGAAGCCCCCAGAAGTTATGGTTTATCACCATATGGGGCCCAAGACCAACGTTTTGAGGGGGCTGTTACGAGTGATGTAACGGTCCTTCTGGAGTCAAGTCGGAGAAATGACCTTATTTTAGTCCAATCGCCAATTACCGCTTGTATGCCCATTTTCCGGTTTCCAATATTTGGGGGGCGATGATCGGTGTTGAGCTTAAAAAGGGGGCGATGAGTCGAAAAAGGTTGGGAACCACTGGTCTACATCATTCAGACTGTGGAAAACCAGAGTTAGATTCATGATTTTAATTGGGGATGCCGATTAACGTGGATTAGGATTCGCAAATATACAAAATCTGATTGAGTTGGCGTCCTGTTTCTTATCACACTAGCCATCTTCAGACGAAGACTACAGGCTACTCCTCGCCATCTGTTCCATGTAAGCGGTTTCTTATAAAAAGTCTAGTAGAAGTAAGCCACGGTACAAGTCGACAGATACGGAAACAAAAATAAGGAATATAGGCCTGGTGTAAATGATCATAGAAGATGACAAACACCATGAATACCATAAACAACAACAACAAGAAAGCCAGGTATAACGCGTGCACTATCTAGGGTTGCAGTTAAAACAAACAGTAATTTAAAACACCTAGTTTAAAACATGTTTTGACCAGTGTTTTAAACAAATGACTTCAAAAAAAGTGTTTATTTCAAACGTTATCTAATAATGCCATAATTGTGTAAATACTTCCGAAAAACATGTAGTATGAGCCTACGGACGATTTGCACCTAATATAGTCGCTGTATGCGTTGTGGAATGACTGGAACCCTCACAATCGTCGTAGGTTCAACATTTATAGCAAGAAGGTATCTTGATCATTGGTACGGAATGGGTGTTCTGATGAGTAAAACCGCCGACCTTAAAAATGCTGCATAACGATGTAGTCCAGGTTAAAGATATTTTTTGTCTGGTCATGAGAGTGGTCGATAGCCCTTTTCGTCGAAGGGGCCATATTTCCCCCATATTTCCGATTGCCAATGCCAATCCACTGTGACGCAACAATTAGAGATTCGTAACGGCATGGCTAAAAACAACAACAAAAAAATGTTTCAAACATGCTTGTTTTAAATTGATTTTTGTTTTAAATGCCCTAGTAACCCTAGTAATATCCAAAAGCAACCACTTTCTAATTGAATCGAAGTTTCTTATATCTGCCTTTCAGTTGTATGTATTTGTCGTAACTGAATTTTGGTGTCATTTGGTGTAATTTGGATTTTTGAAGGTTCACAATCACGAAAAACTGTTTCGATATTTAATCGGTACCCAAGCTGAAAAGGTTCGAAAACCATTAATCTGAAGAAACTCTTAATAAATGGTAGCTCGCGTCGCTGAAAGTCAACGATGTTGGAAAGTACACAATATTAATAACAATAATCTTCCACCGCAGATCGAATATATCAGATGTATATTTGCCGATGAATGTCGTGCTTCACTCGATGATATTCTGTCTCTCGTCTCCAACTCTAATACAAAGAAAGTAACATTGTTATACGGGTATGAAGGTATTATGCTGAGAGCAGACGAATTGGCGGAACTCCAGAAGATAGCAAATGATCTCGATACGGAGTTGGACGTTACATACCGTGAGTTACTGTTTAGTTGCAGCTTATTTTAAATTCCGTATAAAAGTTGTAGCTAAATAATGGTCGTTGTCCACTCACATTGAATTACATCGTATAGTTTCAGAAATATCTGTTTAACTATAGAAGCGAATGCTACATGTGGCTGTGAACGCACAAATCACTCATATTCGATCAAATATTCATTAATATGGTTGGTATTTCTATGAAATCTAGAATGTTAGAGACGAATACTATCTATGTGTAGTATTCACTTATCTTTATACCGATAGCATATCCGGCTATCCGAAATGAGAGAGAGAGAGAGAGAGAGGGAGGGAGGATAAAACATGATTTCGTTGCACATGTCGATATGACGAGCACGAGCCGAGAAATTCCATCTCATCGTTGCTATGAATCGGATGAGCAAATACTCGTTCTTTCGTGATAGTTTTTCAATCGAGACGCGAAATTGGACAGTGTTATTGAGTATGCAATTATGCATGCTGATTGGAATTCATTACTGCGCATCATCGTCATTCACTACAGTAAGGATTTTCGAGCGTAAGTAGGGGATGGCAGAAGAGTAGTCCAAAATCCCATGGTATTTTATGTTGGAGACAAATTATTGATTTGATACGCGATTTCCAATTTGTAATCATCTGTTTCGTAAATTCATTCTTGATGTCTGTTTGATACTCTAGTATTCCCGGATTATCGCGCACAGTGACTTGTAAATGTGCAATGTGCCTACTGTATGGTTTAATTCGTTATGGGCATGGCGCAATGGGCATGGCACAGAGTTTATTTCGATTATTCGCTTCGTTTCAACGGGAAAAATATTATATTCCGATGGACTTGATCGACACCGGATGGACTGGTAACGAGTGCACCAATATCGAACGTCAAACCATTGGCCATTTGGTACGAATCGAATTTCTATTGATAACGTCGTTATATCCGCCCATATTGCTCTTACTACAGTTACAGTTGAATAATAATCGCACATTTAAAGATTGAATTGAGCTGTATGGCTTAATGTTAACGAGTATAGTGCCAGTGTTAAAACGCCGCATCAGAATTTGAATGCTGTACAACAGCAATGGCACGGAGTAAAGTGCGTTCTAGTGCAACTATGATGTTATCGACAATTGCCAAGTATTCATTATGTCGTCACAAGCCGGCACGGCGGCACCTATGTCTTCATGCATCCGATGTTACTGCAGGCTGACAGACTCTAGATTACTATAGATAACTAACCTACGGGTAAATTAGTAGTCTATATAGACCAGTGGTGGCCAACCTTTTCGGATAAAGGGCCACATGAAATTGACGAACGAGTGCGCTGCCCACTAGCGGCGCCAGGCGCGTAAATTTGCAAAGTTAATATTATTATTACTTGGGTATATTGCGGGTCAACTGTATACCGCCCGCGGGGCTCAGTTTGCAAGGGCAGGACTATTCGGCATCTGAAAATATCGATATCGAAGATTTCCGCTAATATATGACAATCATTTTGTGCCTACATTTCATCGTCGACGATCTTTCTGCGAGCGCAAACGCGAAAAGACTTTCTCTCGTAATTGCGAATATAGTTAGATTCAATCGGCTTAATAAGGCGTTTTTTCCATTTTCCGGCGGGCTACAAAGAAAGACATCGTGTGACAATTAAACACGCGATGCGTGAAGAAAAATTTTACTACTTTTTTAGTTTATTGCAATGTACGACGATTTTCTAAAAATGTGACTGGACCCTGGATCTGCCAATGCGTCGGAACAGATATTATAGTCATCAACATCCCAATTGTCGTGGCCAGACTAATCATATTTTGGTTGGCTTTGCAAGTTCACAGTCTGAGCAATTCAATTTCGATAATATAACAGGGAATTTCGATAATATAACGGGAAATTAGCTTGCGAGCTACTCAAAACCTTCTCGCGGGCCACATATGGCCCGCAGGCCGCGGGTTGCCCGCTCCTGGTATAGACAGACACCTTCGTTATTTTTCAGAGCCGGAGCCGGAGCTGGAGTCGGAGCAGTGGTAATAATGCGACTCCGGAGCTGGAGCCGGAGCTACTTATGATAGAATAAAGTTCCGGAGCCGGAGCTGGAGCAATGCAAATTTATGACTGCTCCAAAGCCCTGATTGTCGCACAACTCGAATTATTAATTATGCATGAAAGATTGCCTTTCTAAATTTTCTTCATTTTTTCATATTTCATCGGTTTTCATAACATGGACTCTCTAATAACCTAATATGTATGAATCATTCGAACACGACATAAATACCATACTGGATAATTAAAATGTAGATAAAACAATCGAAGTGTTGCTTTTGCGTATGAGTCAGCAACTAATACAGAGATACATTTTACTAAATTTCTCATTACATACTGTACTGATTACAGGCACACACACTCTCACTACTCAAAGAGTTTGGTCGTAAACGAAATTTAGGAAGTAGTACAATAGCATAGTCTGCATGCACTTAGTCAAGTATTTAAGGAATAGGACTTGCAGTCTTTTTTAATCACTTGTTCGACCCAAGCAGCTAAGCTACATTACAAATATTTTTAATTTTGTCAAGTGGGAAGGAGCGTTTGGTTATATTTACATCAATTTTACAACCAGACGATATATTTGCTCTGTCACGATATCATGGTATAATTCCAAAAACTGCATCAATTTGTGACTGCATCGCGAAGATGCATATTGTTTCGTTCTTCCTCTATGTAACCGAATTGTATTTTGCAAATAATGTTCAATTCTATCTATGTCAGGGGTGGCTAACCTTTTCGGCAAAAGGGTCGCTTGAGATTTACGAACCATTGCGCGGGCAACTTAAATGTTGTTAACCTTTTTTTTAGTCGCCCGATGGGAACGAACCGAATTTGGTTACATTGAAACAAGACTTATATGACTACGTTCTAAAATTGATAACAATTATGTTATGAAAACTCAGTGTGTAACTGTACAGTGTGCAGAAGTCATGCCCTGGTCGCGCGAAGCACGAAATTTTTTCAAAGGTAATGAATGAGTTCGATCAATAAATATATTACTTGCACGTGTTGGGGGTCGCCTCTGTATAGCAATGGGCTCATTTGGCTATAGGGCTGGAATATTTGGCGTTTTAGACATAGCAATATCGACGGTTTCTGTGAGCATGGCTCTGTCATTTTGCGCAAATGTTTCATCGCCGACGATCTCGCTTCAGGCGCACAAGCGGAGTCCCGTGTTGGACGACACGTTATCTCCTAATTGCGAGAATAGGTGGAATCAATTCTGTAAATTACGCATATTCATAATTTCTAGGAGGGATTCCAATACTAAATGCAAGAAATGTGACAATAAATCATGCGAAGTGCTAAGAAAAAATTCAAGTCAAATAAATCTGCTACGGAATATACTTTACGGTCATATACGAAGATCCGAGTGTGGCTGGCCCCTGGTTTGAATAGAAATTGTTTACATGATAAAGAAGTTGGAGTTGGAGTCAGAGTCGGGGTCGAGGTCGGGGTCATTTTCACTAACTCCGACTCCGACTCCAGTCAGTATTTTTTTCCACGACTCCGACTCCGACTCCCGCCACCACAGTTTTCACGACTCCGACTCCGACTCATTCAAGCGAAAATTAGGGCAAGGTTTTGCCATCACTGTTGCAACTTTTTTACTGCTTCCGACAGCTTCCTAAATACTCAGAATTTATAGAGTAGGTCTATGATGTTTTATGCTTTTTGTAGTAATTTAATTATGCCAATTTATGCAACTGTTTTCCAGTTTTCATGCAACGTCATAATGCTACTTTTATCAAGTAGGCCTATTAGGCGAAATGTTAAGGAGTTGATTTAATGATTTAATGCTGTAAAACTATTTTATAGTATCGTTCTATTCTCTTTAATTCGCATAACGAAAAGCTATATGTGATGGATTATCTGCATCTCAATGTTATCGATGGCGGAACAGCTAGCTTGCAAGCTAAAAGTTCAACAACGACAGTGTCGGAACTATAGAGGAATCCATGTTATAATAAACTTTTGATGAAATACAAAGTGCAGAGAGCACAACATGTGGCGTTGCCCATGCATATAATTACAACATATTACATTTTACATATTTGAGTTTGGTCGCAATTCATCTGGAATAAAATTGTATATCGATCGATTTGAACAAAACAGTGATTTAAAAGCAATTCAACCAATGACCCGACCAAGCATCAGTCCAAAACTTTATGCCAAGTTGTTAAAATTGCCAAGCAACTTAATGCTCTGTGGTAGGGATGGTGTGAACCTCTAAAAGGTTCAGGTTCGTGTGAACGCGAACCTTTTTGAAAGGTTCTGTGTGAACGCGAACGTGAACCGCATGACGTCACGTGACGTCATATTGCGAATTCCAACCCTATATTTCAGTGAAGTGATAGCCTATGTTGTACTCGACACCTTGCGACGACTCGGGCCACATAATGTCACAATGCTGAAGTACACGTTGACGTTTTAAACGCCACCAAATGTATATCAACTGGGGCAATCAAATCATTTAATAATCCCACAAAATCAATATCGTTCGTCGCTTTGCCAACGAATTCGACGAGGACTTGCAAGGGAATATAAGCTTACGCCTTGACGGTCTAGGCCAGACCGGACAATGTATTCGGCGTCTGAGTATCATCGCTGCGTTGATATTGAGCAGAGTGTAAAACGCGTTTCTATACTTGCTACCGATATTACCCATCAAGTTATACAGAAGTAGCCAACACTCCAATCGTACGGATTTGGTTTTTATGATACGATAAACATATGAAATCAAGATTTCCCCGTACGCCTGCTATATCTTTTACACCAGACAATGATATCAATTTCAATATGACCATCATTCGCTGACTACCTACATGTAGTGTATTTCGCTCTTGATGTTGTGTGATTATGGGTCAAGCTCACAGAAGGGAGTCACTAAATATTCACAAACGGAAAGCTGGATATTTCGAGCACACTTTCGGAACAAAGTATTTAAAATGTGTGAGATTGCCAAGGTGCCTGCTCGTTTACAGGTGATTTTTTATACTGCCAGCGCCATGCATAGAGCGCCCCGCGGTTGAAATACAATAATTTTCAACCAAAGATGTAATAATGACGTGCAAATTGTAATATATGAAAAAGGTTCACAGTGCAGAACCTACCAAGGTTCGTTTGTGAACGTGAACCTCTAAATTTCGGAGGTTGACACACAGAACGCGAACGTGAACCTCACGTTCACACCATCCCTACTCTGTGGAACGAAATTATATCATGCTACGCAAACTGTTCGTAAACGATCGCCATTTTTCCCTGGACAATATGTGAAAATACTTGGCACTATAGTAAATGGTGCGCTTGATTAATTCACCATCGTTCCTTTCCCGTTTCAAAGACGCCCAGGCGAGTAGGCGACAAATTACATTTTCACTGGGTCATCTTTTTAGGGCTATTAATTTCGATAAAGTCATCAACACATAGTATTGCTGCAATACCTTAGATCGAGTTTGCAGACCGAGGAGGATTGAGGTGGATGATTTGTTTTGGGGGAGGAGATGGGTGGATTATCGCTTTGCTGTTTGACTATTTGTTGCAAGTTATTTTCGCATTGCGCTATTTCCTTGCTGTTTACCGGCCAAGAATATAATGTTTGACGGTCTCGCCAGGCCGTCCGTGAAATGGGAAAGTACCGAATTCAACAGCTTTGCTGAGATGACAGTGAAATGCTGTCATGTTGGTTTCAAACCTAAAGAACCGACACAAAATGTATGCAAGGTCGATTGAACAACGAAGAAATAAACGGAATGAGCAGAAAACCTGCAAATCTCAACCTATTGTATAATATAACGGAGCCTTTCGAGTATCTCATACCCTAATAGTTAAAAAAAAACTTGGTCGTGAATCGCGAGAAATCGTGATCCAATTTTAGCCATAATGGCCGTTTTCGTTTCTCATATACGCTTATTTTATGGGAGACAATCTGATAATTCCATGTAGCTATTTAGCGACATAATATATCATTCTATAAATAGCATCCCTAGTTACTTTTTTCGATTTACCGTTAATTACACCATGTAACAAAAATTTAGTTGAGCCGATTTTTTGATATTTTCAATGCCATATTTCGTAGTAAAGCATGTTTCTGCCATTTTTTCTGCCACAAGTGTCGATTAAAAATGTCACTTTGAGCTTTGTAAACCTTTCGCACCCTCTTTTTCGCAATATCACCAGATATCGTCCTGGGGCAAAATGCCGAGTAGCTAAGCCCCATCCCCCTCTAATACCTACCTATCCTCTTTTTCAAGCTCCTTTATTAAATTCCCATTTAACTGTGACGTCACAATGATACAGCCGGCAATTCATAATAGTAGGTTGTTAGTAACAATGATCTTCTCAATCTCAGTTATTGAGCATTGGCTACAGCAAGCAATCTCCAATCCCTGTTTTTCGCTTTGTTCGGTAAATGCACATATCTTAGGGTAACCGTATTTTGGAATCCAGAAAGGAGGACAGTTTTTCAAAATTTTCAAACTCAGAATAGCCTACCGGAAGAAAAGTGGTATCCTATCAAAAAATGGCTATCCTGAGCATATATTGAAATGCTCCTTCGCAAGAGTGTTAAAACGTTCGGATCAACCTCCCAATTATGGACCGGAAAAATGCCCGGCATTTTTACATCTACCTTGGCTAGGTAATGTGTCGAATCGGTTTGAAAAGTTGATCAAATCGGCCGTGCACCGTTGTTATTATAGTGTAAATGCGCATGTGGTGTATACAACCAAACCACTTCTGCCAAACTTCCGAAAGGATGTACTTCCTGCTTTAAATGCAAGTAACGTCGTCTACGAATTTAAGTGCCACTGTGATAGTAGGTATGTGGGACGTACATCACAAAGATTGTTTGAACGGATAACGCAACACATTCCCAAATTGATTCGCTCAAAAACTTGCGCAAATGACCGTACGGAGTTCGCACGACAATGCAAATCAGCCGCCAAAACCGACTGTTACGACGATTACCAAGCATACGCTTCGGCAATTGGCCAACATTTAAGTGAGAACCCTTCTTGTGCTCAAAACTATAATGACCAAATGTTTACAGTCATTGCGCGAGGCAGATCCTTGTTTCATTTGAAAGCCCTAGAATCAACAATCATCCAATTGACCTAGCCTATTTTATGTAGACAAAAAGATTTTCTGTATAACTTACAAATTTCCCATTAGTGCGTTATTTTCGTGTTCGTTATTGTTTGGTTCAAAAATGCTATGTTACTAGTATCGTACTCTTCAGTTTGTTATTGTTGCCATCGTTACATTACGGACTTCATGGTATGTAATTTCTGATTGTTGCGTCATACTTCGCCTTTCTGGTTTTGCTTTTCATTCTGTTTAAATCCCTTCAGTGTGCCGTTAACTCTTGAAAAGAGGCACCCGAAAAGTCTTCGAGTTGAATAAATATTTTACTACAATGGATGTTGTATTGAAAGCTATTTTCCCACTTCGTGGTCAGTTGACTAAAAAACAAAGTCAACTTTCTTGCTTAGTGCCCAAAATACAGTTTTTCTTTCACATTATCAGGTGGCTGAATAAAAAAAAGGATAATTTTCTGGCTCAGCTCCGGAAATAGCCGCCGGAGCAGTGCTGACTTGATGTATCTCAGACGAATTTGGCCTACATTAAACAAGAATTCTCGTGTGGCGAGATAGCGCAGTGGTATAATCCGCGGCTGCAACACGAATGGGTGCGGGTTCGAGTCTTGGATCCATCGATCAAGGATAGTCCCAGATTTATCAAAGAAAAACTGAAATAACTCCGCTTCTACGGCTTGGAATTGAGTCAACTTTGTTTTGAATAGTTTTTGAAGACAGCGCAACAATTTCATGGGGTTGGAAGAAAAATTTGAAAAAATGTTTTTTTTTTTGCATTTTCAAACAAATTCAAAATTTTCAAACTGTACGAAACCCGCGAATTGGTTGGAATGAATTCAAACTTGGTGTGTGTCGTTTTTTAAGACAACCTAACGATTGAATCACGTAGCCAGCAAGATTCAGGAAAAAAGGTTATTTTTGAACAGCCCTAATACGTAGCCTACACCGGACAAAGATTTTGTACTCGTCAAACAAAACATTACGATTTCTAAAAAGCTTCTTGGAGGTACAGAACTATACAATTGAATAGTATATTCATATTGTAATGAACCCGAATGTTTTCGGCTGATATTCCTCAGGGGTAATCGTCAGCAACTAGTATAGAATGGAAAAGAACATCGTATATCAACAATCGTATTACGGTTTCTATAACGAAGCATTAAAAATCGACAGCCGCTGATATATATCATAACCGAGCTGTTTTTTGCCTATTCTCGTAACGGCAGCTTGCAACATCTGTATCAAGTTGAAGGCAGAGTTTTGTGTTATCTTTATCTGCTCTGTACTCTAAACGGGCGCCAATCGTTATTTCACAATTCGGTACACAACATTTGGACCTGTCGCCATAGCCACCCGCTTCTATGCCATGTTAGCATGGGTTGTAGCAATGGTGGTCAATTTTCAAGTTGAAGACTGAATTTCGACAATAATATTGCTAATTGCATTATATTACTATTCATTTTTAATCTTCTCTCAGCCACCGATGGTCAGATTTACCTGTAGAGCTGGGGGCACGTAATTCATAATCGTAACATCTGGTATGTTTTTATAAATACTTTATTGTATGTTGTCAATCCGTGACCTACGGACTGTTATATAATTAAGAGATATTGTAGTCGCCCAAACGTACCAGACTATAAAAAAAATCGTGAGACGCACACACATATTGTCATGTCTCATGTCTTCGAAGGGTGGCTCGCGTGACATTTGCATTGTGGGCTCAGATTGGACGGACAGACTATTAGTCAAGCTCAACCAGCGCGGCTTGACAATGGAAAGTGGACACATTCCCTGTGTTTCGGCCAAGGTCTTTCCTTAGTAGCACACTTCGTGGAGTCGCATGTTCGCCGAAACTGCATAAGTCATTTGGTGCGTCGTGGCGCGGTTATGACCGGCACCGAAATGCCTATTCCTATAAATTGTGCATGCATTTCAAAATCAAGCTATCTAGAGACCTTGCTTGATAAAAACTTTCAAGTTAAATAAATCTTTCGAAAATTTATGCTGGTTTACGAAATACTTTTGAGTCCACTTCGAGCTCGCTCGCACCCTATTTGGGAGTTTGGGTGCAGCACTTAAGGACCTCACAAGAATGAAAATCGTTGGTTGCGCTAAATCGTCCCCTCCAAAGTTGGGCAATGTGTACATTATGACGTAACACGCAAACAACGAATGAATCATTTATAAAGAAAGTCGTTATCTCATCATTAGGCCTTTTCAACGCAATCCTTATATTGTATTGCAATATATCTTCTAAGATAAGTTCTAAGAAGCAAAATAGATGTATTCGTGAGTAATCGTGATTACTTTTCCAATGTAATCATAATCGTAATCGACTACATCCTGATTTTGCTGTCATCGTAATCGTAATCGCGTGATTCAGAAGTAATCGTAATCGCAATCGATTACATTCATGAAGTAATCACCCCGTGTCTGATGACGACTTCAATATCTCTCATATAGATATAAATCCAGAACCACGCTTTCCGAACCAACACGATCATAATGATTTAGTTAAAAACACGGAACTCACTAAATCAAATGTCAAACTTCTGACTCCAAGGTGGAAACTATAGGAAACTTGTTAGATCTACGTGTCGATGTTCTTCGTTGAGAAGAGGCATGGAAGGTTTTCAGGGTATTTTTCTGTGGCGTGTATTCTTTGCTTTCGCATCAAGGTCGGCAAACTTTATAAAGAAATACGAATTGCTCATGACCAAAGCCAGTGGCGCCTATTTACTGTCACATATTCAAAATGAGTCCTCCCTCGTAATGGAGATCAGCATCAGCAGCAGCATCTATCTATCTGTCCAAATGATATAAGATAACAAAAAAGTGAAGTTTCTCGAAAGTATTACCTATGCCAGAGAGAGCTGGTAACTCTGTCGGGGTTTAAAAACGATTGGCGTCTTGAAAGGATTCCAAGGAGGTTATGCAGAACATTCTTGCTTTCTTTGTTTATGGTACTCCCAAGCTGACACTGAACACTATTCTCGAAAAAATATATGAAAAGTATAGGAAAAAATAGAGCGGCACATGTCGTTAAAAACCTGCCTACCTGCACTCTCACATTGATTTTTATTAGTCCAAATATGGCATGATGTAAGCGAGAACCAGTGTGAAGTGTTTCAGCAGTATATTTCTGATTTGGAAAGAAGATGCAAAGGGAAGTGGAGTTTCATCGTGACGGGGGCTCCTTTAAAATCCATATTAAGCGAAGATTTCTCAGTTCATAGACGCAAATCACGCAAAAGATTGAATTTCGAATTTATAATTTCCCTAAATAATCTATTATAGACAATATTTGTGCATATTACTGTACGTCGAATAAGGAATTATACGAATTATTACAGAGAAATTTAGGTTAGAATAAGAAATCAGAAAAAAGGACATTTCTCCAAGACTGGGGACACTTCAGAATTTTTTTTTTGTATTTCAGAGATTAGTTTAGAATAGCAAAACACAATACATAAACAATTTTACCCAACTAAAACTTTTGCAAAATTTTGTTACATGGTGTTATTTGACTTTGCAATTTACGACTCATTCCATGAATTATCCGCCAGAACGTCATGAATGTAGGCATCATGTACTGAGAACTATTTTATGCTTTGTAAATTATTTCTCTTTATAGCTTTGCGACGAGTTTCAGATGCATGGGAACGACTCGACCGAGATTTTAGTTTTCAGGTAAGCAGATGTCATGGTGTATTTTCAATATTACTCCATTGTACGATCGATCAATTCTCATATACACTAGGGTTGCGATACGTCCGGAATTTCCCGGACATGTCCGGAATTTCACTGTTCAAACTAGCGTCCGGGAGGAATTTCTAAAATATGTCAAATGTCCGAAATTTTGAAGATTGACGTAGGCTCATAATTTCTTTGTAAATCAAAAAATAAAAACAATATTTTTTGGGAATATTTATGTTGATGCATGATATTTTTCTTCGCGATGCGCGCGATTTACCATCACATTTATTCATTTTAATATGGAGACTACCACCCCCGCAAAAACTGCGATGAAATATAAATAAAAACAACCTTCATTTACTGGAATAAGCCTAATTGTAATCGCAATTATAGGAGAACAGGATATTCCTATAGAGATCGATAAAATTAAATGCTTTATTCAAAGATAGTGGTTCCAAACGGGTAGGGGGGCGTTTGCCTTTATTCTTGAGTTTGCGAATATGTTGAACGTAATCATGCGGCTTCCAACATAGCCCGTGAGTATACGTCTAGGCAAGGTGCTGACTTCTTGTGGTAATCAGCTGGTCAAATTTTGATCTGGGCCACGGAACATTTTCAAATTGGAGAAGGAGTCGCGACCATAAAAGGTTGGAAACCACTGGATGTGGGTTTTTTATAAAGCTCCGTGGTGCGCACCGGCATAAGGCTGATAAAAAATCTTATCGGTAGGACATGAACATGACTTAACGATGTGCAATTGCGTTCCCTGTATTTTCGACCTCATCATCCTCCACCACCTCTACCGGTAACTCTGATCATATGTGTGGAGAGTAGTATCTATATATTAATGTATGGAACAACCAATATTATTGACAGAATTCATTCAAATAATTTAACGACCAGATGCATATAGAAACCAGATTCATATTGGAAGCAACACCCCCCCCCCCCCCCCATAGTTTGCATCGATAACCCTATAGTCTGGGCTCAAAATAATTGTTTATTTGGGCGGGAAGGGGCTGAAAACATGTGCTTTCGGTCCCGGTTACGTGACACACAGCAACATACTCTTGAACCGGATCGTGACCACCTCTGGTATATACGAGAAAAGCTTTGCTCGTGTGACGTCATAACTCATTTTGAAATCCACTAGTCGGCGCTAAAGAGTGTCCGGAATTTGGGTTGCGGAAATATGGTAACCCTAATATACACCCAATTACAAACAACAGCATGAAAACATTGTGAGGCCATTCGTGTATTCATTGAAGAATCCTGTAAGACCTTTCATTCTTGTTTCGATCGTGTTTATTCACAATACCTACATAAATTATGCTGTTGCGTAACATTAAGCCCATTTACATGGTCTTTTGGGTCAGCTTCGAAGCTGACTCGTCAATCCGACTCTCTCGTTTTTGAAAAAGAGAAAAAGGCAGACGGCTTCAATCCGTCTTGAGCTCAATCCGTTCCGAAGAGTCGCTTGGAGACGACTTGAACAGTACCGGTACTTGAGAACGAATCCAGACTACAGCAACATACCAACATTTCATGTTCATATTTCACGAAACCGGCACGTATTTCAACTGGGTGAATGTGAAAGCTCTATCAGTACATGATACTGCTTGTATAATATGCACGTGGTCTTATTTGTTCAGCGTCACAACTTATGAAGCAGGTACAGCCAACAATATAACTTGCCCAACTCGCTATCAGATAGAATATATACACGGTGTATTTGGTCATTCTTGAAGTATTTCTGGATATCTCAACTGCCGTAGCATATTCCCGAGCTGAATCCCAAAGTGCTGTGTATCACTCGAGATGCGATAAACATGACCATGTAAACTCGATCACTTTGGCAAACCGTCTCATGACGTCACTCCAAGACGACTTGGCTTCAAGACGACTAGACCAGTGCTCTTCAACCGGGGTTGTCGTACACCCTAGGGTGTACCAAAATTTTAAAAGGGTGTACCACTCACATGGGGTGTACAGGGGTGTACAGATCCGAATTAAAATGGACCGATGACTATATAGCTATCACAATAAACTGCCAATTGTATGCTTCAGAACATCAATATGTTGACCGGACGTACATTATCGTAAAATATGTTCATATCAGCTGTACGAGCTTGTAAGCGATATTCCTTTTGGTGTATCATAAGCATATGTTTAGTGTGCACATCACTTCAATGTTGGTATGGACTTTTTGATTCCTTTTGGAGTAGAAAAGGATGGAGATGACACGTGTTCCGCTTGCAATATCCGTCTATAATGATGCGTGAGGAAACCACTCCGACGGTTCAGAAATATTGAATTTTTCTTTCTATGAGCTCCTTATAAATAGCGCAGTGTAGGCCTACGTCATTACAGGGGCGAAGCCAGGGTGTCTCGAGGGGTTCTAGTTTGAGAACCACTGTGCTAGCTGGTGGTCCGGATCCTCGAGCCCTGATTAGTATTTAACATTTCGAATACGTTGCAGCATTGTTCATCCTCATTTCAACAGGCCAGCACCTGCAGACATACAGTCGCATGCAGCCGAACAATGTTTATTAAAAGCATATTAATTGAATTAGAGCGTGTTTTCGCGTCCATTAATATGAAAAATATGAAATTTGAAGTAACAAATAGGTTCTTAAATCTTTGAGAGATTTTAAACATGAAAATTTTATTCACACTTGCGCGATTCAGGGGGCCAGGATTTTTCGTATTTATATATAGTGTAATCTGAGTCCCACCGACCAAATGCAAACCGTAAAGGAGAATGATGCACCCCATAAAGAAATACCAAGACGTATTCGTATGCGTGTATGCCTACATCCCTCCGTCGCTTAATCATTCACCTGTGCCAAGAATGGATGAATAGTTGAGAGTAATATGAAACTACCCATATGACAGACGAAATAAATCTTCCACAGGTAAAAGTTTTTTGCGCCGGCGTGACTACTGTTACAATTAAAACCTTCTGTACGCAAGGTATAGCTCAAGAAATCAGTGATGGTGCAGAACATCACAAGGGCTCTCCGCGGTGGGAAGTTGCCAGTAGCCAATTTAACATGAGTAATATGCAGGGCCAAAACAGCACTTCGTCAGCCCCCCTAAAAAAACGTTGGTCTTGGGCCCCCATAGCGTTATAAACCAAACAGTGGACCCCTCATCGCGGTCTACGTTTCAACCGCTACTTTGTCAGCGAAATTTGTTATACACGCTAGTGGGCTAGTTTATAGCGTAAGATCGCGCGAAGCGTGAAATTTTCTACAATTCCTGATTGAATCCGTCAATAATATCAGAAATTGCATACATATTGTTATAAATTTTGTTATTCTCTCTGCTCAAGAAATCAGATTTTTTTTCAGATTTACAATTAAAATGAATGAATTGAAATGAATTGTTTTGGAAAATGTAGGGCCCGTAAATGAAAATAATTCGGGCGGGCCCCTTGGTGCACTCGGGGTTTTCAGTCAGCACAAGGGCGGTCCTTTTTGACCAATGTTTTCTCCCTGCCGATCATTCTGGCACACTTCTAGGATCGCATTTTGTTACATGGTCTAAAACTTCATATGTCTTGGAGCGTTGTGGCGCGGTAATGGCCGACACCGAAATGCCCATTGCTATTAATCTTGCATATTTTTTTCTTGGGGAAGGCTACCCAATAATCAAGAAATTCGACATTAAATCGAGAGTAGAACGAGAAAAATTGAATGAAGTTGAACAAATGTTTTTAAAATATACCTGATTATATGACGTCCAGATGGGCTATTACGACCCTACGCCGGAATGCGGTAATGTAAGGAATCGAAGCACGGCCGTGAATAACAAGGAGGTTGAACACCCCTGGTCTAGGCTTACTATACGGAATCAATGAGTTATCCGGTCAGGGGTGTACCAGTTTCAAGTAAACCTTAAAAGGGTGTACCACGACGAAAAAGGTTGAAGAGCACTGGACTAGACCATGTAAATGGGCTTATTGCATCGGACGAGTAGAAGACGCTCAGTTCGCCGAGAGAGTTCAACGTTACACGAGGTACATCCAATACGCCTCACAGTGGCCGCGGGAGCTGCAGCAAACAGAGTTGCATAACTACAGAAGCTTCGTCAATCTGGTTTGATAGTTAGAAAATAAGAAACTTTAGTCCTCTCAATCGAGCACAATGGCGAAGAGAGACCGATCGCGCACGCATCGAACACGCTTTCCGATTCGCAAAAATCCTACTCTCAAATAGAGAAGGAAACTCTGTCAATCATTTACGGAGTCACTAAATTTCGTCAATCCTTGAATGGTAGAAAATTTACGCTCGTAACGGACCACAAACCGCTTTTAGCTATTTTCTCGCCAGACAAGAAAATTCCCGTGATTACCGCGCAACGCTTACAGCGATGGGCACTAACGCTCATGGCTTATCAATATGACATTCGCTATAAACCGACCAATCAGCACGGAAACGCCGACGGTTTATCTCGCTTACCAAAGGGTCCAGACCCTGAGTTTGACGAACTGAAAATTCGTGAAAACGCGGAGATCGTTCACGCTATTAATATGGCATTCGATGGTTTACCGTTGACTCGCAATGAAATTCGCGACGCGACGCTTAAGGACAAAACCATGAAACTAGTTAAATTATCTGTCACTCTTGGTAACTGGAATCCAAAGACGCATATTGATGATTTTTCTTGGTTTTCGACTCGCAAACATTCGCTTTCTGTGCACGAAGACATAGTCATGCTCAATATTGATCTTTTCAGCGCGTAGTAATTCCGCAGTCACTTCGAGCACGAGCCTTATCATAGTTGCACGAAGAACATTGGGGTATCGCGAAAATGAAGCAGATGGCTCGACGTGACATCGCATGGCCTTCCATTAATCGTGACATTGAAAATCTCGTGAAGAGTTGCGACGCTTGCCGTAAAGTAGTGAAAGCGCCTGATCGTCAGTATCGCGAATGGTCAAAAACTTCTGAAAGCTTTGAACGAATTCACTTGGATTTCGCAGGTCCAATAAACAATAAAATGTTTCTTGTCATCGTCGATGCGCATTCGAAATATCCTTTCGTTAAAGTAATGAATGTCGGTCTACCACAACCTTGTGTGTGGTCAACGCTTTGAGGGAAGTCTTCTCTGTCGAAGACTTGCCCATGACAATCGTCACGGATGGCGGGCCGCAATTCCCATCGGATGAATTCGATATGTTTTGTTCTAATTTGGCAATCAGCCATATCGTATCACCGTCTTTTCACCCTGCCTCAAACGGGGAAGCGGAGCGTTTCGTCCAGACTTTAAAAGCTGGTTTGATAAAAAATTGCGACTGGGGAAATGATCTCAACTTGGCACAAGAACCAACTCCAACCACGCTTGATTTCAGCTGGCAATAATACAGCCACACAGGAAGTTGCTCAGCCTCAACAGTCACAAGCTGAGCAGCCATTGGTTAGGAACAGGGCACAAGGTCCAGCAGCTAGTCCTGCCCGTACGACGGGTAGACGCTATCCTCTTAGAAATAGGCAACCCACCGACTTCTATAGAAGTACGTAAATGTGGGCAACCCTCTAACTTCTATAGACCTACGTAAATGTGGGCAACCCTCTAACTTACAGGGGAGGACTGTTGTGTTCGTGCATTTACGTTCAGTGTTGTTTAACTCCTAATTTCTATAGGACTAGTAATTACCTCCAATCATTATTTCCTCGTGTGTCGTGCTTGTATTTATACCCTATGTTGTTGTTTATTAACTCATATATAATTGGCGCTTGCAACTCGTGGTTATTTGCGCCCACACAGTAAATTTCATAAACGCATAATGTCATGTCTTCATGGACTTGAGTCCTTTTTCTGCTCATTTGCTGCCTCCTTTCGCGAGTTCGGCTCTCTCTTTGTCTGGGCTTTTTCAATGCGCTGTATTACAGCGGGATCGGCGATGAGGAGCCCAGATAAACCTCCGACACATAGAAACATGGCAGAGCCGAGACTCGAACCATCAACCATCGATGTCGTGACTACAGTGTTTAACCAACTGCGCCACTCGCTTCCCCTTATACCCTATGTGTTCTGTTCTCAAGGTCTTTCGTTTAACTAAACTCTGGATTGTGTCGCCTGTCTTAATGTTATCCTGCTGTATAATATACTGATTTCATATTGCAACCTCGTCGTATTGAGTTATTGTTCAAACAAGATCAAGAACATAACACATAGCAGTTACAACATATCACGATCATTGGATCCCTATGCACGCTTGTCTTAATCTTTGCTATGCCCCGATCGACTATAGTCGATTCGGTAATCTAAAATCACTGGACTAGACGCGGTCTCGACGGAATTGTGCCTCGATGAAAAAACTTCAAGTCAAATTTCAGGTCATCAAATTCCCTACGTCCTTATACCTTTTCAGCCTTTCAGCTGCATTATTTTCGGCTGACACTCGTCAGGGGTAATCGTCAGCAACTAGTAGAGAATTGAAAAGAACATTGTATATCAACAATCGTATCTCAAAATATGACGTCAACAGCATGAAAGTTCGTATAAGAGAGCGTTAATGTACTATTTTTGGGTGATACACGAACTCCTTTTGTTGGCACAGCCTTGCCTGGTGTATTTTGATAAAAGTCGACTCCAAGGCACACAAATGAAAGTGTGAACGGCCCCTTCCAACGACGCAAAATCTGTTGTTTTGCACAAGCGGGATATTCCAACAGATGCTTGCCAATGGCAGAGTTTATGGCCTTTAATTGCTGCGCATCAAGCTTGGGGGGATGAGTCAAGGGTGAGCTTTTCACCGAGCGTGAAGCGCGTGTTCTAATAAATTTAGGGTGTTTGCAAACGTTTGCAAGAACGCCTAAATCAGCCTGTCCCTATTCAGAGAGCAGTCCCCCTTTCCCGGTCGTACATTGTAAGTCCGCATTTCATTGAGAAAACCTTGCAAATGACTTGATAAAATACATACTAATAAGTGATAGCTGCCAAACGAAACTAATTCGCCATAAAACATTTGTTCACTGCTAATCAACTAACCCTATATATTGTCGTGCAATACCATCGAGTAGTCACAAACTCACAATGTTTTATTACTTCTATAAATTCTCATGTAAGTATATTGCATACTAGCTTCTAGCATTTCGTGAACACCCGCAACAATGCCACGCGGCTGAATCCGCTGTATGTTTGACATCTAAGACCTAAACATATCGCGAGCATAATTTACAGTAAGGTCGGGTAATTTCTACATTCGGTGGGTCTGATATGGGTAAGTAAAGTACTTGGCAGGCTGGATTCCTGTATCGTTACATTTATCGCGAACTCATCCACACTTGATGTAATTGTAAACTATAAGTTTAAAGGATAGATCCAAAAGCAATACGTAATGAATTTATTAACGTATTGCACTTCAATAGCTTCTGAAGTCAATGACACATCTGTGGTCGATAACAGTGATCAGCTAGTTGTTGTTGTTGCTGTCTGCGGGCCGTATGTTGCCCACCCCTGCTTTGCAGTATACTGCCACATGTGGTCACGCTTTTATATAGTTTGCAGACGTGAATGATATATAGTTTTATCTCTTTAATCCACTTTATTTGTTGTTCAGAGAGCGGAAGATACGACAGAAGATTAACACTTGCTAATCCTTTACCAGAATATAAACTTCGTCCTCATAAATCAACAAAATTAAGACGCCGACTAAAATGATCTCGTTACATTTTCGAAGTCGAACGGAAGAATTCATCCTGTTGTATTGATGCTCGATATTGCAACGGATGTGTGATTTATGACATTATATTTGTGTGTTGTTGATTTAAACTAAAGCGATTTTACATGCAGTAGAGAGTGGCGTGTATGATCCGCTGTGGCAACACCAATTGGTTGCGGGTTCGAGTCCGACCGAGGTCGACTCCAGAATTCCAACCTATTAAGTGTTGGATGTTTATCTTAGCTCCTCCTCGCCACGTGATCCGCGCAAGCGTAGTCTTATAAAAGCCCAGAGGTGGACCGTGCTACAAGTCGGTAAATACAGAAGCAAAAGTACAAAGAATATCGGACTGGTCCATGGCAAAGGATTTCAGAGTTCATTCCCGACTATAGATGCAAGAGTTTCATTCTCTCGATGGGTATATGATACCCAGGACAAGTTTGGCAACTTTTTCAACTTCGTTTACAGCTTCCGCCAGCTTCCTAAATACTCCGAAGATTTCACCCATAAATTGACACAAACTGGTGCCAAAACTATTTTCTATTTTTCAAAATACCAATTGTAAAATGTGAGTGACTGAATGCTTCGAAAACTTCTTAAGTTGGAGTGGAAGTCTCTAAACATAAGCGCTTGGGTCAGTAGTACAAGTGGGAAAAGCGTACTTGAGTACTTCACAAAAGTAGAAGTACTGATCATGGTTTTCCATGAATATGCTATTGTGTCAATGTCGTAGTAACATCGAAATACCTGTATTATGCGTTCAAATGCACGCCGTCATTCCGGGTCAAATCAATTCTCAGCTCATTGTCAGACCTCGACGTTAGTTGATGGAGAGTTTCAAGACCTTGGAAACAGTGATCGATCATTTAGCGAAGTTCAATAGGCCTTTTGCAGGATTTCGATCACGTGACTAGATACGCATAGCAACCACAAATTGGTTAGCAAGCTACTTTCTCGCGCACTTGCTTCAGTGCTAAATATCGCATAGTGTACTGTTGATTTCTGGTTGTAAACGTTTCGGAAATTTGTTGTAGAAGTCATCAGAGATTTACGTATGCTAGATGTCAATCCTGTACAAAGCACATAGAATGATATCGTCAGAATTACGCAGAAATCCGTCGTTAACGTAGCCGTATTTCGGATACAGTATATTATCGTTTTCGGGCTGTAAACGGTTTATATTAAACGCAAGTGTCATGGAAATGCGCAAGGATTCAAATATGTTGGATGTCTTTGATTCATGAACTATGTAAACTCCTTGCGTCAAAATGATCGACATTGTAGCCGTTATTTGGTAGTCAACTATGATTTTATGACACAAAATTCGACATTGCAGGACATTGACTGCGTGATATCTATTGCAGCATTAAGTTAGGTGTGGATAGTATACTATACTATAGTTGTATTGGAGTGGTAGTTGGTAATCATTGGAGCATTTTGATGATTGATATTGATTGCAATATATATAGGATACTGCTATTTTTAAGCCTAGAGACAATGACTGCCAGTGAGTAGTTATTATAATCGGTCGTGGTGTGCCATTGTGGCTTATGGGTGCGGCGCTGACTCGCCTGGAAACCGTGGGTGGTGACTCGTACTTTCAGACCCCCTCTCGGCGGTGAGTCGCCATGTGTTCTTATGGGTGCGGTCGTGATTCGCCCTTTCAGGTATAGCTCGTGGCGGTGATTCGCCGTGAAAACTCGTGGTGGTGATTCGCCTTTTTTGATATAGGCTGCGGTGGTGATTCGCCTGTCATGTATTCTTACGGGGTCTCTGGTGATTCGCCATGTGTTCTTATGAGAGCGGTCATGAATCGCCCTTTCGGGTATAGGCATCTCTCGCATGGTGTTGAATATGTATCAAGTAAATAGTCACGTGATTGATCCTTAGTTAATGTGTATATCCCAAATTATTATATATGACCGATTCGAGTTAATCCCAACGTTTACTGTGATTGTGACATTAATATATCGTTATTCTTATGGCCGCGGCGGTGAGTCGTACTTTCAGGTATAGGCTGCGGGCGGCATGTCGTACTTTCAGCAAAAAGGGTGTGAAATAGTTTGCTAAATCTAGGAATCACTTGCAAGGTAATATTTTGGTAATTGGTTTACCATAGAGCCGGCGTAGACGGCGATTCGAATACCAACAATAACCGCGTTCACATACTAACACTTCAAAAAGGTGTGAAATATTAGTAAAATCCTACGAGCGCTCACATGATGACACATCAGACATAGCTATCTCTCATGGTTTGGTGTTACAGAGGTAGGAATCGCGCACAAGTAATATTTTGGTAATTAGTTTGTCACAGAACCGGCGTAGACCGTGATTCCAATACCAACAATAGCCGCGTTCACAAACTAACACTTCAAAAAGGTGTGAAATAGGTTGCAAATCCCGCGATCGCTGACAAGATAACACCTCAGACATAGCGATCACTCGCGATTTTCTGTTACATACATACCGATCGCTCACAATGTAATATTTTGGTAATCAGTATGTCACAGAACTGGATTTCGCTGGTAAGATTTAATAGGTAACGAATAACAGAAACGACGCAGACGGTGATTCGAATACCGACAAATTCTCACTTATTTCTGATCCAACCCTAATCCTTTGCGAAGTTAACGCTTATTCAAAAAGGTGTGAAATAATTGTAAAACCTTACGGTCGCTGACAGGATAACGCATCAGATATAACGAACCAGTTATTTTCGGTCGTCGGAATCCATTCGCGAGATGTACTATAGATAAATTGAGATAAACCGAAATGAAATATTTTGACTTTGGCATAGTATGAATTGAAATAGGTTTGACAAACATGACTACCAACTTTGATTAAGTCACATTTCAAGATTATACTTGGAAACAATCCTTGAAACTTACAACTCTATTCGCGATCCAGTTTTCCGTTTGTCAAATAGAGTTTCAGTAAATACTATCGCGATATTTTAATGTGTTACTACACACAATAGAATCAACCAATGAAATATCGCCCATTATTGTCAACATTTCCAACTTGACAACGGCTTGCACATAACGAGATCGAGTTGCAATGCGATGAGTTGAATTGCAATCGAAATATTTCAACCTACTTTGTCATGTCGCGATTTGAAGTAGGCTTGTCAGACATGCTCGCAAACTTTCCCTCCGTTGTATTTCAGATTAATTTATTCACACGATCACCATCTCGCTGTCTTCGCATTTACACAAGCGCCTACTGTTCCGCTCGTAATTTCAACACGACATTTCCACTTGTCACAATAGCTGATTATTCACATATTGATTCGGAACAAAAGAAATCTTGAACAAGTTATCGGGTTATGTTTTGTTGTAATTGAGTGTACGGAAATAGTATTACGTCTCGACATCTTACCATCTTACCATATTCAAAGAGTCAACCACAAAAACATTGTCAAGTAAATCCGTTTGTAACTTACCCAACCAACTCAAGCAGTATCAGTATGAAAATCAGCGAAGCATACACGAGTTCATACAATCACTAAAACCTAAAATCCATAACAAGTTCGGCTGTAATCATATGCCGCCAACTCGTCTTTTTTGTTCAACTGTAAAAGTCGTTACTATTCTGCGAGATTCCACTCGATATATTTTGTAAAACAAAAGTAATTACTACTCGGTGCAGGTGACTTGAGATTAACATAATATGTTTGAGTATATAAGATTTGAAAGTCTGATCAACGTAGTTGGGAATTCATTTCTTACAATCGAACGCTGGTGTTATATTCAAAGTACTCATGCTGTAAACATAAGGATTGACACATTGATTTGACATATGAGATTTTGTAATAGTTGATCATTACTTCATTATTGAATTATTCGCGTTAATTAGACCCGGCGTTGTGGTAAATGTTATGACAGCAACAAACTTTTCAGTGCAATTGTTATTAACATATTAAGTTGTAAAACTATGCGTGTCTGAATCGTTTTTGATAGGAAAATTACTCCACCTTGGTAAAAGTCACTCTGTGTATCGCGGATATCAGGAAATATTTGACAAATGTAATTGTTTCCAGTAACCAAGACTAAAGATGAAACAACAATATCGGTATTATTACATTCAACAACCAGTACAATTATTAAAATCTATCGTTTGCGATAAACAGCGCTAAAGATGTCATAATCCCATTATTGATACATTGAACATCCGATACAAAATGCTTTATTATCACAATTCGTAACGAGTAATTGAAACGACTACGTGTGGAGTTGGTATATCACAATGTCATATCGTTACTATTGAATCCAACAATTGATACGATTTATTGTCGGAATTTGTGACAGCGAATTGAAACATCCGTACCTTACAGAGTGTGAAAATATCACTTTTGGTATCGAGTACCAGTCGAAGCGGGTGAACAATACTTAATCCATGACTCTCCATTGTGCGTGCTTAATGTAAAACATTACAAGGTTACACTCTAAGACCTTGATCAGCACAAGAGCAATTTGGAATATCTTTACTGGCTGGAACCTATTTTACTAGACAAAACTCACAGCATTAATAAAATAAAAATATGTGCTACACTGACATCTACAAAATGTGTTTGTATTGTTGTTAGTAGTGATCATACATTATCATTTGAAACTTCTCAAGTAATTGTAATCATAAAACCAAACTATTGAAAGTCATTACCACCACGAAAACCATTTGTATGAAGTTCGTTAAACGCGTCCTAACTCAGTACGCAGAAATTATTTGTAGAGTGCATACCGGCCAAGAAATCACGAACACAACCAACAACGAAAATGATAAATGCGTTTCGCGTTACTATTGATACAAGTTCATTTCTATCGGGCGAAATAAATGCCATCACAAAACTCAGAGCATGTAAAGGTCTTGATTGATATGAATTTCGATTTGTGTCTTATGATACCAGCAAGCATTTTAGAAATATTATGATTCGTTAAACCAAAGTCGTAAAACAATTTGTACGATGTTTAATAAATGGGTCCTATACTTAGGTGTACTAGAAATATTTGTAAAACAGACTCCGGTAAAGAAACCGACGAAAAGATATCTTACACCTAAATCTGGTAAAACTGTTTTGTGCTTTTTGTTCATTAGTAATAGTATCCACTCGAATTTTTCAATTTCCTTTCATCAAAGTAAATGTAGTCATAGTCACTAAAGAACTTACTTGGATGTGTTTGAATTCTAGACATAGTTCTGATTGACCCGGCGCAAGACCCAAGAACAACCCTAGTTTCAACCGAGCACACATATCCAAAATATCGCACACTCCACTATTCCTAAAGCGCGAAAACCCGATACAAAATATTACTTGATGTGTTGTTGTGGTGTCATCTTCACAATAGTAGTATAGTAGATCGCTCGCGAACTAACGTTTTTTTGCATGGGTTCTTATGGGCGGGGTGGCATGGTGCCGAGAAAACCGGGGGTGGCATGGTGACCCTTATGTCTTATGGCGGGGGTGGCATGGTGCCATTGTGTCTTATGGCGGGGGTGGCATGGTTACCTTTTCGGGTATAGGCTGCGGCGGCATGGTGCCGAGAAACCGGGGGTGGCAAGCGGCTTTTATGGCTTATGGCGGGGGCGGCAAGCGGCTATTGTGTCTTGTGGTCGAACGGTAACCCTTTTCAGTATAGACTGCGGTCGCAAGCGGCTTCGTTGTTGGCATGTCGTACTTCGTGTTGAATATGTATCAAGTAAATAGTCATGTAAATGAACCTTTGTTAATGTGTATATCGTCGTGTATTATTACACGGTCTCTACTGATTCGCCATGTGTTCTTATGGGCGCGGTCGTGATTCGTAATTTCAGGCATTTCTCGCGCGGTGTTGAATAGTCACCAACAATAACCGCACAAATGGAAACGTGGCTTGCAAGAGGATTAAGCAGTGCGACCTATATTCCGAATGACCTGCGTGCGGAATTGTTTCACGGCCAACCGCGCACTATCGTATCGATTATTCCTCTAATCCAGTAAGTACTATTACATTCAGGAGTATTCAGTATTCAGCAGTGACACAAAAAGCAACCAGCAAATAACCACACTCGTAAATTAACACTTCAAAAAGTGTAAAATAGATTGCAAATCCCGCGATCGCTAACAAGATAATGTCTCGGGCATAACCATTTTAGTGACTTGGTGTTAAAGACATACCGATCGCTCACAAGGTAATATTTCGGTACTTAGTTTGTCACAGAGCCGTCGCAGACGGTGGTGATTCGAAAACCAACAATTTGACACTTTCTGGTGGTCGCTATATGTTTTGACACTTCGAACAGTGGCTGACTTTAGTTGCGCGATAAGAATTATGAGAATATTCAACCAATGTATCAATTTGCCAACTCGAAATGAAACTTACTACACAAACCAAGTTGATTCGTATCTGAATGTGTTAATTCGGTATAATTCTAATTATTTTGAGAAATCTTTATGTTCTCTTTCCTCGCTATTGATCACTACCTGAATAATACTTTCGGTTTATTCGCTGTTTCGCGCCTACAAAATAATCTGCTGTTCACAGCCGCAACAAGAATCACAAGTATACACATTTACACATTCGTTTATTACTCTGAAATCAAACTCTTCACAAAAGCACGCACAATCGTATCATTCACTTTTTTATCATCGCCAAAATTATCCAAGTATTCCTCGGTTGAAAACCCTTGAGCTCTTTTTATCAAGAATGCGATAGCATGATCTCCACACACATCCGAAGTTTTACTTTGTAACTGTTTGCCAGTCACGGAAAATTCATCCGGCGCCGTGTCTGTCATGTATTCTTACGGGATCTGTGGTGACTCGCCATGCATTCTTATGGGTGCGGTCGCATGCGGCTATTGCGTCTTATGGCGGGGGTGACGAGCGGCTCTTATTTCTTACGGCGGGGGTCGCATGCGGCTATTGCGTCTTATGGGAGCGGTCGTGATTCGTACTTTCGGTATAGACTGCGGGCGGCATGTCGTACTTTCAGCAAAAAAGGTGTGAAATAGTTTGCTAAGTCTAGGAATCACTTGCAAGGTAATATTTTGGTATTTAGTTTACCACAGAGCCGGCGTAGACGGCGATTCGAATACCAACAATAGCCGCGTTCACATACTAACACTCCAAAAAGGTGTGAAATAGTTTGCAAAACCCCGCGATCACTGACAAGATAATGTCTCGGGCATAACCATCTTTCGCGACTTGGTGTTACAGGCATCGATCGCTCACGCGGTGAAATTTTAGTAATCAGTTTGCCACAGAACTTGATATCGCTTGTAAGAACAAGTAACGAATAACAGACCGCCAGTGTCGGTAACTTGAATAGCGACAAATTTTCACTTATTTCCGCTCTAACCCTAATCCTCTGTGAAGTTGACGCTTATTCAAAAAGGTGTGAAATAATTGTAAAATCCTACGTCGGTGACGCGATAATGCATCAGACATAGCGATCTAGTAATAGTACGGTATCGGAATCCATTCGCGAGATGTTCTATGGGTAAATTGAGATAATCCAAAACCGAATATTTTGACTTTGGTGTAGTGTGAATTGAAATAGGATTGACAAACATGACTACCAACTTTCCCACAGCCCCGTTTCGATATTATACACACATTGATTTGAAACAGGTAATGAAACATTGCAACTCTATTCGCGATCCCACTTTCCGTTTGTCAAAGAGATATTTTAACATCTTACCATACTCAAAAGAATTATTCACAACATTAACAATTGTTAAAAATCTAGTTTTCACTTACTTGATTATATCACTACAACCCACAAACTTGAATTAATTCATCCTGAATGTATTCATATGACCGATAATTTTTATTCGACTGTAAAAGACGTTACTAATCTATAACACAAAGTAATTACTACTCGGTACATATACGACTTGACATAACCTATTACATTTTGAGTATACGAGATTTGAATGTCTGAACAATAACTGAGAATTAAATAATCGCAAGTGAATCCGTATATTACAGCGTAAAAGATATTTGAATGTCAGCAACTCTGTACGGTCATAGTTACTACCACATTACCTAATTTACCCGGCCAACTCGTCATGATCATCCCTGAAATCAACACAAACACGACCACTGACTTGAGTTAACCACAAAACAGCATCAAGTTTTAAATCCACTTGTAGCTTACGGATTATTTGAATGCTGGTTATGTTTTGTTGTAATTGAGTGTACGGAAATAGTATTACATCTCGACATCTTACCATCTTACGATATTCAAAGAGTCAACCACAAAAACATTGTCAAGTAAATCCGTTACCCGACCAAATCAAACAGTATCAGTATGAAAAACAGCCAAGCATACACGAGTCCATACAATCACTAAAACCTAAAATCCATAACAAGTTCGGTTTTACTCATATCCCTACGACGCATCTTTTTTATTCAACTTTAAAAGTCGTTACTATTCTGTAAGATAGAGGAATTACTACGCGGCATATTCTGCAAGACAAAGTAATTATTACTCGATATATTTTGTAAGACAAAAGTAATTACCACTCGGAACGGTGACTTGAGATTAACATAATATGTTTGAGTATACGAGATTTGAAAGTCTGATCAACGTATAGTTGTGACTTCATTTCTTACAATCGAACGCTGGTGTTATATCGAAGGTTACCATTCTGTAAACATAAGGATTGATACATTGATGTGTCATATGTAATAGTTGATCATGACTTGATTATTAAATAAATGCGCGCTACACTGAAATCTACAAAATGCGTTTGTATTGCTGTTCATAGTAGTGATATCGATTTGAACCTCCAGAATAATTGTCATCATCTAACCAAACTACTGAGAGTCGTTGTCATCACAAAAACAATTCGCATGACGTTTGCTAAATGTATCCTATAGTTAGGCGTATTACAATTATTTGTAAAACACACAGACGACCAAAGAAATTGGAAATTTTCCCATTGTCATTCGCCAAAGTAGATGTAATCATAGTCACTAAAAGAACTTACTTGTATGTGATGGAATCGACGACAATTAACCCGGTAAATCAAACCCCTAAGAAATTTCACTCACTCATTGGGTATTAAACAGCGTCGCTTAATCGGTGTGAGTCGCTTTTTTCTAAATACAAATCATATCTGTCCATCAGAAAACAATTTTCACTCACTTGGGTAACGAGGCCAGTGTCCAATATCAATACAAGATATTTTCGTCACACAAAAATAATCAACTTCACTCAATATTCCCGTACTACGAAACTGTACAAAGGTTTCATGTTTTTTTTGTATGACATGGAATTAATACCGATCGAAGTAACCGTATTGGAAATGATTTTTAAACAAACACACTCTAAGTGGTTAACATTCTCATCGATTCTATTGTGATTAATGTATACTTCATGTGGTCTGGATTCATTTCAATATGGTTAAACATTCAACCCCTCGACAGATACGAATTGTCACACACTCAACTAATATCATACCAAATAGTTATTTACAACAACCAAGACACAGAAAAACTATTTTGACCGTTTCGATTTTATTACTGGAGGTACTCAGCACTTCGCTTAATACAATCTAGATTTAAACTCCGTCTATAGTTTAGCTGGATAAGAATTATGTTAGTGTAAACAATTTTCACTATCTTGGGTTATGAACTCAGTGTGTTAGCGGTCATTCAATATTTTGTTGTATCAACTAGTTACTTTGTAGGATACGAATGATCATCCCTACAACTCTTACAAAAGTACGAAGGATATTTACATCACACAAAGTAATCAACTTTAATCGATATCCTCACACCACGAAACTAAATGTTTGGTTATACTCTACAAACTGTTTCTGATGTCACAAGAACTTTTTACACGAATGGTCACGCATCTAAATATTCAAATAATCCGACACACCTTACAGAAATATCATAGTTCTTGTAACAAAGTTGTGTAAGCATAATGTTTATCGTAAGTCCTATACAGTCATGATATCCGTCCGAGTTTGACTTTTAGAAAACATTTTACCGACATCGATACATCTTTCAAAAACAAAAACCCTGCTCACTGCTCGAGAGGTCTACCAACGTCATCGCAGTAATACATTTACTTCCACAAAAGAGTATGTATTCGACTTACGTTCCACAAATCTAACGTGCAAAACAATTTACTTTGCTAACGAAAAGTGCTGAGTCATCATATGGTTGTCTTCACAACAATACAACTAAAACATACTATCATACAAAATGGCCGTTATAGTCACCAACGATACATCGTACAAGTAACAAGTGTCGAGAATCCAGTGTCAAGTCGTTATGTTGATGAAAGCGTATATTGTAATATCATACGATCAATTTGCATTCGTTGGTCACAAGCCGCCACTAGTCTAAATAATTATTTTTCACTCAAACACAAAAGTATACTTGTCACCATTCGTTTTCATCAAGCACGAGTTCAAGAAACCTGCTACGACATGAATTCCGATTTAGTTTTACAAATATTTTATAATTGTTTTTATTAACACTATATCAATGTCATCAAGTTGAGTGTTTACGATATTAGTGTGTAGGTGTGTGTGTCATACTTGGAGGATCCGTATTACAATTGACTCGAATTGACTAAATGTAAGAAGGGTTGAAATGTTTCGAATCGATTCATAAGTGGTCTTCGTTGTGGTTTTCATCGGGACATACAGCACGAACTAACTGTAGACTCCTCTCTGTTGTGCAGCTACTCGGTAATCGAAATGCATTAACATGTAAACAACGATCTTGTTTCGTCACACCAAAAATATGTTCACTATCGCGATACTCTGCACAAGACGTGCATAGCCTTTTCACACTCGTAATAGTATACCAACGTCAAGCGATAACGTTTAACAAGACCAACGACACTGAACCCACGACGTTTACCTATGTAAAATTACCACTTTCACTTGGCAGTCCATCGTTTACCTGACTAAACATATTATTTTCCTTTGGAGATCTGACGTTTACCCAGAGTAAGAAACCATTTTCACTTGTAAATATATTTTTTCTTGGCTAACAAACCTTTTTTCACTTGGAAATATATTTTTTCTCTGGTTAACAAACCTTTTTCACTTGGAAATATATTTTTTCTCTGGTTAACAAACCTTTTTTCACTTGGAAATATATTTTTTCCTTGGCTAACAAACCTTTTTTCACTTGGAAATATATTTTTTCTCTGGTTAACAAATCTTTTTCACTTGGAAATATATTTTATCTCTGGTTAACAAACCTTTTTCACATGGAAATATATTTTTTCTCTGAGCAACAAACTTTTTCCCCCGGGTAACAAACCTTTTTCCCTGAGCAACAAACCATTTTCACTTGGCGGGTCGTCGTTTACCTGAGTAAAAATATCATTTTCCTTTGGGGATCTGGCGTTTACCCAGTGTAACAATACATTTTCTCTTGGTCATCTAGCTTTTCCTAGAGTAACAAAACCATTTTCATTTTGAAATCTGACAAACACACCTGACAATTTGGTATTTGTTGTATTGACGATAGTTTGAAATAGATTACAACGAACAGTGACGGAAATATACACAGACTACCGGTTTCAGAGTATACCCCCATCACTCGTATCACAACAATATCATCGGTTAACCACATACAATATACTCTTGTACACCGGAATATATGTTTTGGAAAATTGGACAATAGGCTTCGATAGTTCTGTGATGTCCGGGTTCGTGCTTTGGATTTTCCAGAGTCAAAATGTCTGAATAAAACACCTCCTTGACGATAGTTGGTATGTGGATAACGGTGTTCGGAAAACGGTTGGATTTATGTCACCCATCGCGATAACAATTCCTGGTCGAGTTTTCCTCCGGCATGTTTGCTATATTGTGTCTTTATTGGTCAATGTATGTCTCGACATTCAGTTTGAAATCGGAAATGATAAAGTATGTAACCGGATACGGATATCAACTGTGAATCGATAAACCAATGGACAATATTCAAAGTAAACATGTTACACCCTGTGTTTCCACGAAAAAATACCATCCAGACATACGTCGCGTTTGTTTGCCCACACCAGTATACGCGTAAATGGAGGTGTGTGACATTGCATGCAATGTGTTGGTATACAAACATCGATCCACAGACATTATCATAGCCGGTAGTTTTGATGTAGATCGAATGTCACCCGATAACAATACCAATAAGCCACATTGCAATGACTCTGAGTCAATCTGAAGCATGACATACAGACACACAAACATGGAGTCGTAACATGGTTATTCGCACGACGGTGAAAGTGAATTGTACAACATATACCAATAGAGCGTTCACAGTCAAATAGGCGAGCCGTGTACGACTGTATACCCAGCTTTTTGTTGGATATGTACAAATCCGATAAATCGATATATTTCCTTCCCTACGACATCAATAATACAAGCGTCGTTCCAATGCATCGCTCGAATGTGAGGTTCGTCGGGTGTAAAATCCATATCAAATAACACCAAAGTGTGCCTTCCGTGTTTTATCATTTCCACCGACGCTTCTTGTCTGTGTCGTAACACTATGGTGCTGGGACTTGAAAAACGACAGATTGTGAAACGGATTGACATGACCAACTGAATCGATGTCAATAACCTTGTGGTGATGACAGTGTCAAAATGCTACCGATATGACGAGACCAACCCGATCTCTTGTAGCGATGACCGTTTCGAAATGTCGCCGGACGAAATGGACCCTTACGATGATGTGTTTTATGATTGTGTGTGAAATCACGAGGTAGTGTTCTATTTGTGGTGTACGATTGCAGTCTTCACAGAAACACACCTTATTGGATCACAGTATCAGTCCGAGATTTGCACGATATTTATCTGGAGTCGTTATGTGGGAGTAGCGACATACATTCATC
This sequence comes from Botryllus schlosseri, assembly GCF_051294905.1. Taxonomy (NCBI): domain Eukaryota; kingdom Metazoa; phylum Chordata; class Ascidiacea; order Stolidobranchia; family Styelidae; genus Botryllus; species Botryllus schlosseri. The sequence goes on from NC_137249.1 coordinate 23,627,263, forward strand.
GTGATTTAGTGAAAGACTGATCGCAATCATTTCGAGCACCGTACTTCGATAGTTCACATTGGTCAAACGCTGCAGTCTCAACAGAAAACTTCGGCGTCGACAACACGATGGATATTGACCGATGTATCCAATTGATCTGGGTGGTCTGTCCGGAGATAGGGTCATGACTATCTTGTAATGTTACAACGCGATAAAACCATCGACTAAATCAGTGAACGGTGTCGAAATATCGATGTAATAGCGCGGACTCAGAGTCATTGCAATGTGGCTTATTGGTATTGTTATCGGGTGACATTCGATCTACATCAAAACTACCGGCTATGATAATGTCTGTGGATCGATGTTTGTATACCAACACATTGCATGCAATGTCACACACCTCCATTTACGCGTATACTGGTGTGGGCAAACAAACGCGACGTATGTCTGGATGGTATTTTTTCGTGGAAACACAGGGTGTAACATGTTTACTTTGAATATTGTCCATTGGTTTATCGATTCACAGTTGATATCCGTATCCGGTTACATACTTTATCATTTCCGATTTCAAACTGAATGTCGAGACATACATTGACCAATAAAGACACAATATAGCAAACATGCCGGAGGAAAACTCGACCAGGAATTGTTATCGCGATGGGTGACATAAATCCAACCGTTTTCCGAACACCGTTATCCACATACCAACTATCGTCAAGGAGGTGTTTTATTCAGACATTTTGACTCTGGAAAATCCAAAGCACGAACCCGGACATCACAGAACTATCGAAGCCTATTGTCCAATTTTCCAAAACATATATTCCGGTGTACAAGAGTATATTGTATGTGGTTAACCGATGATATTGTTGTGATACGAGTGATGGGGGTATACTCTGAAACCGGTAGTCTGTGTATATTTCCGTCACTGTTCGTTGTAATCTATTTCAAACTATCGTCAATACAACAAATACCAAATTGTCAGGTGTGTTTGTCAGATTTCAAAATGAAAATGGTTTTGTTACTCTAGGAAAAGCTAGATGACCAAGAGAAAATGTATTGTTACACTGGGTAAACGCCAGATCCCCAAAGGAAAATGATATTTTTACTCAGGTAAACGACGACCCGCCAAGTGAAAATGGTTTGTTGCTCAGGGAAAAAGGTTTGTTACCCGGGGGAAAAAGTTTGTTGCTCAGAGAAAAAATATATTTCCATGTGAAAAAGGTTTGTTAACCAGAGATAAAATATATTTCCAAGTGAAAAAGATTTGTTAACCAGAGAAAAAATATATTTCCAAGTGAAAAAAGGTTTGTTAGCCAAGGAAAAAATATATTTCCAAGTGAAAAAAGGTTTGTTAACCAGAGAAAAAATATATTTCCAAGTGAAAAAGGTTTGTTAACCAGAGAAAAAATATATTTCCAAGTGAAAAAAGGTTTGTTAGCCAAGAAAAAATATATTTACAAGTGAAAATGGTTTCTTACTCTGGGTAAACGTCAGATCTCCAAAGGAAAATAATATGTTTAGTCAGGTAAACGATGGACTGCCAAGTGAAAGTGGTAATTTTACATAGGTAAACGTCGTGGGTTCAGTGTCGTTGGTCTTGTTAAACGTTATCGCTTGACGTTGGTATACTATTACGAGTGTGAAAAGGCTATGCACGTCTTGTGCAGAGTATCGCGATAGTGAACATATTTTTGGTGTGACGAAACAAGATCGTTGTTTACATGTTAATGCATTTCGATTACCGAGTAGCTGCACAACAGAGAGGAGTCTACAGTTAGTTCGTGCTGTATGTCCCGATGAAAACCACAACGAAGACCACTTATGAATCGATTCGAAACATTTCAACCCTTCTTACATTTAGTCAATTCGAGTCAATTGTAATACGGATCCTCCAAGTATGACACACACACCTACACACTAATATCGTAAACACTCAACTTGATGACATTGATATAGTGTTAATAAAAACAATTATAAAATATTTGTAAAACTAAATCGGAATTCATGTCGTAGCAGGTTTCTTGAACTCGTGCTTGATGAAAACGAATGGTGACAAGTATACTTTTGTGTTTGAGTGAAAAATAATTATTTAGACTAGTGGCGGCTTGTGACCAACGAATGCAAATTGATCGTATGATATTACAATATACGCTTTCATCAACATAACGACTTGACACTGGATTCTCGACACTTGTTACTTGTACGATGTATCGTTGGTGACTATAACGGCCATTTTGTATGATAGTATGTTTTAGTTGTATTGTTGTGAAGACAACCATATGATGACTCAGCACTTTTCGTTAGCAAAGTAAATTGTTTTGCACGTTAGATTTGTGGAACGTAAGTCGAATACATACTCTTTTGTGGAAGTAAATGTATTACTGCGATGACGTTGGTAGACCTCTCGAGCAGTGAGCAGGGTTTTTGTTTTTGAAAGATGTATCGATGTCGGTAAAATGTTTTCTAAAAGTCAAACTCGGACGGATATCATGACTGTATAGGACTTACGATAAACATTATGCTTACACAACTTTGTTACAAGAACTATGATATTTCTGTAAGGTGTGTCGGATTATTTGAATATTTAGATGCGTGACCATTCGTGTAAAAAGTTCTTGTGACATCAGAAACAGTTTGTAGAGTATAACCAAACATTTAGTTTCGTGGTGTGAGGATATCGATTAAAGTTGATTACTTTGTGTGATGTAAATATCCTTCGTACTTTTTGTAAGAGTTGTAGGGATGATCATTCGTATCCTACAAAGTAACTAGTTGATACAACAAAATATTGAATGACCGCTAACACACTGAGTTCATAACCCAAGATAGTGAAAATTGTTTACACTAACATAATTCTTATCCAGCTAAACTATAGACGGAGTTTAAATCTAGATTGTATTAAGCGAAGTGCTGAGTACCTCCAGTAATAAAATCGAAACGGTCAAAATAGTTTTTCTGTGTCTTGGTTGTTGTAAATAACTATTTGGTATGATATTAGTTGAGTGTGTGACAATTCGTATCTGTCGAGGGGTTGAATGTTTAACCATATTGAAATGAATCCAGACCACATGAAGTATACATTAATCACAATAGAATCGATGAGAATGTTAACCACTTAGAGTGTGTTTGTTTAAAAATCATTTCCAATACGGTTACTTCGATCGGTATTAATTCCATGTCATACAAAAAAACATGAAACCTTTGTACAGTTTCGTAGTACGGGAATATTGAGTGAAGTTGATTATTTTTGTGTGACGAAAATATCTTGTATTGATATTGGACACTGGTCTCGTTACCCAAGTGAGTGAAAATTGTTTTCTGATGGACAGATATGATTTGTATTTAGAAAAAAGCGACTCACACCGATTAAGCGACGCTGTTTAATACCCAATGAGTGAGTGAAATTTCTTAGGGGTTTGATTTACCGGGTTAATTGTCGTCGATTCCATCACATACAAGTAAGTTCTTTTAGTGACTATGATTACATCTACTTTGGCGAATGACAATGGGAAAATTTCCAATTTCTTTGGTCGTCTGTGTGTTTTACAAATAATTGTAATACGCCTAACTATAGGATACATTTAGCAAACGTCATGCGAATTGTTTTTGTGATGACAACGACTCTCAGTAGTTTGGTTAGATGATGACAATTATTCTGGAGGTTCAAATCGATATCACTACTATGAACAGCAATACAAACGCATTTTGTAGATTTCAGTGTAGCGCGCATTTATTTAATAATCAAGTCATGATCAACTATTACATATGACACATCAATGTATCAATCCTTATGTTTACAGAATGGTAACCTTCGATATAACACCAGCGTTCGATTGTAAGAAATGAAGTCACAACTATACGTTGATCAGACTTTCAAATCTCGTATACTCAAACATATTATGTTAATCTCAAGTCACCGTTCCGAGTGGTAATTACTTTTGTCTTACAAAATATATCGAGTAATAATTACTTTGTCTTGCAGAATATGCCGCGTAGTAATTCCTCTATCTTACAGAATAGTAACGACTTTTAAAGTTGAATAAAAAAGATGCGTCGTAGGGATATGAGTAAAACCGAACTTGTTATGGATTTTAGGTTTTAGTGATTGTATGGACTCGTGTATGCTTGGCTGTTTTTCATACTGATACTGTTTGATTTGGTCGGGTAACGGATTTACTTGACAATGTTTTTGTGGTTGACTCTTTGAATATCGTAAGATGGTAAGATGTCGAGATGTAATACTATTTCCGTACACTCAATTACAACAAAACATAACCAGCATTCAAATAATCCGTAAGCTACAAGTGGATTTAAAACTTGATGCTGTTTTGTGGTTAACTCAAGTCAGTGGTCGTGTTTGTGTTGATTTCAGGGATGATCATGACGAGTTGGCCGGGTAAATTAGGTAATGTGGTAGTAACTATGACCGTACAGAGTTGCTGACATTCAAATATCTTTTACGCTGTAATATACGGATTCACTTGCGATTATTTAATTCTCAGTTATTGTTCAGACATTCAAATCTCGTATACTCAAAATGTAATAGGTTATGTCAAGTCGTATATGTACCGAGTAGTAATTACTTTGTGTTATAGATTAGTAACGTCTTTTACAGTCGAATAAAAATTATCGGTCATATGAATACATTCAGGATGAATTAATTCAAGTTTGTGGGTTGTAGTGATATAATCAAGTAAGTGAAAACTAGATTTTTAACAATTGTTAATGTTGTGAATAATTCTTTTGAGTATGGTAAGATGTTAAAATATCTCTTTGACAAACGGAAAGTGGGATCGCGAATAGAGTTGCAATGTTTCATTACCTGTTTCAAATCAATGTGTGTATAATATCGAAACGGGGCTGTGGGAAAGTTGGTAGTCATGTTTGTCAATCCTATTTCAATTCACACTACACCAAAGTCAAAATATTCGGTTTTGGATTATCTCAATTTACCCATAGAACATCTCGCGAATGGATTCCGATACCGTACTATTACTAGATCGCTATGTCTGATGCATTATCGCGTCACCGACGTAGGATTTTACAATTATTTCACACCTTTTTGAATAAGCGTCAACTTCACAGAGGATTAGGGTTAGAGCGGAAATAAGTGAAAATTTGTCGCTATTCAAGTTACCGACACTGGCGGTCTGTTATTCGTTACTTGTTCTTACAAGCGATATCAAGTTCTGTGGCAAACTGATTACTAAAATTTCACCGCGTGAGCGATCGATGCCTGTAACACCAAGTCGCGAAAGATGGTTATGCCCGAGACATTATCTTGTCAGTGATCGCGGGGTTTTGCAAACTATTTCACACCTTTTTGGAGTGTTAGTATGTGAACGCGGCTATTGTTGGTATTCGAATCGCCGTCTACGCCGGCTCTGTGGTAAACTAAATACCAAAATATTACCTTGCAAGTGATTCCTAGACTTAGCAAACTATTTCACACCTTTTTTGCTGAAAGTACGACATGCCGCCCGCAGTCTATACCGAAAGTACGAATCACGACCGCTCCCATAAGACGCAATAGCCGCATGCGACCCCCGCCGTAAGAAATAAGAGCCGCTCGTCACCCCCGCCATAAGACGCAATAGCCGCATGCGACCGCACCCATAAGAATGCATGGCGAGTCACCACAGATCCCGTAAGAATACATGACAGACACGGCGCCGGATGAATTTTCCGTGACTGGCAAACAGTTACAGAGTAAAACTTCGGATGTGTGTGGAGATCATGCTATCGCATTCTTGATAAAAAGAGCTCAAGGGTTTTCAACCGAGGAATACTTGGATAATTTTGGCGATGATAAAAAAGTGAATGATACGATTGTGCGTGCTTTTGTGAAGAGTTTGATTTCAGAGTAATAAACGAATGTGTAAATGTGTATACTTGTGATTCTTGTTGCGGCTGTGAACAGCAGATTATTTTGTAGGCGCGAAACAGCGAATAAACCGAAAGTATTATTCAGGTAGTGATCAATAGCGAGGAAAGAGAACATAAAGATTTCTCAAAATAATTAGAATTATACCGAATTAACACATTCAGATACGAATCAACTTGGTTTGTGTAGTAAGTTTCATTTCGAGTTGGCAAATTGATACATTGGTTGAATATTCTCATAATTCTTATCGCGCAACTAAAGTCAGCCACTGTTCGAAGTGTCAAAACATATAGCGACCACCAGAAAGTGTCAAATTGTTGGTTTTCGAATCACCACCGTCTGCGACGGCTCTGTGACAAACTAAGTACCGAAATATTACCTTGTGAGCGATCGGTATGTCTTTAACACCAAGTCACTAAAATGGTTATGCCCGAGACATTATCTTGTTAGCGATCGCGGGATTTGCAATCTATTTTACACTTTTTGAAGTGTTAATTTACGAGTGTGGTTATTTGCTGGTTGCTTTTTGTGTCACTGCTGAATACTGAATACTCCTGAATGTAATAGTACTTACTGGATTAGAGGAATAATCGATACGATAGTGCGCGGTTGGCCGTGAAACAATTCCGCACGCAGGTCATTCGGAATATAGGTCGCACTGCTTAATCCTCTTGCAAGCCACGTTTCCATTTGTGCGGTTATTGTTGGTGACTATTCAACACCGCGCGAGAAATGCCTGAAATTACGAATCACGACCGCGCCCATAAGAACACATGGCGAATCAGTAGAGACCGTGTAATAATACACGACGATATACACATTAACAAAGGTTCATTTACATTACTATTTACTTGATACATATTCAACACGAAGTACGACATGCCAACAACGAAGCCGCTTGCGACCGCAGTCTATACTGAAAAGGGTTACCGTTCGACCACAAGACACAATAGCCGCTTGCCGCCCCCGCCATAAGCCATAAAAGCCGCTTGCCACCCCCGGTTTCTCGGCACCATGCCGCCGCAGCCTATACCCGAAAAGGTAACCATGCCACCCCCGCCATAAGACACAATGGCACCATGCCACCCCCGCCATAAGACATAAGGGTCACCATGCCACCCCCGGTTTTCTCGGCACCATGCCACCCCGCCCATAAGAACCCATGCAAAAAAACGTTAGTTCGCGAGCGATCTACTATACTACTCACAATATCGCACACAATACAAATGATGGTTATGTGTAACATGCCGTTGATTTGAATCACACCAACCCGGAAGAGGATTTACTCACTCTCTACATAATGGATATTGACCAATATCACGTCCTCGGTGTGTATCGTTTTTTCTAGTTACGAATTATGTTAGTGTAGCAGAAACATTTTAGTGTAACAGAAAAAAAATTCCACTCTCTTGGATTATGAATCCAATGTGTTAGTGTTCATTCAATATTTTGTCTGTGTCAACTAGTTACTTTGCGTGATACGACTGATGAACCCTGCGACTTTTTCTGATCACAGTATGAAAAATATTTACATCACGCAAAATACTCCACTCGATATTCTCATACTACTAAATTATAGAATGATTGGTCATGCTTTCAAACTATAGAATGATTGGCCAGACTCTACAAACTGTTTTTTAATGTCACAAGAACTTTTTTACACGAATGGTCACGCATCTAAATATTCAAATAATCCAAACACAACTATAATACTTACAGAAATATCATATTTCTTGTAACCAAGTTGTATGTGTACAATACATGTTTATCGTAAGTCCTACACAGTCATGATATCCATCCGAGTTTGACTTTTAGAAAACATTGTACCGACGTCGCGACATCTTTCAAAAACAAAACCATGGTCACTGCTTGAGAGACCTAGCAACGTCATCGCAGTAATCTTGTTACTTCCATAAAAGAGTATGTATTCGACTTACGTTCCACAAATCTAACGCCCAAACAATTTACTTTGCTAATGAAAAGTGTGAGTCATCATATGATTGTCCTCACAACAATACAACTAAAACCTACTATCATACAAAATGGTCGTTATAGTTTGCACACCAACGGTACATCGTACAAGTAACAAGTCTCGAGAATCCAGTTATTGAAAAAACGTTAAAGTGTTTCTCCTGCACCATGTCGTTATGTTGACGGAAGCGTATATTGTAATATCATGATCGATTTGCATTCGTTGGTCACAAAACTGTCACTACTCTAAATAATTATTTTTTGACTCAAACACAAAAGCATACTTGTCACCATTCGTTTTCATCAAGCACGAGTTCAAGAAACTCACTACGACATGAATTGTTATTTTTGTGTTGTGTAAATAGGTAATAATTAATTTTAGTAACACTATATCAACGTCATCGAGTTGCGCGAATAGATTTACATGTGGTCTTGTGGATTTAATCGAAGCACACAGCATGGTCTAATGTAGAGTCCTCTCTATTGTACAGCAACTCGGTAATCGAAATGCATGCAGTAACATTTTAACAACGATCTTGGTTCGTCACGCGAAAAATATATTCACCGTCGCGACACTCTGATACTCTGCACAAGATGTGTAAATCCCTTTCACACTCATAATAGTACACTAACGGGATACCAACGTCAAGCGACAGCGTTTAACAACATCACTGACACTGAACATACGATACCTACTCAATTAAAATTACAATTTTCACTTAGAGGTCAGCCGTTACCTGAGTAAAAATACCATTGTCCTTTGGAGCTTTATCGTTTACACAGAGTAACAATACATTTTCACTTTGGGTTCTATCCTTTCCTAGAGTAACAAACCCTTTTCGTTTGCAAATCTATTTTTTTCCTACAGCAACAAACCATTTTCACTTGGAAAAATACTTTTACCTAGAGTAACTAATTATTTTCTTTTGGAAATATATTTTCCCCCAGGGTAACAAACCCTTTTCGTTTGGAAAACTATCATTTACCTGAGTACCAATACCGTTTTCACTTGGAAATCTATCTTTTCCCTGGGTAACAATACCATTTTCGTTTTGAAAACTGAAAACCACACCCGATAATTTGATATTTTTGTATATTGTTAAAACGGACAGTGACAAAATATACACCAACAACGACTCCGATACTTTTGTGTAATCGCATATTCACTTGTGCTGGTGCATCCCATCAAAATCATCGGTTACCCACATGCAATGTGCTCTTGTATATCGAAATGCATGTTTGGGAAATTGGACAATAGGTTTCGATAGGTCTGCGATGTCCGGGTTCGTGCTTTGGATTGTCCAGAGTCAAAATGTCTGAATAAAACACCTCCTCGACTTTGGTAACTGGTTCGTACGTGGATAACGTTGTTCGGAAAACGGTTGGATTTATGTCACCCATCGCGATAACAATTCCGGATCGAGTTTTCCCCAACATGTTTGCTATATTGTGTCTTTATTGGTCAATGTATGTCTCGACATTCAGTTTGAAATCGGAAACCCTGATAAAGTATGTAACCGGATCCGGATATCAACTCTGAATCGATAAACCAATGAACAATATTCAAGTAAACATGTTGCACCAGGGCCGGCCAACCCGTGGCCCGCGGGCCACATGTGGCCCGCGAGAAGGTTTTGAGTGGCCCGCGAGGTAATTTCCGAAATTTATAATATCAAAAATGGATTGCACCGATTGTGAACTTGCAAGGCCAACCAAAAAATTGATTAGTTTGGCCGCAACACTTGAGATGTGATGACTAAAATATCAGTTCCGACGCATTGACAGATCCATCAGCCAGTCACATATTGGTATATCTTCGTACACTACAATAAAGCAGAATAATTTGCGATAGATTTATCAAAAGTAAAAATTTTCTGCAAGCTTAGCGCAACATGTTGTCACTCGATTCCTTGTTTTTAATATTGTTGCCCTTTTTGTGACGAATTGGACAAACCCATACGAAGCTGTGTTTTATGATTGTTCTATTGTGGTGTACGATTGCAGTCTTCATTCCACAGAAACACACCTTAATGGATCACAGTATCAGTCCGAATTTTGCAGAATCACTGTTCACGATACTTATCTGGAGTCGTCATGTAGGAGTAGCGACATCCATTCGTCGTGACTGAAAGACTGATCGCAATCATTTCGAGCACCCGTACTTCGATAGTTCACCTTGGTCAAACGCTGCAGTCTCAGCAGAGAACTTCCGTATCGACAACACGGCGGATATCGACCAATGTATCCAGTAACCAGTGGTCTGGGTGGTCTGTCCGCAGATAGGGTCATGACTATCTTGTAATGTTACAACGCGATGAAATCATCGAGTAAATCAGTGAACGGTGTCGAAATATCGATGAAACAGCGCGGACTCAGAGTCATTGCAATGTGGCTTATTGGTATGACATTGTTATCGGGTGTGATGACATTCGATCTACATCAAAACTACCGGCTATGATAATGTCTGTGGATCGATGTTTGTATACCAACACATTGCATGCAATGTCGCACACCTCCATTTACGCGTATACTGATGTGGGCAAACAAGCGCGACGTATGTCTGGATGGTATTTTTTCGTGGAAACACAGGGTGTAACATGTTTACTTTGAATATTGTTCATTGGTTTATCGGTTGAGAGTTGATATCCGGATCCGGTTACATACTTTATCAGGGTTTCCGATTTCAAACTGAATGTCGAGACATACATGACCAATAAAGACACAATATAGTAAACACGCGGGGGAAAACTCGACCTGGAATTGTTATTGCGATGGGTGACATAAATCCAACCGTTTTCCGAACACCGTTATCCACATACCAACCATCGTCAAGGAGGTGTTTTATTGAGACATTTTGACTCTGGAAAATCCAAAGCACGAACCCGGACATCACAGAACTATCGAAGCCTATTGTCCAATTTTCCAAAAACATAAACGTCGATGTACAACAGCACATTGCATGTGGGTAACCGATGATTTTGATGGGTTGCATCAGCACAAGTGAATATGCGATTACACAAATGTATTGGAGTTGTTGTTGGTGTATATTTTGTCGCTATCCGTTGTAACAATATACAAAAATATCAAATTGTCAGGTGTGTTTGTCAGATTTCAAAATGAAAATGGTTTTGTTACTCTAGGAAAAGCTAGATGACCAAGAGAAAATGTATTGTTACACTGGGTAAACGCCAGATCCCCAAAGGAAAATGATATTTTTACTCAGGTAAACGACGGATCACCAAGCGAAAAAGGTTTGTTACCCGGAGAAAAAATATATTTCCAAGTGAAAAAGGTTTGTTACCCAGGGAAAAATAGATTTCCAAGTGAAAAAGGTTTCTTACTCTGGGAAAAAATAGATTTCCAAGTGAAAATGATATGTTTAGCCAGGTAAACGACGGACTGCCAAGTGAAAGTGGTAATTTTACATAGGCAAACGTCGTGGGTTCAGTGTCGTTGGTCTTGTTAAACGCAGCTGTCGATGAACAAAAAAGCCGAGTTGGGGGTATATGACTACGAAGGGAGAGAATGAAATTGCTATTATGAGTGCCAGAAGGTTGTTGTATGTAGATTTGACAGTAACCCTATCATTCGCATATGACAAACACAATCATGGTCATTAACTAACTTGCTCGGTCTAGATCAATGCAAAAGAGATGATTCGTTTTTTTTTGAAACCGTAGCGAAGACCACATGTAAATCTATGCAATAGACTTCTATCTCCTTACATTCAGTTGTGTCGTGTCCGTTTTAATACGGGCCCCACGTGTATGACATGCACACACTAACACCGTAAACAGAAGTCGATGATTTTGATTAATAAAAATATTTCTTGACTACATCGGAATGTCTATGTTGTAGAAAGTAAATACTTTTATGAAGTTGTGTGTTTAATGAAAGCGATTGGTTACAAGTATGTGTTGGGGAAAGAAAATTTATTTTTCTGTATGTGACGAAATGAAAATAGATTCGTGGTTTTAATTGAATTGTGACTGTGTTGTTTTAATGTAAGTTTCAACAGGTAGACTTGACACTGAACAACAATTCGACCCACAAACATATTCGTTGTATGATTTGTCACTGGTGTGTAAAGGGTTAGAAATATTTTGAATGATAATATCTACTAGCTGTTTTGTTGTGAGGGCGATTATGTGATGACTCAGCACTTTTCGTTAGCAAAGTAGATTGATCTATGTGAAAGATGTAAGGACCGTGACTAGAAAACATATGTACTTTGTTGTTGAGGTACTGCTATGGCATTGACATAACCCTCTGGGAGTGAGTATGCTTTTCTTTCACGAAAGTTTACGTGCCCCCGTTGTAATAAATTTGTGTTAACTAAACTAGGATGGATACCGCAATTGTGCTGGACTTACACATGGTATTCGCATACTGTACACATAAAAACTTTTGTGTAAACAACTCTCTGATGTTTCTGTTAGTACTAGTTCTGTGTTGAACTATTTGATTATTAAGATACATGAACACCCATTCCGAAAATAAAGGTCTTGTGATATCGAAACAGTTTGTAGAGTCTAACCAACCATTCTTTAGTTTCGTAATGCGAGAATATCGAGTAAAGTTAATTACTTAGTGTGATGTTAATATCCTTCGTACTTTTGTAAGAGTTGTGGAGTAACATACAAAGTAACTAGTTGACACAAACAAAATATTGAATGACTGCTAACGTATTGAGTTCATAATCCAAGAGGGTGAAATTTGTTTACTGTTAAACTAACATAACTCATATCCAGCAAAACAGATACAATCCGATGATGTGATGTTGGTCAATATCCATTTTGTAAAGATTGAGTAAATCCTCCTCCGTCAGGTGGGTGTGATTCAAATCAATAGCATGTTACACATAAACATCATTTGTATTGAGGGTGATATTGTGAAGATGATGCCGCAACAACACAACAAGTAATATTTTGTATCGGGTGTTTGTACTTTAGGAATAGCGGAGTGTGCGATATTTTGGATATGTGTGCACGGTTGTTCTTGGGTCTTGCGTCGAGTAAATTAGAACTATGTCTAGAATTCAAACACATCCAAGTAAGTTCTTTACCGACTATGATTACATCTACTTTGACGAGAGGAAATGGAAAAATTCAAATGGATACTACCGACGAACACAAAGTGCAAAATGGTTTATCAGATTTAGGTGTAGGATATCTTTTCGATTTCTTTACCAGAGTGTGTTTTACAAATAATTCCAGTACACCTAACTATAGGATACATTTGGCAAACATCGTGTAAATTGTTTCTTTGTGATGGTAACGACTTTCGGCGGCTTAGTTTAATGTCGGGAATTATTATTTGAGGGTTCAAAAACAATCAATACTACAAATGAACAACAATACAAAACACGTTTAGTGAATTATAGTGTAGCAAGTACTTCTTCGATATTACGATTGTTGTGCACCAGACATTTCTAGCTGATTTGAATGCATCTAGCAAACATATTCCAATTTACTTTTGTAATGATCAAAGTCTTAGACTGTGACCTCGTGATATTTTACATTTAGCGTGTATTATAGAAAAGTGGGAGCGGAGTTGAGTATTAATCGTGTACTTGGTTTAGTGCTTTGATATCAAAGAGATATTTTCGCCCTGTGTAATGTTTCAATTCTCTGTTGTGAATTCCGATAGTAACGACATTGATGTTAAATTCTCACCCGTGGTTATTGTAAGTGAATCCTAAACATCGCAACAGTCGGTATGGAAATCGAACGCGTGCGTACTTTTAGATAGGCGACACTAACAAGTTTATTACATCCGTGAAATACTCTGAAACGTCGATTCGTGATTGTGTTAGCTATATTCATCTTCCATATCTGTGGACACAAAGATATCTTGACTTCGGTTACAACTCACTCGAAACGAATTGTCGCGGGCAATCTAAAAAAGCACAAGTCGAAGACGAATGATTTGATTTCAATAAACTGAAAAAGTCCTTTTGTTTTGATGTTTGATTTAATACAATTTGTATGACTATACCGAATCCGAATCCGAAAGTGAAATGTTACTTTAGTAGAAAAATTGGATGACTCGCATTTTGATATTGGTAGATGTGTAGAGTAATATGACTAGTTTATAAAATCTCGGTAATGTTGTCATGTCTGTGATCAATAAATATGTGATCAAGTCTTACCATTCGATATTAACTTTCGCAGTCGGTGTAATTTGTTGAAGTAACAATACCGACGAGTTCAATAATATTCTCCATCGATGCATTCGAATAATCCGTCAGCTGCAAGCGGATTTAAAACTTGATGCTGTTTTGTGGTTAACTCAAGTCAGTGGTCATGTTTGTGTTGATTTCAGGAATGATCATGACGAGTTGGTCGGGTAAATTAGATAATGTGGTTGTAACTATGACCGTAAAGAGTTGCTGACATTCCAATAAGACGAGTTGGTGGTATATGCCTAAAACCGAACTTGATATGTTTGTTGGTTGTAGTGATTACTTGCGTAGTATTGTCTACTTTTCATAAGGATACTTTTTGTTTTGGTTGGGTAAGTTACAAACGGATTGACTTGACAAGGTTTTTTGTATTTTACTCTTTTGTGTATGGGAAGATGTTGAAATGTTGAGACGTAATACTATTTCCGTTCACTCGATTGCAACAAAAAATAACCTGATAGTTTGTTCAAGGTTTCGACAAATAGATTGAAATATTCCGATTTAACTCATCGCGTCACAAGTCGATCGTGGTATGCACAAGTGGTTGTCAAGTTAGAAATATTTACAACAGGTGTTATTTCATTGATTGATTCTATTGTGTGTAGTAACACATTAAAATATCGCGATAGTATTTACTGAAACTGATAAACGGAAAACTCAGTCGTGAATAGAGTTGTAAGTTTCAAGGATTGTTTCAAAGTAGGATCTTGAAATGTGACTGGATCAAAGTTGGTAGTCATGTTTGTCAATATATTTCGATTCAGACTATGTCAAAGTCCAAATATTTCATTTTGGATTATCTGGATTTACCTTTAGTATATCTCACGAATGGATTCCGACGCCGCGCTCTAACATTTTTGATGATAAGGACTCGAGGATTTTCATGATAGAGTTGACGAGTGATAAGATGCGTGTTTTTGTTAAGAGTTTGATTTCGTGTTGATAAAGACAATAACTGTATAATGCACATACTTGTGATTCTTGATTCTTGCAGAATTATAGTTGGTATTGATTCTATAAGTGTGAAAACAGCGGCGTGGAATGTGCGAATAATTCAATGTGGCTGAAAGTCGGCGTCAGTAATATTCGGGTTATGGTCGAATCAAAAGATCACGAAAAGATTTCTCAAAATAATTAGAATTGTACCGAATTAACACATTCAGATACGAATCAACTTGGTTTGTGTAGTAAGTTTCATTTCGAGTTGGCAAATTGATACATTGGTTGAATATTCTCATAATTCTTATCGCGCAACTAAAGTCAGCCACTGTTCGAGGTGTCAAAACATATAGCGACCACCAGAAAGTGTCAGATTGTTGGTTTTCGAATCACCGTCTGCGACCGCTCTGTGACAAACTTACTGCGGAAATATTACCTTGTGAGCGATCGGTATGTCTGTAACACCAAGTCGCTAAAGATGGTTATGTTCGAGACATTATCTTGTCAGTGATCGCAGGGTTTTACAAATATTTCACACATTTTTGAAGTGTTAGTTTGTGAACGCGGTTATTGTTGATATTCGAATCACCGTCTACGTCGGCTCTGCGGTAAACTAATTACCAAAATATTACCTTGGAAGTGATTCCTAGATTTAGCAAACTATTTCGCACTGACTGGATTAGTGTAATAATCGATAGTAGCACACAGCTGCATGGGAAACAATTCAGCGCGGAGGTCATTCGAAATATAGGTCGCACGCACTGCGTAAATCCTCTTACAAGCCACGTTTCCGTTTGTGCGGTTATTGTTGGTGACTATTCAACACCACGCGAGAGATGCCTGAAAGTGCGAATCACGACCGCACCCATAAGAACACATGGCGAATCACCACAGATCCCGTAAGAATACATGGCGAATCACCGCCACCGCCTATAGCAAAAAAGGCGAGTCACGACCACGAGTTTTCACGGCGAATCACCGCCACGGCCTATACCCAAAAGTACGAATCACGACCCCGACTTTTCAATACGAGTCACCGCCGCAGCCTATACCCGAAAGTACGAATCACGACCGCACCCATAAGACGCAATAGCCGCTCGCCACCGCGCCCATAAGAAATAAGAGCCGCTCGCCGCCCCCGATTTCCCAGCCGCTCGCCACCGCACCCATAAGCCACAATGGCGATTCGCGAGCGATCTATAAAACTACTCACGAAGTAGACTCGGTTATCTTGTACATGAATACTTTTCTCTTTACTCATCTCAGCTTATTGATCATTAGACTCAGTTTTACGATGCTTGTACAATTGTTTTGTTGACATGGGAATGATTATTGAAAATGAAAATAGAATGCATTTTAAATTCTCAAGTTGCTTCAGCAATTCTTCATAATTACATTCATCAAAACATGGCAATTTTTAAGTAGAACTTCAACTTAGTGACAGTAGTATGAAAATCTATCTCGTTTAAAATCCATTCACTTACAACCCAATGAAAATCCGGAACTTTCAGACGACCGGGCGTATAGGCCTGAGTTCACTTTTGCATCTTTTCCGCTTTTCACCAATGAGAGAACCACTATAACTCTCATAAATCAATCCATCAGTAGAGAAAGAGAGAGAGAGAGTCTTTATTTTCACTCAACGCAAATACAGAGCAAACAGACAGCAGCAATGATACCGAATAATACTAATGCACAGTATTCGATATCGGTATTTTTGTCGCTTGCTTTTTTCTAAACTATCTTCTTTACTTTTCATTCAGTGTGCGTGCCTCCTCTTTACATCGCCTGGCCAAGATGGGTGTCCGATTTCATAGAGTACTCCAAGTCGCTTCGACACCTTCCTATCTTTCATTGTATCGCATTTTTGTGGTGTATTGAACTGATAAGCTTGCTAATAAACTCTTATGTTGTTCCGTGACCGAAATTCCGAGACGGCTTTTGTCTTACTTCTTCAAATTCATAATAATGTGTTGGATTCAATATTACATGCCCAGTCTATGAGATAACAATGGCGTAATTGTCTGAACTCGTTAACCTTTCCGGTTAGGCTATACACAATATCTGGACTTTCTATAGTTATAGTCTTATGTCTGTAGATCAGTGGTTCCCAAACGGTGGGGAATTCAATGGTTTCTGGTGGGGAATAGACGCATTAGTTGAAAATTATATAGAGGACAGCAGTCTTCATTAGGGTCGCCATACGTCCGGAATTTCACTGTTCAAACTTGCATCCGGGAGGAACTTCTAAAGTAGCCCTAAATGTCCGGAATTTTGAAGGCTTGACGTAAAGGCTCATAATTTTTTCGCAAATCAACATAATAACATAATTTTTGGTAATATCTATGCTACTTGATATTTTTCTTCGCGCTGCGCCCGATTTACTATCACATTTTTTGATTTTTATAAGGGGACCAACACCCTCCAAAACTGCAATAAAATATAATTAAAATTAACCTCCATTTACTGAAACAAGCTCAATTTTAATCGCAATTATAGGAGGACGGTATATTCCTGGAGATGTTTAAGGCCATTTAAATGCTTTATTCAAAGATAGTGGTTCCAAACGTGGGGGTTGTTTGCCTTTATTCCGGGGCTCGCGAAGATGTTGAACTTAATCAGCTTCCGAAATAGCCCGGGAGTAAGTCCAAGCAAAGGTGCTGACTTCTTTTAGTAATCAGCTCGTCAAATTTTGATCTGGGCCGAGGAACATTTTCAAACTAGAGATTGATTCGCGACCATAAAAGGTTGGAAACCACTGGGTATGGGGTGTTTATAAAGGTCCGTTGTGTGCACCGGCATACGGGTGATAAACAATCTTATCGGCGTGACATTAACATGACTTAACGATGTACATTTACGCTCCCTGTATTTTCGAAGTCATTATCCTCCCCCAGCTCTACCGCTAACTCTGATCATGTGGGCGAAGAGAGGATCAAACTATATAGTAATATGGAAGAACCAATATTACGGGCAGAATTCATTCGAAAAATTCAACGACCAGATGCATATAGAAACCAAATGTATAAAGCAACCCCCCCCCACCCCCCCCCCCCCCCCCCCAGAAGTTGCATCGATTTTACCCTATGGCGGGCCCAAAATCATTGTTATTTTATGCGGGAAGAGGCTGAACAAATGTGGTTTCGGTCCCACTGTTACACAACACACAGCGACATACACCTGAACCGAGTCGTGACCGCCTCCGACCTATAAGCAAAGCTTTGATAGTGTAGGCTTACCATATTTTGGAAATCTAAAAAGAGGACACTTTTTCAGAAATTTCAGACATGCAAAACTGAAAATTCTCAAAAACCTGTAAATTTTTCCCACTTCGTGGTCGGTTGACTAAAAAAAAGGTCATCACTTCCGCTCAGAGCTCAAAATACCGTTTTTCTCCCCACATTACCAGGTGGATGACTAAAAAAAAAAGGTCGTCTTTTCGCTCAGAGCTAAAATCACCGCTTTTCCCACCGAAATACCCGCCGGAGCTTCACTTCTGCGCTAATTTGCAGCATATCACTCGCAATTTCCTATAAATCTGACCTAAATTTTCAAAAAAGAGGACAAAATCTCAAAAAAGAGGACAAAAAGGCGTCCTCCGAGGACACTTTCAAAAAAGTCAAAAAAGAGGACAAATCCTCTTAAAAGAGGACGTATGGTAAGCCTATGATAGTGTGACGTCTTATTGACAGACAATGTGCTCATACCTCATTTTGAAATCCACTCGTGGGCGCTAAAGAGTATCCGGAATTTGGGTCACAGAAATATGGTAACCCTAGTCTACATATTCACGGAGACATATGCTCATTACGCAATTACCGTTACCAGTTAAATGCTCTGGAATGTATGCATCGAAAATTATATTGCGTGTTGTTCACAAAACCTCATTTTTAACTCTGGATTACCAATTATGGCGTCACAAACGCATCCAGCACGACTAGTTTGACGTGAGATAACGCTTTCGCGAAATTTTGAGCGTTACTGGTATCGGCTCACAATACGTTTTATGATGCAGTTATAGGCGATTGTCTTGCGTACTGGTGTGGTTGTGTGTCTTGTGTAGTCAGACCAACAAATGGCTGCTCTGTGATGACAAAATGCTGGGTAGTGGGGAACAGGACCGTAACTGCCGCACCCCAAATCCCTCCCCGCGATATATTATTGCCGAATATCTGGTCATTGGGTACCCTTCCCCAACGAAAATACGTAGAATTTATAGAAATGGAGACTTCGGCGTCGGTCATTACTGCGCAACGACGCACAAAGGCATATGAAGTTATAGGCCATGTAACATGCAACTCCGAGTGTGACAGAACGAGAAGACCTAGGCCGAGAAGGAATGCGCTTCTGATGACCAAAAACTTCGATGTATACAATATTATACATATATTTTTAATTGGCTAAATGGCTGACGCCGAATGTTTCTGTTCTAGCGATCTGAACCCCACAGGACAAATGCCATCCCGCAGGGAAAAATTATTTGCCAGTAAAGCAATACCAATTCGAAATCGTGTGTGCCTTTTAGTTTTGGCGATTTTCATATCTTTTGATGTAGCAGATAGGAGGTCACGAAATAGCATAATGTAACGAAGTCAATATACCAACGGGACCGCCCGAAGATCTTCAATTCTCATCTGCGGGTCCTACCTTTTCCAACACACCTCACTCAGCTCTACCGGCAAATCTGATTACGTGAGCAGAGAGGGGATAAGAAATTGATAGCAAAATATATGGAATTTGTGATCATATTGGCCGATTCAAACACGAATTATATAAATTTTTCGCGCTTCGCGCGTTTAGTCGAAATAAGGCGATGCACTAAACCAGTGGTTCCCAACCTTTTTGTCTTCATTCCCCACTTCGGATTTGTTCCGAGCCTTCATTCCCCACCAGGACCGTAACAGCACTTCGTCAGTCCCGCCCAAAACCGTTCATCTTGGACCCCCACAGGGTGATAACCCCCTCAGCCCCACTCAGTATGTACGTTTTTTCCCGCTACTTATCAGCTACATTGGATATACTGTTTAATACGTCGCCTTATTTGGGCTGAACGCGCGAAGCGCGAAAAATTTATATAGTTCGTGTTTCAATCGGTAAATATGATCGGAAATTGCATATAATTTGTTATCAATTTTTTATCCCCTCTCTGATCACGTATTCAGAATTACCGGTAAAGCTGAGTGTGGTGTGTTGGAAAAGGTAGCACCCCTAAATAAGAATTAAACATTTTCAGGCGGACCCGTTGGTATATTGACTTCATTACATTATGCTACTTCGTGACCTCCTATATCTGCTATGTCAACAGATATGGAAATCGCCCAAACTAAAAGGCACACACGATTTCAAATTAGTATTGCCTTGCTCGCAAATAATTTTTCCCTGCGGGATGGCATTCGCCATGTGGGGTTCAGATCGCCAGGACAGGAACATTCGGCGTTAGCCATTTAGCCGCCTATGGACATTGGACAATTACATATATGTATATTGTATATATATCGAAGTTTTCGGTCACCACAAGGCCATTCCTTCTCGGCCGAGGTCTTCTCGGTTCTGATCGCTCTGGTATACTTTTCGGAGTTGCATGTTACATGGCCTTGGTGCGTCGTGACGCAGTAATGGCCGACGCCGAAGTCTCCATTTCAATATTTTCTGCGTATTTTCGTGGGGGAAGGGTACCGAATAATCAGATATTCGGCAATATTAAATCGCGTAATAGCCCGAAAAATTTTTGAAAAAGTGGCATCAATTTTTTAAAAATACTTTAATTTATGTTAATGCATGAATAAATTGTTTTGGGTGGGGCTGGGGTGCGGCAGTTACGGTCCTGCTCCCCACTACCCAGCACTTCTGTCATCACAGAGCAGCTATCTGCTGGTTGACTACACAAGACACACAACCACACCAGCACGCAAGACAATCGCATTTAACTGCAACATAAAACGTATTGTGAACCGATACCAGTAACGCTCAAAATTTTGCGAAAGCGTTATTTCACGTCAAAGTAGTTGTGCTGGGTGCGTTTGTGACGCCATGATTGCCCATCCAGAGTTAAAAATGAGGTTTTTTGAACAACACGCAATAAAATTTTAGATACATACTTTTCAGAGCAGTTACCTGGTAACGGTAATTGCGCATGTGTCTCCGTGAATATGTAGACCAGTGGTTCCCAACCTTTTTCGGTGACAGGGCCAAATTTAGGATTTCAGAGTACGGTCGGGGCCGCACGAATACCAGGGCAATGAAAGGAACCCAAAATCGTCACCAAAATATGAAAATTGGCATTGTTCCGATCATTCACTTGACGCCATTGGCCGTTGTGTCGCCGCGTTCCCGTTGTTCAGAACAATCAACCTTTGGTGGCTATTTCGGAGTAGTTTTATTGCCCTGGCGAGATTTCAATTCGCATTTTTGGAATCAGTGCGACACTTGTTTTCGATAAACACCGACATATCAAATTATTCGGAGGCTTGGGTCGCGAGCTATAGGACCACCAATTATGCTGCTTTTTGCCGGCTAAGCAGGTACGCATCTCGGCGTATTCAATCGTGAGTCACTTGCTGCACATCTATCAGTAAATTAGTTATCAATACCCAGGACCATAACAGCACTTCGTCAGGCCCCCCAAAACGTTGCTCTTGGGCCCCATGCGGTGATAAACCGAACTTCGAAGCCCCCCAGACCCCCTTCAGGCTAGACGGCTATTTACCGATTTTTATCATCTAAATCGGGTGTCCGTTTTAGGCAGCTTCTCTCGACTAATCGCGGCAAGCGCGAAAAATTTCTATAATTCATGATTGAATCGGTCAATATAGTCGGGAATTGCATATATATTGGTATCAATTTTTATCCTCTCTCTGCTCATGTAATCAGATTGACCGGTTTTTGTGTTGTTGTGTTTTAAAAGGTGGGACCACTCAATAATAATTAAACATCTTCGGGCGTATACCCGTTGGCAGGAACGAAACAGCACTTTGTCAGGCCCCCCAAAACACTTGAGTGTTGAGCTCCCATAGGGTGATAAACCGACCCCCCCCCATCCCGTTGTTCGCTTCTGCCACGAAATCATGATCACCGTTTAGTGAGCCAGCGTTTAGCGCGAAAATTTTCAATAATTCAAAATAAAATAGGTCAATAAGATTGGGAATTGCATATATATTGCTATTAATTACTTGTCCTCTCTGCTCACGTAGTCAGATTTATCGGTAGAGCTGAGTGAGGTGTCTTGGAAACTGTAGGGCCCGTAAATAATAATCAAACATATTCGGACGGGCGGACCCGTTGGTATGACTTCGGTACGTGATGTTATTTCGTGACCGCCCGTCTGCTATATCAAAAAATATATAATCGTCCCAACGTGTTAAACTAAAATATGCACACGATTTCAAATTAGTAGTTCTTCACTGGTATATAATTCTTCCCTGCGGGATGGTAGCCAATTTGTCTCGTGAGTTTCAGATTGCCAAGACGGGAATATTCGGCGCCAGTCATTTAGGCGACTATGGTCAATTATACCTTGTGTATTTTGTATATACATAACGAAGTTTTCGGTCAGCGTAAGGGCAGTCCTTTCCGGCCAAGGTTTTCTCGCTGCCGATCGTTCTGGCACACTTCTTGGAGTCGCATGTTACATGGTCTAAAACTTTATATGTCTTCGTGCGTCGTGGCGCGGTAATGGCCAGCGCCGATATGCCCACTTCTATAAATCTTGCGTATTTTATCTTTGCGAAAGAGTACCCAATAATTAAGGAACTTGGAAAATTGGTATCGCGCACCGCGCGAAAAAATGTTCAAAAAGTTGCATAAAATTTCATAAAATACTCTATTATTTATGCTAATTCACTAAATAATTCTGGGCCCCCTTCGAGCTCGCTCCCCTCCAATTGGGGGCTTGGGGGCGGCAGTTACGGTCCTGTCAATACCTATATCTATACCTGTGTCTGTCCATAGGTACTGCTCGTTCAACTGGAAAGTTAGGGCACATTGCATTGAAACAGCAGTGAAGTGATCTTAGCAGTCTACTCACAGCTTTCCTGCAATCCTAATTGAAGACTTCAGACTCCAAGCCAAGCAACAATATTTTATAAATATTTTTTTTCATAAATCGATCTCTCAATATTTTGTGGAGGCCGCAAGAAGGCTAGCTGCGGGCCGCATGCGGCCCTCGGGGCCGCGGTTGGGAATCACTGATGTAAACTGTCCTGTATATAATTTTGAAGAAATGCGCCTATTCCCCACCAGAAATCATTGAATTCCCCACCGTTTGGGAACCACTGCACTAAACAGTAAACCCAATGTAACTGATAAGTTGCAGGGAAAAAGCGTTCAGGCTCGGTGGGGCTGAGGGGGTTCTGGGGCCCAAGACCAACTTTTTTGGCGGTGCTGACAAAGTGGTGCTACGGTCCTGGTGGGGAATGAAGGCTCGGAATAAATCTGAAGTATGGAATGAAGACAAAAAGGCAGGGAACCACTGCTGTAGATTGTTAGCCAGGTCATGTGCGAACATGAATCGGGTTGTATTTCGGCTCCGTACGCCGTTTATGCAGTTTCCTTTAGAGAGTAATAAGAAAAGGTAAAGAGACTCGGTCCTTATCAGCCTAAAAATTGTCCATTGATCTAATCGTACGCTGGAGGAAAGCTCACTCTTACATTTTTCCCAACGTATTTCGATAAAAATAAATAGCTGAGGTATAAGCGAGGATAAGGACGCCTTGTTACACACTTTTACACTGCTGGTGCAAGAGGCAGTGTCTCTAGTTGGAACAAAATTGGGTATCGTGATCTGAAGCACGTGGTCTCTACAGCAAACGGTGTCTCGATATGACCCGATGGTCGACATTACTCGGCTAGAGTTGAATGGCTTATATTTTAATACATCTTTCCCCTGTAGTAACCCATGGTGAACTTTCAAAATTCCTTTAGTTGAAAAATCGATTTCTATCAACTTTGCTGCAGTAACTAGTAGGGATGGTGTGAACGTGAGGTTCACGTTCGCGTTCTGTGTGTGAACCTTGCAAGTTTTGAGGTTCGCGTTCACAACAGAACCTTGGTAGGTTCTGCACTGTGAACCTTTTTCATATATTGCAATTTTCCCTTCATTATAACATCTTTGGTTCACACTAAACGAGCATGCACCTTGACAATCTCAATAATTTTACTTGCATTGTTACAAAAGTTTGCTCGAAATATCCAGCTTTCCGTTTGTGAATATTTAGTGACTCTTTGCTGTGAGCTTGACGAAATCACATAACATGAGGGAGCGAAATACACTGCATGTAGTCAGCGAATGATGCTTATTCAACCAATCAATGAGATTGATATCGTTTTTTGGCGTAAAAATCTAGCAGGCGTACCGGGTCAATCTTGACCTCATATGTATACCGTATCATGAAAACCAAATCCGTGCGATTGGGGTGTTGGATACTGTTGTATAACCTATTAGTGGGGTAATATTGGTAGCAAGCATAGAAACCCGTTTTACACTCTGCTCAATATCCATGTAGCAATACTCAGATGCCGAATACATTGTTCGGTCAGGCCGAGACCGTTAACGCAAAAGCTTATATTCCCTGGCAAGTCCTCGTCGAAATTGTTCGCAAAGCGACGGAAAATATTCATTTTATGGGATTATTATATCATTTGATTGCCTCAGTTGATACATTTGGCGACGTTTAAAACCTCAATATGTACTTCAGCACTGTGCCATTATGTGGCCCGAGTCGTCGCTAGGTATCGTGTACATGTACAATACATTAATATATGCAATAAAGGGTTGAAATTAGCAATATGACGTCACGTGACGTCATGAGGTTCACGTTCGCGTTCACACAGAACCTTTCAAAAAGGTTCGCGTTCACACGAACCTGAACCTTTCAGAGGTTCACACCATCCCTAGAACTAGCTTTTTAAATATCACATTGACCACCCCGATTTCATCCTCAGAATCCAAGCGTGGTTTCAGCACATTAAAACGCATCGAGACTTCTCTTAGAATCGGGATGTGTAAAGATATAGGCTCGATGATTTAGTAGATGTGCTCAGGATTCTCAACGCTGTCATTATGGGTATTCCAAATTTCAATGAACTCGTCATTGAACATCTTGCAACTATGAAATCACGCCGCGCGCAATACGGCTACTGATACAAACGTTAAAATATGCAGGTATGAACTACTGTATTTCATATTTTCTTCCGAATAATTTGAAGAGTATCAGCTCGAAAAGTTTCGGGTTTTAATATATTTCTGTCATGAATATATTAATAAAATTTCAAATGCGTAAGCCTACTTAACCATGCCTATGTCCAATGCTCCCTCTAAGCTGCGCACGTATGCGCAAATGCGCAGTGCTGACACGGTCTCTGCGCACAGAAAATCTATGTTGCGCACAAAAAAATCCAAAGTGATGACTCTTTTTTAGTAATTATGCACTGTTGTCCAAGGATCTGCGCAGTTAGTTGGTGAGCGTGCGCAGACTCGTCAAAAATTAGAGGGAACATTGCTAATGTCTATACCAGTGATTCTCAACCTTTTTGACCTCGCGGCACCCTTTGGAAATGGAAAATAGTTCGCGGCACACCATCACAGTGGTTCTGAACTTTTTTGGCTTACGGCACCT
Source organism: Botryllus schlosseri (assembly GCF_051294905.1). Lineage (NCBI taxonomy): Eukaryota > Metazoa > Chordata > Ascidiacea > Stolidobranchia > Styelidae > Botryllus > Botryllus schlosseri. The sequence continues at coordinate 23,652,833 of NC_137249.1, forward strand.
GCAAACTACCAGAATACTTATTAGCACCCAGTAGTAACGCCGACTAATGTGACCACCTCTGCAGTCAATCCAAAATGTTTCTGTGCTCCCTTTTTTAAAACAAACTAAAAGTAATCTTTTGTACGTAAAGCGTCCATCATATAGCTTACCAAGCCGTGATAGAAAGTCGTCGTTTTCCTCGGGCCAGAATATCGTTCCTTCGTGAATACAACAAACAAGGCGCATTCAGACGAAAGTAAAAGGGGGTCATTTTGATATAGGCCTACGACCTTACAGAAACTTCGGGCTGCCCTAGACACGATTTCAATAGATTTGTTTGACAATAAATCTGCCCACTGGGTCGAAGAGGTAAAGCACGATCGCCGCTAACGATTACAGAGGCGTTGAGGGCAGGCTAGACCAGGCTAGATTGCATGCATGTTCACGCAGATCGTGTAGCACGCTTGAGGATAGCCATTCCTCAATAGTTCTACTGGCAGACACCCGCAGTTCAATTATACTTCCAACAAACCAAGATTATAACCTCAGCGGCGAAGCGAAGAGGCTTGTTACCTGATATAATTTGATCCAGCTCACTTCTCAATACTCATACTCATATTAGTCGACAGTAACACAACGTTGTGCTACAAGCCTACATTTTAACGGAAGCGCCGGCACGATACCTAACAATCACAATGTGGATTGCCGTGGTCGAAATTCGAATTTGTAAACGCGGACGTGAATTCCAATGGAGTTCATTTTCCGCAGGTGATTGGGGAGCAGGACCGTAACTGCCGCACCCCAAACCCCCCAATTGGGGGGGGGCGAGCTCGAAGGGAGCCCAAAAATATTTCGTGAATTAGCATAAATTATAGAGTATTTTTTGAAAATTTATGCAACTTTTCAAATTTTTTTTCGCGCTATGCGCGATTTCAAGGTGCCAAGTATAACGATTTTTCGGTACTCTTCCCCCACGAAAAGAACACGCAAAATTTTTAGAAACGGACATATCGGCGTTGGCCAATACCGCGACACGACGCACCAAGACATATAACGATTTAGGACATATTAAATGCGACTCCAAGAAGTGTGCCAGAACGATCGGCAGCGTAAAAACCTTGGCCGAAAAGGGCTGCCCTTACGCTGACCGAAAACTTCGTTATAACAACAAAATACATATAGCTTTAATTGTCCACATCCTAGTCGCCTAAATGACTGGCACCGAATGTTCCTGTCCTGGCAATCTGAACCTCAGAAGACGAATTCCATCCTGCAGGGTAAAATTATACGCCAGTGAAGAAAACCAATTTGAAATCGTGTGCGTCTTTTAGTTTAGTACGTTTGCCCGATTCTATATTTTTTGATATATCAGACAGGAGGTCACGAAATAACATCAAGTAACGAAGCCCGCCGAAGATGTTTAATTATTATTTACGGGCCCTACAGTTTCCAAGACACCTCACTCAGCTCTGCCGGTAAATCTGATAAAGTGAGCAGAGAGGACAAGAAATTGATAGCAATATATATGCAATTGCCGATTTTATCATTAATTATCGAAATTTTTTGCGCATTGCGCTGGCTCACTAAACAGTACGGCTAATTTCGTGGCAAAAGCGATCAACAAGATGGGGGGGTCGGTTTATCACCCTATGGGATCCCAAGACACAAGTTTTTGGGGACCTGACGAAGGGCTGTTTCGTTCCTGCCAACGGTTATACGCCCGAAGATGTTTAATTTTTATTGAGAGGTCCTACCTTTTCAAATACATCTCACTCAGCGTTACCGGTAAATCTGATTACGTCAGCAGATAGGGGATAAAAATTGATAGCAATATATATGCAATCCCCGATCATACTTACCGATCCAATCATGAATTCTTGAAATTTTTCGCGCTTCGCGCGTGTAGGCGTGAATGGGAGGCCCAGTAAACGGACACTCAATATTGATGACAAGTAGCGGCAAGGAGTGGGTAGACAAGGGGGTCTGGGGAGTGAAGCCCCCATAAGTCCAGTTTATCACCATATGGGGGGCCCAAGACCAACGTTTTGGGGGGGCTGACGAAGTGCTGTTACGGCCCTGTTGGGGAGACAACGAGGATTAGCAAACTGCATTGTCGTACAGGCGCCGATATGTCTGCTCTTCTCTTCTCTGCGTGTGATCAATCAACGATTGTGCAAAACTGAATTCAACCTTCAAGGCACGCGATCCGCCCGGTAAAGCGAATTCAAGGGGGATATTGATTGCGGGCATAATATCAATTTTGATTTGTCAAATGTACAAAGTTAACATCAAGCTTAATTTAAATTATTGATCATTTGCTATAAACTAGAATTATTTTGCGCAAAATTTCAAAATTCCGAAGAATACGCTCGCGGCACACTTGCGAGACGTAAATGGCACACTAGTGTGCCGCGGCACACCGGTTGAGAACCACTGGTCTATACAATACACCATACAAACTGTGCGTGACCACCACGAAGTCACATTTTCACGTCGGAATACACTATTGTGACGTCATTTAGATTATTAAAATCGCGTGCACCCCTTGCCCAGCCACCTGATATTGTCACGAGCCGCCACTGGTTTGACAAGACTTTAACTGGAAACTGAGCAGTCAGCACAATGACTTGGACTTGGACTCGAGTCATAATACCATGACTCGGACTCGACCCTTTGCTCGCTGACTTGGACTCGGGCTTGACTCGGTGGTGAATTAAAAATGACTCGAGTCAAACCATAAATAAGAGATTGACTTGTTACTCGGAGCCTTGTGACTTGGTTACATCGCTGGTGTCTTGTGCACTCAAACAAAAAATATAGCTGCTCTGTAATTACAATATTTTTGGATAGTGGGGAATGAAGACTCGGAAAAAATCTGAAGTGGGGAAGAAGACTAAAAGGTTGGGAACCACTGCTAAAATCGATTGTGATCACATACATGAGGCTAACACGTCATGTCTGCTGGAGTATAATGTCTCCCGCATGGTCAGATTCTGTTGAATTCGTAAGCTGGTTATCTCCGTCGCCCGAAATATGGCATATTCATACACAGCCTATATTTGATGGGCTTGTCTTTAAATTATATAGATCCTGCAGCTCGCATTCAAATGGCGAGTGTCAAAACAGCGAGTGCTATAAAGGTGGGGCATTCATACCGAGTGTCCATTCAGCGAGTGTCGTCATAGCATAACATTAAATAAAACCCATGCTAGTCATAATCCAACAGCTTATCGCTACACAGGCCAACTCGATATTTAACTATAAGTCACACCTAATCATATTGTTAACCCAAGGTAAACCCAATCCTAACTCGCTATTTCGAATGCGTCGCTGTTATACAGCGCTGCTTTGACACTCCCCACTTTCAAGGCCGTGATGATTTAAATGGTTATATATTATTAACACAGTCACAATTCCTTCATACAATCATACATCATTCCTTGTCATACATATATACCAAACGTCGATAAAACATTTAGACCAGTGGTTCCCAACCTTTTCCCACCCACGTACCATTTCGAGGTTTTATGCAGTGCTCGCGTACCACCTACATCAGTTACGCGCGTTTCCACTATCTATGACGTCATAATCACGTATTTGACCTATGCGATATGTAATAACTGGGGCAAGTTTTTGTTGCAGGTAAATCCGCGGAAACTTGCATTAATTTATTTATTTTTGACAAAAGTTGCAAAAGATGCACTAAAAGACCACATTTTGCTCGGTTGACTAAATAAAAAAGGTCATTTTACCGGCTCAGCTCCCGAAATACCCGTACTTCGGTGCTGATTTACGGTGTTTCAGTCGAAATTTGGCCGTGTATTTCACCAAAACTGAAAATACTTTCATGAAAAATCGAAAAAGTTGCAAAATGTTGCAAAGAGTTGCATGAAAAAAATGGACAAAAGTTGCAAAAAGTTGCACTATAAGATTCCTTCAAACAGCTTAAAACAGCATTCTACATATCTTACCAGCATTTAGGAAGCTGCCGAAAGCTGTAAAAAAGTTTCAAAAGCTGCAAAAACTTGCCTTAGTAATAACAAATTCCATTAAACTATAGGCCAGGGGTGTCAAACATACGGCCCATGGGCCGGATCCGGCCCGCCAGACGATTTTATTCGGCTCACGAAGCAATTCTGAGTAGATTGAAAAAGGATTAGCCTATATTATCCATCACATCCACAGTGATAAACCAAATTACAACGTCCGCGTTGACAGGTGAAAATCTTTTATACATCACAGCGCATACGCAGGGCAAACGCCAGATTATGACTGAAGCAAAGGGAACACAGAAATATGTCTTCTTGCATCGCCGGTAATGCCACTGTTTTAGCGGTTCATAACTGTATTCAACCGGACAATCATCGTATTTTCGCCAATTTCATTGTTCGCATATAATGGCGTTGCGACTCGCTAGAATGAAGCACCTGCGATCCGTGTATTATCTATATACGTTTGATAATAAAGTATTCCAGCGAGAAGCAATGGCACGAGGCAACATTTTGGATTCCGTTGACTGGTCCGGCCCGCGAGCGATTTCATGACTTGGATCCGGCATGCGATGCAATTTGAGTTTCGACACCTCTGAACTAGACATTATCAGCCGGGGTTGATGGGATGTATGGAATTGTTTTTTCACCACCATAGTCACAGAAGTCAAGAAGAACAACATAATGAAATAACAACACACAACAAAAGTCAATTCATTTAATGCGATGGCTGCATTTGTTTATTTGCCACAAGCTGGTTGATGCGTGGCATATGCGTTTGCTCAAAACGCATCGAAAGTCATGGGTGCAACAAGTCGGTTTAGTTTCTTCGACTTGATAGCGCCAGGGATAAAAATCCTTGCTCGCATACCCACGTATAAGAGAAAATTAGCAGCTTGGAACCTGAACTAAAAACTCCCTTCGATCGAAAAAAAAACAGAATCTACTCGCGTACCACCTGGAAGACCTTCGCGTAGGCTACCACCAGTGGTACGCGTACCACAGGTTGGGAACCACTGATTTAGATTAAATACGAATATAATCCGACATGTAGTTCATTCCGCATTGCATCATGTAAGGCACTGCCTCTGCTACATCACCAAACTGCGAGCTGCGGTGAAGTAATTTAATATCTTTGGGGAATTTATCAAACCTTAATAACAAAGAAGTGACTGAATGCAGTCATGCAGATTTCGGTTGCTACTCAAATCAAGGAGCTTTTATGCGAATCGTGGTAAGTGGGTGAGGCTCTTGACATCTGAGGTTCGATTCTTTTCATATGTCCGACTTCCTCGGATCTATTCTTGTCAATTGCTTAATTCAATATGTCTCAGTTATCTAAATTAATTTGACATTACTTTGATAAATACGAAATCTTTCTGAAAATCATGTGGGTGGGTTTATATCACACATAGTTAACTAGCCAATCGTAATTTTAGGACCGTGACAATGCAACCCATACTATCAGTACTTCGTTGATACAAGTACCCTATATATTCCGGGTGGTGCGAACATCTAAATGGTCTCCGGTTCGTGTAAACAAGTGCTGTTATCGCAGGTTCTCTGTGAACACCAATTTGTCACGTCACGATAATTAAAAATTCCAATTCCTAGCAAATTTATCATTTCGATCTGATCGGGCATAGATAATTCTACCACTGCAAGGGGATATATAAGCAGTGTGGTAGTGACATGAGCAAGCCATTGCATTACACTGGCCAATAAAAAAAATTTTTTTGGAGTGCCAAAGATATTTTCATGTTTCTAGATATGCTTGGGCTGCTGAGTTCGAAAATAACATCCGTTTCTCTGAATAGCCTCTACTTTTTAAGATATCGATTTTTTTCATTTATTTTATTTTATCGTCGTAAGTAGAATACTTGGAATTACGCAGATTTAGAATATTCTCGGCGACCTGTGCCTCACTCTGAGGAAGAAGCCGACTCAAATACAAAACCTGCCCCGGAACTGGAGCTTGAATAACATTACCGTACAACAAAGAAAGAATTACTTCCGTATTATAGCCAAACAGATGAACATTTTACTGCAAAGACATCGTAGGGCTTTTACTGCAAATGGAGGTATATGATTGATTAGCGTGCCTTGACAGCTTACTAACTGAACTTTGAGCGTTACTGAGCCTAGTGTTTGGGCTTTGGCGGCACCTGTTTTTGATTTACAAAAAATATGTTGTTCACCATTAATATCAACTAATTTTTATACTTTTTGCTTGATTTTCAAGGCTTTCTGTGGTAACGATTGCGTCTTCAACGATATCGCTTCAGAAATAGAACTATACTGTATGCACACACTGGAAGAGACATATGTGAACTCATCGAAGTTGTAGTATATAAAGTGAAATTTACCTATGCCAAAATTTACGTATTTTGAGCACGTTTCCAAAAAATAATGTAAAATATCTCAAAGAATAGGGTCTATTCGGAAAAACTAATGTTATTTTCGGATTCAGAATGTCCTAAAACCGTGGTACACAAAGATCCGTAGTATACAAAGAGCATTTTTACTTATGTCACAATTTGCGTATTTTTAGCACTTTTCGGACCAAATATATGGAATATTTATCTAACAAATTCAAGAAAACTAATGTCTTTTTTGTATTCAGCGACCTAAAAATACCCTACAACCGTTGAAACTTTCTTGGTACCAAAATGTGTGTTGACCAGTGTTATCAGCAACTAAAACAGCGTGATATGTCAAGCGACATTCTTAAAATGCAGTATAATTCATCGCTTCACAATGTGCCTTTTAGTTTTGAGTGGAATTTCCAATGTTCTCACTAGAATTCCCAGGACTTTTGATTGTTGATGTTAAGATTACTGGAAACACTGTTTATTACACAAACAATCTTCAGACGATAAAACCTATTACGTTAACTTGTTCGTTTGCGAATGCGTACCCCTGAAATGTTAAAATGGACCCCACACCATCCCTAATACTATATGCGACTTCGAAATCTATTCCATCGTAATTACGAAGTGAATCGAATACATCTGCAACGCGTAACTTTATTACTTCTTATGAATGTGAATAAAGGGCGAACAAAAAAGACGAAATATATAAACGAAACGCTATGAAGTAAAGTTTCGCAAGTTGTATGCCTGTGAATAAGTCACAGATAGTCTCAAATTCTGAAGCACAAGGCAAGTACACGCATGACAAACAGAATATTTTCATGACATATTGACGAACCAACACAAGAAAAATAAGAACTCTATATCGCAGAAGGAAAAAATAGTCTTACATGTTGTATGCATATTTTGTTTCGTTGAGTGTCTCAATATCGGAAAAGTATTGGACTTATTACATATTGGACCCATGCAGTTTGATATATAGCGCCAGGCCAGACTAAGCATTCACCCTATTACAATGATTCAGCCTATATAAATCTATCTTCGAATAACGAAAATGCAACAAATCAGTGAATGAGCAACCTATGAATCATACAGCGATTCCAAATGACCAGCCGATTTTGTAACGTGGCGCATTGTCTTATAGATAACCCAGCGATTCCCAGTCAAGGCGACCCAAGTCACAAGTCGAAATCAAACTGATATGAAATTGCGACTGTAATGCCGAACAGACCACAGCATGATATGAGTGTTACTCCGTCGTTCTAATTACTATACAACTGACATTTCAACAGTGGCACATGGGTTTGTGGCACATGGCCCTAAGCAATATTGCACTGACAACGGCGAATGTCATATGTCGTGGTGTCACCAAAATGGCTGATATTTATTTTATCTCTGGTGACCGATATCGCGGCGATAATAATAGGACGGGCCGAAATATGGAATTTAACGCAAATAAATTGGGTAACGACTCATTCCAATTCAAAAGTGATCTTTTTTCCTGCTTTCATGACCACGATTGATTTGATGGTTTTCGGAACGGTTATCTCCAAAACGGCGTCGTCAATCGACATATTACTTCCCGATTCGAATGAACTCTTCGGTTCGCTAACAACAGACTTCGGTATTTTCGGTGACGGCGCGCCCGTTGACTCATGATCCTCATTTGAGTCACGGTCCGCCTCTCGTTTGCCGACAGGCTTCATTTGGTGGAGGTTTAAAAACGGTTTGATGAGTTCGGCGTTCTCCTGTAACGCAGCGGCGGGCGGGAAATCAGGCGCGTGCGAAGATAATTGCACCATTGGAGTCACGTATCCTCTAGCGGACAAGTCCGTGCGTCTGTTCGACGCTTTAAGTGATTTTAAACGGTTCGCGTTGTTGCCAATCTCAATCAGATGCTTTAACATCGCGCGCAAGCGGTTTTTACCCACCCATTGATCCGAGAATTTGATAGATCTATCTACGATTGTGGGGTCGACTGGGTGTCGGTAGAAAGGCCCGCTCTTTGGGATGTTGCTCAAATACTTTCTGTAAGCGTTGAAGATATCTTTGTCTGTGTCGGAATAAATTTTCTTGTGCGCCACCCTCATGCCATTTTGCTTCGCCGTACCACCAGTAATCACCGACGGGTTGAATTCTAGACACATGGGTTCGTTGGTATCGTTGGCTCCTTGAATTTGGAAGTGTTCGGCTCGCAAGTTCCAATGGTCGTCGATGTATTGGATTCCGAATGTGCTATAGTTGTGCCAGAACACCGCGTTCAGCAAGCCTTGCGCCGTGTCAGTGTTGAGGATTCCGTCTTTCCAATTATTGTATTCCTTGCTACCGGCGGCCGGGAAGTTTCTTAGATCTCCCTTGTGAGCGTCGTCGTATTTTGAATGTACTTCCCCGAACGCAGGAGTGCGCGACGCGCTTTTCAGCGCTGGAGATCCGATGCTGGTGAGTTCTTTGATGCGGTAGTCTAAGATGGCGCGGAAGTTGCTGTAAGTTGCGTTGCTTCTGTCTAAGATGCATATCGTGGGCTTGCCGGCTTGCTGGCGGAGGTAGCGCTGAATACCCATCACGATCTGCATTAAGGTGTGTGGCGGGTAGGGGTTGCCGTCTTTGCGACGTATTTCCTGAGGAAAATAAATTAGGGTTAAAACGATACAGTCATATCAGCGAACGGTTCGCACAAATCAGCTTCAAGCACATATATATCGTCTTCTTACATTTTAAGAGCACTAATAACAGATAAAAGCTTAAAGTATATACGGAGTATAGAGTATAATAGTGGTGAGAGGTTCGTAGCCTACGACTGGACAGAACGGAATAATGACTTCGGATCTAATCGACATCTTGCTTCACCTTTACCTGATTTGCATCGCGAATCATGTACTGAATGTGAACCCAGATTTCGATTACATCCAAAGTCATTATTCCGTACTGACCATAGATGTAATCAAAGTGGTCAAGAAATCTATTGAAGTAGAAGCGGAAGCAGCAGCGTAAAATTCTACTCCTGTACCAGTTGTAAGTCACCTTGCGCCCTCTAGCGGTTCATTTCATACCATACCATACCATCTCGTTATGGTGCTATTGGTACATCGCCCATCTCTGTATATCACGTGACTTATGTCTTTCTTCTCGTTACCACGTGACTTGACACATATAAGCCCGTGTATTTAAATGATGCGCAGAATCATTCCGCCATATCGTACTGTAAATTCCATCCATTCGACCAATATATCTATCTGAGGCAATACTGTCGTCGCATTCTAGTTGAGTTGTCAGATTAAGGACTAACGCAGGCCCGTGTGTCCGCCACTGCAAGTTAAGTATACCTACCTATTCACAACTTAGATGGAGCTCAGACTACAGCTCCAGCAAGCTATCATACAACATCACGCCTTCTACAGAGTGAAATCCGTTCTTTTCAATGCAGTCTAAAATTACTTCAAGTAAAAGTATATTCATAGTTAGCTGAATTCATCAATCCAAATCCGATTCAAATCGAGCCAAAATCACTCAGTCAAAATCGAATGGTGATCAAATATGTCTTGTGATAAAAATCCAGCATATATATTCATCGAGAACTGGGGTAAATATTTTAAATCACATGAGCAAAATAGCATCTTGATGGCTGACGCATACTGCTGAAACTAGGGCCTTAAAAATCAAAAACGAACACGCCACTTTGTCATTTCAAATGCAATTGCATATGTTGACTGTTAATCGCCATAAAGCTTAGGATCGCTGTCCAATTCAAAACAGACGCAAAATTACGAAATCAGAATTTTACGCAATATCACCGGGCATTAATCTCTCGAGAAACCCACGCAGCAAGCCATCATCGAATTCCATCAATGTATCGTTACAGGAAGCAATACTCAAGTCAATGACTTGAAAACCCATCACCAGCCGCGGCTCGTTTCCAACGCGGTAGAAATTATATTTACGCGACGCGATAACACATTAGTTCATGACAAACTAGCAATTCATTTTCGATCTGGCTATTACGCCCTCGTCTCAAACTATACAAACCTTGTTACAAAGCGATCGGTCGTGTCAGCAAAACACTAATGCAACAATTACCGTTACTCATACCAGATAATGGCGATTAAAAGTGTGATTTACCATGACAAATTTGCATAGCCAGTAGTCCAGTTCTTCTTCTCCTGCTTGTCCCACGTCGAGCGGAACACCTTTATATGGTCCAATGAAGCTATCCTCCTAAGGAGAAAATACACGACGTAAACAGATGACGTGAGCTATATCAGCCTACGCAATAAAGTATATTTCATATACGGGAAAGTGGGCGCTAGCTGAGTAGGGGTGATACGTATAATCTTACAATAGAACAAATAATGTAGCGATTCCTCAAGCCGGTCACATGCTGTAAGATGAAAAAGAAGTTGGATAGTTGAAGTTGAATAGCACCCTAGCAAGAAGCTTTATGGGCTATTTCGGTCTGATTTTTATGACCTTTCCACTTCATTCAAGACTATAGTTGAAAAGTACCCTAGCAAGAAACGATATGGGATAATATAGTCTATCGACGTTAGCACGTCCCACTGTCACTCTAGTTTTTTTTCAAGCAATGTTTTCTGTTTAGGACGATGTGTCTCAGACCTATAGAAATTGCAACATAGTTATACGTTACTAATAACGGAGGCGTGCCATTCCAAAGCAATATTACATGGTCCCGATAAGGGCATCGCGCTGCCCATGGCTGTGACGATTTCGCCGGAATTACTGGCCGATGTGACATCCACATTCCGCGTAACAGAGTCTCAAAAGAAAGTAGGCAACACCTTTGCATATATATGGATTTCAAAACGATGGTTATGCCAAAAACCGCCCTGATGAATTTCACGGGGTATAAACAGACTTGGATTGGTAGATAATTCTAGTTGGATAATTCAATGCTTCTCAACCGGTGGCTATTGACCCACCTGCGTCGCGACGCTATTTTAGATGGGCCGCGAATAAATTATAATTCTAATTTTCCAAATATGCCAAACGCCATATCTCCTCACGATTAGACGAGGAAACCCACGCTGTCATCCTATATAGAAGAATTGTTTCGGTGCCCACAAGGGCCACAAGTCACGTTCCCTTGCTGACAATATTTCGTCAGCCAGGTTTTGGCACAGTCATTTTGATGGAAGTGCGAAATTAGACATTTAATTCTTGTCTGCTTGATACACTGGTACTCCCGAATTGTCTCAATGTCGGTTGTTGGAGTTTAGTTGAGTCGTTACTTGCTTACACGACGCATTGTGCGTTAAATCATATTCATTTGATCATATCCCATTGTGGGTCCCACAATCGAACTAATTAGAGCGAAATGCCGGAAATCTAAATATAATCTTAATTTCTGAAATGTTTCATTGCTCAATTTCTAATTTTCATCTAATATGTGGAATGTTTTAAGCTTTAATTCTAATTCTATTCCACGCTCTCGTTCTCCTGAAAAAGCTACACGAAACGAGCCAAGCTTAGTGTACAGATATTCGCCATTTTCATGCTTATGAGAATGATCTCTGTTATGATATCAACGGAACTGGATTCAATTTCCAAGCTTAGCGAGTTTAGTAATTCTAATTGTAATCAAATTTGAAAAAGTCTAGTTCTCGTGTAATTTGAAATACGGTGTGGCTGTAATCCTTATTCTAATCTAATTTGGAAAACCTGAATATGTTCTAGTTCTCCAACTCTTCTATAGACACGCCGACCCAGTTTAGCTGCTGCGATGTCACGCCGTCACTCAGACAGTATCGCAGTCGCTTCAATATTTTCTGCAGTTAGCTGGCACAGGCCTATCTATATTTTTGATTTTACAAGGTGACAAAGATGTTTATTGTTTACGTTGGCAGGGTGGAACATTCGATAGTGGGACATTCTTCAAACATGTTGACCAATAATCATGTTTACCGCAATACTTGATAACCAATTTCAAGGGTAATAATACACGTGTCACTTTCATTTTAGGGCGAAACGAGATGGGACTACGTCAAATAGAGTCTACATTGAGTCGATTTCGTCAATTCCCGGATGGAGCGGACGGTGTACTTTACCTGTCGTTTGAATTTGTCGTATTTAGTAATATTTTCATTGCGGTCGGCGAAGAAAAATACCAAACAATTTGGAAACGCCCAAGTTCGATTAATTTATAACGCAACATCGCAAATCGATTTCTTATCGAGTGTTACTATTTATTGTGGACGAAGTGCCAGAACGATCCGTGTAGCTATAGGAATTGTGGCATATTATTTAACGAATCGATGGTGCAAAGATACACAACCTAAATTTAATAGATATTTCTATTCTAAACTGATAATAACGAATAACCGTATCGAAACTCACTAAAAACATTAATTTCTTTGTGGTGCTTACATAAATTAGCCTACCGTTCAATAGCATAGTGTGCAAACATTAAATTCATTGCGTACATCCGGAATACGAGTATAATTCGTTAAAACTGGATCCACATATCGAACATAATAGCCTGATCTTCCTAGTGATTATGTGGCGATATCATTCAATGACAGGCGAGGCTTCTTTAGTGCGACATTAGGAAAAATGGTGTGAGGCCTCGGCCTCAAACGATAGTTAAACCAATCGCCAATTACATACCTATAACAAAAGATAGTCAAGCTTTAGGACGTGATATTATATCACATCAGTGATTCGCAATGAACTGTGATAGAGACAAGGCGCGCTATTGTCGTTACGAATATATACGATATAAGTCAATTGCAATTATACGCAACAGAACATCAGTAATTTCCATCGATTCGCAGTCGTGCCGAATAAGTGTCACAACGCCGATAGTGTTTCGTAATCAAACGGATGAAAAAGATAAATATCCGATTTGTATTAGAAATATCAAAGGGGTTTGACTATAACAAAGTGCGAAATCCGGAGCAATGTTTGTGTCTAGCGAAATTAACGTTTCGCAATGGTATACAATTTATAGTGCGTTTATCATGCGGCTCCTATTGGCTCGAAACAGTTTATATTTTTTGAATTTGGCGAAATAGCGCAGTGGTATGATCTACGGCTGCAACACCGGTTGCGGGTTCGAGTCCGACAGAGGTCGACTCCAAAATTCCTACCGAAGTGTTGAAGGTTTATCTAGGCTCCTCCTCGCCATATGGTCTGTGTAAGGGGTGACTTATAAAAGTCTATAAGTGGCCGTGCTACAAGTTGACAGCTATGAAAGGAAATCGGCATGGTGAAAATGACAATAGTAATCGATAAACACCACAAATACTACAAACTAACTAATAATTAACCTATTACATGAATACTACAAACAACATATTTTTTTCAATAAACTGGCCAATATCGGATTATTGAGCCGATACCGGTACAACCTGCGACTACCACTTTCACCGATAATAGGGTGGAGCGAAAAAAAGAAATATTTGAATTTCAAAAAATGCCTTTGATATTTGGTCCCAAATCTAAAATTAATAACTTCTATCATGATTTCATGCTCATGCGCCCTCTAGCGGTCGAGCAATTTCACCAAACAAGCAGAAAATAGCTAATTTTGTCATTTCTTGAGAGAGAGAGAGAGAGAGAGTCTTTATTTTCATCGAACCAAAATACATAACAAACGGCAGTGATGGTGGTACAGAAAATATGCGTGCACAGTATTCGGTATTAGATAGGAATGATCGATAAGACCGTGAAGGTCATCTAGTCTGATCACACCAGCATCAAACAGGTACACTTGACTCTGAACAGTCTGGCTGTTAAGAAATGTTTGATAACCGCTTATGCTAGAAAGCCAGTTTTGGGATTAAAATCTGCGGAAGCCACATGTTTCTATCTCACTTCCATAGAACTTTGTCTTGAAAATGTACAGAAAGAAAACTGACAAGCAAATTGTTGATGCTTTGACTGCTGATAAAAATGTTGATTGGTTGTACCAAGTTTGCAATGCCAATTAGCATGTGACTGTTTGTTACATTGCTGCTTTATCAACAAAATCTTGTTTAAAGGAGCAGGTGATCTTTATATCAACCTAGGGGTAGGGTTGCCTATTGCGCGAAAAGTCAATCACCTGATGTTAAAATTTAGTTGAACTAACTAGGTCTCCCAATAAATCTAGATCGAATTCTTATAAAAAAAAATGGAAACCACGCTCTTGCAAGATATTGATAAGCTTTGTGACATCTTCAGCTGCGACAGCAAAGAGAAAAATAAAATTGCACTTCAATGCGGCTTAAGAAAAATGATGGCACCGATGGATTATGTATTTAATGAAGATCAAAAAGCAGAGCGCAAGGGAAAATGTTGTGCCTCTTTCATCAGCTGACGAAAGATTTCGGGGCAGTCAAGCTCAATCCGACAACCCGATGCTTCTAATGCAGGTTTCAGCAGTGCTATTGGGCCAATTCAGCTTTAATCAAAGTGATTCAAAGTCAATGCAATCTCAATCAACATCTTCTGGTATCCAGCTTCTGGCGCATTTCCAAAATTTCAGAGCATTTATTCAAAGAGCTTTAATTTACGCTCATTGCTATTAGTGCGGAGAATGGACCGGAGCCGGATAGGATATCCGGCCGGATTTTTACAATTTTGGCCGGACCGGATCGGGGTCGGATCAGTACTTTTTCTGTTACGGCCGGAGCCGGGTCACTACTTTTTGGATCCGGCCAGAATCGTTATGGATAAGCAGGACTTTTATAACTATATAACTACCAACCAACCACACGTAAGTAACCTCCAAGCCAGTGTGAACATAAACGAGGCATATTTAACAATTCACGGAACCTCCGTACCGAGTAGGGCCGGATTTCTGGCCGGACTTTTTCATTTTTGGCCGGACCAGATCGGAGCCGGATCAGTACTTTATTTCCTGATACGGCTGGAGCCGGATCGGAGCCGGACCAGAGAATTGAACAACCGGATCGGAGCCGGACCAGAGAATTTGTCGATCCGCTTCGCACTAGTGAGCGAGCAAGTATAAAATTACGGTAACTTTTTCGTTACAGAGGCCATATCCATTTGAGCTCTCAGTGATATGAGAAGAAGTCTGGCGTTCGTGTCATTTCTGAACAAACCAATCAACCCTACTCGTTTCCTTACGTGGCTGGAGTTCTGCACCAATAGTCATAGAGATAGAAGTCAGCTTTATTAAGTTGATGTTTTTCGCTGGTCCCTCCCCGCGTTTGCCCTGCCAGCATTGCCACTCTGATAAAAAGCACCCAGATAATTAGCTATGCAATGTCTGTGGAGTCAGTGGATTCGTCCAATGCTAGACTAAAGTAGTCTACGCGGCAACGTATTTCAGAACATGCGATGAAAGATCAGCTGACATTGCTGTTACTCTTCTGGTCACTATGACTCTGACAAATATAGCTTCAAAATTTGTCAGGTGATGTTGTCCTTGCGGCTAAGTTCCGCAAGCAGCGAATTTTCGCACAGTATCTCAGAGTTTTATTGAAATGACACCTTCTCTGGCAAATTTCGTAGATTTAGCGATATTCTAAGCAATTTTGAACCATGCGTCTGTAGCATCGTCGACAATTTTAACAATGCATCGAAATATGGATTGGTGGGATTGACAACTAGCTAGCAATATTTTTTCTAACATCAGGCGATACGTATAACTTCAGAAGAAAGTGTCGTGGTATAATTTTAAGTTTCTACGCTTCGTTACGACAACTGATCCACGACAAATTGTCACATCGGTTTTCCATTTACATCTGAGAAAGCAAATTGATTGTTCCACACAGAGTTACAAACCCAGTTCCTGCCGTTTAATTGACGGTTTCATGTTCACGTATTTGTTCAAACCATTCGCGGAGAGTGAAACACTCTTTAAAAGTGTACTAATACACAACGGAATTGTCTTGAATCAGAGTCTAGCCGAATATTGATTTCAAACAATAACAATCTACAGACGAGCACATATCAAGAAACCAGAACACTCAAAGAATAAGTAATCAAACGAGACAGAGACGGTGCGATAACAGAGCTAAGTATCTAAATTAATATGTAACAATATCGTGCCAGTAGCAATTGCGTTTATAATGAAAGAAGTCGCGGGCGCAAAATAACCGTCTGCGGGCCGCATGCAGCCCGCGGGCCGCGGGTTGAGAACCCCTGCTATAAGGAATACATCAGTCGCAGATAATACTTCTCCGAGTCCCTACTATCATGTTGTGATATCAAAAAAAGGTGACGATATTTTTCCTCTTATGGCCGACACCGACATTTCATTCAAAGTGTGATATCGATTCGATATTATCGGCTAACCGAAAACCGGTCGGCCTCCGTAGTAATATTTACCGCCTATCGTAATCATTCCAGTACTCAAATCTGAATCGGGTAGTAATTCTAATGATTGACTCGAGATTTAATGATTTTTGTCGAGTTTTGGAATTATTCGCCCCTTGCCACTAAGAATGACGCTATCAACGAAAATTATAGTTTCGTTACTATTTTCCGCTGTGGAATCCTGGAGAACTCTACTGGTAGTATCGCAGCATACGTTAGATTGCAATGCCGTATTGACGAAGTCGTGATCAATCCACAGTGTTGTCAAAAACTGTACTGAAATAGGCTTGGTCGGAAAAAATATCAAAATACGTATTGTTTTTACTATAGGAGTTTTAGATTACTTGCTATGCTACTTACGATCTGAATTTATGAAAAAATCAAAAATTCGGCACCGTACTAGTATCAAACAAATATTTCGTAAACTTTCTCGACAAATCGGAACTTTCAAGCATTTCAGCAGGTGCTTAGCGGCCTGAGGAAACTTTATAAAGCATTGCTAAGAATTTCTCAGCATCCCTCGATGAGACAGGCTTTGCCCCGTGCTAGCCGTCCGATTCACCACTCTCCCCCAATTCGGGCCCAAGGAATTATTGTGAAATGTTGAAATTTATACAGTATGTGAAGTTGAGTATTAAAAGCGCACACACCAATTTTTGGTAATCAAGGATCGATATTTTATGTTTTATCGCAATTTTAAATTCCGAGTTCTGTAGCAGTACCTTAGGGCCTTAATGTGATGCAGAACTTGCTTTATATTCGTATTGGTAGCATGAACACTACATATTACTATCAATTACTGAATGAGTGATACTCAAAGTCTTATACTCGATTTAAACTCGAATCACTAAGGTATTCGGCTTTACCCATCCCTACTCGATATTATCGATAATAGTTGGTCTGGTTTTAGTAATATTCGTAATAATCGTAGGCTTTTATATTTTCATTTTTATCCGCATAAGACGCAGAATGTACGCTACGACACACAAGCCCCAATGCGATGTATTATAAAATGTAGTAAGAAAGAGACCTACCAATGAGTTGCGCTTTCTCGCCCATTCCCTCCACACGTTGAATGCCCAGCGGTTCTGCTTTTTAGTGCGCTCCGGAATCCCTGGCGCCTCCGCGGGCTGCACGTCATCCAAATATCTTCGCAATCGCTGCTGCATCAGCTCATCCATCGCGAAGCCCCTGCCCGGATTCCATAGCGACATCGGTAGTTCTTTCTGAATCGCGGAATGTCTGTAGTCTGAGTTCGTCGACTCGGATTCTTGGGGCGGTGTGTCGGTGGACAGAGGTGGGCTGGCGCGGTATCCTTGATTCGAATTCGGTAATAAATGATGGCCACGGTCTAACATCGTTCTAACTGTCATAGCTGCTAGCTTTTCCCGGCCTTGGAGGTATTTTTTCGCCAAATCCCCGATCATTGAGCTTAGATTCGGCACTTGCGGTATTGGAAGACCATTAGAAGCCGGTATGCTTTGATTAGAGTCTTCCGGCTTGGCTGATCCTTCACTTGGAGGTCTAGGGGGAGTTACAGACGATCTGGACTCTGCCTGGTTGTCATCTCCATCCAAGCTTTCATTATCTGTCTTCCCACTGTCGGAATTCTTATCCGAATTACCGCTACTGTCCCCTTCTCCGTGCTGTCTTCGTTGAGGTGTCGCCGCTTTTCTGCGACTTCCTTTCGGCGAAAACTTAATCCCTGCTATGCGTTCGCCCGTGGTTAAGTCTAACGCGTCCATATTTGCACTGCCGGGCGTCACTAACGCTGAAAACGAGGGAAGAGGCGTTAATCCCAAAGTTGATTAGCTGACAGTCAATGTCGGTCATTATACGAACACTCGTGGAAACACGTCTATAGACCCCGTTCGGCGAACTAACGTATTCTCATTCAAGTGGATGTGAGTTCATTAGAAGGCAATTTCGATATAATTTGCCGCCATTCTGCCGTTATATCTCCTAATTATATAATTTAACGCAGCGATCTAACCAGTAAGTTAATGATAATCACCACGGGCCATTTGCATCAGAATATCAATTACGGACTAAAAGTTAGTTAATTTATATACACTCTGAGAATATACTACGCACTTCCTCGTGACGGTCGCGGCGACAAGAGATTACGGCGCGAAAAAGGCTGTGTTTTCCTCTGGTCGTGCAATTTTATTAGTCATATATATCCGCACACTTGTACAAAAACGGTTCGGCCCTCGTGCCAATCTGTACATAGCCCGTCTTCCTGTATATGCCATGCAGTCTACGTCTCTCGCGCGTATAGTTCGCTTCTATTGTTTCCGCAATAAGTAGGCAGATTTTGTTTTCTCGCTCGCGAAAAGCAAGATTATTCACCTTCCCATTTGTCATTACTCCTGACTATCAAATCACTGCGATGGGAAACTTGTTTGTCTGTGCTCTGATTCGGCTATATTGGTTTCCTAATAGGAAATGGTCTTAGATCCGCGCGGTTAATGTCAGGACTTTTTGGATCTCGTGATAACCGCGAACTGGCACTCCTAACAACGAATAAGAAGAAGTTGTTAGAATGTTGACAGTGCAAAAGTGAAATTTCAACTGCTTCCCGTGGAATAGAACTGCAGCAGTTCTCTCGAAGACATGATCGAATGGAACCACCTGATATTTATCTAATTGCAAGCACTGCCTGAACCGCATTACATTTCAGTTTTTTTTTTGTATTCATGATGTGTCGGTTACATTGGTAATTTTACACCCGGCCGATATTATTTTTATATGATTCCAGGTGTATTGACTTGAAGAATTGCCGACTTTAGTTCTAAGCTTTGTACGAAATGACATCCACTGATCACATGGCGAGAAGTCCGTATAAACCTACCTACATACATATACATTATACCATTATACATACGTACCAGTGATATTACTTGAGAAACATTTTGTTTAAAGTTTACTTAACTAATAGCTGCTCGAGTGGCATGTCAAGTAATTGCGAGGACAGATCACCTGGAATCTAGGCCTATTATTTAGTATATTTCCCCATGCCGTTTTAAAACACCGTATGAATATAGGCCTACTGTTTGATGATGATTCGAACTTTTCTTCTTCATATACTCCCACCGCAAAGTTGGAAATTTATCACACATTTGAACTATATCAAATAGGATATACCACAGCTACAATTTAAGATAACTGACCTGGTTTTGGCGACACTAAATGCGGCGTCAGAGGACCAACTACAACTATCGCGAAACATCAGTACACGTGACCCTCGCAGCACGATGTCGGCTAACAGTATACAGTATACAAACTATACATACCGGTACATATTCGCACTAGAACTAATGAAGGAATATTAAAGTTTCAAGCATATGCAACAATATACCCTTCCTACAACAGTCATTTGCAGCAACGTGCCGGCGGTAACGTAGGAATTGTTCGATCTATATAGATCGTTCACTTACATTGATTATTATCTATATATTTTATCTATCATATCATATTATCTATCTATTATATCATATCATATTATCTATATATCATATCTAAATGTTGGAGGTTTACCTAGGCTCCTCCTCGCCACCTCATCCGCGTTAGCGGTGTCTTACAAAAGCCTAGAGGTGGGCCGTACTATAAGTCGGCAGTTACGGAAAATACAAAGAATATCGCCCTGGTGTAAATGACCATAGTAGTCGACAAACACCATGAATACCCCAAAAACAAACAAACAAACTTACATTGATTCGGGGTTATAGGGTACCGAGGAGAAAGAAATAGTGTCACATGAGTCATCGCAAACGGTCAAAGACCGATGATATTATATCGTAGGTAGGGCATACCACGCCACAGCCAGACTAATAGTAATAGCCCTGCTACCTGTCTGTTTCATCTCACGCTGGCCAACCATATGAATGCGTAAAAGATTTTCACAAAAGCTAAACACCATGTCCCGACTTAAGCAATGTATCAGTTTTACGACATGCTGCAAGGAATATTACCCAGTACATTGTAGGCTCGAAGATATGAATTTGTTTCGGATGACCGTATGCTTAGCATTGCGGGAGGCCTAGGCCTGATCGCGAAGAAATAGATTCAGCTCACTAAGATTTATCCGTAGAGTATGAAAATGGCATTTAAAATAACCCGTTGTCATCTGTCAGCACGCGCCAAACTTCGTTGTTGAACCATCTTTTCCCTGGCGATGGGACTATACTACATGATCTAGTAACTTAGTAAACAACCATAGAATTCATATAAAGTGCGCTTACTAATATTAGTTGTCGATCTCAAGCGATAACTTGCACCTCAACCATCGAACCATTGGCTAACCCGTCTATCACATCGAATTTTGCGACTCCTGTTAATCACTATTACGCGCTCCGTGCCGGTGATGGTAATCGGCATGCAGTGAAATCGATTCCCTTAGCCTTATCGTATAAATCCGGCGCTAAGCAAAATACTGGAATAGTATATTCTACTATTACAATCCCGCGGCTTAACTACTGTGTCTAATGGGCGATAGTATTCATGCACTTTTGCACAATCATAAACCCTAGTGCTCGCACATCTGTGTGTAACCCTATATAACCTTTTGTGTATCTACAAACCGGGCATAAGGACTACAGAAATCCGTGAAAAATACTCCGAAGACATGGAAATATTGATGACATATTACAACCGGCCGCAAACTAGTCTTCATTTTTCTTGATACGACGTTCTCTGGAATGTACCATCGATCGAATAGCACATTGAGTCCCGCCCCTGACGTTTAGACGTAACTACTAATCCGCGTTGTATAGGCCTTTTGTTTTACTGTTTCCTGTGCGATACGTTAAAACGAACCATAGCCGAAAACAAAGCATAACCGTTATTCTTCTTCTTATCTACTTTGAAACGATTCGAAGACATGGATAGACATCATTGTTATAACAAACGAATAGCTATAAGAATATTATTGTAACGTATCTTAATTACGGATACTTAATAGTACCGTCACTGTAATTGGAGAACCAACTCAGATAGTCCTTTATAATCACAACACTAAGCGACAATAGCCATACTAGTTTTATTTCCTGTGCTTCATAAGCTCGGCTGACGCTATATCTAAGAATGTTATTAGATATATTTCATTTATAGTATAACTCTGCACATTCTAACCCTTCAAAGCAAGGGGTCTTAATCACAGGGTTGCCATTTGGTAAGATGTCATATTTCGTAACTAGTATACACCGATACGGCACAACAATATGATGCTGATAAAATTAATCATTTCTCAGAAATAATGTTGTTTGTAAACAGATATAGTAACGGGGGCGAATAAAAAATAGCTAATATCAAGTATGGACTGTGTTCGACTTGTAGAATCATCTTGTTTATGATATTTATATCGTGTTCCCAACAGAGGTGGGTTACGGACGTATCAGGTATAGAGACTGTCCCATGATGTACGAAAAACAGGTGCAACAACATTTATGAATACTTTAAAAAATATACTCAATTGGGAGGGATGTCTTCGAATATTTGTTGTGAGGTAGCTTCCCGTTTCGTTTACTATGTGCGTATATTCACACCCGTATATCACGGTTGGTACACGTGTGTGAATACGCAATTTCTTTCGCTAACATCGACACCCAATTCCGAGAGGACAAAAAATGTACACTGAGTTGAGAGTTTTATTGGAAAATTGGCCAAAAAGTAGTTATTCACAGAAGCGAAAATAGCAATGCTAGATCGTATATAATTCAAATATCAGCGGTCACGCTGATGTGTCATTTCGGACTTAAAAGGTCCCTGGAATCCAGAGAAACTTGGATCGTGATTTAATAGGAATATAACAAATTTCAACGTCCGCGTTTACAGCTTACTCTCTTGCATTTCTCACACCGCATACACAAGGCTAAGGCCACATTACGACTAAAGCAAAAGGAGCGTAGAAATATACCAACTTATATCGTCGTTACCGCCTCTGTTTTAGCAGTGGTTCAAAACTGTATTCAACCGACCAATCATCATCATCAATTCATCATTCGCGAATAACGATGTTGCTACTTGTTAGAATAAAACCCCTATGATCCGTGAGAAAATTGCAATATACTATTTTCTATATATGCTTGATAATGAAGTATTCAAGTGATATGCAAATGGTTCTGCCCACTAAAAATTTGAAGGTTTGAATCCGGCCCGCGACATAATTTTAGTTTGACATCCCTTGACTATAAGTAGTGCTGCATTTAAAACAAACGGTGTTTTAAACATAGGCCTTCTGTGTTTTTTAAGTTCTAAAAGTATGCCATAATTGTGTAAATACTTTCCAAAAACATGTTACATGAGCCTACGGACAATTACCACCCGATATAGCCGACGTGCATCGATGTGGAATGGTTGAAATCCTCAAAATAGTCGGTTGAACAACAGCGATAGTACAGATATTTCGTCAAAGGAGCTATATTTACCATATTATTTCAATTGTCAATGTAAAGCCATAATTCGTGACATCATGGCTTAAAAAACAATAAAAACAATAAAAAAATGTTTTAAACAAGGGACTTGTTTCAAACATATTTGTTTTAAATTGATTTTTGTTTTAAATGCAACTCTACCTATAACTAAGGAACTATCAATCAATCAATGTAATTAAAGGTGCGAAAGTGAAAGTTTATATTCCCAACAGTTTATAGGCTACTTATCAAAAGAAAAACGATAGCCGTCACGAGCTAACGAGCCCAGTGGTACGCGACAATGCGCACTTGCGCAGACTTCCGCTTCCGAGTGCCCACAATCACCGCAAGCCGTTCTGCACATGTCGGCAACGCAAAAATCAACCTATAGTATCGTTACACGTGCTGCGTGCGCGTGGTTTATCTAAGCGACATGAGTAGCGAAGTAAGAATGAACTCTGCACACAATGACTATATACATAGGTTAAATCCCAACACTCGACATCGAAATAAAAATCCACTGCACTGGTCACAGCTAGCGTGGGCCGAAAATGATGAGGTGAAGGCAGCCGTTGTTAAATTAAACCGGTCCTGTATCCTCTCGAACTATAATAGGGCTGACTAGATATCATATCGCACCTTCGTTTTCCTTACCCACGCTAGCATTCGCTAGTGAATATTACATGACGCTGTCAGTAATGCCATTTTTACTGTATCATAACATCAATTAATTACAAGAACACAGTTTAATTTGACAGATGGAACTGGTTAGATTGCACGCTCAAGCTATCCGTGTTACTCCACATCTTAGATTATGTCAAGGCGATTCCAGCTGTAGGACTTCACGGTCATTAAGGCCGAGAACCCTTGCTAACACCCCATGGCGAGGCAGGAATTTTGTTTTCTGTAAGTTTTGAATTACGATGCCGTTTTAACACGCTGAGCTGCATGACCGCGTTAGAAAGGGTTTTCACACAAACAACACATTGCAACAAACATTGCTCTCCGTACTTGATTGCGATGAAATAGTTTCAGATCGGAGTGATTTACATTGTATACTTACAGCGGTTCTTGCCACAGCAAAAGACAGAAAAATTTAGACTAAACATCATGAAAACCCGCCTAACTCTTCGCGTACCATTGGAAAAGATCTCGCGTACCACAGTTTGGGAACCACTGATGTACATGGTGCAGGGCTAATTCTGCGGTGGTGTACGATAGTAATAATTTCTCACACTTGTCTGACTCCTTCGTGGAGTAGCCTATCTACTTTCAACGCTCGGTTTGCAACAATGTGAGGCTGAGAAATCGGGAAGATTTAGTGAAAAGAAAGGGATAAATGAATGGGTGAGCCCGCCTTCCATGCGATGCGAAAATAGACGGTGAAAGACGTCAAGGTAGAAACCAGGGGCGGGTAACATACGGCTCGCGGGATTTCAAGCGGCCGCAGACACTTTCATGTCTTACATGGTAATGTGGCCCGACGGTCTGCATACCTTTACGACAATGAACATTAACATGACAAACCCTCGTTCTAATCTAACTGATGTCCACGTGCAGTCTTTACTAAGGGTTTCTACGTCTGGCATACAGTCAGAGTTCAAAGCTATTAAAGTACATTAGGCTAATAAATTCATTGAATACAGCTTTTGGTCTCTATGCCCTGCCCTTAGCTTAACGTTTACATTAAATTCGATTTATTTCTTGTATATAGGTGGATAAACCCGCGATTAATGTGTCGATTTAGGGATCCGGCCCGCCAAGTAGGCCTGCTACTTTATCCCATATCCGCCTTGCGGACTAGAGAAGTTGTTCTAAATCAATCTGTAGGTTGCATTTAAAACAAAAATAAATTTAAAACAAACATGTTTATAACATGTTTATAATGTTTTTTGTTTGTTTTTACTAACCATGACGCCACGAATCTTTAATTGTGACGTCACCGTGGATTGTCATCGGCAATTGCAAATACTGGGTAAATATATGACTTTTTTGAGGAAAAGGGCTTCCGATCACATCCGTAAACAAACCAAAAATATCCTTAACCAGGACTACATCGTTATGCAGCATTTTTACAGTCGGCGGTAATCATCATCAGAACGCCCATTCCGTACCATTGATATATATCTAGATGGTATAACTGTCGAATCCACGACGATTTCGAGGGTTTCAGCCATTTCATATAATATACCTCGACTATATTGAATACAAATGGTCAGTAGTCTAATACTACATGTTTTTCGAGAGAATTTACACATTTATGGCATAATTAAACAACGTTAACTTTTTTTCAAAATGAAATTTGTTTAAAACACTGTTTAAAACAGGTTTGTTTTAAATGCACCCCTTTTCTACTGCATATCTCTCCCCAATTTACAGTGCGGCTAATACCCTAATGGTCGCCAATCACTTATTCAGACATACGATGGATATGCAAATCCAAAGAAACCGTATCATCCTATACAATACATGATATCTTGTTTTGTCTTAAACGTCATTTCAGCACCTGAGACACGTGACAGCGGAACACCGCTTCATTTGATGTCTACGCAAAAAACTTTACCGCTTGGGGGCGCGCTCGCTTCAAAACCTCCACCCAAAATGTATGAGTGTTGCCCGCGAAAGGCATTTTGAATGATCTTACGGGCCAGTACATCAGTAATATTGAATCAATTCACCACTAACTTGACGAAACACAATTTTATTTGGATTATCACATCATGAACGAATGGCGACATATATTAGCTTTATCCTCACTGGCATATGCATAGGTAAGTACTGTAGCTATAGTCTAACTATGCATATATATATAAAGGCTTGGTCGGTCATAAATTGAGAAACAGGCTTTATTTCTGTCCACAATAAATCGAATGTCACGGTGAACCGATTCTAAATCTTTAGGCATGACACTAACGTAGAAATGCAACGCGTAGTACAACATTCTGATCTGTAGGACTATATTGATTAATTTTGATTTTTTTTATATTTGGATACTTCTATGTACTCTATTATCCGTCACAACGTCAATAGCAAAAGGGTGATCACAAGATAATCTACAAATAAATTCTCACCATATAAATGAAGAGCTGAAAACTCTTGGTTGGTTACAGAAGCGAATAATCTTCGGCAGATTAAATCACTTTCAAATCATTCCCGAAACTCAACAAATATTGAAATCATATACGCTATATTTAAAGTCGGTAAAATGCTGGCTAATTCGGACTTTTCATCTTAACACTAATACGTGATTCGCCTGTGATGCATCCGTAAATGTTTCAAATATTTCTAGTGCCGTTTCCTTGTAAAATAAATACGGAGAATGGCTAAAACATCGGAAATATTCTTAATATTTCTAACTGCTATATCCTCGGCTTGTAATGAGCGCATTTTCTTGTGAATTTCGCCTTTACCTTCGTCAAGCTAACTCGCAAACCAATTCCTCAAGTAGCGTATAGTATGTGACGACAGTAATAGCGAAATGAATATAAGAGCACTTAGCCAACGACCGCACGTACGGCCATCTAAACAAAGGTACGAGGAATAGATGAGGTTTTAAGAATAATCGGAGTGTTCGATCCAATAAGCCGCGATCTGAAGAATATTTATCAGCCTTTGCGTCTACGTTGGGTTCCTTTAACAATTCATATTCACCATGTGAGTGATGCAACTGAAATAAATCAACGCTGGATTAAGCAATGTCGTCCGATTGCGATAATACTTGTCCACTCTTCATTGAGTCGCATTACGCCAATCAACTTTCAAATACCTTGGGTGTATCATTCACTATAACGAAACGAATGTGGGGATATCCGAAATCAACAATAGGATCAGCTCGGCTCATGCAGCTTTCTAATCCTATAAATACCTGCTTCGAAACTTCAGAATTTGGATTGGCACAAGAATAAAAATTTTTAATGCCTTTGTGCGAAGTCAACTCACATATGGCTGCAGTGTATGTTCTCTTTCGGAAAATCAAAGAAGCGTCCTGGATGTCTGCTACAGACAATTTTTGCGAAAAATGGTACACGGAGGCTACACTCGAAGGGAAGCCGATCACGCAATCAAAATTAGCAATCAGAATCTTCATAGAATCTGTCGCACTGAAGACCTCTCATCATTCATTGATCACCAACAAGCTAAATTTCTTGCACACATAATTCGAAAACCTAATGACAGTGTCGTGAAGTCAATCACGTTTGAAGATGAAAGGAGAACGAAAAAAGAAGCACCTTCTGCAACGCTGATGAACAATGTCCTCAATCGGAACGACACCGACATCAGGACATTCTCAAAAGCAGCACTTTCACGGGAAATTTAATTTATAATTCAAATCCTTGATGCTCTCTTTTTTGATGGTTACTTCCATCACCTCGGTGATGGTGCTCAAAGTCTGAACGCAGACAGAGCTAGACCTATATGTATATATAATGTGACGTATTCTTCATTTGATTACGACTAATAATCATTTCAAGCTGGGGATGTAAGCTATAGGCTACGTGTCATGGTTCATTATACTCTGAATACAATACCCGGCTACAGTGGACAGTACCCTCTTAGCGAAAGGAGGGTGTATTTTCAACCGTGTATACCACCCCAACTATATGATTGTGAATATGCTCCCAGGGAACACGAAAGCAGCACCTACTTCAGACTTATACCGCGGTATAAATCAAGTACAACATTTTTAATTCAAATTGTGCATGTATACGTACGAACGTAGGAAGGTCATGCATGTAGCCCCGTATACGATTTATGACCGCGATATAATTCCCTGATGTAAGGCCTGATTTTCATAAATTTCAATTCAATATGCATTAGCATAGCGGTTCTCAACCTTTTTGGACATGCGCCCCCCTTAGCGATGGTCGAAAAAATTGCGCCCCCTGACCCCATTGCACTTATCGTCATGTCAAAAAGAGCACATCATCTAATACAGAGGTGAGAAACCCTTTTGCTAATTACGCCGCTTTTCGATTTCTTATGTAACCTAAGGCCGCATTCCAGGGCACATCGGTAATGAAATAATTGGACGCAAAACCTATGTTAATTTGTCCATATCCATTCCCGGTGAACTCCGGACTCTCCTACTTTTCACAACGGCCTATTGTACGCACCGAAATCGCGAATGGCAATGTTATGAATAGTTGCTGGGATTGTCTATTGTCGCGCGGAGTTCGAACATTTTTCAGATTCACGAATGAATTCCGTAATTGATAGTAGAAGTATCGCATATTACTATGAAATATCTATCCTTTCTCAGCCCATGTCATTAGATTCCCCCGTGGAATTTTTGGAGGCAGTGCTTTCGAAAATTTAAGGCAAGTTATAAATGATAATGCATCTTCGAGTGGGCCAATTGTTATTAGTCACTTTGTTGCATGCTGTTATCTCTCGACCCCCCGCCCATCCGGATTGTCCATTGTATGTATAAATATATTGAAATCGCCCAAATGTGCCATAAACAAATTTCGTTCGTGAGGAGCACACGATTCCGATTCCGATTCATATTGAGAAGGGAGCTACTACATTAAAATCGAATAATGAAGTAACGTTGAATTGCTCAAAGCGCGAAAAAAATTTCAAGATTAATTAAAATCTCTCAAAAAGTCGGGAGTGAATTCGTAATTTCAATTTGCACGCCGACGGCCGCCAACACATACTAATTGTATTGGGTGTCGACGGCCGCACAAATTCCCTTATACGGCCGCAGATTTCCCATCCCTGATCTAATGGCATACATATGACATATCTTAAGCCAAGTTTGAATCCGCATTCCAGTTGTTGAGTTTTAAACATTCTTGACAAATTTCCCCAAACTTGTTTGAGAATAGCAAAAAAAACATTGAACAGGACATCAATTTATTTCGAGGTAGGTTGCACTGAGACTAATCCCAATGCTGGTAGTGACTATAGAGAGCGCGGCGTCGTTCTGTCCTGCCATGCTAAATTTGATCAGTTTTGGTATTGCATTAAATTGTGTTGATTTAGGGCAGCCGATTTGAGGGTGAAACCGGACAACCTTTATTGCATCTAAGTCTGTCTTAGGCATTGCAGTCCGTCAGCTATTAACAACAGCTACCCAGCATACCGAGCTTTGGGCTACTGCCAAAGATATGAAGTGATGAATGACTTACTCGTGGAAATTGCTCGAAATCTTCAAAGAATATCAAACATTTGCTCAAATGAAGTAGAAATCAGCCTGTTGAACACGACTGTTGGGCGCTGGCGTTTGAATTTGGTAAGCTTTCTTGAATACGAAATAAGTTTATCTTCAACAATCGATCGACGAGAATGGTTGTGAAACACATGTTTAGTCAGAATTCATACAGACTTTATCCATTTCTCGCGCCCACCAGGTTGAGAACCACTGCATTACACTGTTAAAAATATTCTATGCCAAATTACTGGTCTGGTCCTGGCAGCAGTTTTACGACTCTGAGACCAGTAAATTTGAAAAATATTTTCCCGTAAATATTATTGACCGTAATTTATTTTTACAAAGACTGACTGTTAAAATTTTTACGGAAAATTGCCGTTACCTGATGTAACGGAAAACGGCTGTAATACCAAGTTACTGGTCTAGTCCAGTGCAGCAGTTTTACGCTGATGAGACCAGTAAATTCGAAATAACTCTCCCCGTAATATGATTTTACATATGCTGACCATAGGAAATTTTACGGAAAATTTCCGTAACCTAAGGTAACAGAAATCTGCTGTAATATCAATATACTCGTCTGGTCCCTTGCAGCAGTTTTACGTTCCTGAGACCAGTAAATTTGAATCAGGTTTATTTGGTGCGGGAACACGTAAAAAAAAGTAAGTGTGGATCATGACGAAAATCCAGTCTTTCTTGTGGAGATCATCGGTCAGCAACTGCCTGAATGAAGAGGGCTTCATCAAAACTTCAGCAGCAGTTGAAGGACTGTACTTTGGGCCATGCTCTTTTGTCGGTTCTTCTATAATCTGAACAAAGATTATGCTGTCATCAACACCGTTACAATTTGGAAACTTTGAGACGCTATAGTATGACATACTGCGACTTTTCATATTCTTGTCGATTTCTCAAATAATGATGGCCTAGGATAGCGATGTCGAACATAAGGCCAGCAGGCCGCATGCGGCCTGCGAAGCAATTCTGAGTAGTTTGAAAAGACCCTGTATTACCCAGCACATTTTCTAACAAATGTTGAGATATTATTGTAAGAAATGCTTACCGCAAGGCCACAAATGTCAAGATCATAGACCGTGATATAATTATCCGACAGTGGTGTTATGGTTTTACTCTATTCATCATCAGGAACAAGTTGGTGATACTGACATCCAATTCCAAAAACTCCAAAAAGTGCACACTGAGTTCATATTTTTATGAAGAAATGAGCCAAAAAGTAGTTATTCGTGAAGTGAAAAAAAACTGTTATATGCAGGTCGCATGGAAAATATAATAGTTATAAAAAATACAATTCAAATATATTTGGTCGCACTGCTGTATCACTTCTACTCTAAGGCCCCAGACAGACAGAGAAACCCGAATGACGATTAATAATGAGCCAAATTCTAACGTCTGCGTTTACAATTAGATCACTTGTGTTCCTCAAAGCGCATACGATGAGTTAACGGCAGATTACGATTAAAACAAAGGGAGCATACAAATATGTCAGCTTATTCCGTGGTTAGAGTCAGTGTTTAAGCGGTTGAATTCAAACGATCAATCTTCGAATTTTTGCCAAACTTCCGTTGTTTGCGAGTAAAGGTGCTGCTAGAATCCATATGATATGATCGTGAATGTTATGTAATATACCAAAATGTATACAGGATTGATAATAAACTATTTAAGCGAAAAGTAAAGTCGGGCGTTTTGATCTACCGTAACATTTTGGAATGATTTGACTGATCCGGCCCGCGAGCGGTTTGAAAGTTTGAATCTGGCCAGCGACGCAAGTTGAGTTTGATACGAATACCCTTGGCCTAGGACTTCGTACCTGAATCATCTTTTCCAGCGTGATTGCAAACTTTTCTGGCAATACTCCTTTGCATCGCACGTCCAATGTATTTCGCACGGCATCGTGCTAGAAGCGAGAGGCGAAATGATCCCTTTCTATCACATAAGCATTCGACGCCATAACGCTTCCATTTTCGTGTAGTTCAATGTCAGAAAATGTAATACATTCTTATAAGCCATAGCTTCTGTTCACCATTAAACTGTAACGAAAATACATACGTCTTCAGAAACAGGACTGAGAATAACTTGGCAGATTTGAGCTCGGATACTGCTATACCTACAATATCTGCTATCAACACCTGCAATATTCTAAAGATAGAGTTAAGCTGTGGCTTCGAAACCCTCAATATCTTACAGCAACGCATCTTGTTATTATCCAATACGAAAACATCGCGTCGATATAATCTCTATCTCGGAACATTCAGCCGCACGTGTTCAGGCTCAGATATGTCTGACGTCTGACGCCACTATGTCTGGAATATGTATGACGTCACAATGTACTGTTCGCTCGAGCAGCTACGAATTCATGATCAAACAATTCACAAGGCCATTCGCAGGAAAAAGGTAAAGGACGTTTACTACTCTCGTCTCAATGGCAAAGGAGCATGGCGGCTAAACACCAGCTCCAGTGTTTCGATATATAGTTTGCATCGTACATGCGTTAAGGAGTCTACAATGGTGGCAGAACTGGTCCAACAGATAATTACACAAAAGATCATACCTGCAGTAAAACTACATAACATACCAAATTCGCTTGCCATGCTACTATTGCTAGACCTTGATGTCTCAAAGGATACTATTTATGAAGCGATATAAACGATGGTATCTGCAATGCCCAAATGTTCGGATACCGTTCACCGATTAGCAATCAGCACGGCCATCGATGTCGTAATTTGGTTGATGATTGAAACATGATGTAATTACGAAAATCACATATATATATGTACATAAGACCGTAAGCGTGTAAAATGATCGAATTGTGAGTTCAATAGCAATGTTGCAAATAATGATTATCAAGTAAATCGCTTTTACGAATGCAAAAGTAAATCCGGAATACTTATTATCCAGTAAATTGCTTTTACAAATCCAAAAGTAAATCTGAAATACTGGTTATCCCGTAAATTGCTTCTACGAATTTAATCTGTAATTTTTTTACCCTCTAAAAACAAGTAAATTTACTTTTGACGTGCCCGCATATTAATTTAACGGGTATTTACCGTTAATATAACTGACGGGACAAATTTACCGGTAAAATTTGGGTAAATCTACGAATATTTCTAAGAGTGTAGCGTAACAATATGAAATAGTGTTGCATATGGAAGCAGTGTTGGCTCGTAACATATTGGTTTGTTCAATATCTTGCCGCTTCGATTTCCACCGAGGTTGACGCCAGAATCGCTGCGTACACATTTTAGATTTATCGATTTATCATTTATTGTCTAATATTATATAAAGCCCATAACGGAAGTGCACCATGCTTCGCCCTTATGAAATGAATCTAAGCGTAAGCAATTATAAATTCGGAATCTTGTCGTGGTCTGCATCCTGCATTGACTAAAAATCCGGTCCAGCCCTTTCTGTGAGTCGATAGCTGAAGTAGAATTATAAAATACGGATCATGTACATTGCTAATGTACAGTGTGCGTACAATCTTGCTGTACAATTGTACAATGTACATGTTTCATGAGGCGAATGATTTTTCATGCTATGGATGGTTCGGTGTTCACGTTCGTCTCGCGAACCACGGTATTTCGGAGGTTATTGTGTTTGTAAACTAGGCTCTGAACTACGGGAACGTCATATGTTTGTGTTCACTCGAACCAGAACGTTTATGGGGTTAGCAACACCACTAATGTCACATAAATTATTGCTCATTATTTCTAGATGAAACAATCAAATAGTTCAGAAATGCTATACGAATTTTTCGATTGCGACACTTCTATCATCAGAAACGAACCCTCTCGTTATTTCCAATCAGGACAGGCATCTTGTTCAAGTTCATATTATGTGAATCGGTGAGCCCGTTTTTTATGTTATGGAACATTGACTTCATTTCTTACCAACCAAATAAACAATCAAACGAAGAATAGACTGCAGCGACTCTCCAAGGCGCACCTATCTTGTTTGATTAACTTGATTGCCAATTCGCAACTGTAGTATGTGGCGCAGTTTCTAATATCGTTCGCAATGAACGCAGTTCTCACTTAAAGACTAATTATTCAGTGACACTTATTGAGCGCAAGTTACGATCATCACGCAAGAAAAGGATGATGAAGGTATCGGCGCATATCGCGCCAGGACAAAATACGAGGATTGGAAGTGATGCTGCCTTGCAAGATAGTTTTCGTGCGTCGGCGCCATCCAACCAGGCGGCCCTTGACGGGGTAATGGAGGAATGAAAAGGAAATCTTCGACGAAATCAAAAGCCAATCGCAAGATGTACAAGAACTATAAGCCAGAAGGAAATCTACCACAAACCTTTTAAAAAGAAGACGAAGTAAGGAGGAAGTCGCATGGCGGACTGGAAATAAATATGGCTATACCAACCCAACATCAAAGATCACATTAATATCAAGCAACGTGAGACTTCGTATCGCATTGACACTGAGAGCAACTTTACAGGCTCCAGAAAAATCAACGCGGTTTGGATACGAAGAAAAGACGCCTGCATGAAAATCAAATGCAAATTCTGACAGCACGAAGGAGATAATCTGCATTATACCTTCGCGGAATGTGCAACTTACAAAAAATGTTTTCTCTTCTCAGAGGATCTCGAGAACGTATTGCAAACGGCTATAGACGCTACACCCGGCGAAATCATACGCAGCGTGTACGACGGACCGCAAGCTCCGACAATAATAAAAGCGTTTATTAATTTCAAAACCCTAGTGTGGGAATGGGAAAATGCATTCGAAATCCAAAACGAATACGCCCACAACATTGACCAACGCCGCAACGATATAAGAAGTGAAATTTACCGCAAAATCCAAAATATCCGATAATACGCGATAAATTGTATTTATCGATCCAGCCCAGCCATATCACCCACAACCTATCCCAAACACCCTAACCTCCCATCCCATTCTCTCAACCCTTCCCCAACCTATATCACTCCTCGACGAATACCCAACACACAACCCAAACCATCCACCAACCATCATAAACGATAAAATAACGACTACAAAACGTCTATACCGGCTACCGGCAGCTACGACGATGACCACAACTAACTACAAATTCGACATCTGCAACAACTGCGTTGAGAATGTTGAGATGGACCGAAGAGGGGGCATATGCTTTTTGTGTTTATAGTCGAACATTCCAACTATCCGGCTTAGTCCATCCAACAGGGAAGTGGCACGAGAAGAGGCGCCTCTTTTTTTCAGAAGCAAAAGTGGTCCGGTTGTTTGGAGTGATGCACAGTTCGTAATAACTATGCCGACGAAGCTAGCGCAAACGCCACAACACCGATATTAATTTGTTCAACCCGACGCGCAGTTGGAAACACCACTATACGCAATAAAGTCAGTATCTGAATGGAAATCTTGTTTCACTTATAACGTTCGCATATTTTTCAAGGAAAATACATTGGACTTCATTCCAAGATAAAATTGAAAACTCTCCGACAAAGCCAACGCTTGACACTGAAAAAGATCTGCAAATCACAACGACATGCTACGAACATTTATTACAAAATTCATATCATAAAATAGTCAAGTAAGCCATGAAGTAAGCGGAAATATCATGCATAAATACCATGAATTTTATTTATTCAGACAGCACTCCGCAAAAACTTGTTACTGAAGGTATGTTACGACATAATAACAACCCAAATGCAAAGCAAAATGTTTGACATAAGTTTTGGTCCAACTCTCAGATCAGACAATTGAAATGAGCGCGTTTGCACCGTGAAACGTTCGACATTGCGCGGGAGACAG
This sequence comes from Botryllus schlosseri, assembly GCF_051294905.1. Classification (NCBI taxonomy): domain Eukaryota; kingdom Metazoa; phylum Chordata; class Ascidiacea; order Stolidobranchia; family Styelidae; genus Botryllus; species Botryllus schlosseri. The sequence continues at coordinate 23,687,801 of NC_137249.1, forward strand.
AAACGTTACGCTATCAGGAAATAATTCCAAACGGACGAATGACTTTTCAACAAGGCTATGATGTCATAATTTAACACTTATGTTAAAAAGCACAGCAGTGCAAAAGTTGTTCTAGATCCCAAGGCTAAACCCATGCCAAGCAGGTGCAAAAGGAAAATTCGTTTTTGAATATAACCTATCAATCGCTGTTTCCATAAAGGGCTGGTAATTATGGCACATCCCAGGTGGATAGAACAGCAGGTAATGTTTGGGTTAAACGCTACTCCAGTTGACGTCTATGTGTGTTATCTGTAGATAACTACCTTACTGATGGGTACGTTAGGAATGACTGAACAGCTAGAAATCTGCATTGTTCTGAACAACCTGATTGCTACAATGGGTCACTGTTATAGTCATCGTATTAAGGCACTCAGATTGTTCGAGTTCGAAACAATACAAACTTGAACCGTTCACGGCCATTTTGGTAGTTGCAGCCCCACGAGCTGATTAGAATTTATATTCTCCGACACAGTGCTCACGTTCAAGACCACTTTTAATAAGTGTTCGAGTCTCATGCTTTACCATATTTTTTACGAAGCCATGAGAATTACTAGCCCATCTGTTTACCCAAACGTACAGTCGACCGTTTCGCATTTACTGGTAGGTTAGTCATCTATCATTTATCTCAGATGTTATTACGTAAGTAATAACGAATATTCTTGAACTGACATCCACCAACTCGTTGTAGATTTGGAAACTCCAGATATATTTACTGAGACATAGCACAGACGTAAGTTACGACACAAATTCAGGACCAGCACCGGATGAGTTTGAGCAGACTGCCTACAGGCAGCAAATTGCATCAGGTGGATTGCATATAGATTTATAGCAGCAAGAGACTCGATCACATTGCATAAGTGTCGTCTGCCGTGTTGTCGAAAAACGAGGAGGATTCGATGAGATCTTCGTCGGCGCCGTATGGATCTTCTGTGGCGCCGAGAACTTGTTTTGATATGAAAATTGATGGTTCTAAGAATGAAACATGGGAAAATCTACACGTGATACAATGTGCCAAGCAGAGGTGGGCGACTAGAAAATTACTGATATCGCGCAAATCAAGTTCAGCTCATATCAAATCAGACCATGCGAAAGGCAAATGTCTGTACAGCAAGTAAGTAATCGAGTGAGCAGCTTTAATAACTAGATTTGGTCAACAGCCGCGCGCTTTTAGTAGCGTATGTAGGTGGCTACTTATGAAATTCTAGAGCGCGTCTTCGCGACTAATGCAGAATGACTAATGCCACTGAAATTGCTGCAATTTTCGTAAGCAGATCCAGTGACAGTGATACAACGGCTAATTTACCCATTTCTTTTGGCAAATTCCCTATAAACATGATGGAGACAAGACTGACAAGCTAGAGAAATGGTGGAGCCTCCGGCTTCTTGATCGGTAGTTTATAGGTTCAATCCCCGGCCGGGTCAGGCCAAAGACTTGATTAGTAACACGCCAACACGGGTATCCATGACTTCCCCGATTGGCGCTGAGCTCGGTATACCAGGATAACATGGAGGGGTGGTGCAACACTTAGAAACCATACAAGGTTATATCTTAGGGTTAACATTACCATACGTCCTTTTTAAGAAGATTTGTCCTCGTTTTTGACTTTTTCAAAGTGTCCTCGGAGGACGCCCAAATGAGAATTTTGTGTGAATATAGGGTAAAATTCGAGTGAGATACAGTAAATTAGCAGTGAAGTACCGCTTCGGCTGCTATTTCAAAAGCTGAGCCGGAAAGTTGACCTTTTTTACTTCAGTCAAACGACCACGAAGTGGGAAAATTTATTTCAGGATTTTCCTCCGGTGTTGCAAGTATGAAAATTTTGAAAAGTGTCCTCTTTTCAGTTTTCCACAATATGGTATATCTACTATATCCGCACCTTCCTTGGTCTACGGCATATGCACAGATGCAGAGATCGTGTGTATGTATATCACGAGTAGGTGTATATGCCGCAAAAACATCATGGACAAAAATACATAACGCTCTTTCCTTTGACATATCTCAAAACTACTTTCCACTCTACGAAATCAAAAGTTTAAAGGGAAAGTGATTAGTGTAAAAACGTGATTGCTTCAGTAAGCGCTACTAAATTTAGACTCTGAAAAAGCAGAAGTACTTTGTTACTGACCACATCTGCTTACAATATATCGATATCATGCAATAATTCTCACCGTCCGTAACGACTGACTTTAAATCCCGAATTTCCTCACCGCCGAGCGCATTCAAAGACAGATTGCTCACTGCGTAAAAAAAAGAATTAAGACACGTCGCATACTTAGCTAGGTGGAGATAGCATCTTACTCGAAGATTCAATGTCTGGTGATTTGGGCGGTTTAGGATCGTTGTAGGAATGGTCACCGGTTTGCAGCTCACTAAACTCCAATTCCGAAGGAGGCTTGAGAATGTCCGACTGGCCTTTCCGGGGTACCGATGATACTGGGGTTGATCTGGAAGCACATTGAGCATGCTGAGCGTAGTCTACTTAGTAAGTGTCATTAATGAAGATTTCAACAATGAGGAAGCCGTATATGTATCAAAAAATGCAGTTCTTCTCAAACATTTTAGAGAGCGATCCACATCTTTGTTTTATTAACATTTCGAAATCCAAGCCTCCCACATTGAAAGAATTTCTAATGTTAGTATGCTACGTTGTTACAAGTACTGCTACTAAATAGAGAAGGTGCAGACAACTAGTTGTACGCTACACAGTCTATGAAACATGATTCATTTAAAAAGTAATTGATTCACAGAAATTACTCCTTCATAATATTAATGCACACTCTGCGCACTGTGTGCTTTGAGTACATCAATGGTTCTCATATGTTTACTTGTTAGTAACTCTGAACAACAATCTGTTCCCTTAGTCTACCTGATTGCGATTCGAGTACTGGAAACATTGTGCTCATCCCTAATTAAATACACAACATATTCTCAGCGCATGTTGTAAATTTCACATTTCTACCAGATATAGCCCTTTATCAAACTGTGTTTTTGAAATATTTACTTTAAAATATCTGCAAGAAAAGCTTCATTATCGACATCTTCTTGTGTGGTGGGTTCCTCGCCAATTCCGCCCCTCGTAGTTGCAAAGTTGAGTTTTTTATCTCCACGCGTCGAAGGATGTCCGACCGATACTGTCGATGATAGGAATAAAGAATGAAAACGCGGATCTACACGCAAACATAGCAATACTCACTATTAGAAATCGGGCCCGCGTCGGATTCGCGAGAGCTCGACAGTATGAGACGTTTACCGCTGGCTAATCGGTCGAACATGGTTTTGATCGAGTCTTTAAGCTGGAAAGCAGGTCGATTCAAGAATACGTGGTGAAAATTTTACAGGAATCACAAAATACAAAGATAGCCGATGAATCGATGTTAGCCATTATTATAGATCTTATATGTTACATTTTCCATAACCATAATCATGCGGCATACATAATAGGACTAACCAAGGAGTGTAAAAATTCATTTTAGCAGAGGTGGGTGGTAACAAAGAACAATTTTCCGATACCTATGGAGTAATAGCCTTTGTTGGCAATCCAGGCATAGCAAAGGGTTATCTCCTTATGTGGCACGGTGAGACTAAATAAGGACAAGAACCACTGCTATCTCTACACACAGAGGTACTCAGTAACGGAGTACTTGTACTTTTTCAAAGTGCTTAAGTGAGACCTCTCATTTCACGCTTTCACTCAAAGTGGTTTTGAAGGTGTTGGAATTGGTTACGTCTTGTAATTGACTTGAAATTTTCATGTTACTTCCAGTTTTACTTGAGTAGCAACAGATGCCATCAACAGCAGCGGCCACCCACCAGGGTTGTTACCAAGTCACAAGGTTCCGAGTCACAAGTCAATCTCACTTTTATAGTTTTGACTCGAGTCAAGTCGAGTCATTTTCAAATCACAACCGAGTCAAGTCCGAGTCTAAGTCTGTGAGTAGAGTGTTGAGTCTGAGTCATAGTGTATTGACTCGAGTCCGAGTCCAAGTCACTGTGTTGACTGATCTGTAGTCTTGTTAAACCCAATTTTTATAACTCTGTTTGGTGATATCGAATGGTTCGAATTTAGAATATGCTAGTTTTCCTCACTTTAAACAGTTTCTGATAGCATTTTCAAGTATTAGTACTGGCAGACGAAATAATGATAGTGTCATAACTAGGGCAAGTTTTTGCAACTTTTTTTACAGCTTCCGACAGCTTCCTAGATACTCATAATCTATGTACCATGATGTTTTAAGCAATTTGGAGGGATTTTATAGTTCAACTTTTTGCAACTTTTATATATTTTTCACACCAATTTTGACTGCAACCATTATCAAATATTGCGTCAAAATGTGAAGGAGTGATTTAAAAACATTCTATAAACCATTTCTAGTATGGTTCTATTCTCTTTGATTTGCACAAAAAAGAGCTATATGATGGGTTAGATGCATCTCACTGTGTTATCCGTGACGCAGTGGCTTGCAAGCAAGACGTTCAACTACCCCTGCCAAGCACGACCGTGTCCGAACAATATGTAGATTGATCGTTTTATTAATTCTGTCGTTTAAATTTGAGATAGTTTTCCATTTCACGAACGCCCAGACGAGACCTCCGAAAATTGCATCTTCACTGGGTCAGCTTATTCAGGCTACTCATTTAGTTAAAGTAACCAAGTTTATCTGCAACGTGTTGGGTCAAGTTTGCAGACCTAAGGGGTGAGGGGTGTGTTATTTGACTTATTTTAGGGGGAGGGGGTATTCGCTATGCTGTTCGGCTTTTTGATGGAAAATATTCCCTCATTGTCTAACTTTCTTGCTGTGTACCGGGATCATATATAATTTTTGGCGGCCTCGCCAGAATGTCCGTGAAATAGCAAAGTAACAAATTTGACGGCGCTGCAGGAACTATAGGTTACACAACGGAACCTTTCAAGTATCTCATACCCTACTAATTCAACAAAAATTATAAATGCAACTTTTTACTGCTACTTTTGTCAAAATGAAGTGCAACTTTCTCGCGATTTTAGTGCAACAAAAACTTGCGCTAGTGATAACTTTACTATACTTCGAAATTTTCGCGACTCGCGTCAGACTGGAGTCATTACAACCCTGCCACCCACCTTGGATATATCATTCGGAATTTCCGGAGGTGCTGTTGAAGCAACCCGGTGTTCATCACCTTTCCCTCGTTTTGACAGCACAGAGTTTAGCAGAGCGGAAATCGAAGTCTCCACCGTTTCTTCCCACCCCTGAAAATGGCATCGCACATTTGTATTGTCGCTTCGCCTCGGTCAGTTTTGTGTGACTGGGCGGACTGCCGAAAATATACAGGATTCACCCAAAAACATCGCTTGACATAAAATAGTTGTATAATCTGCCGGGTATCGATATCATGTACAGCGCTCTAACAGTAAAGACTTAATATTCTTTAATCCAAATCGTGACCAAATCAAAGTCCTAATTCAGTAATGACTGAAATTTGTTCATACGGAATACATCGTACGCTGTTTCATATGTCCAAGTCCAAATAAAAATGAAACAGATTGAAAACGTAAAACATTATATGCAACACGACAAAATGAATAGGGTTTGAGAGAGATTCTTGGAGAAACAGAACTTCAGTATTCATTTCAATAGTATATTCATATTGAAATAAACCCGACTATTTTTGGTTGACACTCGTCAGTGGTAAGCGTGAGCAACTAGTAGAGAATTGGAAAGAACATTGTATACAATTGTTGACACGCAATGCTCTTTTCCATTACTGGTATCTATTAGTTGCAGACAATTACCCCAATAACTGTCAGCCAAAAAATATTCATGTTTCTTTCAATATGGATATCTTATTTAATTGAATAGTGAGACACAACGGAATTGTATAGACATGACTGAATCAAAGACAGAATATATCATTATGTAACCTATAATTGATAATATACACTCATGCAATATTTTATTCAAGTGACATGTCACAAAAATACCGTGTATTCTATGTCAGATGACTAATCAAGAATCTTTATTTCATACGACAAAATACGCATTTAACATTAGTTTATAATTATTTCATTTATTACATTACATTTTATGCAGTAACATATCGTATATACTTGCATAACATAATCATACTGCTATAACATAAATATGACCTACAATCAGCAAAACATTTCGGATCGTGATCAATAAAGAATTATTATTAATGTGGATACACACACCAGGCAGTCTCATCGGCATTATCATTAGCACGCAATTTGGAGATATCTCATCACAAAGTTACCAATTCCTAATGATTGGGTTGGTGTATAATGGCAGACGGATAGACATTTTGGAATTATAATGAGCTGTAAGTAAATTGTGACTCATTATGTTCCAAATAGACTCTGATTCACAACTTGGACAAGTTTTCGAATTTACGTAATTCGAAATTGATATTATGTAATCTGCGAATATTGATATTCATCTACAGATACGTATCTTTCACCAAGATACTGTGAGATAGAGAGTGTTTGATGAAGTCAATATCCATAAGATTGGCACCCAAACAGTACGACCCTAGAACTTTGATTTGAATTTGACATAAAAATAAGCATAGCATCAACACATCAGCTAACCCAATCCTTTGAAAGTAATTGGTTCCTATCACATCGCTACATAGTAATTGACTCCGAGAAGATTAAGACAATCAAATCACAGTAAAATTGCCCACGAATATGACATTGGCATTGTTACGAGCAATCATATTACAGCTGAACGATAGGGTATCGACCCTGTATATCTTTTCTGTCCAATCAGTCCATCATATATTCATTCAAGTACAATTTTTTAGTCAATGTTCGCACTATTTCGCGCGAGATTATCCGATTCTCATTTCTGAGTCGTATTAATCATGTACTCGATATCACGCAGCCCGAGAATTTTATAAAGATTACACCCTACGGAATCTTTTAGTCGTGGTAAATCGAAACAATTATTTATGGGAGGCGGCACAAATATTTGCAGATCCCTGATCTAAAGCTCAGAACGTTGAATGCAAAGCTCAGTAGTCACCATGTCTGCGTCTCTCAAGTTGATACAAAGCACGGATTCCAGAAGCTCCGATTCTGTGTCCGACAAAGACAGCGCCAGTTTCGTCAGTAAGATCACCAATCTCAACGAGCACAAAAGTTCAACGTTGGACATGAGCAGCATGTAGGCATTCTCGCCGCATGCGTTGGCCAGCGCTTGGATCTGAGAAACATAAATCGTTCCTATTGACAAACTGGGGCTTCGTAGAGTCACAAATTAGCGGAACACGGGTAAGATTATTCAGGGATAAGGTCATAGCATAGTAATCAGTAACGCGTTGAGCAAAAGCAGAAGCCACACTGGTAATTGCATAAATATTCATATTGAAATAAACTTGAATATTTTCCATTGACACTTGTCAGGAGTAATCGCTACAACTAGTAGCGAGTTAAAGAAAACATAGTACATCAACAATCGTATCACAAAATTTATCATTGATATACAGTGTTCCCTTAAATTGTCTTTTTGTTGCTGACGATTACCCCTGATGAGTGTCATCCGAAAATATTCTGGTTTATTTCAAAATGATTAGAATACTTAACTGCATATACTGAAATTCTGTACCTCCAAGAGACACTGCTACATTGTTAAGTACCGTAGTAGCTTATGTAATTGGGTGCTGAACAAGTAAAAATAGCAACTAATTCAATGGCTTCAATTACCCGAAGTAAATTCTAAAGTTGAAAAGTATGCAAGTGAGTAGCTCCAAATGTGGTGTAGTAAGATCACGTGACAGAGTCGTCAAAAAAATGTTGAATGCGTTGCAACATGCATCTCGTCTGAAACGCAGAATAACTATACAGCACAATAACCAGGTTCCATCTTAATACTATAATTAATGATCTTGAAAAAGGGGTTACATTGTCGAAAGAGAGCGGAAGTTTCACGAAACAGCATCAGTGGAAAAAGAATGATCAAATTAACATTTTTCAACAGACAAGGACTGTTGAAACAAGCGTGGTGCAGTGCGCATTGCAAACAAAACACCGTCAGAAACGTGCCGGGAAAAAGTCGTGGGTTATCAATTTTGGCAAGATATATTGATAGCAGGCATCCGAACGTTGCCCACCTGACGATAAGTCCCTTCCAACAGCGTGTCCAGACAGTTGAGAGGCCGGGGTGTTTTGTCTTTGAATCTTGTCAGCAACCGTCGTTGTATGGCTCGGAACTGCTTTGCTCTTTGATCAAGCAGCTGATGCACACTCAACCTTGACATCCGTAACTAACAGAGAATAGTAAGAAGGATTACTCGTTGGCATAATGTACATTTTACAAGTCACCGAAAATTGTTACCAATGCTGGGCACAATGATTTGCTTACACGAGTCTGAATCTAGCATTCATTTTGATGATTCGAGTCGGGTGGAGTGAGAGCTGAATTTTTAGGTATTAAACGCTCCTCGCCACTAGCAACAACAGTTAATCTATCACAGACAATGCAGTAGTGGCGATAGTAGTAGTACATAGTTTCGATACCATTTTCCACTGTGAAAGGCTGTAAACCTCGATTGGTCATAGCGCAGCATATGAAACATGTCGTGCAAAGATACACAGGTTACTGGAAATCAGGATTGTAATGACTTGAGTCATGACTCGACTCGAGTCCGATTCGACTTCAATTCGAGTCATTTTTTAAAATGCGTAAAATGACTCGACCCGAGTCAATTTTTTAATGGACCCGACTGGTGCTCGATTCATTCTGCATGACTCGAACCAGGTCATATGACTTAATACTAGGACAGCTAAGACAGTCATTTCCTTGCAACATCGAAGAACAGTAAAGTTACGACATTATTGGATTTCGTCTGTCTGTCCTGATACTTATAGGTATGATCGGAAAAATGCCAAATCATCTTGAATGTCATGCAGATTTGGGATTAGATTCATTGTGGTCGCATATAAGCTACATAATTGAACTTTCCACAGCATTCATAATGTCATAATGAGTGATAGCTAGGGCAATTTTTTTTTGACATGTCAAAAAAAGTCAAAATTAGGTCAAAATTGTAGCGTTAGGTCAAAATTTGTCAAAATTGTTTACAAAGTCAAACATTTTTTGACCTCTGCATTTCGTTTGTATCGTAGATTTTGCGCTGTCGGAGAACTTATCAGTTGATATTTTACAGCTTGTAGCCTACTTTATAGGCCTACCGTTGTAAACGGACCATCGTCTGCTCATTGTGAATCATAAACGGTCAAATGAAACAAATAGTGACATGGTTTTATGGTCAACGTACCGCAATATCCTAGCTGAAGCAAGACTGCTTGGACATTGCATGGTTCTTATATCAAGAAGCGCAAGCTGAAAAATTGTGATATAGACAACATTGTCAGAATGAAGCAACACGGTGTGTCACCAGCAGTGTGCACACAACTTGAGTGTTGTCAGCCAACAAATGCTGCTGTTGAACGTTCTTTCTCCGTTCATGGCAAGCTACGTAGTAAGGACAGACACTTTCTACCCGAGAATGTAGGAAAGTATCTTTTGTTGTACTACAACAAATTTTAATTATTTCCACCAGAATACGTAATGTAACTACTGGAATTCTTCATAGGGCCAGATTTCGTTAAAATACTAGTTTTTCATGTAAAAATCTGTCAGTTTTTGAGCCAAAAACGTTTTTCAGGCCAATCTACTTTGTAAGGACAGACAGTTCCAACCAGAAATGAAGATAAGTAGTACAATTTTAACATTATATGCGAAAACACCTAATTTGCATACGTGAGGTCAAAATTTGGTCAAATTTCAGTTTTTTTAGGTCAATAAAGGTCAAAATTTAGATTTTTTAGGTCAAAATCTTCCGTTTTTTAGGTCAAAAAAAAATTGCCCTAGTGATAGCCAATACTCAACTCGAAGTTTAATATTCAATTCAAAATCGAATTACTTTGCCCAGTCCTAATTCATACCGACAAAAATCGAATGCATCAATGTTGAATACCTGGAAGTGTCTGTCCATTACAGGGTAGATTTCGTCGAAAGTAACGGGTTGCGGGTGAGTGATTTTGTGCGATGTTGAATAATTCCGTATGCGTCTCAGCAGATCCTTCGTGACGAGCCATAATCCTTGATAAGCGTCGCTCTGTACGCGATATCGGTCTGCAAGAAAGTTGACATGGTTACAAATACCTGCACATGATTAACATGAATTGGAAGAAAGTAGAAATGTGCCAGTGTATGTGGCTCATGTAAACTTTGACAAACCAATAATACCAAAGCAGTGACCAGACAACAAAACCTGTTTCAATTAGAGAAGGTCTAAAGAACGGGGTGTGATCTATTTCTAAAATCACTTTCACAAGATGTCTGATATTCAATACACACACACAGATTTGCATCGTCGATGGATGTATAAGCGTTGTTGTAGTCGCAGAGATGAATCGAAATCCGACTTACTTGATGATTTAGAAGTCAGTATGGTAGCTGTCGCACCGTGGATAAGTTTCAGGCCAACGCAATGAGGGCCCGCGTCGGCACTCGTCAGCTCTAAACAAAATAAATCCGATGACACCCGCTTGTTTTTCGATAAAATTTCCAGCATGCATACACCGCACACTCTGAAGGCAACAAACATCAAATAACACAGGTATTGACAAAAGACCAGACTACAAGGATTGTCATGACAAGCATAGCAATGGTCGGATTATATCTAAATATGCCAACCGAGTTTCCGTCAACAAAAGGAGTTCGTGTATGATCTAAAATTAGTACATTGAGTTTAAGCTATCTGTTAGCTTTGATTAATGTTCAAATTTTCAAGCCGCTGATGTCATATTTTGTGATACGATTGTTGATATACAATGTTCTTGCCAATTCTGCGCTAGTTGCTTAGGATTACTCCTGACAAAAGTCGGCTGAAAGTATTCCGGTTCATTTCAATATCAATACTATTCAATTGTAAATAGCAACAAACGCAAAATGACTAATGACACTACTAATAGGCGCAATTTCGTCCAGTTGTTATGACAATTTCGGTCGTAAAAGTGATACAGGCTCATCACTAAACAACTCTCCTTAAAAAAAATCCAAAGAGTCAAAAGTAAGCAGTTGGAAGTGGAAGTAGGCTAGTCTGACGCATAATCACTTGACTAAGTTGTGGAAGTAGGCAGCACCTAATTGCGCAGCTTTGCAATACATGTTTCGTATGGTACGATACTCCCTATACTCCTCCCGGCTTCTTGATCGGTAGGTCGTGGGTTCGATCCCCGGCCGGGTCAGACCAAAGACCTGATTAGTAACACTGGTATCCATGGCTTCCCTGCTTGGCGCTCATGCATTACTGGGATAGCATGGAGGGGTGGTGCAAGACTTAGAAAGCCGTACAAGGCTATATCTGCACCTTCCTTGTCCAGCGGCATATGCACGTCATGCACTCATGATATGCATATGCGCAGATCGTGTGTATGTGTATCATGAGTCGGTGTATATGCCGCAAAAAAAAACATCAAGGACAAAAATAAACTACGTCCTTTCCCTATAGATGTTTCAAGGCTTCCACAGTGGGAAATAGTATCAAAAACTATAATTGTCATTGATATATTACCTCTTCGTAACTAGGACCGTATAATTTAAGTACTTGAAAAAGCCATATCTCACTACTTGAGTCAAACAATTAGAATTAGTACTCGATTCAGATTTGAGAACTCCAATCACTGTGCCCAACCTATACGGGATATTGGCAAACCGTAGTTTAACCATCTGCAATTTAAATCGTTGCTGCCATTTTAAGTGACATTTATCTAAAATATCAACGTCAACGATCTCATGCCAACGAAAGCTACAAAAAAACTTTGGGCTCTGAGTAGTTGGCCATCGCCTGAAAACGTACCTGAGAATAGATCGAGCAGATTAACGCATCGTACGTTGCTTTCGAGAGTGACTTTGTGTTGCATTGTCTTAATCGGATCGTGCGGCCACGACACCAATGTAATCGGCAATTCTGCTGCAGCCGTCGCAACTCTTGGATTACCTACAAAACATTACGAGATTAGCGATCTCACATTTTGAATAGCCGGTACCATTTTACCACTTCCGCTCTGTTGATAATGGACGACTACTTCAAACTTGAGTGAGGCCGGCGAAAATTCTTTTCCAAGGAAGAACGATACAGTCATACACGGTATCGGGTCGGATTCGGCTGAAAAGAGCAAACATTTTAATATTACTCGATTTGATGCGATACTGCACTGGACAGCTAATACTTTTCTCTGTACTGAATCAGTCAGGTAGGCCTGTACGATTTGGCCAAGAACTATTCAAATATATGCGAGATCACTGGATTTCAATACATTGATTACTGATTTTGTAAAATCTCAAACCTTACAATGCTAAAACTTATTGAGTATTTAAAAAACAAATGCTAAATTTAACGTTATCGAACAACAAATGGCAAATAATATGTAGTTTAATACGTTTATAAACATTTGCATGGTTCTCTCTCTTGAATATGTCAATCTAGATGGGCAGCAAGTCTGATAACTGCTTAGTCGGTTTTGTGACTGCCCAGGTATAATTATTATGCGAATATTTTTGTACTTTTAATGGAAGTTGAAGCATACTAAACTGATCTCAGTGCTCTTCAACCGGGCGTATCGTACAACCTGGGGTGTACCATAATTGCATAAGGGTGTACCAATTTGACAGGGTGTAAGCTACTGATGGAGTGTCACAGATACCGCAATAATATGAGCTGGAATATTAAGATATTTCACTTCAAATGGCCATTTTCCTAATGTCAGCCATGATGTTTTAGTTTTGAAGCCAAAACTGTTTCATATGATCTACACTACCTTACAAAATAACAAATTAGACTAATTACATTATTAGATCATTATCAATCATGTTGCAAATATAGATGTTGCGCGCATCCCCTGAAAATGCTTCGACGCCGATTGAGAAAAACTGTGTCAAGTTGTGGCCAGGTAATCTCAGGCGACGATTAGTATTTAGCATTAGCGTTTCCTATACCAGCCTTATGTATCTGATTCCGACTAGGATTACTTCGGATTCGAAGTACTGTATTGTCTGGGGTGTAGGCCTACGGGATTTGAGTAAACGTTGAAAGCGTGTACCATTGCGAACAAAGTTGAAGAGCACTGGTTTCTCTCTTATCGGCCAGATAATTTAAAAATTCTATATCCAAGACAGCAGCCTGATTACTTGCAACCTAACAATAAGGTCAAACGGAAGAGTGAGGTCAAAGGTCAAATCAAGATGAAAAATAACATATAATGAAGAGTGACATGCTAATGAGAACAAAGAAACAGAAACAAATCGATGCAACATGTAAACAAGGACAAAACACATATCATGCATGGATATCCGGACAAAAATGAGCCACAGGTGAAAATGATCAAACGGACAGAACAACAGTGCAACAGATTTAGAAAAGCTGTAAAAAGATACCTTGTATTAATGGATCTGTCGATCAAAAGAGAAGGGTTTGATTATATCAAAATATAAGATTGGCGACGCTTTTATATGGCTGAGTCAGAATATGAATCGAGTTAAATCGCATTGCATTATGGATAAAGACTCAACATCAGTGGTTCTGTTGAAACTGGATAGCAGCTGATCATAAACATTCGATTACCAAGTAGAAATTGTGAAATTCTTTGATAGTACCACTCAAACCCAGGCTTTTACAAACTACCAATCTAGTTATGTGACGGTTAACCAATTACTGCTTTTATTACTAATTGAGTATTATTTTCGAAGAGCCTTTTCATCTTGCTGTAGTGGTAAGTTGTTTGTAAGCGGTTCTGCATAATTGTTATGAGTGAAATCCTGATAGCTGCGTGGAAGTCTAGCTATTGTGTTATGATAAAGGAAAATAGAATTGAAAATACACCTTTTTGTAGTATTTTTAACCGTTCTATATTAGGGACGTAGTTGTATCATGAAATCTACAAAGCTCAGACACATCATCCTTAATTAACTAGTCATCAAGGCTACTTTTAAAACTGTAGAATTTCACAGTAGGAAAGCATTGGTCCTTACCGATGGAAGGAATACTGATATGATTTTGAGTGCACGTCAAAGGATCATCCACATGGATCATAACGGAAACGTTATTGACTCTTCGCAACGCTTTCAACATGATCTGGAAACAGAGCAGGCTAATTATGCACAGCCCAGTTTTGAAACTGAGATGTGTTTCTTTACCTGGACCGTGATGGATGGCACCTGTCCTTCCACAGACGGGGGCGCATCAGGTCCACTGACCTGGAGATTTAATTCAACGTGAACTGTTATATTACAGCACAGAAATGATATGGTTATTTTCTGTATTGTATAATATACATTATATATCATATATTTCATACATTTTACACAGCTAATACGATTTTAGTAATGATTTACTTTTTTTAGACTACTTCCACTTCTACTTACTTTCAAGACCACAGATTTTGTAAAATAGAAAGTACTTTTGGTTAGGCTTGCATCACTGTTATGACTGAAATGGTTATGATAACTGGGGGAACAATAAATATCTTTCAGACAATTCACCCACCGTATTTGTAGTGTCATTGGCGATTTTGAGTTACACGAAAATATGCGGCCTGCGATTTCAAAAGCGGTAACCCCCGATTAACTGCGACTCCTCGATCCAATCCACATCTAGAAACCACTTACTCAAATGTTCATTTTCTACATCTAACCGAGTAGAAATTTACGGCATTTACACTTCCTATTAATATCAAACAAGTTCAAAACACATCCCAATTTCTGTTGAAAACAAAGTCATTATTTTGCAACATGCTGCGATTCAGGTCAGAACCTATTTCTGTGACGCAAGCCAACTGAAAAAAAAAAACAATTTACAATGCATTTTACAAACTTGGACATCAAACTAGTGAAAAATCGCCGCTCTAGCTGGCAGTTGAATGTTTTTACGCGAGAGAACTTAGTTTTGTACTAAATCTGAGTTATTCACACCTAAGAAACAGATGAATGACGGCCCAGAGTCATATGGGTAAACTATCATTTGTAATTGGTGGCAGCACACAACACTAATGCTTCTGAAATTAAATCTGAGTGAAGCAGTTTGACATCATTCAATCATTCTTGATACGAAATAGTGTTAAATATATTTGCCAAATATAAAATCATTTTATTAAACATGCAAACTTACAGACACTCTGTCAATGGTCGGCGGCATGTCAATTTTCACTTTTATGTCTTCATTGTCGCGATTTTTCGAAATGATGTCATCCTCTAAAAACAATACACGCACAGTTCAATGGCTTAGACAAATCAGTCAGTAAAAATTTGCTCTACCAGTCTCATCGCAAAATTACACTACTGTGTAGGTCTATGTGCTAAAGACAGCAGTAATATTCTATCATAAATCCTCATAGGCAGAGGCGGTCAATAACAAAAGTTTTCATAGTACTCAAGCAACTTGCCCTACTTTTTCATGCAGTTATATTAGACAGCTTAACTTCTACTAAACAAATTTTAAGGCAAAAATATTTACTTCTTATAAAATACAAGGTAGTTTCGCGATAACAAATGGGCGAAATAAACCCTACCGTACATCACTTTAACTGAAGTATATTCATTTATAAAAATTGCACTTATTCGTAGTCACCGACGATTAACATCTAAGAGTATGCAACATATGGTTCAAACACAGGCTACTTTTTATGTCTTTCTTGGTTTCGGTCAATTGGTTTTCACCGACTTATTATTTTGCGAAAATCGGCAAAACATTTTCAACAGCCAACTTGGAAAACTAGAAAATTTCCACTTTTACAAATTAAATTAGAATTAGAATTATAGCTATACATTTTTTTCCAAAGCAGATTACAATTAGAATCAGTGAATTTGCGAAAACGTGGACATTTAATGATGTTATTATCACATCAAATCATAGTAAACTATAATTATAAGTCTGCTACCATATGTTTTCATAGCGACGAGTATTACTTTTGGTGGAATGCAGTTTCCGAATTCTATCGTTGACAGCCAGCATTTCCTTGTCGATGGCAGACTGATCCATTTCTCTAGCATTGGACCGGGGCAAGCTGAAGATGGACGGATGGGTGCCCAGATAACTGCAAGACACGCGGCAGCTGTCCGTCAACGTCACGATTAGTCCTTCGTTACCGCTGCAAGGAAAAAAATGTCTTCAGTTAAACACAAAAGGCTTAGTAAACTCCTAATAATCAAACACGCGTTTCAAATAGGATGCTTATGAAATTTGTCTCAAGCTCTGAGAATTGAGTCCACGTAGGCTAAAACCAGGATAAAGCTACTGAGGTTAATCGGCGATATAGAGTTTAACAGTTTGAAATCATGGGGGCAGTTTCAAATCGTATCATTTTGAAGAGTTGTGCAACCAAAGGTAGCCATACTTGTTACGTTTACGGCTTAGGTTTTACTTATTTTTCAAATGTTTATATTTTAGACAATCTCCTCTTCGGCTACTTGTAGTGTTCAGGAAAAAACACTTACTTTGCGCACTTTCGAATTTATAAAGTAGCTGGTTTGGGGATATGTTAGCAGCGAGCTTAAAAGTGGCACTGCCATCAAAACGACGACATCTGAATATTTTCAAAACATGCACTCATTCGTCATCAGTCATTTTTCGTTAGTCGCGAAGATGCGTCCTTCAATCTCGGAAGCATCCACCTCTGATTAACTGTCAAAACATATTGTGATCTTCCCACCAAATCTATGTTTTGAAACTGCTCACTTGAGTAAATTTCAAAACTTCATTTCTACTTCCTCTTTAAGCAGTTTTTATATTGCTTACAACTCGCTACTTATAGCCTACTTGCGATGGAGTTGAAATTTGTGACCTTTACTTCCTTTTCAGTATCAAGTATCAACGGTAAGTAGAATACTCTGTGTGCGTGTACAATACCGTACAAGTATATAAGCAAATGAAAGATCACGATGAAGTTGACAAGACATAAATTATCGATTACAATTTGAATTTCAGAAATCACAGACATTAATTCCACCCCTGACAGAGCGATTTTCACAAACTGTGATTAGACCGTGTCTGTTTTGTCAGAGGCTGGATTGCACTCTATTTCAAAACACTCGGTTTGGATTGATTAAATGTTATTAACTGCGTCCAGCACTAGCTTAATTTCAATACGAATTGCAAGGCAATCTCCAGCGAGCAAATAACGATCCAGACCTAATATTTCCAAGACACACATGCACCGGCACGTCATCAACGAGCGTGGCCCACTTCACGATGATCCCTTCATAAACCAAAAGCTGTTTAGAGTGCGTTGCCACCACGCAGTTGACGCTCGATGATTCTAAACCAGATAAAGTTATCGTGTTAAATGAGCAGGACAACTAAAATGTACAATATCCAAACCTGCCGGAACGTAAGGATAAAAGCACGCTGGGCTGTATCCTAATTTCTTCATGTACTTTAACTGCCCGGATTCTTCCACACAGTAGAGATTGCGTTCCCCTGAATCAGAAGTCAAAATTGACTAAAATATTACTTGGAAGGTTTGTTATGTGCTTTTCCAGATCTAGCTTGAATATGACTGGGCAATATCCAGCGCTCAGAGAGACTCGATTCTGAATCGACTATGAGGCTCCGAGTCAAGTCAAATATTTGAATATCCCTATTATAACTATATGAGAGAAGTGTAGAGCTCAAATATGTAACTTTTATTCGACCAAAAAGAATATAATGCCAGTTCTAGGCCTACATCACATTAAAGATGGTATGATATATTTTCGACCATACCTAGTTCATTGCACATTGAGATAATGCTGTAGTTCGATCACAACTTTACAGTTATGTTATCTGCAGCAACATGCGTCGCTTTATACTACACGTTTCGTATATTGCGATACGAGCAATCAAGGTTCACAGTGCAAAATAGTATTGAAACTACAATTCTCTTCGATAAATTAATTCTTAATGGCAAGGAGCATATAACTTCACTTTTCGACTCAAATCATTGTGTCCTTACCTAGTCTTAAGCAAGTGCAGATAATGCCAAATAGCAGACTATCCCAATGTTATGAATTGAGAATTTATAGAAGCAGACTTACAGAAATTTAGTAATCCATATGTATGACATGGTCTATCAAACCCAAATTGTTAAACAGAGTTGCTTCGGGCAGCCGTAAACCAAATAGTAGTAATGATACTACTATGCTTATTTTTTTATCGTCATATATAGTAAGACATAGCAAGAAGGTATAAAGTAAAAGAATATGTCAAAAAGGCGGAGTACATAGCAGTTAAAAATAGGAACAACTAACTACTAACTAACCAAGAACCATGATAACCGTTGCGGCGCTTGGGATAGTGACGACTCTGATGTCTAGCGCGCATTCGCCAAGACTCAACTGCCAGTCGACCTGTTGAAAGAGAATTGCACAAATGTCAAAGCATGTGGGAAAAGTAGAAAATGATTAAACAATTTCTCTCTCTTTTACACTCAGTCATATTAAAATACTATTGAATTACTTAATTTTTGAACAAGTGTCGTATTCTAAGCTTGAAGTATGAAAACTGCACCGCTTTATTTCATAAGCTACTTGGTACTGCGTTTTAAAACTGGTCAATATATCAATAACTCGAATATCTTCATACTGAGCTTCCCAGATGATAATACAAAAAATAGAATGGTTACCAAACTCGATTTCGACAACACCGATAACAGGACAAGTTGAAAGCTAGAAGTTGGATATCCTGGCGAAAAATTAATGTTACTGGGAGGGATGAAGAAACAGTAACTGGAAGGCATTTTGGAGCACTAACAGTGCCCATTAAGTGCCCAAATCAAACTGATGTTCTAATAGACCATGGGGGTCTAACTGCGGATTTTTAATGATTACAAAAATTCATGGACATGTCCATGTCTTGCCATGAACTCCAACCTGATTTGATAGGCATGCATTTTACTGCATATTAACAATATGCTGGCGCCTTGTAATCGTATTGTAACTTGCCCTTGGAATATTTACGCCAGTGAGGGTGAGATTTGAAGAATTGAACTCTCGAAATGAATACATATGAACGTTTCATACGTGACAATGGTGCTCAGTCATGAACAATGAACTTGATTATTGATCACAGAAGCACAGGTTGTGTTCAACTCCGGGCACACAGTGGTGCATACGACCCTACATTTGTGTTGTATGCTAGCAATAACTGAGATTAGTCCAAGAAAGTGTTGAGAAATAATTGCAAAAACGAGCAAAACTGGAAAATTATCTCACTGCTCCCCTCGAATCATTACCATTGTTATTCGATTTAGATTTGAATACTAGGATCATTGTGTGCAGCCCCATTCACAAGGAGCTGGCAGCACCTAAGGCAATAACAAATAATTATAGGCCTACATCCAACAGGAATTGTAATAGATACCTTGATTCGCTTTCCAGAAGTGACACTTTGACTTTCCTCCTTGGTTTTGGAAGAGGCAGCAACGGCTAGAACCTGGTAACTGGAAATAAAACAGGCTAGTCAGTTGATTGGTCAAGTCACTTCAGTTCATTGTTTACAACGCAGTGACCATCATAGTGATATCAGGGAGGTCACATCAGATTGTGATCGCGCAAAATTGTAAGCAATAATTTGAGGAAGGCATTTAAGTCACAAAATTTTTAACATAAGAGCAAAAATATGCCTTTTTCATCCCACTACATACAATTTCACAGGTTCAGATTGGTCACCAATATTGCAATTTCTAACCGTCAAGTACCAAAATATATCTGAATTAGTACAAATGCAACACCTCACACAGTGCCCTCACCTGTACGATTCCAGTTGTCTGTTTGAGGAGACCGTGAGAAATGAGTCAGTTCCAGCACAGTACGCCAAAGGCCCAGGCATTCCAAACCCTGGTATAAACCTCATGAAAACAAAGTTCTCGCTGTCAAATATCGATATCGTGCCATCCATAGACTGCACGCAAATCAATTCTTTCTCTGCAAGCAAGGATAACATTAAATACTGAGGCAAAGTAGATAAATTACCAATTAAGTCAAAACTTCAATGACATTCGTGAGTTGGCATATCTTTAAAATATGACAGTGCCTCAAATTTGACAAATTGAACTTTGGTTCTATGTAGAAGACGATATTTGTTGTCAATGTGAAGATTTCACAAAAATTGTTTGGTCATACGATTGTATGTTTACCGATTTCCGATTGTACGATTACCCTTCACATGTCGGCCGAAAATATTCGGGTTCATTTCAATATGAATATAGTATTAAATTTTATACTGATGTTCTGTACCTCTAAACTTCATGACAGTTCCACATTGCTTCCCGAGAAGTGTTGTCGTCATAGGAAAAGGATGTCTCATTTGCAATTACTTCTACACTATGGGAGAGTTTGAAAAACTATTAATCAGAAACCTTGGTTAAAATAAATTTGCTAATTTCCTCCTATAATTTCACGAAACAAAACAGGATTGATCCCTAATAAAGTTTGTTCTTCTAAAATCATTAGCTGACTCTTGTCAGGAAGTATCGACAACATAATTGCATAGAACTAAGCAGCTGTACAGTACTTTAAATAAAGTGGTTGTATTACGCCACAATAAGCACATTCGAATGTCAAATAATAACCCTAGTCTAATGAAAAAAAAATTGTTTTGGCGACATAAGTTAACTTTAGGATCATAGAGCTCTGGATAAAATAGCAAGTCTATAATCATTATAATGACGTCTTTTTGCTGTTTTATCAAAGTCATTCATTTTTTCTTATAGAGCAAACCTCTGACTCCACCAAAAGATCCCGACGTAAAATTAGCAGAAGTCCGCTCCAGCTTGTGCTCATATACTTTATTAAGGACAGCCTGGTTCCCATGGTCTACTGCGCCTTTTTTGATGTCAATGGAATACACTGAAATACTTCTAGGCTGCAGAACGGCAAGGTGTACATCTTTCGAGACACTGGAAAAGTAAAATATAAAGCAAATGTGTTCTCAATATCACAGAAATATGACTGGCCTCCATGCATATAAGAGTACAATATTGCGAGAACGAAAAATTGGTACATATTTCATTGTCATGAATTTATTGCAATATGTTGGAGTCAGCTTTATGGCAGTGGTATTGGCTGGATTTAGACATGAACAGGCCCATGTCAATCATTGGATCAAGGATCATGACCAAGGTGTGTCCGTGAGTAAAGCAGCAATGATGTGATGGTTATCTGAATTTACGTCCTGAGTATAAACAAACATGTGTATTACACCTTTCGTCAGTGGCGAGATAGCTTAGTGGTACGTTCCACAGCTACCACACCAATGGATTGAGGGTTTGAGTCCGACCAAAGTTGACTCCAGAACGAAAGTGTTGGTTTACCTAGGCTCCTCCTCGCCAACTGATTCGCGTTAGTGTTGTCTAAAAAGCCTGGAAAGCCGGTAAATGCCGAATCTCAGTACAGAATATTACCCTGCAGTAAAATTACCAATGCAGTCGAAACAATGAACGCCACAAACATCCATAACAACAAATCTTGTCAGAGTAAAGGAAAGTTTGACAGTTCATAATTTTAGGTTTTTACTAACATCTGAGAAGGATTTGCAATTAGTGAGAATACAATATCTTACATAAAAGCATGAATAGTCAACACCTTTCACAATATATTTTTCGCATGGAAATTTACGCAATTCTAAATTTTATAATGTTCGCTATAATTTGGCAATGTTTTGCTAAAATATATTGATTGATAAGATCCTTGTAGCATCAGCTTAAATGTTGGAACCATACCATTGGCTAGAAATACCTAAATAAAATGAAACTTACGATACATATCTTCCAGACGCTAACTGCAATATCGGTCCGGCCAGTTTTGACTCGAGCAAGAGATCATTGGCAGCTGCCTGGTTATCTTTGCTCGGAGAATATATACGCAGTAGACCAGCGTAGTTTCCAACAGCGACTTGTTCTGTGAAGTAGAAAATTACAAGGGACATTTAGGAATCCAAAAATCAACAATTAGATATGGTCAGATTGATTCCAATCCAATTTAAACGGACTGTATTATTCAAAACTAAATCAAATGGCATTGCATTTTTCAATATTTTAAAAATTATTTTGAATAAGACACCATAGTTCAAAATGCCACCGTCTCAAATGAGCACATGTATTACAGTTATAATTATATGGTATAGGCCTGATACCTTTGCTAATATGCTTGCATAAGCAATTGATCTGAATCTTAAGGTATCTTTGTGCAGCATGCAAATGCAAGTCTGTTGACTTGGTCAAATTGGGCAATTGCAATGTCAATATAAACCGACGTCATGAATGAGAAAGTACAATGTATCCAGAATGTGATTATTTCTGTTGAATCGCTTTTAAACATGAGATCTGATATTCGAAACACAGCTTCAAGCATGACTCAAATCAATTTCGAATCCTTGATGTCAAAGATTTTTATGGTCCATCTCAATCCATAGCACACGACCACATGCCATGAAAAAATGTGATAACCGCTGAAAATAGATGATGATGATGAACACATGATTAAATCGCATACTATTACAATTGCCGGCGCTTCTTCGTTTTACGATCAGAGAGAGCCAGTGTTCCCCCATGACACCAACAAATGTTTCACATGAACACGAACAAAAATTTATAAACGTCAAAATAAATTGTTTATTCTCTGTGTGTGGTGGGGGTGTTGGGCTTAGGGTATCCCAAGATTAGGGTTGGGGGGATATTAGGGTTATGGGTTAGGGTTGGGGAAAGGGGGATTGGATGCAGGTTAGGGTCAAGGTTGGGTATCCCAATATTAGGGTTGTGGGATGTTAGGGTTGTGGGAGGCCGGATATTAGGGTATCCCAAGATTAGGGTTGAGGAGATATTAGGCGAAGGGGGATATTAGGGTTGGGGAAAGGAAAATTGGATGCGGGTTAGGGTCAAGGTTGGGTATCCCAAGATTAGGGTTGGGGGATATTAGGGTTGTGGAAGGGCGGATATTAGGGTATCCCAAGATTAGGGTTAGGGTAGGGGGCTAATAGAGTTGTATATCGTGTCCCTCACCCCAACCCGAATATTGAGAGAGAGAGAGAGAGAGAGAATTTATTCGGTCCATGAACATTGATAATACACATATAGATAAATACAAAGCAAAGTATATATAATTCAGAACCAGGCTGTAGCGAAGGGATCGGGAGATCATCAAGTCAGCTACAGCCTGAAAGGATGGTTGTAATATGAAACTTATCACATAATATAACACATTTGCAAGCAAAAAATATAACATATACGCAATGTATCAGAAACAGATGAAAAACTAAGTGGGATCACAGCAGGTAAACTGAATAGACGAGATAAAACAATTGCACTGGCTACAGGAACACAAACTAGGCAAAGAGATGCTGATTGACACATTTATTAAGAATGTTCATATTTTCCTACAAGATATTCGTGAAACATTTGTTTATAGATATGGAGTGGTTTATCTTTAATATGGGGTGGAATGGAGTTCCATATACGAGGACCTTGGAAACCGATAGTCTTAGGATGTTCTCGGGGTAAGAATAGATTCATAGAAGAGCCTCGGGTATTGTGTGAATGGTGACTGGTGAGATGAGTGAAATAGTCTAGGAAGATTTCTGGTAGGCTCTCATTGTAGCAGCCATGCATGAGCTTACCTATTTCATAAAAGTGGATATCTTCAACTTTCAAGACGTTCAAGCGACTATATAAAGGATTTACACTATCTCTGCGATTGGCAAGACAAGTCAATTTAATTGCTTTATTCTGCAGGCTTTTAATCCGATTCAAGTATTTGGCTTTAGCTGAACCCCACAATACGACCCCGTAAGTCAAGTGCGAGTGGAAGAGTGTTTGATATATTGTTAGTCGTGTGGAAAGTGGTAATAGGAAACGAACTTTTCTTAAGATTCCTATGGCTTTCGATAGTTTAATGCAAATTGAATTAATGTGATCACCCCAGGATAGCTTATTATCCATAATTATGCCAAGATAGGACAGAGACGTCTGGAAAGTAAGTCTTTGATTATTGAGCTTCAGTACTATGTCTTTTGTAGTACCTTTACCAAAGAACATACAGTGTGTTTTTGAAGTATTTATTGTTAGTCTATTGCTACACATCCAGTCATATATTTTTATTAGATTTGAATTACATGAATACTCAAGGTCAGCTGTATTACAAGATGAGAGCATGAGAGATGTATCATCTGCAAACAGTTGAATTGTGAAGTCCGATACATTGTCTATATCATTAATATAAATTAAAAATAGGAAAGGACCCAGAACTGATCCTTGAGGTACACCCATTTCAATTTCGAGCTTATCTGTTGAGACTTCACCATTTTTAACAAATTGCCATCTATTACATAAATAGGACTGTAGTAGCTTATACATGTTACCCCTAACTCCATAGTGAGATAATTTCTCCAAGAGTATTGATCTATCCACTGTATCAAATGCCTTTTTTAGATCTAGAAAGATGCAGATGGTGGATAGATTACTGAAAAGGTTTTTAGAGATGTTATTTATACTATCTATAACTGCATGCTGGGTTGAGTGACGCTCTCTGAAGCCAAATTGTTTTCTGGATATTATGCTAAATTTCACAACGAAGCAAGTTAGCCTTTTAAGTATTAATTTTTCTATAATTTTAGAAAAAATAGGCAAAATAGAGATTGGTCTATAATTGGTGAGATCTTTAGGATTGCCTTTCTTCAGAACAGGCGTGACTCTGGCTACTTTCAAAATATCAGGGAAGATCCCAAGCTCGAAGCATTTATTGATCAGTTTAGTGAGTATAGGTAATATTGTATATATGATCTCTTTCAGAATAAAGACTGGAATACCATCAGGGCCTGTGGCTGTATCATTCTTAAATGAGTGAACTATCGCAATGACTTCATTCTCAACGACTGGCTGGACAAAGATAGAGTTCTGTTGTGGTTTATTGAGATATTTCTTGTAGTTATTGGTAGGCACATGTTTGTCAGCAAGGTTTCTGCCAATATTTGCAAAGTATTGGTTGAAAGCCTTGCATATGTCAAGTTCAGATGTTACGGTTGTATTGTCTATGCTGATTTTAGTTGGAAATTTTTTTTGCTCAGTTGATTTAAAAAGTTTATTAAAGAGCCCCCATGTTTTTGTTTGATCCCACAACCCTAATATTGGGATACCCAACCTTGACCCTAACCCGCATCCAATCCCCCTTTCCCCAACCCTAACCCATAACCCTAATATCCCCCCAACCCTAATCTTGGGATACCCAAGCCCAACACCCCCACCACACACAGAAAATAAACAATTTATTTTGACGTTTATAAATTTTTGTTCGTGTTCATGTGAAACATTTGTTGGTGTCATGGGGGAACACTGGCTCTCTCTGATCGTAAAACGAAGAAGCGCCCAATTGCCTACCTGATCCATCGTGTGCATTCGTGATATCCCCGACGCATAAGCATCCAAAATCACATTCTTCGTCGCTGCTATGAAGTGCACTCCACCACTCAATCGACTTGAATAGCGACATCGAGACAATATCTCAGGAAGTAGATATGGTCGCACAGGAAGTAGTTAAGATTTAATTGCTTCACGAAATAACCATATATCTGCACTCTTTCTTGTCAAGTTATCGTACAAGTAGGCTAAGTTTGCAAATCTAGCTTCACTCCTTTCTATGGAAACAAAAACCGACCACAGAATTTGTGATAAGTTACGGTTCGTTAGGTTTATAATGATTCGAACACACCACTGATCTGTAAAAATCAATGAACAAGTATCTGAAAAATTGATCTTCTTCGATCGCTAGCAGATTTATTTGTCAGGCGGTCCATATTTTGCTATTGAAATTTCGAATAAAATTTCGGACATTTTGAACCACTTTCCCGACCCCAATGAAATGATATCGCCTTTCATCGTTTCAACGAACTGTGATATTTATCAGTATCGTAACATATTCTTCGTCAGAACGCAAGGTGAATTGAATCCATCGCCATGCGGGTAGGGCAGGGGTCGCCAACTCAAAACGGGTTGCGGGCCACTTTTCAAATTTCGTGGCTGCCGCGGGCCGCAAGAATTCAATATCGATATAAAGCAGGCAACCACGTTTTAAAACGCTACGTCAGTACAACGCTATGCTACCTAACATAGGCGATGGGCATAGTGACCACAAAAGAAGTAATATTTTATTTTAAAGAAATAACAATACAACGAAAGATCATTGTAATCAATTTCATTTTATTGTGAACTCTGTGAGCTATGCACGATACCTGGAAACGCATTTGGGGGTTAGATACGTTACGAGCTGAAAGACCATCTCCACGTAAAGCTTGATCTTGCGAGGAAACCCACAGAAATGCCCCTTAATGATAATGAAACATTTTGCGCCCCCTTATCGTTATATCACAGAATGAATCCATTCTGTTAGCAATCCCAACGGATAGTATGATGACATGGAAGGTTATGAATGATGATGGTAGGATTGTATAATATGAATTCCGGACTATACACAGAGCAATAAGTATGATTATGAATTCGAGGTAATCGCGCGGAGCGCGCAAAAAATTTCATTCGACCACAGCTCCGCGCCCCCATCAGATGCTTTCAGGCCCCCATAACGAAACGCACCGCGAGTTTGAGAACCACTGTCATAAGCCGTTCTCTAATCATCTCGGTCTTGGCAGTGTTTAGGCCATTACTCGTCAATTTTAGCATTTCAAAATGTTTTATTAGCTTTCTTACGAAATCTCAAATCAAGTCGCGGGCCGCAATATATGACCACGCGGGCCGCGTGTTGGTGACCCCTGGGGTAGGGTATTGCTCCATATCATTTTAGTGAACTTCCTGATGCTTCATATATGCTATCTTATATTTTGGCTGATAATTATACATCAGGGTTGGGCAGAGCTGCTTCACCCTCAAGCCGCATTTCAAAAATCTTTGCCGTAAAAGAGTCACAACACAAACATTTATTTATACTGTGATTTATTCCGTCACGAGGAAATGTAGGGTATCTAATGAAGTTTATTATTGTGTGGTATACGGCCGTAAACCAAACTTTACGCTGATTGGTCGAGAGACAATGGCCATGGATACGACGCAGCAACGGAGGACGCTGCATTTACCTAAGCCTAGTTGGCAGTACGATGTATTCCTATAGCCGTCTAGACTGTATAAAAACGACAAGATTACAGTTAAATGTTTATTTCGTCATCAATATTAAAATTAGGAAAGAAAATTAAAAATTTAGTAACGTATACTAAAATATAATGCCGAAATACTGCTGAGTATATAAATGCAGTGCTACCAATGGCAATGAACTGGGGAAGAACAGATTTTTCCATTCATTTCCTTCCAACGCAAAGGTCAGGAAGGCTTGGGAAGGCAGAGTAAGGAGGCAGGATTTCAATCCTACTTCCACAAGCTTCATTTGCTCCTCATCGCCGACCTCACTGCAGTTGCAGTCACTTAAAAAGCCCAGAAATCACAGTGAGCCAAGATACAAGTCGTGGAAAGAATGTCAAAGACAAGAATAAATGCATTGATCAGTTCAAATACTGTCATGTCGTGGAGCACAAAGCCCTAAACAGACTAAAAGCACCACTGTTGTGTACAATAATAATAATAATAATAATTTGCTCCCACCACTTTTGCAAGGAAGATTCTGCTGCTAGTGCATTATAGATACACCAATACAGTCACGTCTAAAGAGAGGTGCGATTCCCAGTCGCAATCTCCGTGGTGAAGCAGAAGATATGCGCATTGCAAAGAGGCGGACCCTGAACTCCATGCCGTGTCAACTGTCTTCCTCCAATGTTGCGGATGCTGCACATGCAAATCTTACATTGTTATCGGGTGATCATGATTTAGAATCGCCATCGTGTAGTCTTGAAATGGAATCTTCAAATCCATCACCTGAATCTTAGGGTTAGAAGCCAACGAAGTCAGTCATATGCAGATTAGCTACCTAAGCCCAGAGGACATCAGAACAGAGAGGATGTGCAGAATGGGGTAAATACATAGGGCTCTTCGACTCACAAGTAGCAATTTTGGTAGGGTTTTGGAGTGCTTTGAGGGGAACAAGACAGCAGGTAGCCTACTCCATATGCAACATCTCTTTTCAAATCACTTCAAGGACAATACAGTATGAACAGGTATTCAATATCGTGGGGGTTATTGCACGAAGAAAGGGCCATTCAAGACTACTAAGCATCACTCATGGGAATGTAGCAAAGATCGGTCTTGTTCTTTTTCCATATGGATATCTGGGTGCGCTTCACATGATAGAGTGATTCTAGCTGAGCAGACCTCATCCGCACTGGTGTGCTTGAGGTATCGTAACAGCACATGCGATGAGCTCATGAAATTTGAACTTGGGCAGAAATCACAGAAAATTAGTTTATATTTGACTGCTGCTAGATAATTACAAGTAAATCACTCTTATTGGCATCAAATTCAGGCCCAAATGTATGTCACAAATAGTCCTATGCCTTCTTATACTCTGCATTCCCAAGCCTTCCTGTCCTTTACGTTAGAAGAAAATGAATGGAAAGATCTGTTCTTCCCCAGTTCATTGTCATTGGTGGCACTGCATTCACTGCAGTATTTCGGCATTATATTTCAGTATATGTTATTAAATATTTTATTTTCTTTTCCTAATTTTATTATGGATAAAGAAATAAACATTTTACTGTAATCTTGTCGTTTTTATACAGTCTACACGGCTATAGGAATACATCGTAGTGCCGACTATAGGTTTAGGTAAATGCAGCGTCCTCCGTTGCTGCGTCGTATCCATGGCCATTGTCTCTCGACCAATCAGCGTAAAGTTTGGTTTACGGCCGTATAAGACGATGCGTCTCAACCTAAGCTGCAAGGTGTTTGAAATCGGACTTATATGACGTCACACAGTGCTGAGATCGGTAATCATTATACTTCGTAAATATGTATTGTTTGGGGAACTCTTGGAAATTAAGGTTTTGGTGTTTAGTTTCGTAATGACGTTTCAATTCTAGCTTTGGGATTATTGGGCGAATCTTGACGGAAAAGGCACCGTTGCTTACGCTCATTATCACCGATTGAACATTGCACACTCATTGAAGAGCCGCAATCAAAGACTCAAAGAGCAGCATGCGGCTCACGAGTCGCAGTTTTCGGAGCCCTGTTATAGACTGAGGATATAGCCTACCGCTTTACTTGCGTAGTTTGACAGTTCTACGTATGCATGAGCGATAAAGAGCGCCTTCATGTGTGTATAATCAACTCTTTTGTCGCTCCTCGATTCAGAATAAATGGGCACTCCATCTGTATTTAAAACAGTTAGCAAAATGCAGTGACCTTGAATCATGTATCGTACTTTAAAAATTCAACTTGACTTGACTAGTGACTTGACTCGTGACTTGACTTGACTTGACTTGACTCGACTTGACTAGAGTCACGTCCAAAGATCGGGTGACTTGACTTGACTCGAGTCACCTTTGAAAATCGAGTGACTTGACTTGACTCGAGTCAAAATCTGCAATGACTCGTGACTCGAAGGTAGTGACTTGATCCCAACACTGCCATGAACATTAGTGATCTCTGGTCCTGTCACAATAAAGTTATCAGCAAAGCCCCTAGATCAGGGGTTCCTAAGCTATGGGGGCAATGAGCCTTTTTTCAGGGGCGCAATGGGAACATTTGAGAAAATTTATCATATCTTAGGCTACTTCGCTATAGCAAAAGGAAGAAGAAAAAAGTCGAATAAATATACTAGTATAGCAATTAGCAACTGCTTGATATTGAGTTTATTTTTTTTCCTTCCACCAAACTAGGGATTAAGATATTGTAAGAGCAAAAACAAGCTCAACCATCGCATTGACTGAATGACTTATAACGAATTGATATACTCATGATTATTTTGGGGTGTATCAATTTCAACTACTACACTTACTGCATTTACCAGTTTTCTGACTGAAACAACATCTGTCATTGAGGACCACTGTGTAAAAAGGCCGGGAACCCGTGCCCCAGTTCTTTGCAAACATTCGTGGCGGGCCTTCAGTAATAATCATATTTTAATAAAGTAATCCTTGATGTTTGTCAAGTAGGAGGCAGTTTATTTTCGTCAGCACACTCAAGTAGCTTTGAATTTGGAGATGTGAAGGAATTGCAAGGTTTTCGAATCGACAACAGCATTATGCCTCTGAACATTACCCCGATGTGCTGAGCGCATAGTAGGGAAGCAGTTCATACCAGTTTCACTAACAAGTCTTTGGTTGACCCCACCTGGGATTGATCGCACAACCTACCGATCGAGAAGCCGACGTTCTGCCATTACTCTAATACTCTATCACAGGGGTGGGCAAACTACGGCCCGCAGCACCGTTCTGTGCGGCCCGCGAGAGTCTAAGGAAATTTTTTAGAAACATTGATAAAATGCGTACTAAAAATCGAATTAATAAAGGGACTTGATTAACTTTTCTTGGTATATATTTCACCATGATTATTCTAAGACAGTGGTTCTCAAACTGATGGGCGCGCCCTCCTAGGGGGTGTGAAAGCATCTGATGGCGGGGGGGCGAAGCTGAGCTCAATTAAAAAAAATTTCGCGCTCCGCGCGATTTACGTCCAAATATCTCTCATCCGCACTCGTACCTTCCATGCCATCAAACTACCCCATAGGTTTGCTAGCATCCTGGTAGCGTTTTGTGATATGACGATAAGGGGGCGCGAAATCTTTCACCATCATAAGGGTGGGGGCGTGTCCTAAAAAGTTTGATAACCACTGATCTATGAGGTAAATACTTGATATCACAGCGGGATAGCTGCAACGAGATTGACATAATTGGATCACGGGTGGGATTTCAGATTGGCCACTACATTTTCAGTTATTTCAGTGTTGTGTTTATAAGAATGATTCGGGCGTGTCTTAGGCATAGATTCGTTGTCTGTATGCGTGGAATTAGGGTATTTATACTTTATCTAGACATAGTAGAAGCGTGTTTGACGCTAACGTGGTTATGATGCTGTCAGCATTGTGTGCCCTGGAACTGAACCAAAAGTGGAATTAGTAAATCTGTTCTAAGAACCGGGCCAACCGACTTTCATCCATAGTTTTGACGAATTGGTTATTGAGGTCCGCAAGAATATGAAATCTCACGTGTACGACATCATCAAAGCAATGTTTGGCTTGCTTTAAATAAGCACATATATTATCTCCATGTCCTCACTATATAATCAAATATCAATATTGCGTTTTGGTTTATAATCCCGATTTTATATAGTGCGGCCCGCGAATGGATTCAGATGTTGAATGCGGCCCGCCAGCTCAAAAGTTTGCCCACCCCTGCTCTATCATGTTCATTGAAGTAATATACTGAATTTCTACTCAATTGCAAGCAGAAGTAGCAATTTACATGACTTTTTTAAACAGCTTGAAGTACAAGTAAAATATGTGCGGTTCGAAAAGAACTCAAATAAAAGTAAGTAGGTTTTGGAAGTAGATTATGACGTCCATTAATTGAATACTTTGATAATCAATCAATAGCGATCGCTTTCAGAATCATCAGAATAATATTTGCGAATAACGCATTATAAACAAATATTCACGGTTTTGGAATGATATTCATTAAAAGCGATACAGTGGCTACATTTAGAGATTCACTCATGAAATGATACAGATCGGTCCATCTGATATATGCTGATGGACAAATCCTTTTTGATGATTTTTTGAACAGATGGGTGCATGATTTGATCCCCCTGTTGACAGGGTGTTAAAACGACACCTGAGATTGCAGATACTCTTGCATGCAATACCAGGGCCCAGCGGATGCAACAATCCAACCAGAGTGAGTGTCACAATTTGTTTCACGATGGTCTCAAAACTGACCTCGTTTTGTTCCGGCGCTCCCTCATTCCAGACTGATTTCTGGCCCGGCACTCAGAAAGTCAAGGGTCACCCATCCAGTGGAGGCGTGATGTAACAGAACGTGCCACCGACCCCATCTTTGGTTTGGGGTGATCACAAGATAATGCAGAAAGTAAGAAGAACCAGATGGAGAATGTGATATTGGGTAACGATTGTGGGTGAAGGTTGAGGTTGGGGGGGAATCTACGTCGGTGTTTCAAAAGCGGACTTGGTCAAAGTAAAAACATCGTAAATTGCAACTCTAGTAGAAGTAGAAGTAGCTGTTTTCGCATTAGTAAAGAATTAACTATCCTAAGCCTGGTTTTGCCTAAAACACTGAAAATTGTCGAGTAAAAGTGTTTCAAATTTTACCATTAGAGTGCGTAATGTAAGTGTCACAAAACTACTCTGTATTTTACAAAATTAAAACTGCAATAAGTAGTTTTTTTCTAAAATACTGTTGGTCAGAAGTGCAAGAGCATAAAAACACAACTACTTGAGTAAGTCATACAGTAGTAGTACTTCGTTATTTGACTCCTCTGTATACTGGCCGAGCGTCGCCAGCCTCATATCTTTCTTTCAAAAGGGTGACGCAAAATAGGTGTGAGATCCACAGATCATGTTAGGATTTGAGGTCAATATCGAATATTTGAACCAATACCAATACAACTAATAACTAGTACATGCACCGATGACCGTGATATAGTGATATATTCGGCCGACATCATAGAGATATGGCATCTGGCTTGGAGGTCATTTCCAAAACTCCAAAACATGTAATTGACTTCTTTCATAGTTTTCATGATTTTCGACGAAACTAGGCATTACTTTTCATTTACTTGTAA
Source organism: Botryllus schlosseri (assembly GCF_051294905.1). NCBI lineage: Eukaryota > Metazoa > Chordata > Ascidiacea > Stolidobranchia > Styelidae > Botryllus > Botryllus schlosseri. The sequence continues at coordinate 23,720,560 of NC_137249.1, forward strand.
ATCGCTACTTAGACTTGAACTGGAGTAGAAATGTATAACATTAGTGTGATGTCGAATCGGCCTGACTCTAGTGTTGACCCCCCTATTTTTATTCCAGACCGGCCCAGTCCCTGCCGAGACAAAATTGAGAAGAATGCATCGACTTGAAAAAGCCAATCCAGCAAAGGCTATGGAAAATTCTATCACCAATCGTTACAACGACGGAATCCTTTGCCGATGAAATTTCAATTATTTTCTGTCGAGGCGATCAAAGCACATCGCTGTCTCCAAGAAACAAGTCGGGCCTCCAAATCAAACAGTTGACCCGAAAAGGCAGATTCGGTACAGATACTGCTAAAAAAAACGTAAAATTTCACTGTGGCGCTTGTAAATGATATCAACGCCCCATACTCAACCCGCAAATACCGCTACTGCGTTGAGGCAATGACTTTTGTCGATGGCAAGTTAACTGTGACTTGTGACGTAACATGACAAGACGATGAGACCGGACTTGGGTATTCTAGTTTAATTTGTTACATGTCTCTTTGCTCTAATGGTAATTCTAATGTAATTTATGATTTTCCTGAAATGCTACAGAACTGTTTATAGTGTTTTAATGCGAAATTAGTCAAGTTTTTGCTGCACACATTTGATATTCCCGTGCTTATGATAATGAACTCTGATTTGATATGAACCGAACTTCATTCAATTTCCTAATTTTCATGAATTGAGTAATTCTTATTCTAATTTTAAAAAAAACTGTGTAGCTATAATTGCAGTTGTAATCTAATTTGGAAATAACTGTAGCTATAATTCTACCAATTTTGCATTCCAATACAAGTTTGCTTCACCCCCGTTGACCACAACTAAAAGAAAACGCAGCACCATATCACGTATGATGGACCCGTAGTGTGGAACAGCATCTCGCCAGTTATCCAACAGTCGTCGAGCACGTCCATATTCAAATTGTAAAACAAGCAATTTCTACTGAATCAATGCTAGTCTGCCCTCTAGATTACAGCAACACAAGCTGACATATCGACACATGCAGCATTCATTTTTGTCGCATACTTTTATGCTATCATTTCTTTTATCCAGTGTGCACGGTTCTTATTTACATGCTGTAGGCCAATGTGGGTGTCTGATTTGAAGACTACTGCGAGTCGTTACGGCGCTCTCCTATCTTTACGTTATATCGCAATCGTGTGGTGTATTCATTTAATAAAAAAAATTAATAAAAGATGAGGAAACCTCATGTCATAATTGTACAGGTCATATTGTGGTTATGTAACTACAGGAATTGTAGATGGCTGTCAGAGTATATTCTGATATCCTGTTGAGGACACCGCTTTGCTTTTGCAATGATGACAAAAAAGCTCATGCAGCTTAGACAATTATCGAAACTATTTGCATGTTCAATTCGAGTTTATTCATAAAATTTCATATCAAAAATCACAAGAGTCAGACTGCGATACAATGAAAGATAGGATGGTGCCGAAACGAGCAGTAGTAGACTTTGAGACCAAACCCCAACCTGGCTTAGGCGATGTAAAGAGGAGGCATGCACAGCACAGTGAATGAAAGTAAAAGAAGATAATGTAAAATGATAAGCGACAAAGTCGTGTGGCATGTGACGGAAGGCGAGATTGATATGTCAGCAGATCGTGGTCCAGTAAATGTTGAGGTCAGACTGTCCTTCCGTCAAATAACTAATCAGATTTTCATTTTTAAGTTGGATTTTCAAGTACAAAACGAAACATACCTGACACACTGACAATAAATACGGTACGTCTTGTTGTGTACTGACTCTACGTACGTTCATTGCATGACATATCTAGTTAGTGTGTCACCTGGGCAGTGCACATGGAACACCACTGTGAAGCCGCCGGAATATGCTTACGTCATATATACGGTTATGCTGAATCACTATCATGAGAGTGCGTCGCCCGTCAGTATATCAAATATTCAACACGGTAATATATGAATTCATGTTGTAGTATCGCATCAGTATCGTGATTTAGAGTATTAAGTGGTGATATGAGTAATGTAATAAAATAAGGACGGCAATAATCTCAGTTTAGAAGGGTTTCAAACATTGAGTTTCGAATTTCGCACCGACCATACGACCATCACAACATATCATTAGCACTACGATATCACAATAGCGGCATCACATATCACATCCTTGAAGGTATAGTCAGCGAAATACTTTAAATACGCATCAAAAATTACGATTTCACAAAAGCGGCAACGCAATCTTCAGTACAAACTATTCCTATCACTCATTAGGGCATCGCAATATATCACTAAGACGCTGATATTTGCACACCATGTACATAGAGTATCATACTATTCTAAAAATGCATTCATTTTATCACATCATTAAAGGTATAGTCAGCGAAATACTTTAAAATACGCATCAAAAATTACGATTTCACAATAGCGGCAGCGCAACCTTCAATACAAACTATTCCTATCACTCATTAGGGCATCGCAATATATCACTAAGACGCTTATATTTGCACACGATGTACATAGAGTATCATACTATTCTAAAAATGCATTCATTTTATCACATCATTAAAGGTATAGTCAGCGAAATACTTTAAAATACGCATCCAAAATTACGATTTCACAATAGCGGCAACGCAACCTTCAATACAAACTATTCCTATCACTCATTAGGGCATCGCAATATATCATTAAGACGCTTATATTTGCACAGGATGTAGATAAAGTATCCTACTATTCCAAAAATGCATTCATTTTATCACATCATTAAAGGTATAGTCAGCGAAATACTTTAAAATACGCATCAAAAATTACGATTTCACAATAGCGGCAACGCAACCTTCAATGCAAACTATTCCTATCACTCATTAGGGCATCGCAATATATCACTAAGACGCTTATATTTGCACACGATGTACATAGAGTATCATACTATTCTAAAAATGCATTCATTTTATCACATCATTAAAGGTATAGTCAGCGAAATACTTTAAAATACTCATCCAAAATTACGATTTCACAATAGCTGCAGCGCAACCTTCAATACAAACTATTCCTATCACTCATTAGGGCATCGCAATATATCATTAAGACGCTTATATTTGCACAGGATGTAGATAAAATATCCTACTATTCTAAAAATGCATTCATTTTATCACATCATTAAAGGTATAGTCAGCGAAATACTTTAAAATACGCATCCAAAATTACGATTTCACAATAGCTGCAGCGCAACCTTCAATACAAACTATTCCTATCACTCATTAGGGCATCGCAATATATCACTAAGACGCTTATATTTGCACACGATGTACATAGAGTATCATACTATTTTAAATATGCATTCATTTTATCACATCACTAAAGGTATAGTCAGCGAAATACTTTAAAATAGCTTTCAATACAACATCCATTGTAGTAAAATATTTATTCAACTCGAAGACTTTTCGGGTGCCTCTTTTCAAGAGTTAACGGCACACTAAAGGGATTTAAACAGAATGAAAAGCAAAACCAAAAAGGCAAAGTATGACGCAACAATCAGAAATTACATACCATGAAGTCCGCAATGTAACGATGGCAACAATAACAAACTTGAAGAGTACGATACTAGTAACATAGCATTTTGAAACCAAACAATAACAAACACGAATTAGAACGCACTAATGGGAAATTTGTAAGTTATACAGAAAATCTTTTTGCCTACATAAAATAGGCTTGGTCAATTGGATGATTGTTGATTCTAGGGCTTTCAAATGAAACAAGGATCTGCCTCGCGCAATGACTGTAAACATTTGGTCATTATAGTTTTGAGCACAAGAAGGGTTCTCACTTAAATGTTGCCCAATTGCCGAAGCGTATGCTTGGTAATCGTCGTAACAGTCGGTTTTGGCGGCTGATTTGCATTGTCGTGCGAACTCCGTACGGTCATTTGCGCAAGTTTTTGAGCGAATCAATTTGGGAATGTGTTGCGTTATCCGTTCAAACAATCTTTGTGATGTACGTCCCACATACCTACTATCACAGTGGCACTTAAATTCGTAGACGACGTTACTTGCATTTAAAGCAGGAAGTACATCCTTTCGGAAGTTTGGCAGAAGTGGTTTGGTTGTATACACCACATGCGCATTTACACTATAATAACAACGGTGCACGGCCGATTTGATCAACTTTTCAAACCGATTCGACACATTGCCTAGCCAAGGTAGATGTAAAAATGCCGGGCATTTTTCCGGTCCATAATTGGGAGGTTGATCCGAACGTTTTAACACTCTTGCGAAGGAGCATTTCAATATATGCTCAGGATAGCCATTTTTTGATAGGATAAAATGGATCTCATCCAATTCACGTGGCAATTTTTCTGGCGAACAGATACGCAAGGCCCGATAAACCAGAGATGATATTAGGTTGAGTTTTCGCCGCTTCGGGCAGAAAGAATCCCAACGGATATAATGGCCAGTGAACGTCGGTTTTCTATACACTGACGTCAAAAACATATTTCCAGATCTCTCAACCAACACGTCTAAAAATGGAAGTGCTGAATCAGTTTCTTTCTCCACAGTAAATTGTAGAGCTGGGTGGAGACAATTCAATTTTTTAAAAAACGTATTACACTCTCGCTCATTATTGAAAGCAACAAAGGTGTCATCGACATATCTATAATAAAGGAGAGGTTTTGGGACGCTTTCAAACATTTTCTTTTCATGGTACCCACAAATATATCTGCCAGACTAGGGCCCAAAGGTGATCCCATGGCAATGCCGTCGATTTGCATAAACATCACGTCGTTAAAGCTGAATTCAACACAGCTTGTAGCAGTTCGCAACAATTCCAGAAATATTTCACGTGGTACTATAGGAGGTTCAAGGGAGCTACTATAAAGCGCATCTGCACATATTTCGAAAGTTTCCGACAGTGGCACATTGGTAAAAAGACTTTTCACATCGAAAGAGCTAAGAAATACATTGGAAGAATTTAATTCAGCACACTTCAATTTATCCACAAATGTGAAAGAGTCACGAAGACAATGGGGTGTATACATGGATCGAACTGGCTCAATGACGGTGTTAAGCCACTTGGCCAAATTATGCTGCGCCGATCCACACATAGACAGTATGGGACGCAAGGGCACGTCATGTTTATGTGTTTTAGGTAAACCATACATACGCGGCCGCTGCGAACCCGAAGGACGTAAAGACTCGTACAGATTGACAGGAAGAAGTCCATCCTTTTTCAATTTGAGAAGGCGACGTTGCAGCTTCATTTCGAGCTTTCGTGTGTTGTCGTTAGTATCAGCTGGACCAAGGTTAATGAACTTAGACGAATCTTGGAGAATGGATTCCATTTTCAAGTTGTAATCAGCGCGGTTCAAAATTACAACACCAGAACCTTTGTCTGGTTTCGTTATGCAGATGTTCTCATTGCAACGCAAGGATTTGATGGCTTTAAGGCAATCCTTGTTCATCAAGAAATCTCCGCAGTCCACGGGGGTGCCACAATACGCATGCGCAAGATCGCTAAGTTTAGCTTTCATCGCGGAAAAATGGTCGAGGGATAACGGTCGATGGTGATTTAGTTGACCAACTAATACCTCAAAATTGGCGAATATTTCTTCTCTCTTTGCGTTGTTGGGAGGCAAACAAAAATCCAGTCCGTGTGACAGTACAAATTCTTCGATATCATTAAGTTTATAATCTGATAGGTTGGTTATGATGTTCTTTCCAGTCCTTGGTGAATTTCCAAACCGATTCCGAAATAAAACTCTTAGGTTACGGTCATACTTTCTTTGGTTCTCTTTCTCTTTACGAACATCAATGACACTGAGATAACGGCAAAAACGCATCAAGTCGAAGAATGATAAAAAATCTCTAATATCTCGCTGAAGCGATCGACATTTCATCCACCAATGCGGTATAGATGATTGCTTCTTCTCGATCTCATCGAAAAGAAAGGCCCGTTCGATGTTAGGGTTATGACGCGCTCGAGACTTATCTATTCTTATCTTGATGCGTTTCGGCACTATGCGTAATTCGACGCATTCCTTCGCAAGAGTGTTAAAACGTTCGGATCAACCTCCCAATTATGGACCGGAAAAATGCCCGGCATTTTTACATCTACCTTGGCTAGGCAATGTGTCGAATCGGTTTGAAAAGTTGATCAAATCGGCCGTGCACCGTTGTTATTATAGTGTAAATGCGCATGTGGTGTATACAACCAAACCACTTCTGCCAAACTTCCGAAAGGATGTACTTCCTGCTTTAAATGCAAGTAACGTCGTCTACGAATTTAAGTGCCACTGTGATAGTAGGTATGTGGGACGTACATCACAAAGATTGTTTGAACGGATAACGCAACACATTCCCAAATTGATTCGCTCAAAAACTTGCGCAAATGACCGTACGGAGTTCGCACGACAATGCAAATCAGCCGCCAAAACCGACTGTTACGACGATTACCAAGCATACGCTTCGGCAATTGGGCAACATTTAAGTGAGAACCCTTCTTGTGCTCAAAACTATAATGACCAAATGTTTACAGTCATTGCGCGAGGCAGATCCTTGTTTCATTTGAAAGCCCTAGAATCAACAATCATCCAATTGACCAAGCCTATTTTATGTAGGCAAAAAGATTTTCTGTATAACTTACAAATTTACCATTAGTGCGTTCTAATTCGTGTTTGTTATTGTTTGGTTTCAAAATGCTATGTTACTAGTATCGTACTCTTCAAGTTTGTTATTGTTGCCATCGTTACATTGCGGACTTCATGGTATGTAATTTCTGATTGTTGCGTCATACTTTGCCTTTTTGGTTTTGCTTTTCATTCTGTTTAAATCCCTTTAGTGTGCCGTTAACTCTTGAAAAGAGGCACCCGAAAAGTCTTCGAGTTGAATAAATATTTTACTACAATGGATGTTGTATTGAAAGCTATCTTCAAGTTCTGTACCACAAACCAACTGTTCAAATACTTTAAAATACGCATCCAAAATTACGATTTCACAATAGCGGCAACGCAACCTTCAATACAAACTATTCCTATCACTCATTAGGGCATCGCAATATATCACTAAGACGCTTATATTTGCACAGGATGTAGATAAAGTATCCTACTATTCTAAAAATGCATTCATTTTATCACATCATTAAAGGTATAGTCAGCGAAATACTTTAAAATACGCATCCAAAATTACGATTTCACAATAGCTGCAGCGCAACCTTCAATACAAACTATTCCTATCACTCATTAGGGCATCGCAATATATCATTAAGACGCTTATATTTGCACAGGATGTAGATAAAATATCCTACTATTCTAAAAATGCATTCATTTTATCACATCATTAAAGGTATAGTCAGCGAAATACTTTAAAATACGCATCCAAAATTACGATTTCACAATAGCGGCAACGCAACCTTCAATACAAACTATTCCTATCACTCATTAGGGCATCGCAATATATCACTAAGACGCTTATATTTGCACACGATGTACATAGAGTATCATACTATTCTAAAAATGCATTCATTTTATCACATCATTAAAGGTATAGTCAGCGAAATACTTTAAAATACGCATCCAAGATTACGATTTCACAATAGCGGCAACGCAACCTTCAATACAAACTATTCCTATCACTCATTAGGGCATCGCAATATATCATTAAGACGCTTATATTTGCACACGATGTACATAGATTATCATACTATTCTAAAAATGCATTCATTTTATCACATCATTAAAGGTATAGTCAGCGAAATACTTTAACCCTTTCGCCGCGGGTGGATCCTATAGGATCCATGCACAGTTTTTCACAAACACGCTTCAATCAATTAACGACATCTTGCGTTGTAGGGTTCATAAACGGTTACAATGATCGTCTATGAATAGCGAATGTCGATAGGCATACGACCAGCTATATATAACCCATTGCCTTATGGCATAACCTGTTCAAAATGCAGATTGAATTCAGAAAAACGTTTCCCGCAAAATACAATGTGTAGCTCAGTTCGCATGAATGAACGCTAATCTTATAATTTCTTATATCTTCCGTTATACACGTCGTAAGCAGACACAGTTGTCGTTTTGGAGTAGTTGTTGATCGCAAGAGTTCATTGCAACCATAATATCGGGAATTAGTTGGATAGAACACGCTTCAAATTGGTGTGAAATGAAGCAATATTCTGTTACGTGAAAAATGCCGCGCACGTATGAGCATTACCGCATAAGGCCATATACATTCACTTACGATTGTCTTATACAGTTGAATGTCACATACATAGTTAGATGCAGTCCATAACACTTCAACAAGATCAGTATCACGAAGGTTGGTCTTATATAAGTTACACGACGCCAGTGCTAAACACTGCAGACATGGGTGTGTAAGTCGCCGCGAGTGTACGGTACTCGCGCCTGTAATAACAACATCATACAGACAGTTGAATCATCCGTTTTATATGTTATACGAAGTTACTGTAGACTTCAATGAATAGATGGTGATCATATGCTCATATACTGACGAACCTGTATCGGACATTCGATGTGTAGAACACGTTTCAAGTTGATATGAAATGAAGCAACATGAGAAATCGCGCGCCTATGAGAAGTGTCAAACAAGGCATTATATATACTTCCGATGGCCTTGTGCAGTTGCAAATTGAAGGTTTTGTTAGTTATGTACGATCAATAGTATCTATAAGATCAGTAACATGGATTTGGACTTATACAACTGGACCAGGCAAAGCCAAATAAACACGAATTACAACGCGCGTTGCCTCTATCGCGATGACGTAATCAGCGGCGGCCGTGAGTAACGCTTATAACGAATACTTCCCAGTCGCGGTGCGCAAGGCTGCGTAAAGATTTCAAGCTCAGTAATGTCTTGTTTGAATGCTGAAATTGATATGTAAGACAACCACGTGGTCATTCACCATGGGAAGGATTATGTATCACGTCACGTGAAAACGAATAACAAATTTCTCTTTCCCTTTTGAGAAATCGCGTACACTGGTTTCAATATCATCGTCACCTCTCTCGCCTGAGCCTTCCGAGTAGCTCAGTTGGTTAGGCTGCTATTTCCTGATCACGGCGATATATTGGGCGTCGGTTCAAGTCCCGTTGTTCGCGTTTTATGAACTTTTTGGTTGATGCATTAAAATTTGGCCTGGAGGCCGACCGCGGGAGTAGGGTTAAAATACGCATCCAAGATTACGATTTCACAATAGCGGCAACGCAACCTTCAATACAAACTATTCCTATCACTCATTAGGGCATCGCAATATATCATTAAGACGGTTATATTTGCACACGATGTACATAGAGTATCATACTATTCTAAAAATGCATTCATTTTATCACATCATTAAAGGTATAGTCAGCGAAATACTTTAAAATACGCATCCAAAATTCCAGTTGAAAAGCATAGTGTGCATTTCGGACCTAGTCGCACGGAGCGTACATGTTTTTGAGCAAATCAAAGTATTTGATCAATAATATTGGTGCGTGTATATGAGTAAGTGGATTCCATTCTTAATAATTACTTCGTTGAAGCACGGTTATTTAGTGCTGACCTCCATTTTTTAAACGATATGAGGCAATGGCAAATCAATTCCGGAAATCAGAAGATTGCTTGAAACACAAAGACAGTAACGTGTACTACAGCGAAACATTTTGCGACAAAGTAATAAGTGTTATTTTGAGTAAAATATCCACGACCTCCAAATTGATGCTGGGTGATTTGTCTCGCCATTGCCGAGCAGATGGTCAAACGACATTGGAACAACAAGCGCTCTTTAATACTTTCTCGTCGAGATTTGCAAAGATCCGCGGTCTTGAATGTCAAAACGTGTCGAAAAATAACAGAACACAAGGTTGTATCGAGCAGCATTTCGGATATTTGAAAAGAGTTATACTCGAAAATTCTCGTGCCAATGACCTTTCCCATTTTGTTAAGCTTTATACAGCTGCTGTCAATGTAATACAGAAGCAGTTCTATATGACACAGTGGAAAAATCCGGCTTCATGGTTAATGGTCCATTATCTGGTCTAGTTAATCTCGATGATGAAATTGGCTCTGAAAACACTGGAACTGGAACGGAACTCATTGAATCCAAATTCAAAAAGAACAAAACCGGAAAAATCATTACTTCGTATTATCATGGCGAAATCTACAAATCTCGGCTGAAATACAAAAATTCAGTGTCATCAGTCGTTGCGTTGCAGGAATCTCGAGAACAGGAATCGACTAATAGCATGCTGGTTGCATGCGCGTACACAATACCTGCGTATCTGAAATATGCACCTTTTCCTGGGCTGTTACCACCACAAACATTCTAAGGGTGTTGCCTTAGACTTTCCAATAAAGTCTGGCATCAAGCGGAAAATATCGAAGATATGAATACTGTAGCCGTTAAATGTGACACAAACGTCATTTGTTGGTCCGATATACTCTCCACAAGACCATTGTCTGATTTTACCTGTAACAGACCCGGACCCAGCAGGCAAAAAACCACTTCCGATCCCAATGGCTGGTTGACAGTCACAATGGTATACCGATATATCGAAAATTCCGCTTTAATTGCTTCCAAGACAAACCCCAAAAAACAAATTTTCTGCGCCAATCCGGATTTGACGGCAGAAATACTGGCAAATAAATCGTATAAAAGGGAGTCGCTTCGTTCGCTATACCCAAAATATGCTAACCAAACCCAAAACTCGTTTGTTTTGTTATACCCTTTACTTTGGCGAAAGCATTTTATCTTGTTGACAGTCAGCAGTGATGACGAATATATCACGATTTATGACTCACTTGGCCCTTCACCCATTGAGCATTTATTTCCGCACGTGAACAACACCACCCGGTGTCATGTAGGCCTACGGGGGGTACAAATTGAAGTGTTTGGTCAAACAATCGGATTCATCCAGCTGCGGTGTTTGTGTTTGCATGTCTGCGGACGCAGTATGCTTCCCTAATTGGCTTAATTATCTTTGCTGCTCCGCTGATCAGCTTGATAGCCAAATCGCGAAATTTCGAGATTATCGAGCGTGGATACTATTTAAAATCATCTGCTGCGCCACGAAATTGGACGTGAGAATGCACCACATTGTGTCTGCCGTGTCCAAAGGTCATACCATTCCATGAATATACTTGTATTTGGTAGATTCCTTACGTCATTGATCTGATTAGTTGCCTGCCTTGTTGCATTCCTATTGTCTGCATACGCATTTATTGTAATTATTACATTATTATTATTGTTATTATTTTTCTTGTTTAGTAAATGTGCATTTCGTTTGTTGTCGTGATACTTCTGCCGACTTCTGCCGCGTGAATTGCTGAATTCCGAAATGCTCTTTCGAAAGACAATTACTCACTACCTGTCCGATATTTACACCGGACACGTGGAATTGGTCGCTAATTGCATGAGCTACGAATGCAGTGTGCGGCACTAATATGAATGTGATCTGCAACCGGATGTTCACCGCACCAGTAGTTCAGCTCCGCACTCGACCAACTAAATCGGTTATAGTTGCGAAAGTCATATCGCGATTATATATGGTAATCACAATTACCGCGACAGAGTTTCGCTGATCCCATAGTGGATCGATTCGTAAACTTTGAGCATTGACTGTTGCTACCAATTCGGCAATTTCGCGGCTTCCTATGCGGCCTTGTAAATAAATGGTGGTCATCTGTATCACAGACTAACTGACATTTTGCGTTCGACAAAAGATTTTTGCCTTTTCCAAGCCATATCCCCTTATAAAATAATATCATTGACTACGGGATTCGACCTTACAGCGTTAACATATAGGCTATTCTATACAGTTGAATATTACAATTATTACTAGGGCAAGTTTTTGCAATTTTTTTTAAAACTTTCGGCAGATTCCTAAATACTCAGAAGTTATGTAGTAGGCCTATACCAATCTAAGCTGTTTGAAGATTTATTATATTGCAAATTTTGCAACTCTTTTCGATTTTTCATGCAACTTCTAGCAAGTTTTTTTTTCGATTTTCTATACAAATAATTTCTTACTGGAAATATTTGCTACTATATGTAAATAGATCGCTTGATTATTTCACTGTCGTTTAAATTTGAGGTCCTTTCTGATTTGACGTACACTCGAACTTGACCGCCGGGTCAAGTTTTTCAGGCTATTGACTTTGTTCAAGTTGCCAACATTAAGTTTTGCTGCATTGCCTTGAATATAGAACGATTCGAATATCTTATACCCTAATACTTTCTAGGCACTTGTCCATAACTGCAGCTTTTGGTGCAACTTTTGTGAAAAATAAATGCAACTTTTCACTGCAACTTTTATGAAAAATAAGTACAACTTTCCACGGATTTGACTGCAACAAAAACTTGCCTTAATTTTACATTTTGTACTGGTACCGCTGTTCAATTCATTTACCGATGATGCATGCACGTGATCACGTGATCTCTATTCGTACATGGTATATAACCCAATGCCTATCGTATATTAACTAGATAGACTCGCGTGTGATTTATTCGTACAATATATTTGGAAAAGGCGATGGTCGTGTGTTTAACTACTATAGTCACGGACTCATTCGTCAGGACGTTCGTCTCACTTCCAGTATATTTGTAAGTCGCTATCCGTAGACCACGAACTCTCTGTATACCCTCGCAGGCTATACGTTATATAACAGTAAGCCAGTTGCTCAAGGGTGAACTCTGGGCATGAGCGAGCAGCTATTGTCCCTGACCTCGACAGAGATGGTCAGTAACTAAGTATTTCTACTTTTCCAGAGTAGTCAAGTATGTTTTTCCTACTTGCGCTAATAATTACTCGACTGTTTACATATATAGGCTACTTTCACTTCTACTTAAAGTAGCCTACTCATGTTCATTTTGCCTACTTGGACAAATTACTCAAGTGGTTATCATTTTCGACTACTTACACTCAACAGTTTTCAGTTTTTATGGCAAAACCAAGCCGAAATACTTAGTTATTTACCGGATTGCAATTCGCTTCTTCTACTGTACTTGACTATAGAAATTACGACGACGCCTCTACTTGAGTACAAGATACGACTAATTTAACTACCTCTAGTAGTTGATATTTTTCTAATTTTACCTCCGGCCATGCATTGAGGCTTGGTACTAAAGACTTTTTGAAAGGTTATCAGTAAATTCGGAGGCCCCTAATCCTCACCCCCTACCACAACGTCTTTAACTTAATCGAACCCCGAACCGCTGACACAAAGCTAACCCCTGTTTTAATTTATTCTTTGCGCGGGACTCGACTTGAAAGACGCTTTAGTACTCTCTCGATGCAGCTGACTGGATTATCCCTAAGGATCGTATCGCTGCAGCCTGTAGTATATTTTTTAATGTAATTTTTACTGAATAAAAACTGACTCTCTCAACACTAGCCTAAACCTAAACCCGAGCCCGAAAACAATAATACCGAGTGCCGTATAACTACACTTCACTTTATTACTCCGTGAAATATTAATTTCCAAATTTATTAATACAATATTTTTGCATTGATTTCATAATGATAGTTATTACATTGGAAGTGTCAAATTCACCAACTGCCGATTTCAACGTACGGAATTCACTGCAACCGTTTGAAATAGAGGCGCATTGCAGAAACTAATTCAATTCACTTCAATACACCACAAGGCTGCGATGCAATGAAAGATAACCGAGTTCAAGTTGACACAAAACAAATACAGCAGAAGTAAACAAATGCACAGTCACTTTCATGCACTCGAAATATATAATTTTGTTTTGATTTGGTGGATTGCCATTAAAGTATGTAATCACCGTGATGAATATTTGGTACATCGACGAGCGAAACACTGCGAAGACCAGTGATTCTCAACCGCGGCTCTCCGAGCCGCATGCGGCTCTCGACTGCTCTCCGTGCGGCTCTCACTAACGATGTGAAATCATTGATGCTTCTACGGAAATTCTAATTATTCATGATCATAAATAAATCGCGCCTTCAACACAACAAATGTACGTTTATGTTCTCGTTTACTGACGCGAAGGTCATTCCCTGATCACAATAGAATCCTACGTAATACAAGTTGTACGGGTAGTGACGTAACATTACCGATAGTAATTTCGGTAGGCTTTAAATCCGAACCTTTACTGCTTTACTGAAGGCTCTGACCGTCTGACCTAAGCCTAATCAGGTGTCTGTAATGAGACGGGCGAAGTTTATTTCGCTCGAGACGGCGGCTCATATTAGAATACGGGTGACAAGAGACTCGGTCAATAAGACAATCAACGTTTGGGGTAACTGCAGGTACTTTATTTTCTTACTCTTTGCTTTGATCTTGATAGCGTTAGAAAATATCGGAAACTTTGGTTCAATGATAATGTCAGGTTCAGATCAACCTGCAAAGAAATCTCGCACCCTTGTGCAAGAAAATCGGGCCTTTCAAAGTGAATGGGAAGAGGCGTATTTTCAAATTGAGGAAAACGGCAAAGCGAAATGCCTTCTGTGCCCTATAATAATAAACGGTGTAAAATCTTTCAACGTTAAGAGGCATTATAAAACACATGCGGGAAAATACGACGTCTATCAAGGTGAATCAAGGAAACGGAAGTTAGAATGTCTGAAAGCAGAGCGTAGCAAACAAGGAAAAATGTTTTTAAAAAGAAAAGAACCCGAAGAGGTAACAATAACATCATATAAGATCAGTCATCTATTGGCCAGCAATATGAAGCCATATTCTGATGGCGAAATTACGAAGCAGGCTATTGTTTTGTTTACCGAAGACAATTGTTCTCCTGCCATTCAGCAGAAAGCTAAAAAATTGCAGCTTAGCAATGATACAGTAACGCGTCGTGTCGATTGCATATCCCAAGATCTGCATGAGCAACTTATTCACAAGTCGCAAGATTTTTCTTACTACTCGCTTGCTCTTGACAGCACTAACGACATTACCGACATAGAGCAATTAGCTGTATTCATCCGGGGAGTCATGCCAGATTTCAAGATTTGCGAGGAGTTTCTTACTTTGCGATCTATTCATGGCACAACGAAGGGAACCGACATGTTTCGTGAATTTCATGCTACTCTTCAAGAAGCGCATTTAGACCCATCGAAATTATATTCATTGGCGACAGATGGCTGCCCAGCAATGCTCGGCAAAAATCTAGGTCTTCAAGGACTCGTCAACAAATGGCGTGCTGAACAGAATCTTGACGCTGTGACTTGGCAACACTGCATTATACACCAGGAAAGTCTTGTTGCTAAATCATTAAAGATGTCCAATGTGACAGATATAGTAATATCGACCGTAAATTGGATTCGAGCAAACGCACTTAACCATCGAAAATTCAAGGCTTTTCTCACCGCCTGGTACGGGACAGTGTCTGGTTTCATTGAGAAATTGTGTCTTTGGAGAAAGCACCTAGAGGAGGGTGTTACGACACATTTTGTAACGCTTTCAAACCACCGACAGAATGGATCATTCAAAACATATGACCAGGTTATTAGTACCTTGATTGACGGGTTTAAACGTCGAATAGAGGGAATGCATCATTCCGTACCCCTGATGAATATATTTTCAAACCCAATGGCAGTAGATGCCGCCACTGCCCCTGATATTTTTCAGATGGAACTGCTGGACTTGCAGTCCGATATAGAATTGCGACTGTTGTTTCAAAGCAATGGACTCCTTGAATTTTGGGGTGCTGTTCCTGAAGAAAAATACCCCAACCTGATAGCTAACGCATCGAACAATGCCTGCATGTTCGGTTCAACCTATGTATGTGAAGCCCTTTTCAGCAAATTAGTGAGGATCAAAAGCAAATATCGCAACCGATTGACTGATCGTCATCTGAAACAGCTCTTGTGCACAGCTTCCTCCACGATGAAACCTCGTTATGACAAACTTGTGAAAAATCAAATTCAATTTCAAGTTTCGCACTAAGTTGCAAAATAGATAGTGATCACCACAGATTTAGCGTCACGCCTTGTTCATCCAAACTCAATTCACATGCTCTCGGAACTCAGAAAGATTGTGGATTAAGTCTCAATAAACATGTTGTGACGCTAAATCTGTGGTGATCACTATCTATTTACTATCTGGAAGAATGTAAATTGTAAATCATCCGCAATCGGCTTCAACGGTGAAGGGTATACCTCGGTATACCATCGGTGAAGGGACGTGGCTGGGTAACGTCGTTTCGGAAGTTGTCCGTATGGGGAGTGCCCGCTGTCACAGTGTCGTCTGGGGAAATTGTCGTATTTGTTTTGGCCGTCGCTGTTTGAGCCAATCGCGGTTTTGGCCGTCGCTGTTATGGCCGTCGCTGTTGTGGCCAGTCGGTGTTTTGGCCGTCGCTATTAAGGCCGTCGCTATTTTAGCCGTACACCATTTCGTTGATACCATTTTTGATGATATTTTTCTATTCTCAATAAATTACGTTATTCGTGCCATCATGCGGCTCCCGACAGAGTTGAGGTTCATAAAATGGCTCCCACAGTGAAAAAGCTTGAGAACCACTGGCGTAGACAATGAATCAGCAGATTCGTATTTATGACGTGTTCATATTCCGGCGGCTTCTCAGTAGTACATGGAACTGTCTGGGAGTCGAGCTGATGCGATACTAAAGTATGCACGGTATTCTGTAAATAGCAATATCTTGAATGTAGAAGACGCGTGTGAGTGCCGCAGTTATCGTTTCCGCAGATGCTTCGCCGTATGGGGTTGGTGCGGTTTTGTCGATCGTTACTGATGGTGCAGAAGAAAGGCCCGTTGCGTATGGCTCACGTTCTTTGACAAAGGCGGAACGCAATTATAGTCAGTTGGACCGGGAAGCGTTGGCATTGGTTTTTGCCGTGAAAAAGTTACATTCATTCCTTTACGGAAGATCGTTTGCCCTCGTGACTGATCACAAACCTCTTTTAGGTTTGCTGGGCAAGGAAAAACCTCTTCCTGATAACGCATCTCCTCGTTTGATACGATGGAAAGTTCTACTTGATGGGCACGAGTACAAGTTGGTTTATAAGCCAGGAGTACAGCAAGCCAACAGCGATGCGTTGAGTAGACTGCCGCTGCTGGTGAATGGGAAGATAGAGCCATGTGGAGAAGTCGTGAAGTTGTTGTCAACTATGGATGCTCAGTTGATCAAGGCGGAAACCTTGCGATCCTGTACGATGAAGGATCCAGTGTTGTCAGCAGCTGTGTCTTACAGCCAGAGAGGCTGGCCAAAAGCGTCAGACTTGGAATTTGGGTTGCATCCGTACAGAAATAAGGAAGCAGAACTCAGTGTTCATGAGGGATGTCTGTTTTGGGGAGGCAGAGTCGTTGTTCCTTCTCGATGCAGAAATGAGATGTTGATTCTGATGCATGATGGTCATCCTGGAATTTGTGCTATGAAGAAGATTGCACGCAGTTACGTGTGGTGGCCTGGATTAGATGCAGATATTGAAGATTTTGTGAAAAGCTGCAACCAGTGTCAACAGCTGAAACCGCAAGCTTCCAAGGTTCCTATGAGCTAATGGTCATACCCTGATGCTGTTTGGGAAAGAATTCATTTGGATTATTGTGGTCCTGTAGATGGGAAAATGCTGTTGATAGCAGTGGATGCATACAGCAAATGGCCGGAAGTTTATATAACCAATGGTGTTACCGCAGAAGAGACTATTAACAGTCTGCGAGGTGGTTTTGCGGCATTTGGTCTACCTAAAGTATGCGTTACGGATAACGCAGGCTGTTTTGCTGGATCTGAATTTGCGGAGTTCATGAAGCTGAATGGGGTAAAGCATCTGTTTTCACCTCCCAGGCACCCTGCTTCTAACGGTCAGGCAGAGTCCATGGTAAAACAGTGTAAACTTGGTTTGAAGAAGCAAAAAGCAGCGCCGTTGCAAGTGCGCTTGCACCGTTGGCTTTTCCGTTATCGGAATACACCTCATAGTTTTACTGGTCAAACGCCGTCGGAAATGATGCATCGTCGAAAAATCAGGACTCACCTGGACTTGGCGGTCTCCTCATCTCGGTTCTCGAAACCAAGTACAATATTTAAACCGAGAGAAAGTCGGGTTTTCAAAGTTAGAGATCCTGTTTACCTTACTGAGATTGTTGGCTCTCAGTACAAATGGCTGCCTGGTACAGTTATGGCATGTGAAGGTCAATGTTGCAGGATTAAACTGAAAGATGGAAGATTTTTCAGACGACATTTGGATCATATTCGACCTCGCTATACAGTCGAAGAAGAACAGGTTGTTCGTGACGAAATTGAAATGGACAACATTCCAGAACCGGTAGTGGAAAATGCAGAGAGAAGTTACGAGTCTACTCCATTGGAGTCCAGCGGTTCGAGCGAGGAGAGACAAGTTCCTGTTCCTACCTCTGATCGTGAGATTGAAATGATGAATGACGATGTACGAGGACCTCCTTCATCTACTGGTGGGAGTTCCACAGTTACCTGATCGGGCAGGATCTGTAAACCTCCTGAAAGACTGAATCTCTGATTTTTGTCTGGTGACTAAATCTCGTGTTGGACTTTTTCTTGTCGGATTAGTTTGTCACCAGTGAGCGTTTTTTGCCTTGTAAATGCTTACTTGTGTGTTTTGTTTTATTATTCTCTCTGTTGTTGTTGTGTGTCTCTCATCCATTAAGGGGAGGAGGAGTTGTTGTGTACTGACTCTACGTACGTTCATTGCATGACATATCTAGTTAGTGTGTCACCTGGGCAGTGCACATGGAACCGTCTGGGAGTCGAGCTGATGCGATACTAAAGTATGCACGGTATTCTGTAAATAGCAATATCTTGAATGTAGAAGACGCGTGTGTTCACTTGTCTGAATCCTTAGCAAGATAGTAAGGATAGAACACGTCTGACACGCGAGTGGATGACAATAATGTGAGATTTGATAAACTGTATAGAAAAATTTATCGTCCCCTGGAATACATTATTTTTCAGGTAACTATAAATTTCATATGAATTTGAAAACCATTGTCAGCCAATTCTACACGACCATCAACCTAAACTCAATCATTAAATCCATTAATATCGCTAATGAAGACTTGCGAATGATCAATGCCGACACGCCGTTGCTGATGACGACGTCTGCAACATTGCTGTTGCAGCACGAATAAACATGTCCCACTATAGGGAATTCACCAAATAATTGATTGAAAAGTCGATGACTGGATTTTAAACTCAAATTCTGAACGCTACCTTTTATCGATCCGATAATATCATTATATGCAGGATAATTAAAACATTGATAAATGGTAAAATGATGACCTTCACGGTCTTATCGATCATTCCTATCTAATACCGAATACTGTGCACGCATATTTTCTGTACCACCATCACTGCCGTTTGTTATGTATTTTGGTTCGATGAAAATAAGACTCTCTCTAAAAGTAAATTTTAGAATGTCGACCTACATGATTACCTTCGATTTAGCACTAATCCTACTTCCGTGTGATGGCGCTAATGCAGTACTTGCAAGTTGCATTGTTCGTTCTGTGGCAACAAAACAATCATCAATCATTTGTAACACCAGCGAAAATCTGGAATGGACCAGGACGAAGACGAGGTCTGATGGGTCGCAAGGCCTTAGTACACACCAAAGAATGTAGAAGGACAAGAAGTCTTCTACATTCTTTGGTACACACTACACAGTCGCTACATTAATGCGATCAGCGCAAGCGGCATATTTTCATGTTTTAGAACCGGACTATGTTTGGCACGTTGGCACTTTATTGGCATTTGGCAGTTACGACTTTTTTCAGCTATTACAATGGGACTTGGTATTCAGCACATTAGGTGAGGAAGGTTGGTTCGATTGGTTTGAAATAAGGTCAGATTTGTTTGAAATGAGGACAGTCTCATGTTTGAAATGAGGATAGTCATGCCAGAAATAAGGATAGTCATGTTTGAAATAAGGATAGTCGCTATATTCACTATGAAGTCAGTTGCACTACCAGGCACGACTTCCCAGTGGTAACCCAGTCCGAACACATCCCAGACATGATGTCCGAACACGCCCCAGACACGATGTCCTAGCGTCAACACAGTCCTAACACACCCCAGACATGATGTCCGAACACGCCCCAGACACGATGTCCTAGCGTCAACACAGTCCTAACACACCCCAGACATAATGTCCGAACACGCCCCAGACACGATGTCCGATTGGCAGCACAGGCCGAACACACCCCAGACATTATGTTCATACATGCACCAGAAACGATGTACGAGTGTCAATACAGGCCTAACACGCCCAAGACACCATGTATGAATGGCAACACAGACCGAACACGCCCCAGACACGATGTCCTAGTGTCAACTCAGATCCGAAAACAACCCAGACACCATGTTTGAATGGCCGAACATGCGCCCAGACATGATGTCCAAACACGCCCCAGATACGATGTCCGGGTATCAACACAGGCCGAACACGCCCAAGACACCATGTCCAAATGGCAACACAGGTCGAACACGCCCCAGACACGATGTCCGATTGGCAGCACAGGCCTAACACACCCCAGACATGATGTCCAAACACGCCCCAGACGCGATGTCCGATTGGCAGCACAGGCCGAACACACCCAAGACATGATGTTCAAACACCCGCCAGACACGATGCACGAGTGTCAATACAGGCCTAACACGCCCAAGACACCATGTCTGAATGGCAACACAGACCGAACACGCCCCAGACACGATGTCGTAGTGTCAACTCGGATCCGAAAACAACCCAGACACCATGTTTGAATGGCCGAACATGCCCCAGACACGATGTCCGATTGGCAGCACAGGCCGAACACACCCCAGACATGATGTCCAAACACGCCCCAGACACGATGTCCGGGTATCAACACAGGCCGAACTCGCCCAAGACACCATGTCCGAATGGCAACACAGGCCGAACACACCCCAGACATAATATCAAAACACGCCCAAGACACGATGTCCGAGTAACAACACAGACCAAACACACCCAAGACACCATGTCCGAATGGCAACACAGACCGAACACGCCCCAGACACGATGTCCGAGTATCAACACAGACCGAACACGCCCCAGACATGATGTCCGAACTCGCCGCAGACACGATGTCCGAGTGTCAACACAGGCCGACACGCTCCAAACATAATGTCTGAATGGCAGCACAGGCCGAACATAACCCAGACATGATGACGGAACACGCCCCAGACACGATGTGCGATTGGCAACGCAGTCCCAACACCCCCCCAGACACGATGTTAATAAGGTTAGTCATGTTTGAAATAAGGTCAGTCTCGTGTTTGAAATAAGGATAGTCATGTTAGAAATAAGGATAGTCATGTTTGATATAAGGATAGTCATGTTTGAAATAAGGTTAGTGTCATGTTTGAAATGAGGATAGTCATGTTAGAAATGAGGATAGTCATGTTTGAAATAAGGATAGTCGCTATTATATTCACTATGAGGTCAGTTGTAGTACCAGGCACGATTTCCCAGAACCCAGTCCTAACACATCCCAGCTCCAGTCCGAACACATCCTAGACACGATGTGCGAACATCATGTCTGGGGTGTGTTCGGCCATTCAAACATGGTGTCTGGGTTGTGTTCAGACTGAGATGACACTCGGGCACCGTGTCTGGGGCGTGTTCGGTCTGTGTTGCCATTCAGCATGGTGTCTTGGGCGTGTTAGGCCTGTGTTGACACCTGTCTGGCGCGTGTTCGGACATCGTGCCTTGGGAGTGTTCGGACATCATGTCTGGGGGGTGTTCGGCCTGTGTTGACACTCGGACACTGTGTCTGAGGCGTGTTCGGACATCAAGTCTGGGGTGTGTTCGGCCTGTGCTACCATTCGGACATGGTGTCTTGGGCGTGTTCGGCCTGTGTTGATACTCGGACATCGTGTCTGGCGCGTGTTCTTACATTATGTCAGGGGTGAGATCGGCCATTCAAACATGGTGTCTGGGTTGTGTTCGGACTAAGTTGACACTCATCGGACATCGTGTCTGGGGCGTGTTCGGTCTGTGTTGCCATTCAGACATGGTGTCTTGGGCGTGTTAGGCCTGTGTTGAAACTCGGACATCGTGTCTGGAGCGTGTTCGGACATCATGACCGGGGTGTGTTCGGCCTGTGTTGCCAATCAGACGTATTGTCTGGGGCGTGTTCGGTCTGTGTTGTCATTCGGACATGGTGTCTTTGGGCGTGTTCGGCCTGTGTTGATACTCGGACATCGTGTCTGGCGCGTGTTCGGATATCATGTCTGGGTCGAGATCGACCATTCAAACATGGTGTCTGGGTTGTTTTCGGATCTGAGTTGACACTAGGACATCGTGTCTGGGGCGTGTTCGGTCTGTGTTGCCATTCGGACATGGCGTCTTGGGCGTGTTTGGCCTGTGTTGGATACTCGGACATCGTGTCTGGGGCGTGTTTGGACATCATCTGGGGTGTGTTCGACCTGTGTTGTTATTCGGACATGGTGTCCTGGTCGTGTTCGGCCTGTGTTGATACCCGGACATCGTGTCTGGGGCGTGTTTGGACATCATGTCTGGGGTGTGTTCGGCCTGTGCTGCCAATCGGACATCGTGTCTGGGGCATGTTCGGTCATTCAAACACGGTGTCTGGGTTGTTTTCGGATCTGAGTTGACACTAGGACATCGTGTCTGGGGCGTGTTCGGTCTGTGTTGCCATTCATACATGGTGTCTTGGGCGTGTTAGGCCTGTATTGACAGTCGTATATCGTGTCTGGCGCGTGTTTGAACATCATGTCCGGGGTGTGTTCGGCCTGTGCTGCCAATCGGACATCGTGTCGGGGGCGTGTTCGGACATCATGTCTGGGGTATGTTAGGACTGTGTTGACGCTAGGAAATCGTGTCTGGGGCGTGTTCGGACATCATGTCTGGGATGTGTTCGGACTGGGTTCCCACTGGAATGTCGTGCCTGGTACTGCAACTGACTTTATAGTGAATATAGCGACTATCCTTATTTCAAACATGACTATCCTTATTTCTGACATGACTATCCTCATTTCAAACATGAGACTGTCCTCATTTCTAACATGACTATCCTTATTTCAAACCAATCGAACCAACCCTGTAGCATTAGGTCAGTAGCAAGTGCTGTTTACTCGTGTGCCAAAGGAAGTATTTAGGATTGTTCCAGATGAAATTACAGTATAAGCATATTGGTGTCTTGCGACTTACGAATTGTTATCTTGCATTTACATGGAATTATTACTTTGCGGGTCACTTTATCTGACGCCCATTATTGTAGCCGGTTTGTAACGTCAACTATCATTTACTATTTCGGTTACCAGCAGAACTCAGGTCGAATCTAGATTGTGTGAAGGCATATATATTATTCGTGATGCCAGTAAACTTACTGACTCATGGAAAATGTTTGCCTAGTTCGTATTCGTTCTGCTTTTCTTGTATCGTTGTGGACAATTGTAGTCCCGCAATGGGCGCGGCGAATGACGCTGCCAATCTGCATAATTTCAACAGCGAGCCGCAATGAAGTCGTGATGGAGCCAAAATACTTGATTGTTTGTGCCATAGGTCATTAATTGATTGAAGAGTCTCAGAAACTGTGGACATGAACCTTGCTTGCCTCACCAATGCAACTACAACCTAGTTTTCAGTAGAGGTCCAGCGTTATTTGAATACAAATATGAATACAATAGAATTAGAAATTGAGAAAATGATTAATGGAATTAGAAATTTTGATCAACCCGCAGCATTGTCACAAAGTGCAATGAAATAGGTAGCCTACTTTCGAAAAAAAACACCCAATAATCTTCAATGAGCTGTAGAACTGCCATTGTATTCTTTGTGATGGCATAAAAGGAGTATATTTGAACTTTGCACATCATTCATACTTGCATGGCCCCTAATTAGTGATACTCCAATTCTCTTTTCGCAATCGAGATAGATACTCAGATACTCGGTTTTGTCCAGCTCTATACACGAGCAACTTCAGCGAGCCAACTGAATTAACAATAAATATGTAGATCAAGATTTCTAATTTGCTTTATATCCAAGTAACGCTGAGTCTACCAAAACTAGATCGTTGAAGTGAGGGAGGGAAGCTTCATGCGCTCAGTTACTGAGAATCTTACAATGTAGTAATGACCCAATGGTCCAAACTATTTCAAAATTTTTCATACAAAATCACTGTACCAAATCTTGCCTTCACAGCAAATCATTTGTGCCAATGTCATCTTGGTAAAACTGTTGCCTCTGTTCCTATCGATGTAATGAGATGGTAGGTGAGCTCAGAAATGTTTAAGAAGCAGTGCTTTAGCGACTGTCCACTAAGCTGTGCGAGTTGGAAAGGAAAGGACAGGTGGTTGAAGGTTAATGCCACCTAAAAGAAAACAATGGTGTCAAAGTGTCGAAGGTTTGAGTTGCTGCTCTGAAAAGAAACACTGTCAATGTTAATGATGTTCCAAATTGTCTCAGCACACACTCACTCGATGTATTTTAATGCCTTTCGTGTCCATTACTAACTGGTAGGCAATTAGTATACGAACATGATTTTCACTACATTTCAATTTCAGTGGATATTGGACAATAATAATGAAATAATTCACGTGCACTTGTGCAAAGATAGAAATAACTAGTTTGATAGTATGGATACGGTTGCCAAGTTCCAGCATAAAATCTAATAGTAGTTGAAGCATGATGTAACAAAAATAGGTGGTTTCTTGACGTGCAGTAGTCTGAGAACGGTGGGCCAACCTTTTTAGTCAAAGGACCAATCGCGGTTTTCCTAATCATTGCATCACTTGTGTAGTAATGACCTTTTGTTTAGAGCTTGGCTACATTAGCATACAGCGAATGCAATAGTTATGTTACTATAGATACCAATATCGCAGCCCCTCATGTCATAAAAAAACCTGCTGTAGACAAATAGGATATTTGTCCAAGTTCAATGTAGGCCTATGATGTGTTGACTTATGATTCAATCAGGGATATCTAGATATCCCTGGATTCAATTCACACTTAATGATGAGTATTGTGATTCAACATGTATCACCTGTGTTAAGTCACATTACTTCATGAACAGCTCTACTCTATAATTATATAGTGTAGTTTATTGTTAATCATGGTGCAGATTGTGTGTTCCAATGTGGAGAAACATTCAGTGAAAATGATGGCAGAGTTAAATCGAATGAAACAAGAGAAGGATCATTGTGACTTCATAATTCAAGTCAGAAATGATGTCTATTACACCCACAAAAATGTATTGTCGGCTGGTTCGGATTATTTTAGGGCCATGTTAAAACACGACACAAAAGAGAGTCGCGAAGGAAAAGTCATTTTCGAAGACGTGGATTTTGAGTGTGTGAAAAATTGCGTCGATTTCATATATTCCGGTAAATTTAAAATTATGGATGAAAAGATGAATGATCTTCTTCATGTTGCAATCATGTTGCAGTTGGAAGATCTGAAACATACCATATCTGACATTTTGGAGGAATCAATTACAGTCGAGAACTACTTTTCCATAAGAAATGTCTCCGATATGTACGGACTAGATGCTGTCTTATCGCGATGTAGAGTATTCTTTCATGATAATATCATGGAAATCTCGAACCAGCCTGAATTTGGAAATATTGCTAAAATTGACATCCTCAATTTTGTGAAGTCAGAAAGTTCTGAATTAAGTGAAGAAGAAACAATGACAATATTGCTCAAATGGGTTGGAAAAAATCAGAACAATGAGCAACATTTACAGGAATCTTTCGAAGCGATCAAGTTTGAGAAAATCTCGCCAGCTTTTTTAGAACATATTTTGGAATCGAACCTAATTATCAGCAACGACTTTGGATTGTACAAGTTGCTGACTGGACATCTTGTGAAAGCTTTAAAAAGACCTGACAAAACAAAAGAAGAAATTGGCAATGATGAATTGATAATTCTGTTTGACGATAACACGGATTGTATGCGATCTCTTAATCCAATAACTGAGAAAGTAGGAAATTTCCATGATGAAAAGTTCAAGCATTTGAAACCTTTCGGGACGATTTCTCTCGACTCGTACATTTATGTTTTATGTCAGAATAAATCAGTCTACCGACTAAACTTTCACATTAAAAATTCAAAATGGGAAAAGTTGAAAGACATGATTTATGACCATGGACAGTATCCTCGCTCAGTTTCTTTGTCAGGATCAATATTTGTCATAGGCGGAAGTGACCCGAAATCAACAAGTGATGTGGAAACATTTTCTTCCTACGCAAATCAGTGGTTGCAGCTGAAGAACAAACCTACAGCAATTCGTTATGCAAGTCTCGTAGCATTGAATGACTCCATCTATTGTATCGGTGGTTTGCAAGATGGTGTCCAAGTCTCTTCATTCAGCAGATTCACTCCATCCTCATCAGAGTGGGTTGAGCTGGAACCAATGAGATATTCTGTGAGTGGGAGCGGTGCTGTTGCGTTCGATCAAAAGATACTTATGATCGGTGGTTGGAGGGGATTTTATAAACGCGACAAGGTAGAATGTTACGATGTTACTTCAGCTCAGTGGACTTCATTGTCATCTATGCATGCTTGTCATCAGTATGTTTCTGCTCATTACATTGATGACTGGATTTTTGTAGTAACAAATGTCGAAGCCTCCAATGTTATTGAAAAGTATGATATTTCAAGTGACAAATGGACTGTAGTGAAACCGGAAGTAGATCAACATTTTATAATTTACGGATCCACATGTGTGAAGATGTAGATTGTAGCTTTTAATATAACATGCTCTTCCAAGAGTTAATGGCACACTGAAATGAATTTTTTTATTACAATGAATATTGTATTGAAGTTTTGTACCACAGACCAGCTATTTATATAGATTGTACTGATCTAAGATATGAATAGAATTATTGTCGCTCAAAATTTAAAGTTTCAACTCGTATGTTATATCAATCCTACAATTCTTCAAACCTGTCCGTGTGCGTAGTTTAGGTAAAAATTATAAATTCCATTGTCGTAAATCATTACAAGATTTAACCAAATTTATTTTTTGTCGCTTTTATTAGTTAGTGGCTGCCAACCTCCATTAAGTGACGATATTTTGTAAATTTCACCGTTTTACGACTTCACATGAGGACGTGCCCAAACGCATTTTGTGCAAATGTATTGATATTAAAACACATCCAGAGTTGGATGTCAAATTTGACGTGGATTGCGAGACGAATTCAAACATTTTAATCGTTAGCTGGCTGTACCTGTAAACTGACGCGAAAATGTCACTTCCAGAACCGTACCGGTGCCTTTATTTTCAACTGGAATGCTTTTGTTTTATCATCTAGCTTCTGCTCTATGTAATATTTCATATACATTAGATTACAACAGGGTTGTAATGGCTCGAGTCCCTAATTTTTTGGTGACTTGACTTGACTCGAGTCATTTTTTTTATCATGAATCCTGTTTGTTACAATTCTAGTCATTTTAACTTTATCACAATACCCGTCATAGCTTTGTTATTTCAGAAATATGAATTGCATGCCGTGCATTAGGCAATATGTGATAAATATAGTACGAGTGTAGAGCTCAGAACGTTTGGCATCAATCATGCCATTGTGGATCACAACGGCTTCTGTCTCCAAAGTATGGCGAAAAGACAAAATTTGAAGATGAAGACATTATTTTAGAAGTCATCTGTGGCCGATCCACTGCAATTAAGCTACGCATGTCTTATCAAAGTAGCTTATGTCCGGTTTTCATATCTTGGCAATGTTTATGTCTGTCGCAGTGTATCAAAGTTTATCGGGGCCAATATAGCCTATGACTGAAAGAAGATGAAAAATTCACGCCAAGTTAATTTTCTCAAAATGTGTAAAATGGGCATAAGCTAATTTAATATCACTGCAACGATGTATAAGACAAAATTCTGTTTCGAGAAAGGTCTGCTATTTAGTTTGTTGATCAGTGAGAGAGAGAGATATGATATTCTTCTACATCTGCACCATCGAGATGCTCCGATGACGAAGTTGCGATACGGCCGTGAGGTCATCTGGTCTGCGACCCCGTTTTTTCTCTACTCCATGCTATCCATGATTGCGGAGTGCCGAGCAGGATAGCTGCAGATACCTTTTTTCAAGTCCTTGCTATAAACCCACGACCTATTGATAGAGAAGCTGGACGCATAACCCACTATCTCGCTCTGTGTGTCAAGGTTTGGCAGGAAGTAACTTTCCAAGTTGAATAAATGTGATACAGTGATGAATGGCTCTATTTCCATTGGTAATCCCACTTGTCTGGCTTATATTTGATGAAAACTACCATTCTTGAACTGAGCAAAACATTGTTGCTCCGACTATAGCCTGAATTCCAACCGATGCAGAAAGTGATTGCTTCCAAAAAGCAGTGGAGTAAGTATTTCAAGTAAGAATAGATTGCACGAGAGTAGTAGGGTTTTGTCAAATTGGCGTTGTCCAATCAGAGAGCGCCAGGTCATCCTCATTGCCACGCCCATTTTCATACCCTAAGGGTATACATTCATCTGCTACGTCATCTGTGCCACATCATCAAGCGCCACGTGCCACATCATCCATCCATTGCTATATCATCGGTGCATTGATTGCTGCATCTTGATACTTTTCTCAGATATTGTATTATGTGTATTTAGGACTAATATCATCCGTCCATATTTTTTAAACTTGATTTCATGTGTACAAGTTACGGTTTCTGCAGTTTCCACATTTTACGACTTATGATTGCCGCGTCAAAACTTACCTTGGCTAGAATGGACAGATTTTCTATTATGTGTATTTAGGACTATGTATTTAAATTCCTATTCAGATTATACATAAATGCAAAAACTATGATGTCTATGCAAGGCTATATTCTCCGGATAATATTATTAATATCAAAATTCTACACATCATCACTAATTACTTAATATAAAATGCGATTTTGAGCGCTGCGACTTGATAATATGAACCCCTACGCTTCTGATGCATGATTTTTTGTCTAGGTAACATTCAGAGTCTGCAACGATTGTTTGGATATACATTATAGCAATACCCCACTAAACTATAGGCGGTTATATTACTCTATTGGTCAGAGATAACTCATCCGTCCATATTTTTAAACTTGATTTTATGTATACAAGTTACGGTCTCTGCAGCCTCCACATTTTACGACGTATTTTCATTAGACGCCGGCAAGCGATTCTCCAGTTCGGAGCTACGGAAACAAATCACTCGCATGTGCGCGTTCCGAATAGTCTTGTAGAATTTTCTAAAGTCGTAACAGCTTAGTAGCATATACGCGAATCCCTAGGTGAAAATAATCGTACGAACTGTAGCCGCTTGCGTGCGATTCGCAGGGCTTTAATTATACAAACACTTTCGATGCCTGTACGCGAACCCCAGCGTTATAACGATTAGGTCTAATTAGCACGTTCTGAAGCCGTAAATTTAGTCAACATCATTGAGATAGCCATGATTTAAATATGGTGATCGAGTGTGACAATAGCACTCGTCAAGGT
This sequence comes from Botryllus schlosseri, assembly GCF_051294905.1. Taxonomy (NCBI): domain Eukaryota; kingdom Metazoa; phylum Chordata; class Ascidiacea; order Stolidobranchia; family Styelidae; genus Botryllus; species Botryllus schlosseri. The sequence goes on from NC_137249.1 coordinate 23,749,983, forward strand.
TAGACAAACATAACCTTAAACTACTCTCTACTTCACAAAATATAAAGTTATAAAAGTAAGCAGATTTCTATGAAAACCCGTTAAATAGAAGTAAAAGTAGCCTAGAAACATAACTACTTACTGAAAAATCGTTACGTAGAAATGGGGTTAGTCTACGAACATAATCACTTACTTACTTTGAAATCTCTACTTGTACTTGTATTCGAGCGGAATTGCGACCGATGCATTAATGACTTCAATTCTCTGTATTTTAAATTATCATCGCAAAGTGCACGAATTTCTATGTTGATCAAATACCACAAACTTTGCTTGCTTTCAGAGTTAGTAACTAAGCGCATAACAGAATTTACCAAAAAAATCGGTACTCCGAAAATTTTGTAAAGTACGGTAGAGCTTTTTGGTGTTGGACTCAAGTTCCAATGAACAAGTGTTCACGTAGCTTGGAGGTCTGAATGAGTCTTTTAAAGTAGATAAAAACGACAAAAACTAACCGAAAAAATTTACGAAGTTTGGATGCGCCATATTTAGGTTTTTAAAATTTATTCATACCCATGATTCGAAATATTGTTAACTAACTTATGTTTTCGACATAAGATAAGCGTGAAGTGTACAAATTTCGATGTTGCGCAAATACCACAAACTTTGCTTGCTTTCAGAGCCGGCAAATAAATGCAAGACAGGCTTTACGCAAAAAGTTGATATTCTGAAAATTTTATCAAGTTAATAGTTTAAAATCTTATACTTGAGCACTACGAAATGTACAAGTACTTTACCTTTACACGACGTTTTTTGTAAAATGAATACTAATTTCTATTAAAAAAACTATGGGAATGAGGTATTAGAAAATACCAATTCGAGAGGTTCTCTACTAGGTAGTGCCTAGCTTTCTCCATCGCCAATACCTCATGCTGTCGGATAAGTTTATGAAACTGACACCTCTCATCCAGAGCAATGAAAAAAGTACATTCCAGCCTTTTATCATCACTAAATTTCTACTAAAGTACAGGAAGTGCAGATCTCCAACAAGTGAAAAAGTACGTATTAAAGGTATAGTTTGCCAGATAACTGAAAATAATAAATAAAATTAAAAAATTTAAAAGCGCGAAATATTACATTTTATGCTGGAACGCAACAAGAAAAATATTATGATTTTTCTAAAGTAGATAGAAAACTATGCCTGATAACTGAAAATAATAAAAAATTAAATTAAAAAGCGTGGAAATTACATTTTATCCCGGAACGCAACACGAAAAATTGTATGACTTTTTTTAAAGTAGAAAGTAAACTATACTATTCCGATGTACTAAAGACTTTTACACTCCGGATTTCGAATAGTATATAATAATTTTACATTGCGGGGTATTCAGTAAACTTTAATCCAGTGATCCTCCGTTTATTTTCAATCATGCTCCTCTTATTAGTCTAGGTTTCGAACCACACATCCAGTACATTTTATGGGGATTAATATTTTTGGACTCAAATACTTTTCCAATGTACGAAAGTCTTACAGTACCGATTTTGTAGAGTAGTTAGAAAACTACCTTTTGAGTCGATAGCGAAGTACTTGTTCATTTTGGAGTACTCAAGTATTGGTCTGGCCTTGGTAGCAATATACTCAATCAAGTGATTATCTATTTACAGCGAAAATACTTCTATTTCAGAGTTTTCGGTTTTCAGACAAACTATACTTTCAATACTTACTGATTTACTCGTTTGGAAATCATCACTTCTTGCACTTACTAAAAATTTACTGATACTAAAATGTTAAAATCTACTTTTTCAATTCCCTCAATGAGCAGCGCCAGTTTCAACTATATCCTATCATGCATTTTCGCGCTGCAGAATGACTTATCGCAACGAAAAATAGCAAAAATACATCAAGAATCTGCAAACTCTCACTGCGAAATAATTGAGTTTTACGAATTATCCTTCAAAGTGAGCTTACATATTGGATATTATCAAAACCCTCTCCATATCGAAATAATTGTACATTTGGAGCACTCAAGTATAGGTACAGGAAACAGACTACTGTTATGAGAAGACCTATTCCACCAGCCGAAAGGTTGGCCATCACACTACGGTATGAACAAATATTGCCTTTTTGGTACTTTTCAAAACTGTGTCTGATATACTTGTATCACTTACAGATTTCTGGTGACTGGTGACTCTTACCAGACAATAGGCTTCTCGTACCGTTGCGGAAGCAATACTGTCGGGATTATCGTCTTTGACACGTGCAAAGCTTTATGGCACATCTTGCATCCGATGGTAATGAAAGTGCCCGATGAAGCCATGTAGCGAAGAATTGCTCGGGAATTTTCCAGCCTTTGGAATTTTCCCAACTGCATTGGTAGCATCGACGTGAAGCATGTGCTCATGCAGAAACCGATACATTCCGGCTCACAATTTTTTAACTACAAAAATACATTCAGCACTGTCCTTATGGCAGTGGTTGATGCAAATTATCGTTTCATTGCGGTTGATTGTGGCTCATATGGGATGGAATCCGATTCAACCATATTTCGAAGATCTATTTTTGGACAGAGGCTCGCGCAAAATCAACTGAATATCCCTTTTGATGAGCCCCTGCCCAACAATGTATCGCCAACACCATTTGTTTATGTTGGGGATGAAGCGTTCTCTCTTCAAACACATTTGATGAGACCTTTTCCTGGTAGAAATCTGAACGACAGCCGGAGAATTTTCAACTATAGGCTCTCAAGAGCGAGGAGAACGGTTGAAAATGCTTTTGGGATCATGTCATCGAGATTTAGGATTTTTCGGCGACCTATAATCCTGGCTCCTGAACGTGCTGATGCAGTTGTGCAGGCATGCACTGTGTTGCACAACTACTTGCGAGAACACACCCTTTACTGGGATTCGGGGTTAGTGGACCGGGAAGATGAGATGGGAGAATTTTCCCCTGGTCAGTGGAGATCCGAGCCATGAGTATATGCTCCGATCATATGTTCTGGTGGCAGAATTAGCAGGCGTGCAGAAGACGTCAGAGACACCTTCAAGACCTACTTTACCTGCGAAAGTGGGTCATTGCCTTGGCAGAACAATGTTTTGTATTCTGGTAATGCAATATAACTTGCCGTTACATGACTTGTGTTCACTTTATTCAATATCCGATTTTTGCGAAGTCAGTAAGTAAGCACGATCTAATTTGGAAATCAGCTGTGTAGCTCTAATTCTAACCCTAGTCCAATTTTGAAAATCTTGGGTAGCTCTAATTCTAATCAAGTCGGAAAAGCTGAACATTTTCTAGAAATGTCCAAGTCTGGTCCTGACAACATAACACACTGATTTCTTATCAGCCTAATCCAGGGGTTTTCAAGCATTTTGCTATTCACGGTCGTACTCATACCCATGTTAAAATGGCCTCGCCAGAAGGTCCGTCCGCCAAACGGCTTGAGCAAAAGTGATGCTTTTCATGTCTCGACACTGGTTTATATATGGATACACATGAGCGCATCTTCCACTTCTCTCATCGCCAGCGATGGCGCCGAGTTAATTGACACTGTCAATTAAAATCGGCGGCGATTCCAGCGAGGCTGTATTCCAGGCTGTATCAGACGAGGCGATGTCGGCGGAGCGTTAGTGTTTGTTTTATGATCGCTGCCATCGGTGAAACAACTCCATTCTGAATATTGCGAACTTGGTGTTGACGGATTTTATCAACATTATTCTAATATCTGTCACCAAGCTAACAAGTTGCTCGGTTTGCCGCAATTGCCAGCTTCAGCATTACTTGTGAAAATGTTTGATTCTCTCGTGTGCGGTAAAGAACAGGATCCAATCACAGAGATTGGAGGAGTCAACAGCAAGGAATCTGGTAAGTAAATAGCTTTTGATACTTTGCCTTTCCATGGAAAAACTTTGACATGTTTTTAGACATACTTGAATATATTGGTGGAGTGCTTTTGGGAGCCATTTCTAAGCAAGCTAACGAAGCAATTGCCACATGCCTAACATCTGCAGCGCCATCGGGAAACCTCATTAAAGTGATGCAGAAGAAAGTCGGTGGCTTGAAGAGCCCGTCTGAACAGTTTCACGGCATGGTTCTCCGCTTTTATGTTATCCACAGTAAAGAAATGGCAAAACCCCTGAAAAAGATCAATTTTTTCAGGGTACTTGACGCAATTCACTGTGATCCATTCTTTAAGAAATTAATTCATACTGTGTCATTTCAATCTGGCTCAGACCTAAATGAGGTTGAGGATGTTATGGACAAGGCAATGAGACACTTGAATAACATCTTGTCTCACAATTTTGCAAAGTTTGCATTGCATGAGAAGCAAAATAAGTCCTCCAAATTTTCCAAAAGTTTGCGAGATGGCTTGAAAAAAAAATGAACAATATGCTTTTTCAGTATGGTAGTTTTTTCTCTCTGTGGCAAATGCTGCCTATCCACATTGAGGTTCCCTACCTAAAAAAGGAAACCAATGCGTTGGTCGAAACCTTGACGTGGTGCATTGGCTTACTACTAATGTCGACCGGCAGACGTCTTCCTGTGGAGGAAATGACAACGAGTTCCCTTCCAGTGCGATTTTGCACCCTTTCAAGGAGTAAGCTCTGGCTATTGTAAGTCGAGCTCAAGCAGTACATTAACATTACACAAGGCTCTTGTTCTAGTCATCAGGGCCGTAACAGCACTTCGTCAGCCCCCCCCCCCAAAAAACGTTGGTCATGGGCCCCTCATAGGGTGATAAACCGAACTTCTAGGGGACTTCGCCCCCCAGACCCCCATTGGCTATACGCTGTGTACCGCTACTCATAATCTGTGTTCACCGTCCGTTTAGTGGGACAGTTTGGACGATTTGGACGACAGTTTGGACCAATTTAGATTTTTAATAATTTGACAATATATAAGTGTCACATATATATTTTCAGGTTATAAAGTGAAAACTCCCTCTTAAATTGCTCCGAAAGCCTTAAACTATTCATCAAACTTCACTATCACATCAATTGTAAACGCTACCATGCAGTGGAAGATTCACTATTCCGCCATGTTTCCAATTCATGATGACAAAACCTGATCCTTAGACGATTCGTGACTAAAATTTGTGAGTTGGACTTGGACGCGACCTTTCTTAGAATTACTCAGACTCGGGCTAACTCGATGGCAAAATGAAAATGATTCGAGTGGACTCGGAGTGACTCGGAATACCGTAAATTTGTTAGAACCATGGACGCAACAAACTAATCGCGTTTCACGGGAATAGTAATAGATCAGAAGGTAGCGTTTTAGGGGAATAGTAATAGATCAGAAGGTCGCAGCTTGGTATTTCGCTAACTAAGCAAGCAGCTGTGGCAACCATTGGCAATCTGTTAGTTACATCTTTGGTCGCTAAACCATGTTATAAAGACCACTTAAAGGTACCGAGTACCGTAGTGGTACGCTCCGACGATGTAACAGCAATGGGCCGTTCGGCGTTCCGACATTTCAATCACTAGGATACATTCATTAATATATTTATATTATATTTATATTTTTTCTGCTCCTATATTTGAAGATATTTGGCCATGATATTAATAGCCTACTTATCAGAAGTATACCCGAATCCTGGATTGGAATTACAATGCTCAACTTAAAAATGTTTTGATTATCAGATCAGTCTCTATTATCAATCTGTTCGATTCAAAATATTCATAGTAGCTGAAAATTATAACCCGATAGCTTTTATGATGGTATCATATATTTGTCAGCCCATATGGTGTCTATATCTTATAGTTAATATATATCAAGTACAACAAAAATTATTTTCAAATAGTTATAAATGTGATGATTCTTTTCGTGCCAGGCCTAAATTGATACTAGAGTAAATCGCATTTTGACGATGTGTGTTTTACTGTCAGTCTGCTGGATCGGCTCACTTTCAATAGGACAATTCATTCCCGCCAAATAAGGCCTACATGAAAAGACATAGAATACCCCTAATAAATGCTGCGGCCCGCGGCGGCGTCAAAACTGACCCGCAAGCACATTTGAGTTTGAGACCTCTGATTTAAATGAACTTATAAAATGGTCCAAATTAGTATAATCCAGTGGTTCTCGAACTTTTTATAGTCGCGACCCCGAATTTCGATTTGAAAATGTTGCGTGACCCCACCTCGAAATTCCGTGTGCTGGTTACAGGAAAAATGATTAGCACCTTTGCCCAAACCTACCCACGGCCTGTGCGAAGCTGGCGGCTATGTGTGAAGTAAAAGCAATTAATTATTAACTCGTAAACCTCCGTCTTTAGATTAAGAAACCCAATCAAGACTATAGTAACGTATATAGGTCTTTTGGAACGATTTCCATCTATATCCAATCGCAGTATAGTCAAGTAGGCCGGCAATCTGCTACTTGAAATCCTGCTTCACGCGAACTGCAGATACCGACGAATTACCGTCTTATTGGTTTTTATTATGCTACCGACAATTTAATCTTCATGGCGGACATCAACCTTACATTATAATACGTAACTATGCAATGCCCACGCAGCCTTGCATCGGTTGGGATATTGCGGTACGTCAACCTATTTATTTCATTTGAATGTTTATGATTCACAATGAGCAGACAATGGGCCGTCTACAACGGTAGGCCTATAAAGTAGGCTGTCAAATGATAAGTTCACCGACAGTGCAAAATCTACGATACAAACGAAATGCAGGTTGCAAAAAAGTTTCGACTTTGTAAAAAAAATTTGCCATTTTTTGATCTAACGCTACAATTTTGACTTTTTTTGACATGTCAAAAAATCGCCCTAATGATGACTAATGCTTCAATTCTTTCTCGTGGCATTGATGAGTGTTGTGATTCAGCATGTATTACCTATGTTAATTCATCATGTCTACTTCAATGACAGCTCTATTCTATAATTATATATTGTAGTTATTGTTAATCATGGTGCAGATTGTATGTTCAAATGTGGAGAAACATTTGGTGAAGATGATGGTGGAGTTGAATCGAATGAAACAACAAAAGGATCATTGTGACTTCGTAATTGAAGTCGGAAATGATGTCTATCACGCCCACAAAAATGTATTGTCAGCTGGTTCGGATTATTTCAAAGCTATGTTAAAGCACGACACAAAAGAGAGTCGCGAAGGAAAAGTCATTTTCAAAGAAGTGGACTTTCAGTGTGTGAAAAATTGTGTCGATTTCATATATTCTGGTAAATTTGATATTATGGATGAAAAGATGAATGATCTACTCCACATCGCAATCATGATGCAATTGGAGGATCTGAAACAGGCCGTATCTGATATTTTGGAGGAATCCATTACTGTAGAAAACTACTTCTCCACGAAAAATGTTGCCGATATGTATGGACTAGAGTCAGTCTTATCGCGATGCATAACATTCTTTCATGAAAATATAATGGAAATCTCGAACCAACCTGAATTTGGAAATATTGCTAAAATTGACATCCTCAATTTTGTGAAGTCAGAAAGATCTGAGCTATTGGAAGAAGAAAAAACAACATTATTGCTCAAGTGGGTGGAGAAAAATCCGAATAATGAGCAACATTTACAGGAATCTCTTGAAGAGATCAAGTTTCACAAAATTTCGCCAGACTTTTTAGAACATCTTTTGGAATCAAACGTTATTATCAGCAACGACCTCGGATTGTACAAGTTACTGACTGGACATATTTTGAAAGCTTTAAAAAGACCGGACAAAACAAAAGAAGAAATTTGCAATGATGAATTGATAATTCTGTTTGACGATAACGCGGATTGTATGCAATCTCTTAATCCAATTACTGAGAAAGTAGAGAAGTTTCATGATGAAAAGTTCCAGCATTTGATACCTTTCAGGACGATTTCTCTCGACTCTTACATTTATATTTTATGTCTGAATAAATCAGTCTACCGACTGAACTTTACAAAATGGGAAAAGATGCAAGATATGATTTATGACCATGGACACTATCCTTGCTCAGTTTCATTGTCGGGATCAATATTTGTCATTGGCGGAAGTTACCCGAAAGCAACAAGTGATTTGGAAACGTTTTCTTCCAATGTAAATCAGTGGTTTCAGCTGAAAAACAAACCTACAAAAGTTAGTTATGCAAGTCTCGTAACATTGAATGATTCCATCTATTGTATCGGAGGTTGGGGAGATGGTGACCAACCTTCTTCGTTCTGCAGATTCACTCCATTTTTATCAGAGTGGGTTGACCTCGAACCAATGAGATATCCTGTGAGTGGAAGCGGTGCTGTTGCGTTTGATCAAAAGATATTTGTGATCGGTGGTTTGCGGGGAGAAAAGAACGTCGACAGCGTAGAATGTTATGATGTTACTTCAGCTCAGTGGACTTCATTGTCATCTATGAATGCTTGTCATGTATATGTTTCTGCTTATCACATGGACGACTGGATTTTTGCAGTAACCGATTACGAAACCTCCAATGTTATTGAAAAGTACGATATCTCAAGAGACAAATGGACTATAGTGAAACCAAAAGTAGATCAACATTTTAGAATTTACAGATCCACATTGAGGATGTAGATTGTACCGATCGAAGACATGAATAGAAATATTGTCGCTCACGAATTAAATTTTCAACCCGTCAATTTTGTCAATACTATAGTTCTTCAAACTTAATCTATCATAATTGCATTAAAAATTTTAAATGACATTGTTGTAAAACATTGCAAGATTTCACCAAAATATATTTTTCGTAACCTGTACTAGTCGTATTTCACCGTTCTACAACTTTACATGAAGACATCACCAGACGCATTTTGCGTTGATGTATTGATGTTATATATAGAACACATCCAGAGTTAGTCAAAGTAGTCAATTCTCTAGTACAAGGCTGTCAAACTCAACTTGGGTTGCATGTCGGATTCAAACTTTTGATCGTTTGCGGGCCAGACCAGTCAAATGATCCGAAAATGTTACTTCGAAATCCATGCCTTTGTTTTGAACTGGAATGCTTTATTATCAAGCATCTACTCTATATAATATTTCATATACATTAGATTATAGGAGCTCTAGTCTGGAAACACCTTCATTCTCGAACAATGGAATTGGTAAAAACACGATGACTATACAGTTATAGGCGGCTAATACTATGGCTATAACGACGATATAGTTGGTATAATTCTATGCTCTGTTCGTTTTAATCAAGATCCGGCGTTGTGAGGAATAGGCCTATAAGTCACCTTCGAATCCCAGCATATATCTACTTAGTCATCAATGACAACGAGGGATGAATGAAAATGACGGCAATGAAAATATACATCGTCCAAAACAAAATTAGAAGAGCCATTGTGGTGCTGCGATGGTAGAGATGATGGTATTCTGCTTAGCAAACCTCGCAAGAATAATCCAACATTATTCCTGTGCTAACTGACTTAAGCGTAAAACCTGTTGATAGAAGCTATATGAGTTTATTGATGTGCGTGACAAAAGTGCATTCAAGTAAATATTCTGGTGCAATGTTTGTGTGAGGTACAGCAGTAGAGCATGGAGACCCTTGTGTCACAATAAAATTGGATCACACCCACATCGGTTGGAAACCACTGTGCTAGTTTGTGTGCTAGTCAAAAGGTCATCACTTCGGCTATTTTGTGAGTGCCACACATTTTTCTGTGCGCCCAGCTTATGTGCAATCTCACATCAGTGCATTATCCTGCAGGCAAATTTAATTGATAAATATCAGCCAACTATTATTCTGTACCTCCTCCGACATGCATATTGTCAATTATATTTGATGGTTTGAGAAATTGATTCCATAATTATCCATATCAATATTTGATACCATACTGAGTACTGTGGCCTTGGCATTTTTGCAGTTTTAAATTTCATACAAAATAATTCATTTCCATGATTGTAATATCAATGAAGGCGAAATCAGCTCTTCCTTATTGGGTCACATAAAATGTTTCTGAGGATAATTTACTTTTCAATGTTTGTCATAATTTGATCATCAGTCGAACCTACTCTTCAAAATATATGCTCACCGTAGTATGTGATTTGTAGGTTTATGTCTTATTTGGTGAGACTTATGGAGATGAATCCTGTTCATTACAATTCCAGTCATTTTTAAATTGATCGCAATACCCTACCCATTATAACTTTGTGTTCATTTCAGAAATATGAATTGCATGCCGTCCGTTTTAAGAACAATGTAATGTAGTATGAGTGTGAAGATCAAAACGTTTGGCGTCAATCATGCGCCATAGTGGACCACAGCGTCTTCTGTCTCTAAAGTATGGTGAAAAGACAAAAGTTAAAAAAGAAGACATTATTTTAGAAGTCACCTGTAAGTAATCCACCGCTATTACACATATATAAGACAAAGTTCAGTTTTGGGAAAGGTCTGTAATCAGAATTTAGAATTACTGGTACTAGATTTACCTTTTAGTTTATTGATCAGTGCGCCATGGTCTGGCAGAAAGAAAACTTGTGTAGTTGAATAATTCTGTTGCCGGGATGAATTGCTTATTTCCATTAGTAATCGCACTTCTCACCCTTAAGGCCTAGAGTCCTATACGGCTTGAAACCAGAAGTTCGTTACCTTGCTTCTGATTGGTCAGAATTTGTTGTTCTTGGTGATGACTGACAGCGTCGTCGTCAAGGGCATACTGACTGCGCTAGTCCAAAGGGAGTGTAGACAAAAACATTGGAACAGTATTTTGCAACCGTTTCAAAGTTGCAGGCCTTGTCAGGATGAGTCTGTTTGGTTATAATCTGAGCTATAACATTCTATCGGTTGCAGTAACATCAGCCCAGCAGGAGAAATACCATAATTTCCAGGAATTTCCATAGTTATATTTAATTCTAAATGTTATTGGTAAGACACTTATATTCTGTTGTTATCCACTATGTAGCTCTTGGGGGTGAAAAAAACTTCAATTCACAATTTAATGGTATATTCTTATTGAAATATTCCCGAATCTTTTAGTCACACACTCTTCAGGTGTAATTATCAGCAAAAAGAAGAGTACTGTAGAACCGTGAGAAAACTCCAGGCGTTGTCAGGATGAATTTGTTGGGTTATTCGTCGTGATATTACCTAATATACAGTATAATATTATTTCGATTGCAGTAATATTGGAAGCTAAAGTTATTCGTAATTCATGGATTCAGAGGTAGTCACCCTAGCAGGAGCGTTATCATTCTTTTCTGAAGACCTGGCTGTAATTGGAAAAGCAGAGTTGAAAATCAAATCCAATCATGTTATCTCGCTGAAGATAGAAGACTTTCAGATTATTGCAAAGATCAGAGCATCTTGGAAAGACTGTGTTTACAAAGTCACCATCAATTTAGATGGAACTGGGGGCATTAGTAGTGCAACGTGTGAATGCCCGCGGGGAAAATGGATTTGCAGCCACATGGCCACAGTTGCGATCTATGTTAACAAAAATGGCATGTCTAAAACCGATCTGCCGAATTCGTGGATTACACACCCAAGAAGAGCATGTAAAGAAAACGTACAGCCTATGAAAGAGTTATTTCCTTCATCCAAAAAATGTTACAGTGCCTTGCCAAGAAAATTTGACGTTGAAGATAGAAAATCCTTCCAAACCCATATAATGAAAGCTGACACTACGTGCCCAATAAAATGGATTACAGGTCCGGAGCCACCATCACATGTATCTTCATTTGTCAGCATAACAGAAAATATATCTGATCTCTTCACACTATTCAAAATTGACAAGAATGAATTTTTGAATAAGTGCCGTGTAGACCCGGATCAAATTACCATCGTTGCTGAAAAGACAAAGCTACAATCTCGATCACAATTATGGGGTCGAATGCGCAGCTACAGACTGACTGGAAGCAACTTTGGACGGGTGATAAAAGCTTTCGACAGACATGGTTGCTCTGGTGTCTACCCCGAGTCCTTATTCAAAACGCTTTGTGGTGAATACAATTTATCCTGCAAAAGTGCAATAATGTGGGGTCAGATGCATGAGGATGTCGCGATAAAAGCATATGAAGACTACACCGGCAACTCTATTATAAAGGTTGGATTGCTTCTATTCCCTTGTGGTTATCTTGGGTGCAGCCCAGATGGAGTTATAAGCACTTCTAGTGGCGAAACAGGGCTATTAGAAATCAAGTGTCCATGGATTCACCGCAATAAAACTTTTAATGATATAATGTTTGAGAAACGTGGAAGAGATACTTCTCCATATTTGGATCAATGTGGTTCATTGAAAATCAACCATGAATATTGGCATCAAATCCAGGCCGGAATGGAAGCAGCCAAGACTTCATGGGGTCATTTTGTATTATGGACCACAAAAGATATCCACATCATAAAGGTGGCAAAGGACAATCGTTGGGGCGAAACCAACTTCCCTAAGTTGACTGATTTTTATTTGAATTCGTTTCTGCCTCATGTTACTGCAAAATAAGTTCTATAAAAACATCCATTGCAGGAATACGTATAATATATTTTGGGTGCTTCTTATCAACAGTAATCGGCACATTGAAGGGATTTAAACATATTCAAAAAGTAAAGTATGTAACAATAAAATTACACATCATGAAGTTCGCACTGTAACGATGGTAACAACAAATTTCGAAGTAGCATATAGGCCTACGGTAGAATAATGACAACGCATTCAAGAAAGAAAAACCGCAGTGTCTCAATCCTTTCCAAATCCAGGCACTACGATTATTTTGAATTAAAAAAATCTATATCTGCGCTGGCTCATTCGATTTTAGGTATCGATCAAATACGCCATCAATAGTTGGAGACTGAAAATTTACTAAAGCTCCACATAATTGTACTAGCTGATCGACAAATGGTCTCTTCTTACTAGTGATTGTAGCTAAAATTTTGTAGTTACGGATTCTTTCTATTGCTCTCTCCACGTGTATTCGACAACTTGCTATCTTTTTGCAGAACCTCGCCTCAGTCTCAGTAAATTGCTTTTTTCCAGCTAGAAATGGTGGAAGATTCAAGGACACTCCACTTGGCATCAATTCATGAATAAGAAATCCTTTGTCTGCCAGAACTAAATCCCCAGCCTGTTATAAAAAAGTATAATATCATCCAGGGTTGTAAGTGTCAAAGTCACTAGAAGTGCTATCACACCATGGGACTTCGATCGGGTCATGTCTAATTTCTTGATCTACAATACTTGGCCCAAGTCGAGTCAATGAAAACAATGACGAAAGTCTATTCACTAGAAAAATTGTTACTCAAGTCATTACAAGCCTGATAATTATCATCTTATAATAGGTTTACCACTGATTCCAATGCTGATACAGACCTGAAAATGTTGTAAAACCCCTGACAGCTTGGTAATCATTTTATCACTGGTACTGCCAGGGTATCCATCACTGATGTATGTTATTGCTCCATTAGGAGCAACTCCAATAAGGTATTTAGCTGTCAGTCGCTTTTTGTAGTTGCTAAAACTTGAACAAGCTGCTTCAAGATCTTGTCTTGGAGTCTCTATAAAGAATTCTGTGCAGTCTATGATCATGCGGCAATTTGGAATATCTTGGAACTTTTGTGGAGTAGAGCACAAATGCTTCGCAACCGATGGCACTTGGTTCAAAAGTTGCTTGAAGAATATTTCATGCATGGCGTGCAAGTAGGTTAAAAATATATTGTTGATTGACGTATGACTTAGATTGAACTGCTTGGCTAAAAACACATTCGGTAGGTCAAATTTCAATTTCATGAGCAGTATCAGCAGCTGTTCAGAAGTGCTCACAGAATGTACACTTTTGCCAGTCCAATAATTCAATGGCTGAAATCGGTCAATCTCCAGCACAATAATATCAAATATGTCTCTATTCAGTCCGGTGAAATTGTGAAGTTCAGCATCAGTCATATTCGCCGCTATGAATATCCGTGAAGATTGTCCAAGTATAGAAAGAAGTTTAACTTCATTGTCACTCTTGAGCTGAGCAATTTGTTGCTCTTGGTTTTTGGTCTTATCAACAAGAGCAGCAATTACACTTCGAGCAACAGCTACTTCACCCCTCAGCTTTTTAAGCTCTCCTCCTTGGCGGTGGGTATCTGAGCTACTGCAACATTGTTCTGAAGACGGTGACATGACTTTTGTGCTGCCGTTTACAGTGCAATCAGAAGAGTTGGTGGATACTGAGCTAGATGAATTATGACAATTTTTATCTGCATCTAAAGTTGTGTCACTAGCACGCTGAGCTGTACACGTTTTACGTTTGTTATTCCGTGTATCCTCTTTCTCGCCTCGAAGATTGCAGCTCGGCACGGCATCCATTCTTAACCTTTTTTTCTGGAACCCAACTGGCACATCTGACACCCTCTTACGGCTGTAATCTTCTGTTCTGAAGTGATAAGAGCACACTCTGGAGCCAGTACTGGGCGACCAATCTTTCCTGCTAATTCTGTTTATCCACATCTTTTTAAGCTTTTCATCACTTGGAAATTGGTGGAAAGATCGATCAGGATTTCTTTTTTGTGTAGCTGCACATCCAAACACTGCGCAATGGACCATAGTGGTTGACAACAAACTGTAAGTGTCTTACCAATAATATACCTATTTACGACAGAGAGAACATTTAGAATTAAAAATGACAATGGAAATTCCAGAAAAGTATGGTAATTCTCCTGCTGGGCTGATGTTACTGCAGCCGATAGAATGTTATATCTTAGGTTATAACCAAACAGACTCATCCTGACAAGGCCTGCAACTTTGAAACGGTTGCAAAATACTGTTCCAATATGTTTGTTTACATTCCTTATGGACTAGCGCAGTCGGCATACGCTTGACGACGACGCTGTCAGTCATCACCAAGGACAACAAATTCTGACCAATCAGAAGCAAGGTCACGAACTTCCGGTTTCAACCCGTATAGAGCCAGGACCTGAAAGCATATACGATACAGATAGTTTGCGTACAAAGAAGCGTTCTCTCATTTTCGCGTGTCTGGCGTATAGCGCACGGGCGCGTATCGAGTTGAAATATTTTTAAATTGGTACGCGCTGACCGCTGGTAGTTAACCGTGTGCTTCAGTCGTATTTAGCTGGCTTGGCGATGTTCTGCTGAGTGTTGTGAGTCGCGGGTATAAGAGATGCGGTGGCAGTGGCATTGTTGTCTGAAGTAACAGTAGCCTACTAATTTACATCAATTTGGATCAAGTCAAGTTGGATTAGCAATAAAGTCGATTATTGCGTTCATCAGGCTTTAACAACCCAGGATTAAGGAAACTGGTTGATCGCAGCGCATAAAGTTGATTGTAATCTCATGATTTAGCAAACCGGAACAAACTATAGATAACTAGTTAGATGTAAAATGTGTGAATCATTCCTATGGGCAAATATTTCCGATAATGACCATGCCGATTGTCTGCTACGTAATGGCTTCACTAAACAATAAACGAATTATGTACCCAAACCCACCATTGCAGAGCGATATCAATATTCTATAATCTGTACCGTACTAATTGGACACGACTTTCTTTTAGCGATGATGATAATTCTAATATTACAGTGGTAGTATCTTTATCAGCAGGGTGCTGTTTCATTCAACAAATTGACAACTGACAGCCAATAACACATTTTTGCATTATGATGCAACAGATATCACCACTAGATTGAAAACTCGGACACCTCGAGTAATCATCGTGAGTAACCTTTTCCAACTCTATGCGTCGCGATTAGCAACTGGTATTTAATCACATTGCTGCATTATTCCAGATCAGCTAACTTATAATATCCGCCTAAAATGCGTCCCGATTAGCAGTTTTCAATCACATATTTAGCATTCTTCCGGATCAGATAACTATATTATGTCGCCCTTAGTGGAGTATAGTGCCAACATATCGATGAAAAGTAACGACGAGAGTTGCGTGTCTATCCATAGGTTATTAGGCTGCGAACAAGAAGCTGTGCCTAACTAGACTGAAATTGTCAGACATATTCAGCTGCAAACGAGTCATTGATAATCCATTAACCTACTTGTTGAGAATTTGAAATTTCTGTGTAATAATATCGAGTTGCTTTGTGCAGACACAATTTTTGTCGAATGGAAAAGTGCGGATGCTTCTAAAAAGGTTGAAGAGCACGGATTCAACTTATTACACATATTGGTTGCACGCTCACATATTTTCTACTCCAAAAGATAGCATTTTCTGAGAACTTTTTTGGGTCTATAAAGGTTAACGTTGTTGGTCGAACAAATGTTTAATTTTGCGGTACGGTACGGTACTTATGTCTAAGTCGCATCGAAGTAGTAGAATGATCAAGTCTATTTTCCGGTTGCATAAAATTGGGATTTTATTTCAGGCTTCGTGTCTTCCTGAAAAAAAGATCTCGTTATTAAGATTGGTAGGAATTGTGGTGAAGCCAGGTGTGTTACTGTGACATTCAATAATATAGCTCTGACTTACATGAGGGTTGCATAGATATATATAGTTGTCATTTTTCCCACAATGTAGTCAATTTCAGTGTCAAATTAAACAAGTAGAATCTCATGAATTGTCATATCAATACCGTATGTTATCTTTCGCAGGGTTTTTGCTCTTCTTGACATGTGCACACTAGATATATTCATTCCGCCAATACCCGCATACAACCTCTGAGCACGCATATGCAATGGATATAGATCACTGAAGTGGATTCGCTGAGCTGTCACGAGACAGTCGCCATTGCCATTGCATGAGCTTATACTCGTGGATTTTGTACTATCACAATGCCCCTAACCCAGGGGTGGGCAAACTTTTGAGCTCGCGGGCCGCATTCAACATCTGAATCCATTCGCGGGCCGCACTATGTAAAATGGGATTATAAACCAAAACCCAATGTAGGTATTTGATTATATAGTGAGGACATGGAGATAATATTTAAAACAAACCAAACATTGCTTTGATGATATCGTACACGCGTCAGAAAGATAGTGGCGAGATTTCATAGGCTGGTCGACCTCAATAACCAATTTGTCAAAACTATAGAGATGAAAGTCGGTTGTCCCGATTCTTAGAACAGGATTGAAATTTAAATCTGTGAGCAGCGATCTGTTCATAGATTTACGAATTTCACTTTTGGTTCAGTTCCAGGACACATAATGCTCACAGAATCATAACCATGTTAGATTCAAACACGCTTCTACTATATGTGGATAAAATATAAATGCCCTAAGACACGCGCGAATCGGTCTTTATCAGCACTTTACTGAAATAGGTAAAACTGGAGTGGCCAATCTGAAATCCCATTCGTGATCCGAATTATGTCAATCTCGTTAAGGATTTCTGTGATGTTTAGCAGTTGAAACCTTTCAAACTGTGTGGGCCTTTGAGATCGGGCTGTCGCGCCAGAAATTAAACGTAAAAAATAGTATAGGAAGTATATACCTTAGAACAGTGGTTCTCAAACTTTTTAAGACACGCCTCCTCCTTTTGATGGTGAAAGATTACGCGCCCCCTTATCGTCATATCACAAAACGCAACCAGGTTGCTAGCCAACCTAACGGATAGTTTGATGGCATGGAAGGTTACGACTTACGACTATGTATGAGAGATTTTTAAATGTGAAATTCAAACTAAATATAGATAAACAACTATGAAATTGTTGGTAAATCGCGCGGAGCGCGAAAAATTTTTTCAGTCGAGCTCGGCTTCGCGCCCCACTTCTGATGCTTTCACGCACCTCAGTTTGAGAACCACTGTCTTAGAATTATCATGGTGAAGTATACTAAGAAATAGTTTAATCAAGTCCCTGCATTATTTCGATTTGTAGTACCCATTTTATCAATATTTTTAAAAAAATTCTTCAGACTCCCACCGGCCGCACAGAACGGTGTTGCGGGCCGCATGCGGCCCGCGGGCCGTAGTTTGCCCACCCCTGCCCTAACCGAACCCCAATCATTTACGCCGTTTTCGAAACTGGTCTTAGCATAGCAATACTCAAGATGTGCATATGGAAAACAATGATTGCGATGTCATGATTCACTAAGCACCCCATGCTAACCCAATTTACCTGTGTCCTTCTTTGCCTATGAATTGTTAGAATTTATTGGATGTCCTGCCAACTTTCCGTTGGTTTAACCCGTTTATCTTACTTCCTGGTTTCATCATTGCAGATAAACTACGATGAATATTGAGTCAATCAAGAAACCACGTTCAAGAATTAAGAGTCTTGAATCTTTTTCGGAGCTACTTCTATCAACTACATCATTTCGCAGATGCACCTTCAGGTGGGCTTTTGCATTTCTTCAAACACCTTGTTCTGCATATACTTACCGGGAGTCGGATCATTCAGAGCCGACGTATCTCGCTCCACTTTTCACCTGACAACACCTATTGTATAACTTTACTTCACTGATATTTTCCGACAACACTGTTTTAGGGATTCATGATTTATCAATGAAATGATTATATCATATTAAACCGATTGACATTAAATTTGTGAATTTACCGAATTATGCCCATTGCGATCGACCATCTTTAAGAGAGTTCGCCGACATTGAATTCAACAATTTTTTCTATGGCTCTGAATGTATGTTGCTTATTAATAATATAGGCATTTCACAAAATTAAAGTTAGAATGAGAGCGATTTCGAACTCAAACCCAAATTCTCATTTCTCAACCACTGCTATGATAAAACGCACTATGAAAGTAAGGATGACAACAGCGGTCAGTACTATTTCCGTCGTAAGAGTCATATTTACCCGATATTTACAATTGTAATTCCCAAGGAAAATATCGATGTCATCTTCTGCGATGTCATAAAGATGGGAAATTTCACTCTACTGTAGGCCTAGATATTAATCTACGAAAGTCAGTCACACTTGTGGGGTTACTCATTTAGAACAAAAGTCATCGTTGTAGCATGGAAATGGCCGAGTTAGGACAAGCACATCGTCGTCGTTTGACCCCTGCATTTTGGACCTGGAGACTGCAAGGACAACTTCTTGATGCAAAGACATTCACAGAACAATCTCAAGCGATCTGTTGGAATCATCATAAATGTCTGACACACGCATCTGGAAGGTTGAATGTGAGTAAATTCATAATTTCATTTTATGCCAAATCAATGAATACAAATCCGAGTGTTTGTGTTTTTGTGCCACCACGAGTAACCAGCTCACTTCTGTCTGTAACTTGAATTATTCTAAACCGATACATCCTTCCACCGCAGGCGACGATTTCTTTTCGGTCAGAGTCAAGCAAAACGCAACTTTCAAGCAGGGAAGGTTTCCATTGTCATTCAAGGCGAGTTTTTTCAAGTCAAAATTAGAATTGATATCGACATGGTATGTGCATTACAATGAATCAGTCATAGTTGACCTGCTCATTAACTACTCCCAGTTCGTCATAGGCAACTGATGATTGTGATATTATAGATAGCCTTTTGTGTGTCCATTAACATTTGTGACCTCTGGTCCTGTCACAATAACCAGTAATATTAGATAACAGTGAAGTCCAGTAAAACCCTTAGATCAGGGATTCCTTACCTATGGTGGCAATTATAATAAAAATACTAGTATAGCAATTAGCTACTTCTTGATATGAGTTAACTTGTTTCCCTTCACCAAACTACCTGTTAAGCCATTCTCAGAGCAAAAACAAGCAAAACCATCGCATTGGACTGAATGACTAGTAACTAATTAATATACTCATGATTATTTTGTGTTGTATTTATATCAATTTCAACTACTGGTTACTGCATAAACCAGTTTTCTAACTGTCATTGAGGACCACGGTGTAAAAAGGTCGGGAACCCCTCCCCTAGTTATTTGCAAACATACGTGGCGGGCCTTAGGTAATAATCATAGTATTTGATGTTTGTCAAGTAGGAGGCAGTTTATTTTCGTCAGCACACTTGAATTGCTTTTACTTTGAAGATGTGAAGGAATTGCAAGGTTGTCGAGTCGGCATTAGCATTAGGGCTCTCCACGTTATCCTCGATGTGCTGAGCGCATAGTATTGAAGGCGTAGACACCAGTTTTACTAACAAGTCTGGGTGACCCCGCCGGGGATTGAACCTACTCCCTGCCGATTGAGAAGCCATTACTCTATCGCGTTCGTTGAAGTAATCCTCTGATTTCAACTCAATCACAAGTAGAATTAGTGATTTACGAGACTTTTAAAAATTACTTGGAGTGGAGTACATGTCGAAAACGTGAGGCTCGAAAAAACTCGAGTCAAAGTAAGAAGGTTTTTGAAGTAGATTGCGACAGTGCATCGATGGAATACTTCGTTAATCAATCGATAGCTTTCGAATATATAAGAATAATCTTCACGATTAACGTACAATGAATAAATCGGTTCGATTTTCAAAATGATATTCTTTTACTGCGATACATTGGCTACATTTCAAGGTTCTCATAATAATTTCACTCATGGAATGACACAACTTAGTCCAACTGATACATGCTATCAGACGAATCCTTATTGATAATTTCTTCAGCAGATGGATGCGATCCGAACCCTCTGTTGACTTGTTTAAACATCACCCGAGAATGCAGATGCCCCTTCGATATCAGGCCCATTTCGACCTCAGCGGAATGAGCGGGTGCAATAACCCAATCAGAGTGAGTGTCACAATTTGTTTCATGGTGCCTTCAAAACTGACCTCTTTTTGTTCCAGTGCCCCTCGCTCAAGACTAATTTCTGGCCCGGCACTCAGCAGGTCAAATGTCGGTCACCCAGCGGAGGCTGATATACCAGAAAGTGCCCCGACCCCTTCTTTGGTTTGGGGTGACCGCAAGACAATGCGGAGAGTGAGAAGAATTCTATGGAGAATGTGAAGGTGGGTGACGAATGTGGGTGAGTAGTGCAAGTGCACTTGAGTGAGTAGTGCAAGTGTCACAAAACTCCCTATTTTACAAAATCCAAAGTCCAAAGTGTAATAAAATTTTCCTATAAAACTGTTTATCAGAAGTAGAAGAGTATAAAAACGCGTCATCTTGAGCAAGTCGTTCAAGTAGGAGTACTTTGTTACTTGCTTCCTCTGTGTACTGACTCAAAATGATAACATAAAATATATGTGGAGCCCACGGATCATGTTAGGTTTCGGGGTTGCTATCGGATTTTTGAACCAATAACGATACAATCAATAACTAGTACGTGCAGTCGTGCACCGATAACCCTCTTATATTGAGCCGACAATATAAAGATATGACATCTGGCTTTGAGCGCATTTTGAAACTTCAAAACATGTATTTGAACAGCTTTACAGCCATAGCTATGTTTGGAGATCAAACAAACTAGAAAGGCCACATCTGGCCGACTACAAGCAGGATCAGCAATGAAGTACTTCCACTTTTGTAGAGTTTTCGGGTAGGTTTTGTCACCTTTCACCAATTACTCAAGTGGCAACGATTTTGGACTTCTTTTACTGGTACATTCCAGTTTTTCTAGCGATACTAGGTCTTACTTTTTACTTGTACGTAAATTGCTACTTATACGGGTACTTGAGTAGAAATGTATGACATTACTTCTACTGGACTACCAACGATGACTACTTGGTAGCTTCTGCCTGTAAGCTACAAGCTCCCTGACTCCATTACTACCAAACAGTAAAGTCAATAAAATTGCCGACATTTTATTACCTCTCATGGCCGATAACGATATTTCTTTAATAGTGTGATGATATCCAATCGGTCTGGCTCTAGTCTTGACCCCCTATTTTTTTGCAGACTGGCCGAATCCCTGACGACTTTCCAAAGCGAGTAAGAATGCATCGACTCGGAGCAGCCAATCCACCGAAGGCTTTGGACAATTCGATCCCCAATCGTCCTCCCCGGGCCACACATTGCCACAACAACGAAATAATTTGCCGATGAAATGTCAATTATTTTCTGTCGACGGGAATCCATTCCAATCAAAGTGCACCGTGCAGCCCCCAAGGAAACAATCAGAGTCGGTCCAGATGCCGCTCGAAAAATTGTAGAATTGTGGCGTCTGTGGCGTTCGTAAATGATATTGACGCCCCATACTCAACCCGCGAATACCGCTATTGCATTGAGACAATTACTTTTGTCGATGACAAGTGAACTGTGACCTAACATGACAAGAGACGATAAGACCGGACTGGGGCAATTAGATAATTCTAGTTGTCTAGTTAGTGAAATGACGGTAATCTGATTCTAACCTAATTTGTTAAATGTCTTTTTGCTCCAATGTTAATTCTAATTTAATATCTGGTTTTCCTGAAATGCTACTGAACCATTCATTGCTAAATTATCCATGTTTTATGCACAGACATTAGTTATTCTCGTGCTCATAAGAACGAACTCGGATTTGATAAGAACTGAACGTCATTAGATTTCCAAATTTTTTGAATTCAGTAATTCTAATTCTAATTTCGAAAAACCTGTGTATCTATAATTCCAGTTGCAATCTAATTTGATAATAACTGTAGCTATAATTCTACCCACTCTGCAAAATTGGTTATCCTTCATTTTAATAATTCAAACTTGTTTGTTTTACCCCTTTCGACCACAACTACATGAAAACGCAGCACTCTATCAAGTATGACGGACCCGTAGTGTGGAACAGCATCTCGCCGGCTATTCGACAGCCGCCAAGCATGTCCACATTCAAATGGAAATAGAAGCAATTTCTACTGAATCAATACTAGTCTGCCGTCAAGATTAAGGCACCACAACCTGACATATCGACCTCACCTACCGACACATGCAGCAATTGCAGCATTCATTTTCGCCGCTTACATTTATGCAATCTTTTGTTTTATATAGTGTGCGCTGTTCTTATTTACATGATGTAGGCCAGTGGTTCCCAACCTTTTTCGTCTCATCGCCCCCTTTTGAAGCTCCACGCCGATCATCGCCCCCCAAATATTGGGAACCAAAAAATGGGCATACAATCTGGGATCGCCGGCGAGTTGACTAATAAAAAAAAGGTCAACTTTTCGGCTCGACCTCGAAATTACACTTCTACAGCTAAATGTTCGTGAGTTGACTAAAAAAAGGTCATTTCTCCGACTTGGACGTAACAGCACTTCGTCAGCACCCCCCCCCCCAAAAAAAAAAACATCGTTGGTCTTGGGCCCCCGATAGGGTGATAAACCAAACCCCAGCCCCCCCAATCAGTCGTTACATATCAGCTATACCCTATTTCATGTGCTGTTTGGTGAGTCACCGTACTTCG